>NC_067476.1:64902240-65564740 GCF_947179515.1 Apodemus sylvaticus | reverse complement strand
CCCCTGTCTGTCCCTGCTCCCAGCCTCAGCCACTTACCTGAGCTTTGTCAAAGCATTCAGCCTTCCGAATCAGGAGGTAGCGACAGGTCTTGCATCCAGAGTCACTCATCAGGCTCGTTGTGTCCTCTTCCTTGGGGCACTGAAGGTCGACATCTGTCACATCCTGACCTGAGACAGCTCCTTCATCCCCAGGAGCACCTTCGCTTCCAGAACCTTCTTCCTTCTCCTCCTCCAGTGGCATTAGCTCTTCCCCAGGAGGACACTCTTCTACTTCTGGTCTCGATATTTCTGCATCCCTAGGCAAGTTCTCATCCATCAATGGGCTTTTGGAGTCAGAAGTTTCAGAGCCTGGCAAGTAGAAAATTTAAGTGTCCTTCCTTCGTGCCTTCCCCTGCTCTCCCTAGAGCTTGGGCATTTCCTGCCCCACTCTCTGAATACTGGTGTGCACAATCCTGCCTAGAAGGGAACCTACAGTCACATCTCCATGAGAAGACACCCTACGTCACACTTGAGGTCAAGATAGCTAAACACAATAACTTTGAGTCCAGTCTTTGTGGGTTTGGGTTTTGGACCCAGCAGCAACTATCAGCTTTATTTCTTTGTGAAATTAGTATACAATCCTCGGTACTTCATGAGGGTGCTCTAGTGATTAAAGGACATAACATGCCGAAAAAATGCTCAGTAAACTCAAATTAAAAAGAAGTCATTGTCACTGTGAAGGACATTAGCATTGGATAGAAAGAACAAAATTGGAAATGCCACAATAGAGTCAAGGCTACAGACATAACAGATGCTCTCAGGAGTCTTGCAGAATCCCTGCCCCACTTGTGTACAGGGATTCTGAAATTGGGAATGATAAGTGATGGTACCAGCTATGAGATTCAGATCTCATCTATTACACACAGGAACAAAAGAAAGACAGAAGGTACTAACGACTCACTTAGATGAAGAGCAAAGGCTCCCCCGACTAGAAGAGCCAGAAGTAGAGGGAGTTTCATCTTGGCTTTGCCCTGAAATAGAGAACATAGATGTTTACACACATATAAATGCTTACACACACACACCATTTTGGACCTGTGGGAGGAAGGTGAAGAAAAAGAAGGCAAGAATTCAGGATGAACCAGGGCTAATGCTGATCCCAGCCCATGCTGTCCCACAGAATTCATTTATTCTGGTTTTGCTTATGACAAGGTTTCAAGTAAGCTACGTAGCCTGGGACTCAATGTGACTCAATGTGTAGCTGAAGGTGGCATAGAATTCCTGATTATCCTGCCTCTACTTCCAAGTGCTGAGATTATAGGCATGTACCCTCACACCTGGCTTAAGCTTTGTTGGGGATTGAACCCAATCATGTGTTTCTTCCCTCAAAGCTGCATATGACCCTTCTTTCCCCACCTTGTGACCTCCCCTGACAAGGAGAGTTTGCCTGCCCCTCAGAAGCTATGCTCATTGCACTAGCACCAGCAAAAGCTGAAAGCCACAGGAAGCCTTGCTGGCCTTCCAGAGCCCTCAGCCTAAGTCAGGGGCAGCCCCAGAGGCAGGCCATGCCAGGAAAGAAAGCACTTACAGGAGGTGTCCTGGTTCTTGTCAAGTTTGCAGAGTTGGATCCTCCCTTACCCAGTCTCACAATGGCATTTATAGACACCTTAGAGGAAGTCCCCTGGGGAAGGGAGGTTTGTGTCAGCCAGAGAGGGAGGGTGGGCTGATAAGAGCCCTTTCTTCATTTCTCTGAGGAATCTACTCCTTAGCCACCCCATGTGGAGAGAAGCATTGAGTTCTTGGTCTGAGAATTCTCACCCTGGGCTGCATTCCTGAATCTCCTTAGGAGCTTCTCCAATTCATGGTTCTGCTTTATCCAGTCTAACATGCACCTTTGACCAGTTTTACTCTTGACAGACTATTGTTTTAGAGAGAAAAATTTCCCCACCTGTATGTAGGGAAAGTTTTACAAAGTTATTTGTACCATCAAAACAACTGGGCTACCTACCCATGGGAGAATGACTAAAACGTATCTCATCTATTGAAAAGAATGTCCTGTATCTACACCTGTTCCTCCAAGCCTGGGGAGTTGTGTGTGTGCCATATTAGGAGGATAACAAAGCAAGACAGACAGACAGGAGGACATTGATGGTCTTGTTTTGTGTTGTCTGTCTGTCCAAGGTCTCTGTTTGCATCTTTGTTCTATTTATTTATTTATTCATTTTATTGCTTTTGCTTTTTTGAGACAGGGTCTTGCCATGTGGTCCTCGTTGGCCTGTTATTCATTATAAAGCTCAGATTCTCCTCAGGCCTGTAGCAATGCCCACGTCTCAGCTTCTACAGTGCTGAGGCTGCAGGCATGTGCTAGCACCACACCCAGCGAGAAGAAAATATGCAGCGTGAAAACACAGTTTTACAAGGAGAAACCTTGGGCAGCTCCTTCCTGCAAGTTTTCATTATGAGACCATATTTAGATGCGTGAAAGAATTCACACCAGCCTGATGACCTTGGTGGCCTCCATGAGTGAGCAGGGAAGTAGCTGTTTCTTCCTTTATTATTCTCCAGTGATTACAATCTATGTGTATAAAATATATAATTTGAAGTGAGATTGTATTAACTATCTTTTAAAACACATATCAGACCTTCTCGGGGAATAGAAAACAGATGCCTACATTTAACATGTCCAGGTTATTAGGATGGAAATAGGTCTGGAAATCACTGAGCTAGGGAACTCAGTGTTCAAGAAATACTCAGGCTCCTGACCACTCGCCCTCAGAACTGGACCCCTTCTTTGGCCTACCTAGCACCTTCATAACCATATTGTTACTGTATGGATGTCAATACTGTGTGTGAAAATATTGTCTCATTTAATCTTTGTGTACAGTACACGCATGTGCATATGGGACCACATTCATGTGCATGTGTGCTCCATCTTATATTGGAATGAAGATCTCTCTCTGAACCTGGCACTCTCTGGGAGGCTAGCCTGGCAGGCCAGGAGGGAGCAACTGACTCCACATTCCTCCCTCCTCCGCAGCACGGGGATCACATATGTGTGCTTATTTTTGTTTTGTTTTGCTTTGATTTTTTTTTTTTACAAACTCAGTCCCCATAATTGTGTTACAAGCACTCTACCTACTTGTCATCGCCCAGCCCTAATCCTTACAAAAAGAAAGTGGGCTAGTTATTGCTCTCCATATTCATATATCCACACATTGTACACATCTACACACACACACACACACACACACACAGAGTGTCTACATCGGTACCAAGGGCACACGTAAGAATGAGATGCACTGGAGTGGGGTGCTTTCTCAAGCCCTTTTGGTAGAACATTCTCTTCTCCATTCACAAGTTACAATATAATCAATCGGCTTGCAATTTGCATGAGCAGTGAACAGGGGTTTCTTGGAGGCCAGTGTCTTCCAGCAAGAGGCTTTGATGACCATCATCAAACTCAGATTTGCCTCCTTCCCGGAGAAGTGGTAGATCTTTGCAGGGGCCTGGTACTTGGGAGTTCTTGTTTCAAGCCTCAAGGTTACTATAGAATTTAGATGATGTTGGGAAAATTTAAATGTGCCAAAGCGTACCTCATTCCCATCTGGAAATCCGTTCTCCCATAAAGAGCCTTTAAAGATCACCCTTGCACTTATCTTCATAACATCCTCTGGAGCACATTCTACCTTCAAGCTTATCACCCCAGTGCCAAGATGCAGACCCGGGAGTCAAGGCCCTGTCCTGATATAATGTAGGCTGTTGTCCTACACACATGTATATATCACACACTGAATAAAAGTCACCTTGACCATTGTGGTGAACAGCAAGAAACTGGTTTACCTCCCTTCCATGCCCATCCCCCTAACACACAGCAGTTGGAAAGTAAAAAATGTTACAGCTCCAGATACAGTCAATATCACCACTGTCTCTGAATTCCCAGCACCAGAATTTTTTAAACCACCTGAAAACTAATGTCCAAGGAACCATGAAACCTACAGTCATAGATAATTCATGTGTGATGTTCCTAGAGCAAGGATCAAAATCACTATCAAAGTTCTTTTATGGCCTATCAAAAATCTAAAATCAACTAACTGTATTGAATGATTTGTTCCCCCCCCCCCAAGAACCAGGAATGACTTTCTAAGCTCCTGTGATGGAAAGAATCCTGTGATACTCTCTAAAATGTTCTACCTTATAATGTGTACACTCTACATAATCCTTGGGACTATTGGTGTGGATTTTCCTCCTGTGGAAATATATGTGGTACTTATATTCTATAGTACAATTAATTATAAAATGGGAATAGGGATGGAATTGAGGATCTGTGGTAAAGCACTTACCTAACATTCATAAGTCCCTGGGTTCAATTCCCAGCATGGGAGGAGGAATAGGAGGGATGGAGGGAGAGAAGAAGGGAAGAAGAGAGGGAAGGAGGAGGAAAGGAGAGGAAAAAACAGATGGGAGGAGAGAAAAGAAGAAGAAAGAGGAGGAAAGGAGGATAAACAGAAAGATAAAGAATGGCTGTATGGGATGAATCTGACCTAATCAAACGAACCCTTCAAAGCAACTGGGCTCTTCCTAAAATCACAGATCCTGAATATGAATGGAACCTATTCCTGGCTTTTAGAATAGAGAACACCATGGCAAGGTATGTGGGCAGTCCTCAAATGATCAGGAACCTTGGTGCCATACCTACAAGAAACAGAATTCTGCAACGACCCTATTGCTCAGAAATGCGATCAAGCAACATTTTGATTTCAGATGTAAGAGTCCCCGAACAGAACCCCCAGCCATGCCATGCTCTATCTCTGATCTACTGACTTGTGATGACAAATGCATGGGGCCTGACATTGCTAAACGTGTAGAAATATGTCCTGTGGCGTGAATGACTAACAGCCTCAGGGGCCACCTCCCTCTCAGTTGGTGCACTGGGCCGAGAGAGTGCCATAGACAAGAGTCCCAAGAAATGGGCCTAAGGAGCAGGCAATGGACAGAGTCTTTTCAGACCACAAGAAGACTAATTGTGGCTTCTTCTAGACGCAAGTTCTGCTCAGTTGAACTCCTTAGCCTCATAAAAATGATGGAGTTCGGATCTGATCAACTGCCTGCTGGCTGGGCTTGGCCAACATTCTTGTGGGGCAGATAAAAGGTGGTGAAAGGGCAGCATAATCCCTGGGGTACGTGGCCCAAGAGATAGGACTGAAGCCGTTGCTGTGTGAAACCAGGCTTGACAACAGCCTCTCTGGCACTTCCTCATTTAGATGTCCCAACAGGTGTTTAGACTAAGGTGTCCCACATTCTGGAGCTGGAGAGGCCTGAGACAGGAGCTGGGCCAGCCTCTAACTGTCTGACGTGGAAGGATACCCTGAATTACCCTAGGCACCCTGGATCCTTCCTGCTGTTTCTCCTCGGCTGCAGCCTCTCGGGCCCAAGCCAAGTATGTTTTGATGACATACTAAACCCATCATCTCCACACTGCCCAGTAAGTCTCTCTGTTCACAAGCAAATAAATAACCTGATCTCATTGCTGCTGCTTACAAGACTGGAGCAGGGTCTTATCCAACGATCCAACTTCACTAGAATGATAGACCCCCATCATATTGATCCCAGCTTCACTGACCAAGTTAAAGTCTTTGTACCCACTCTATCTCATCTGCTAATCTCCAGATAATGGTCATCTACTCCTACGAGGCTTCTCTAAGAACTGTCTAGAGTGCATACATGCCACCATCATAGCCAGTTACTTACATTACTCTGCTTTTTTTTGTATTTTAGTTTTCCTTTTGAGATTATAATATAGTTACATTTTCCCTTGCTGTTTCCTCCTTCTAAGCCCTTTCACATAAATTTCCCTGCTTTCCTACAAATTCATGGCCTTAAAAAAAAACTAAACTAAACTAAACTAAACTAAATTAAAACTAATTGTTATAGCATGTGTGTGCGTGTGTGTGTATTCCTAAATATGACCCGTTCTCTCTGTATAATGTGACTCCTATGAACATTTTCAGGGCTGACCATTTGGCCCTGGCAACCAATTTGTGTGTTCTTCCCAGGGAAAGGCCGTCTCTCCTACTCCTGGCTTTTACCAGTTGCCTAAGTTCTTTGTGTGTAGGGTTGAGGCTTTGTGGTCTTTCCCCTGTCTGTTTTGGCATGTCCATTAGTGTCTTTATTCAACTAACATATGGGCATTTATGTTGATGGAATTTTATGGGTGTAGCTTCTGACACTAATAAGAGACTAAATCTCACAGCAAACTTTCTGATTCTCTGGCTCTGACAATCTTTCTGCCGACTCTTCCTCAACGTTCCCCTAACTTTAGGTATGGGAATGTTTTGTAGATGTATCCTTTGGGATTGGGCTTCACAACTCTGCATTTTGTTGGTTGTGGTTTTCCTAAATGGTGTCTGTTTGTTGCATATAGAAATGCCCTTGATAACAGGGGAACACTACATTTATCTATGGGCATAAAGACAAATATTTATAGTTATTGTTAGTGATTATGCTGGTTTAGTAAAGTATAACCATGACTTCTTTTGTACTGAGTAGTTCTAGGTTTCCAGTGCCAGGCATGGTTTCCCTCTTGTGTGGGTCTTAAGTCTAATGAGAGAGTTGTTGGTTATCACACAGGTATGTGTGCCACTATTAAACCCTTAAGATTCTCTTAGGTCTTAAGGTCTTAAGGCAATGACCATGCCAGGCTGGCCATTGATGGTTCATAGGCATTAGAGCTGTGTAGGACTTTTAGCTGCTTCCCTTCTTTGGAAGGTTACATGTCTTTCTGGTACTATTACAGCTAGTCACAGGAAGGGGACATCCAGGCCAGTTCCAGTTGAAGGGTCTCTGGAACCTATTTCTGAAGTTCATGTATCTTCAGCAATAAAGATTTACATTCTATTTCTGGGAGAGGAACAAAAGGCAACAGCAGTAAGTTATATATTTTGGGGTAGTCTTGACCAAAAACTCAAAAGAGGGCTCCTCATGTCTAGTATTGGGTTTCTACAAAGTGGTATTTGGCTTTTTTAAAGAGCACCATCAGCCAAGATGAGAAAAATTCATTAAAACTCTGTCTGTGTGTGTGTGTGTGTGTGTGTGTGTGTGTGTGTGTGTGTGTGTGATTGTGTATATTCTAGTGTGTATGTAGTTAATCAGTAGTGTAATTTCTTGTGGCTTTTATTGATACTTCACCCCTTCCTTTCTGATTCTGTATGTACCTCTCCTCCTCTCTTTAAAGATCCTCCCCTTTCCCATTATACCCTACTATTCTCCTTTCTTTTATCTCCAAGCCCCTATCCTGGCAATGATCCTGGTTTACTGGTTTTTGTAGTTACTACAAAACTATGAACTCAATTCTGAATAGTTGGAGGTGGAGCCTCCACTGAAAGAGAATATGCAACATTTGTCTTTCTAGGTCTGACTTACCTCGCTCAATAGGGTCTTTTCTACTTCCATCCATTTCCTTGCAAAGTTCATAATTTCATTTCTCCCTACAACTAAATAATAGTGTCCCCTACTATATACATGCTACCTTCTAATTATCCATTTATCAGTTGTAGGACAGTTAGATTGTTTCTGTTCCGTAGCTTTTGTGAACACAGCTGTAGTGAGCATGGCTAAGCAAGTGTCTGTGGAGTTGAGTACTTTGGTCATATGCCAAGGCGTGCTATAGCTGGCCCATGCAGTAGATTTCTTTTTAGCCTTTTGAGAATTCTCCACACTGATTTCCACTGCGGCTGTTCCACTTGAAATCTTACCAACAACAAATGAAGTCCTCCTTTCCCCTGAATCTCCCGCAGCATTTGTTTTTGCCTGTTTTATTGTTCTTTGCAATTCTGACAGGGCTAAGATGAAATCTCAGAGTTGTCTTGATTTTCCTTTTCCTCATTGCTAGGAATGGTGAGCATTTTTTGACATACTTCTTTGCCATTTTTTTTTATTACTCTCTATTTAGGTTTCAGACCCAGTTTTAAATGGGTCATTTTGTTTTGACTCTTTGTATTTTGAGTTCTTTATTCGGGATAACAATACTCTGTCAGATGCAAGGCTTCTCTTTCATCCTGCAGGCTTCCCCTTCACCCAGTTGGTTGTTTCTTTAGCCCTGCAGAAACTTTTACTTTTATGAATTCCAACTTGTTGCTTTTTGGCCTTCATTCTTGAGCAAATTGAGTCCTATGCAGAACATCCTCTCCTCTACCTATAACACATAGGGCACCATCAATAGTTTCCCCTGGATGTTTTGGTGTTTCATGTTTCACATGTAGGTATTTGATGAATTTGGAGTTAATTTTTATACAACGTGATAGATACAGATCGAATTTCATTCTTCTGTATGCGGCCATCCAGTTTTCCCAACACCATTTGTTGAAGAGTGTCCCTTTCTCCAGTTGTATGTTTTTGGCATCTTTGTCAAATATTAAGAGGCTGAAGTTACATGGATTTGTCTTTGGGTCTTCAATTTTGTTCCTTTAGTCTAAATGTCTGTTTTTGTGCAAGTGCCATATTGGTTTTACCACTAGGGCTCTGTAATATATCTTAAGAACTGGAATTGTACTGTTCATTTGGTTCCAGATTGTTCTGGCTATCAGGGTCTTTTGTTATTCCATGTGACTCTTAGGATTGTTTGTTCGTATGCTTGCTTGCTTGCTTGCTTGCTTGCTTGCTTGCTTGCTTGCTTGCTTGCTTTGTTTTTTGATTCTTCCATTTCTGGGAAGAGTGAGATAGGGATTTTGAATGGGATTTCACTGAATCTGTAAATAGCTTTGGTAGAATGGTCCTTTTTCACAATCCTTTTTTTTTTTTTTAGATTTATTTATTTATTATATGTAAGTATACCGTAGCTGTCTTCAGACATCAGAAGAGAGCATCAGATCTCTTTACGGATTGTTGTGAGCCACCATGTGGGTGCTGGGATCTGAACTCATGACCTTTGGAAGAGCAGTTGGTGCTCTTACCCGCTGAGCCATCTCTCTAACCCCCTTTTTCACAATCCTAATTCTACCAACCCACAAGCATGCGAAGTCATTTCCATTTTCTAGTGTCTTTATCTCTTTCTTCAGAGCTCTAATGTTTCCATCATAAAGGTTCTTCACATCCTTGATTTTATTTATCTCTAGATATTTTATTTTTAAGACTATTATGAATGAGAATATTTCCATGATCTCCTTCTTTGTTTGTTGGTGGTATCTAGAAAAGCTATTGATTTGTGTAAGTTGATTCTGTATCCTGTCACATTATTGAATTTATTTATCTTTTCTGGAAGTTTTCTGGTAGATTTTTGGGCACTCTAACATACAGTAGCATATCATCTACAAGCATCAGTTTGAATTGTTCTTTCCCTATTTGTATTCTTCAAATTCCTTCTTTTGCCTTATTGCTCCAGCTGATATTCCTAGCACAATATTGAAAAGAAATGGAGAAAGTGGACATACCTGTCTCATTCCTGACTTCAATGGGATGTTTCAAGCTTTTCTCCATTTAGAATGATGTTGGGTGTAGGTTTCTTGTATATACCTCTTATTGTATAGAGGTATACTCTATCTAGCCCTACATTCTCTAGGCATGCTGGATTTTGTCAAAGGCTTTTCTGCATCTGCTAAGATGACCATGTGATGTTTGTTTTTAAGACCATTTATGTGCTTTGTTATATTTGTTGATTGCATGTGTTGAACTAGCCCTGCATTTCAAGGGTAAAGCCAACTTGGTCACCATGTAAAATCTTTTTTAATGTATGTCTGTATTCTGTTTGAAAGTATTTTATTGAGTATTATTGAGTCTACAATCATCTGCAACACTGACCTGTAATTTTCTTTGTGTGTGTATATGTGTGTGTGTGTGTGTGTGTGTGTGTGTGTGTGTTTACATGATTTGTAGGAGTTTGGGGGTGCTCCTCTTTCTTTCTTTGTAATAAATTATGAAGGACAGATTATAGATCTTTGGATGTCTGGTAGAAATCTGCTGTGATCCATCTGGTTCTGAACTCTTTAGCTGAAAGACTTTTTGCTAGTATTTCAATTTCATCATTTGTTATGGGTTGCTGGTTTCTGGGTTTAATTTTGGTGGTTTGGTTGAATCTGGAAAATCATCCATTTCTTGTAGGTTTTTCCATCTTAATGGAGTACAAGGTTTTAAATAGCTCCTTATGAGTCTTTATTTCTTTGGTGTCTGTCCTGATTCCCCATTTATTTCTGAGTCTGGTTATTTGGGACCCCTCTTTCTTTCTTAAGAGTTAGTTGGGACAAGAGTCTTTTGATTTTATCTTCTCAGAGAACTGGGTCTTAGACTTGTTGATTCTTTGTATTGTTTTCTTTTTCTGTTTTGTTGAATTCTGATCTGATTCTTATTATTTCTGGCCATTCACTGGGTTTAGATTTGGTTTATTCTAGCTTTTCTAACTCTTCAAGTTACACCACTAAGCCATTTATCATGCTCTTTCTGATTTTAGTGGAAGCACTTATAGCTATAAATTCCCTTGAAGATTGCTTTCAGTGTGTCCCAGAGGTTTTGTGCTGTGTTGTGTTTTCATTTTCATTTAGCACCAGAAAGTTTTCTCTCTTGATTTCTTATTTGACCCATTCATCATGCAATAATAAGTTGTTTAATCTCCATGAGTTTGCATGTTTACTGGAGGGTTATTTGTTGTCAATTTTTTGTGCATTATGATCAGAATACAGGGAATTTTTTTAATTTACAAAGATTTGTTTTGTGTTCCAGGATGTGGTCTATTTTAGAAAAGCTTCCTGTACTGTTGAGTGGAATGTGCATTCTTTGGAATTTGAGTAGAATATTCTGTACGTATCTGTTTAGTCCATTTGATGTATAATGTCAATTAATCCTGATGGTTCCCTGGTTTGGGTTTTGTTTTTTGTTGTTGTTGTTTGGTTTTTGTTTGTTTGGTTGGTTGGTTTTTATTGATTGGTTGTTTGTTTATTTGTTGTTCAGATGACTTGTCTACTGAACAAAAGTAGGGTATTAATTCAGCTACTATTAATGGATTGGTATGAATCTGTGTATTTAAATTCAGTAATCATTTCTAATAAAAATGGGTGCTCCAGGGTTTTGTGTAAATGTTTTTAAGATAGTATTTCAAAGTCTTCTTAGTTAACTGTTCCTTGCTTAGAATGAAGTGTCTCTCTTTCTGTCTTCTATTTAGTTTTAGTTTGGATTCTGCTTTGTTAGGTATTAGGATGTCAATACCTGCTTTTCCTGGTCTCATTTGATTGGACTATTATTGTTCCTCATTTTATTCTAAGACATTGCCTATCTTAAAACTAGAATGTGCTTATTGGAGGCAACTGAGAGGGATTTTTATTTATAGATCCATTCAGTCAGTCTGTGACTTTTATTGTAGAATTGGGGCCATTGATATTTAAAGTTATTATTTGTTTTTTGTTTTTTTTGAAACAGAGTTTCTCTGTGCAGACCAGACTCACCTCAAACTCAGTGATCTGCCTGCTTCAATCTTCCAAGTGCTGGGATTAAAGGTGTGTGCCACTGGGCGCTGTAGCATTTAAAATTATTATTGGCATGTGAGTTCATTGCAGTCATTGTCTTGTTCATTTGGAGTGTTTTTGTGCTCTTGGTAGTATTTCGTGTTTTAATTATGGCTTCATATTTCTTGCCACAGTTGCTGATATCTCATTCCTCTCTTCAGCCCAACATAATGCTTCCTGTATTTTGTTTAGGTTTATTTTATTGTATATAAAAATTTCTAGGCTGTTTGTGTTGTGGAAAGATATTTTTCCCCTTCAATGATGAACCACAGTTTTACTAGCTATAGTATTCTAAATTTACCATTGTAGTCTTTTCAGACTTGGAATGTGTTGCTACAGGCTCTTGTGGCTTTCCAAGTTTCCATTAACAAGTCAGCAGTCATTACAATGACTTTTCCTTTATATGTGACTTCTGGTTCTTGCAACTTTCAATACTTTCTTTGCTATGTATACTTTTTTTTTTTTTAGTTTTGATGTTTTATTATTAAAAGAGTAGAAAGAGAAAAGGAAATAGGGAAGTAAATAGAGATGAGAGAAGGCCATGACCAAGTGGAAAGGGGTAAAAGAATAGAAAGGGCAGGAGAAGCAGAGAGAGAGACAGGGAGAGACACAAAAGAGATAAGAGTGCTATGTATACTTAGTGTTTTAACTGTGATGCATCATGCGGAATTTCTTTCCTGGTCTCATCTATTTGGTGTTCTGTGTACTTTTTTTTATATCTGTATGGTTATGTGTTTTCTTACTTTGAGGAAGTTTTCTTCCATGATCATGGGAAGAGTTGATCTATGTCATTGACTTGGGATTCTTCTTTTTATCTAGGCCTAAAATTTAAATGTCTGTTTTTTCATGGTGTCCCACAATTCCTATGTGTTCTTTTGCTGTGCTTTTTTTTTTCTTTTTAATTCATTTCTCTTGTTTGTTTGGCCTAGATCCTCTACATTGCCTTTGAGATCTAATATCCTATATTCTGCTGGGTTCAGTGTGCCTGTAAGGCTTTCATTTGAGTTTTCTAGTTGAGTTATTGTGGGTTTTCCATTTCATCTTCATTTCAGCTTGAGTCCTCTTCAATGTCTCTGACTCCTGATTGAATTCCATTCTCTTCATCATTTCAACCTGTCTTATGTCTGTGTCTTCTTGGCCATCGCTCATTTATTCTCCTTAATTTCATTGAGCTATTCATTTTTCTCTTCTTTAAAATCCTTGAATTCTTTTATGGAGCTTATGATTTTTTTAAAATTCTGTCTCCTGGAGCTCATCTGGGTAATGCATTTCTGGGTAATCTCATCGCCATGCATTTCTGCAGGGCTGGTAAGTTTTGGAGAGAGATACTGGCTTGATCTTTCATACTGTTGGTATTCTTACAGTGAAATCTGAGCAATGAAACGTGGACTTCTTTTGTTAGCACAGCGTTGGCAGAGGACAGGAGTAGTCTGGCTCCACATCATTCTATTTCCCTTGGTATTAAGAAAAAAGTGCCTGTCTTGCTCATTTGTTAGTCTCTTGTTTGCTGTTAGTCTCTCCCATACTCCTAAAAAGAAATAAGCTTGAAGTGGAAACTTAAGTGGTCTTTGGAAAGTCAGTTGTGTTAGATAATGTTTTGCTGGGGAAAATTCATGAAGGAGTGTTTTCCTGAAGTGGACACAGACTAAGGCCAACTCCTGAGGAAAACATTATGTGTGCTGAAGAGTGATGTCAGCTGTGGAGGACAGGTGATGTTTGAAGGGACTATAAAAAGGACCCCATAGACAGTGAAGGAAGCTGAGCTCGGCTTGCTTATAGAACTAGTTGTACAACACTTGGTCTCATGTCTTCTCTGATCTTCACTTCCCTGAAAGAGACAGAACGGAGAATTTTCCTGGTGTTCCTGCTGGTCCTTCCTGATAACCTGTGCTGAGGCTGAGGCCTAGCTGTCTCTGCTAGGTAGTGCCACCACTGCTGATTTGCTACCCCAACTCTACCACACTGGACTGCTGCCTCTGCTGACCTGTGAACTGAACTGCCAATTTCCACAACACAGATGGGAGTCGCTCCAGAGAACCTTTTTAAATAGGTCCACTTCCCCCATATCCTTTCTTTTCCATTACCTCTGGTGAGTGGTAGGCTAGAGGGGAGGTTAAAGCATTTAAGAACCATCATTAAAATCAGACATTGAAAAAAATGTAAGTTATATAAGCTTCATTACACCGGACACACCTTGTCTGTCATATTTACTACCTGCAACTCTGCCATAAATCATGCAAAGTTTTCAATGATATGCTGAATTAATTAATCAATTGAACTATATACTCTGGAGAAAATCCAGTTGAATTTGGGTCAGAGTATAAAGCCATTCATTTTGATTTCACAAATGTTTCCTGAGCTTACCCTATCATAGAAATATGGTAGGCCCAACACTATGCTCTGAATCACTCATTTGCTGACTCACTCATTCATTCATCAACTACTTAGAAGGGCTCACTGCTCACTGGGAGGTTTAATGTAACAAATAAATGTGGCACACAGAGTAACCCTACAAGCAAACCATTGCACTGCACTGGTGAGTAATGAGAAGCACACAACATATCTAAACTGACAGCCCAAACTTCCAATACTCCAAAAGTCATACAGCAGCCAAAGGTGGCAGAAAGAGCCTCTGTTAGGAACTGGCAATTAGCCTGGGACAGGGTAATGTCTAATGGGCAGGGTACAGCAGGTAGAGAAGAACTTAAAGGACATGAGACCAGCTCCATGGCCCATGTGGCCACCTGCCACCAACCCTAATAACCCAAGTTAGATATCCCTGGACCCCACAGCGTAGAAGGAGAACTGAGTGGGACCTGGCACTGGTAAAATATAAGCTAGATGATAACTGTCTCTGTCCTCTCCATCTGTCCCTCTTGCCAAGGCCCTAACTGTCAGCCCAATTGCCAAACTCAACAGACCATCTTCAGTTCCTACTCTCCTTGGTTTCTGTGGCACATGACATTTCCTCTTTCTTAATGTCTTCATCGTTAGAAGCGTGTGTAGCCATTCTCTCTGGGTTTCTAAAGACCGGCTTCTCTTCTGCAAAGCTGAATGTTGGGAGCCATGTGGATCCTGGGCACTCTCCTCTCCAACTCCACATACTCTCTGTGGGTAAGTCCATCTATGACTCAAGCTAATGGATATATATCAGCTCTTCCCCAGCGGTTGTCTGCAGCCCAGATATCTGGGATCAGCAGATGCATCCCGGGAAACCACCAAAGAGTGCCTCACTGTGTGTTTCTCCTTGTAATTTCAGTGCATCTCAGACTGAACTCACCTTCAGAATACATGCCTGTATTTCCCTCGGAAAGCTTATGAGCCAGGCCCCCAGACACGCATTTCTCTCAGCATCCTGGCCCTCCAGACTCCCACCAGAATAGCTTTGCTTACTTAGCATTCTAGAAGTCTCTAGCTCAAAACCCTTCTACATTCCTCTAATAAAAAATTCCATGAGCCAGGTGGTAGTGGTGCACGCCTATAATCCCAGCACTCTGGGAGGCAGAGGCAGGTGGATTTCTGAGTTCGAGGCTAGCCTGGTCTACAGAGTGAGTTCCAGGACAGGCAGGGCTACACAGAGTAACCCTGTCTCGAGAAAACCAAATCCAAAAAAACAAACAAAAAAAATTTCAGGGGCTGGAGAGATGGCCTCGTGGTTAAGAGCACTGACTGTTCTTCCAGAGGTCCTGAGGTTCCCAGCAACCATCTGTAATTAGACCCAATGCCCTCTTCCAGTGTATCTGAAGACAGTTACATTCTACTCATATACAATAAATAAAGAAATCTTTAAGGAAAAAAAAGAAAGAATTCCAAGGGCCCAAGAGCCAAGTGGTCAGGCTTATCACATGGATAGCCTGAATTCTCAGCATGAATTTTCTGTGTTTTCATATGTCTGTGACCAAACACACAACAAGAAGCAACTTTAGAAAAGATTGAGTTGGGCTTATAATTTCAATGGATAAATCCATCCATCGTGGTGGGAAAGTATGACAACAGGAGCTTGAGGTGGCCGGTGATGTCACCTCCACGGTCAGGGAGTAGAAAAAGGTGACTACTGATGTTCAGTCCACTCTCTCCTTTAATTCAGTACAGGACCTGAGTCATAGGACAAGGGTCTGGAAACAGTCAAACACAGAGGTCTATTCCCATGAAGATCTGAACTCTAGTCCAGGCGACAATGGAGATTAACCATCACACCAAATCAGGAAATCTGAGAAACATTTCTAAGACATTTCTTGTCTAAGTCTTGCACAGCTAGAGTTAGGCAGACCTCTCTCAAATTTTAGGTGGGAATTTTAATGATGATAACACCAACGACCACTGAGGAAATATTTTCAGTGTGCTATTGTAAGTGATTTGTATCATTTGAATGCTCTAAGAGGAACATTAAGAGGACCATTAAGAGCAACTCTAAGAGGTAAGGAACATTGTTATCTCTAAGTCACAGACAAGAGGAGCAAGGCTCAGCACCTAAGCATCAGACCTGACTTTGAGTCCGGAGCTCAAACTCATCTTCAGGGCAGTGAACAGCAAAAGCTCTCATGTCAACTTTTTAGCGTGAGGTTACAACAGCCTATCTAAGAAGCAGTAAAAACATAACTTTAATATCCCGGCTCTGCCACTCACAAGCTAGACCACACCAGCAGTGCTCTTGCCTTCTCGTTCCTCCCCTTCTGCCCATCTATGAGTTACAGATGACTACCTCCTGGGACTGCTGTAGAAACAGACATGGTGCCATTAACTACAGACCTACTGTGTGCTGGGGTCCAAGCATGTTCATGGGTGTCTCCACTGACCCTCACCATGCAATGGGTAAGCTGAGTAGGTGTAACTGAGAATGGAGTAGTGGAATAGCCTTGCAAGGGCTGGAACTGTCACCAGTCTCTCCACTAACGATCCGACACAACAGCCCCACTTCAGAAATAAAGTCAGGCCAGAAAGACTGAATTGTGATTCCTGCTTGCAAATGGCAGGAGCTTAGGAAAGAATTCTAAGTCAACTGTTACTCACAAGGAGACTTTTAAGGGCTGTTTTGCTTGTTGTTTTTGGCAGTGTTTGCTGTATCGTGTAGCTCAATGACCTTGACCTTGGGATCATTCTCCCTTCACCTCTTTTGTGCTAGGGTTGCAATCCTGTGCTGTCCTTTTCATCCAGCCTGAGTATCTTTTACATACAAGTTTATCACCTCGTGGATCAAGTCAGTTGCTCCCACTGAGAGTTTGACTGATACGCATTTGGAATTGTAATTCTGCTCCTGCCAGCTGCAGGCTCAGAGCTATGATTGTTTCTGTGACTGTGAAAACTCAAGAGTAGGTAACAGTCAGGGAAAGATGGAGAAATCGGAGCCAAGGGGTGAAGGACCTGCAGGAGATCACTATGGGTAGAACTTAGTCAGAGGAATGAATAAAATCATGTCATACTTAAATGGTGCACAGACTTGTAAGGTCATTTTTGCATCCTTCATGAAAAAAATGATATGTCATTAATTCTAGACCTACTGTGTGGAGCCCCCACTGATTCTCATTCCTCACTGAGTAGGTATGATAACCTCCATTCTCAAAAAGAAGAAAAAATAAGTAAAAAGGAAAAAATAAAAGAAAAAACAGATGGCTGTCTAACTCTCAAGGACACCTGGCCAGAGGACGTGAGAACAGCTCTCTCCTCTCCACCCCCTGGGCTCAAGGGAAATCAAGAGCCCTCCCCCAAGCACTGATATTTCTGTGCATTTGGATTTTCCACATTGACTGATAGAGAAACAAACATGACACATACGCAAAAATGAATATGAAGATTGATATTTTCATTGACTTTGGCTTAAGGTTTTGGATAATGAGAGAGTCTGTTGTTTCCTTTTGCATTTGAAGTTTTCCCATCACAAGCAGTCGGGAGAGCATGCTTTACTTCACTGGGCAGAAACCAAAGCAAGCCGAGGCTCGCTCGCAGGGTGGCTTTCCAGAGTCCAGCAGGACTGACATGTCCTCCTTCTGCTCCTCCCTTGTCACCACAGATATGCAAGAACATCTGGAACCATGCTCAGCACACATGTGACCAGGCAGGTGGTCTGTGTACGGTGGGCCAGGTCCCAGTTGTTTCCTGGGAAGCTTCTTCACCTTTATGTTATAGTTAAAACAAATGCTAGGGTTAAAACAAATGCGAAAGGTGGGTAGATGGCGCGGTGGGCTTTGGTACCTGGTGCCAAGCCTGGAACTCTGAGTTTGATCCCCACATGGTAGAAAAAAATCGCCAACAGATGGAAGAAGAGAACCTACCTCCAGAGTTATCGCAGGTGCACCTTGTAACACGAGCCCCTCCCCACACAATAAATAAATAAACAGGTAATTTTAAAAGTGAGTCTTAGGTCAGAACAACAAGGTCAGGAGGAGGGGAAGATTTAAATTAGAAGACTTGCACCTGAGTATGCGCTATGTAAGCTAACTAAATAGCAGGAAGAAAAAAAAAGTTAAGTGTGGTCTTGGCAGGTTTCAGCCTGCCAATTCTTACCAAATCCTTCTTGGGGAGTGTGCACAGGGCACCAGTACTCTTTCACCTAGTAGAGTTAACTTTATGGGTAGTTACACCTAAATGTTGTAAAGCATCTAGGTGGAACAGACTGAACTGTGGGTAAGGATCTAGGAAAGGTGCCTATTCCAGGAAGGCTACCACCCCCAGACCTTCCTAAGGAAGCTTTGCACCAAGTTAATGCTGTGGTAGAAAGAAGGGAAGGAAGAGAGAGACAGACAGGAGACTGAGACTTGTGAGTGTGCGCGGATGCTAGAGGCAGCCGCTCGCTCCTCCTCAGCCTCTGTCAAACCTGCTAAAAAACTATCTTCCCCATTTGTTCCCCATTAGGCTCTCCCTGGCCCTCAGTGTGGATTCTTCTCCCTTGAGAAAGATTGCGAAGGTTAGCATCAGCAGGAGGCCAGGAAGCCTCAGCTCCTTTGTCCACAGCTCCTCAGCTCCAGGAGAGATTCCTGTTGTCACTCTACAGTGAAGAAATGGAGGGCACCACACACCATAGCTCGAGGACTTCAAGATTCCAATGCCAGAGCCTAAGACAAATTGAGTCCTTAATTCCCATAATTTCTCTCTCATTCTTGTGGCAAAACTTATTGGAATTTTTTTGGGGGGGGGGGGTTTGGATTTGTTTTTTTCAAGACAGGGTTTCTCTGTGTAGCCCTGGCTGTCCTGGAACTCACTCTGTAGACCAGGCTGTCCTCGAACTCAGAAATTCGCCTGCCTCTGCCTCCCAGAGTGCTGGGATTACAGGTGTGCACCACCACCACCCGGCTTATTGGAATTTTTATCTCCCCTATATCTGGGGAATGTGACTTGTGGTGTGAACAAGAGCATGTCCCCCCAACTTCCATGCCGCCCTCAAGGTCACATGGCTGCTGGAGCCTGCAATGTCCAGAGTCTTTCTCCCACACACATTGGACCCAGGAAACAAACTGTTAAGGGGAGATGTGAACAAATGTTTGGGGTTAGAAAACAAAAACTTAAAAACCTCTGGACTGGGATCTGGCATAGGTGGTCCTAGTCCTGGATTTTAAGACCATGCTGGTGAGTGAGCCCCACTGTGGGAGCCACACAGCCTGCTTGTTTGCCCAAAAGCAAAGAAGCCCCATCTGTGAGCTCTTTCTCGGTCAACAAAAACACAAGAACAGGCTTTGAAGTGGACAGAAATGTCATAGCAAAGAGGGAGGGCCTCTTACTGTCTCCTGAGAGGGGGCTTCAAAAAAAAACAAAACAAAAACCCCACAGGGATCCTTGGCCAAAGCACAGAATCTGGGGAAGAGGGTTGCCAGTGAGGCATTGACATGCAGTACCTTCAGCTGAATAAATTAGCATCAGATGATCAATGAGGATTAAGGGATGCTCACCGGGTCATGACAGGAATCATGAGCCCGAGGCAGCATGGGAAAAGCATGCACCAGACCAGAAGTGAAATGAAAGTTTAAACTGTTTGCTTGTCTAATTGTTTATGTATGTGTGAGGCATGAAACTATCAAGGTCACAGGACAGCGTACAACAGTCCTTTCCCTCCTCCTACCATGTGGGTCCCCAAGAATCAAACCCCAGTCATCGGGCTTGGCATCAAGTGCACACAGCACTCTCAGCATCCACCGACATTTTAAGAGTGAACGGATATTCTCCCCTCTCCTCTGTGTGTGTGAGAGAGAGAGCAGAGACAGAGGCAGAGAGTTGTGCCTCTGAGAGGGAATAGGGCTCTTTGATAGTAGTTAAGAACAGAATTCAAGGGCTGGAGAGTGGTTAAAAGCACTGACTGCTCCTCCAGAGGTCCCTGAGTTCAATTCCCAGCAACCACATGGTGCCTCACAACCATCCGTAATGTGATACAATGCCCTCTTCTGGTGTGTCTGAGGACAGCTACAGTGTACTCACACACACACACACACACACACACATACACATATATATGTGTGTGTGTGTGTGTGTATATACATACTATATATACATATATATATAGTAAATCTTTGAGAAAAAGAATAAAATTCAAGAGGCAACTTTCTCTCTTGTTACAGAGTAATTCTCATAACACCTCCTGTCCTATTCAGAGACAATTTGAGGTGAGGCACCAGGGGTCATTAGGAGTCAGGCTCTGGTTGCTTAAATAAGTTATTACAAGTCCCTGGGATCTGACTACTAGAAAGTTTCCATTTTATTTTTGGCCCTTATATTTGAGAACTTTTTGTCTCTATTATACACCACTCTCTGGAAACTCCCTTTGTGACACTTTTGCTATGAGACTCGACAACATCTGGCCGCTCTCTGACATCTGTTGCTACTCTACTCACTCTCGAGTCTACTCGCTTAGTTCTATGACTCCAGATGGTCTGGGACCCCTGTGCTGACAGCAGAAAGTAAGCAGAGGCACAATATCCCAAGAATATGTGTAAGAACATAATACCCAGTAACAGGATGGGTGAATAGGAGAAAAACAAAAGCATCATAAACAGCTATTTAAAATCACGATTTTAGTGACTATTTGGTGACACTGGTTGATAATCTTATAAAATGTTCCAAAAGCTTATAAACATTAATAAGTTTGCTGGTTTTGACTTATAAAATAGGACTGATTACATACACTTCTCTGGCCAAACAGGCCTAAGGAGAACACCAGGCAAATCCCTAAGCCAATTGCTAACTAAGCTTCCTAATCACTAAGTGAAGTGAATGGTACTATCCCCTGGTGGACACCCACCGTGGGGCACAGTGAAGACAGCTGCCTCTGGTCTCTGCTAAAGGCTGGTGACTAAGTCCAGAACCAACTGAAAGTGCAATGAGTCAACTCAAACCTGGTGAACCCTGTGCTGCTGGCTTCCTGCTATGAAACAGCAGAAGGTTCCTTCAGAGAAGAGTCTGCCCAGGGACAGAGGGAGAGCTCTCCACATAGAGTCCCAGGGGAGGAAGCCTGCTCTCACTTGTTTCTTGCTTTGTTTCCCAGGAATCACCTCTAACTTTCAGGAAATGGGTGTTCTCTGCATTTCTTAGAATTTCCAAGCACTTTTCTTTTTAAATGAAAGCTCTACTGTTTATATTCATATCCCACATAACACATCATTTCAAGTATAAAAGTCAGTGCCATCACCTCCCTCAATTTTTATTATTTATGATCTATTTTTGCAGTGTTGTTTTGTTTTTTGAGACAAAGTCTCTCTATGTAACTTGGTTTGGCCAAGCTGTCATCAAACTCACAGAGATCTGCTTCTTAAGGGCTGGGATTAAAGGTCATGTGTAGACCATGAGTGCTTGCTTCCTTCCTTCCTTCCTTCCTTCCTTCCTTCCTTCCTTCCTTCCTTCCTTCTTTCCTTCCTTCCTTCCTTCTTTCCTTTCTTTGGTTTTTCAAGACAGGGTTTCTCTGTTTAACAGCCCTGGCTCTCCTGGACTTACTTGGTAGACCAGGCTGGCTTCAAACTCACAGAAATCTGCCTGCCTCTGCCTCTCGACTGCCAGGATCAATGGTGTGTACCACCACCCCTGGCTTTGCTCTAATGATTTTAAAAGCTATCATGCCCAGTCACTACCAATGCCCTGCCCACCAACACACAGACAACTATTAGTAGGCTTTCTGTCTCCATGGATTTGCGTATTCAGGACATTAATATGTAAATGGGGATCAATTATACTACTCATAGTCTCTCTCATTGGCTTTCACACTTAGCATAATCTTTCAAGTTCCTCCACATTATGGAATGTGTTATTATTTTGTTGGTTTGCATTACCAAGTAATATTCCATTGTATGAGTATGTTTTATTTGCCCACTCCCCACTGACAGACCTTAGATGTCTTAGAGCTTTAGCATGTTGTCTGTAACATTAGCTGTGTTTGTCAGTAGCTTCTGTGGGCCATGCATTTGACCTAATTCCTATCCCTAGCAACAACCCAGGTAGACAAGTCTTTCTCCCATAATGATGAAGGACATGAGATGTGGGAGTAAAGTTGCCATCTAAAGTCATACAGACAAGTGACAGAGCTGGAATTCTCATTGCATCCCATTTCACCTTAATCCTTCCTACCTGGTCCTCTTGTTTCCTTCCAATTGGCAAAGAGGCTGGAACAAGGGAAAACCATTCATCCAATGGACATACACTCTGTGCGCTGACTAGTTTTACATTGACTTGACACAGTCTAAGCAACTGAAGGGAGGGAATCTCAGATTCTTCCATAAGATCCAGCTGAAGGGAATTTTCTTCATTAGTGATTGATGGAAGAGAGCCTTGTCTATTGTGGTGGTGCCACCCCTGGGCTGGTGGTACTTGGTTCTATAAGAAAGCTTCTGAGCAAGCCATGAAGAGCAAGTCAGTAAGAAGCGCCCCTCCACAGCCTCTGCATCAGCTCCTGCCTCCAGATTCCTGCCCCATTTGAGTTTCTGTCCTGCCTTCCTTCATTGATGGACTATGATATAGAAATGTGAGCCAAATAAATCCTTTCTTTCTCAACTTGCTTTTGATCATAGTGTTTCACCACAGCAACAGTAGCCCTAAGGAAGGTGATCTATAGCCTTTAACTGACAGTCTGTACACAGCAAGCACTCTATCGGGTGCAACTCAGATACTGGCCCCCAAAGCTATGCTGCCCAAGGCAGCAGTCTGGTGTTGGTCACCAAGGAAGGTGTGACCAAGTGTTGAAACTTCATGCTGCTGGAAAGGATTTCTAGAGATTTGGGTGGGTTCCCAAGTAGAGAATACTGACTACCTACATAGAGGAATCAGCAAGCATAAACAGAGACCAGGGCCCTTGGTCCACAGAATGGGCTATGCTTCCCTAAGGATGGGAGGGGGGGAGGCAAGATTGAGGGGTCATACTGCAGGGAGCCTTGAAGGACAGACTGAAGTTAAGCATTTGTCTTGTGAGCTCGTGGGTCACAATCCTCTTGGGGGCCACATATCCTGCATACCAGATATTTACATTATGATCCATAAATAACAGCAGTGAAATTACTGTTATGAAGTAGCAAAAAAATAATCCTAAGGTAGGGGTTCACCACAACATGAGGAACTTTATTAAGGGGTCACGGCATTAGGAAGGCTGAGAACCACTGCTCTAGATGCTTCTGAGAAGAGTAACAAGACCAAACCACGCCTTTGAACTCTGCCAAAGGTATCCATCTCCAGACCCAGGTACCTAGACTCCTTGGAACAATTCTTTTAGCGCTCCAACCAGGAGAAAGAAACATCACGTATTTGTTCATCTCTACCTACATGCCCAGCACCTAAGACAGCACCTAATGCCTTGTGAAGGTACAGTGAACAGTTGCTGAGTGACTGGATGGATAAATGAATCTATCAGCTGACGCTCTCTCTTTTCAGCTTCCCCTTTTGCTAGATAGAATAGAAAAGAAAAAAACAGGAATGTTCTGGACTCTCCCATCCTGCCCACCTCCATCTCTCTACTTGCTCTTCTCACAGCTGGTTCTGAGTAAATAAAGAAGTGGTACTCACGCGCACCCATCTTCCTCTCGAGGCCACCCTCGGGGTCAGGAATGAAACCACCCCTTGCTGGTGAGAGATCTGTGACTCAGTAGTTACAGGGCTTTCCCAGGGGCTACTGACAGAACTGAGACTTATCTGTGGACCATCTGCATACAGCTAGTGCCATGAATCAGGAAAATAGGGTATTGACTAAGGTTGAAGGGTATAGAGGGGGGGGGACTCAGAAAGTTCACATCCAAGGACCCAGGAGCTTGCCCCACCGCTGTGCCCCAATTCTATGTCAGGCTGCCATGCTATAGTGCACAACCAGATCCCCCCTACCTCCACCCTGCACCCAGTCCCCAAAGGTGGCGCCTCCCCACTAACACACCCATGCATTTGTACAAGCACACGTTCATGCAAACTCAAAGAGGTAGAAGCAGTAGTTTCCTTAAACATAGAGACTTTATTATTGTATAAAATTATTCCCTAGAGAAGTCATTTATTTGTTTAATGTGTCCGGATGTTTTGTCCGCATATATGTCTGTGCACAAGCATGCAGTGCTCATGGAGGGACTGCAGTTACAGTTTGTGAGCCACTATGTGGGTGCTAGAAACCAAACCCAGGGCCTCTGGAAGAGCAGCCAGTGCTCTTAAGAGTTAAATCATCTCTCAAGCCTGGAGCTAATTATATATAAAAAGTTGCCT
Organism: Apodemus sylvaticus; assembly: GCF_947179515.1. Classification (NCBI taxonomy): domain Eukaryota; kingdom Metazoa; phylum Chordata; class Mammalia; order Rodentia; family Muridae; genus Apodemus; species Apodemus sylvaticus. The sequence goes on along the minus strand of NC_067476.1, from coordinate 65,540,633 downwards.
ACATCAATAAATATCCCTTTTCCTGAAGAGCGGACATTGCCCACAGGCAGGATATGAAGTGCCGTCCAAAATCTTTCTGGCTAACCAGTCAGTTGGATTGCAAGTCCTTTGGGATAGCATGGCTCTTGGACATATCTCCCTGTCCCTTGCAGTGAGCTCTGCTGTGGCCCTATGCAGGGAGCAACTTCCTGCTCCCAAACTGAGAATTCATACAAAGTTTTGCTTTGGGTTGGTGTGAAGGCTAGCTACTTGGCCACAGAAATTCTCTTCTTGGTGATCAAAAGTCCTGGATTGCATTTAAATGCCTTGTTTTTTGTTTCTGTTTTTTGTTTGTTGCTGTTTAAGAAAAACTATGGCTTCCTACTACAGTTCTCCTGGGTAGGCAATGTCTTTGTGGACACTGGGTCATCAAAGTCGAGTAAGGAGCAGGAAAGGTATCAACAAGGCTAGAGAGTGAGGGCTTCTGGGCTAGGCATCCACAGACGATTTGGTCTTCTCAGCACGGCATTCACGGTACACCAGGAAGGGATGAACCAATGTCAGAAAAATGGCAAGCCCCATCGATACCTGGGGAAACAACAAAGAGGGGCCACTCCAGCAACTCTGAGCTGCACTATCGCCAACAGAAGGGCCAAAGGCCTACTTGGTCTATGGCCTATTTTCTACCTAGACTCTAAGGTGACCTGAAGGACTTTATGTTTATTTTCATAATTTTTTCCCTTTCTTTCTTGAGACAGGCTCAGGCTGACCTTGAAAGTCTAATCCATCTCCCAAGTGCTGGAATTATAGGATGAACCACCATACATGACTTAGTAAGTGCTCGCAATTGAACTCAGGGCCTTGTGCATGCTAAACAAGCCCTCTAGCAATAAGCCACATACCAGCCTCTATTAAACCTATTTCTTGGTTGAGGAAACAATGGTCTAAAGGGCACCAGTGACCTGCACGAGGTCCTGTGAGAAGCTGGGGAGGCATCTGTTTGACTACATCTAGATGTTGAGTTAGGGCTCCTGACGCCTTCAGCATAGTACTCTTGTTCCTTCTATAGTGACAGACTTAGATACTTGCTCTACAAAAAATTACTATATTTATGTGTGGTGTGTGGTGTGTGTGTGTGTGTGTGTGTGTGTGTGTGTGTGTAGGTGCCATGGACCACATGCAGAGGTCAGAGGACAACTTGTAACAGTTGGGTCTTTCCCTCCACCACAGGTCCTAGGGATCAAACTGAAGTACTCTATTGGCAGCAAGCGCCCTTACCCACCAAGCCGTCTCTCCACCCTGATGATCTCTTTTTAAAGAGGCAAGCAGGTTGATCTGTGACCAGAACACTGACTCCCAAGTACATAGGCCTCTATGCCTTAACTGACCATGACCATGAGTATCTGAGTTTGTAAGTCATTTGATCTCTTTGGTTTGAAATTTCCCTCAAAACTTGGAGAGCCCTGATTACCTCCTAGGGCTGGGCCTTTAGCATCTACTGAGTATGAGGCCCAGGGGTCAAAGCATGAAGCTCCTGTCCTTCAAATGTAGTATAAGCTATAGTCTCAGGTAGAAGTCAGACTTAGCCTGCACTAACTGAAAGTAGGAAACCTTTTTGCTTGAAATTCTGAGAGGATTTTGCATCCTATTCTGGAGTAACACATATTTGTCCTTACTCACAACCCTTTTCTCCAGACCTATGAAAAGCACAGGCTTTCTGGGAGGTGGTACGGTGTTAATCCTGAGTCCTTGGGAAGCCCCAGATCAAGTCAGGTTTCTGCCTGTGACCCTAGTTTGAGAAGTGAAACCCTAAATATTCCCTTTTTGCACTACTGAAGCCTCTAACACATCCAGGCCTCCTGAGCCAGCTTAGGGCGCCCCCTGCTGGGTCCCTTGCAGTAGGTCCCTGTGCAGTAGGTAACCTTTCTAGTCAAGAGCCTACACACAGGCTGGCCAGAAATGGGCCCTGCATGATACTCACATACACAGCGTTGCTCTCAGAGGGGACTTTGAACAGAGGGAACTGCAGCAGAGACACAACAGCTGACAAGGCCATCACCAGCCCAAAGAGCTTTCCAAAATGTTCTGAGGGAAAACTAGGGAGAGAAAAATAGAGGTTTCAGTGAGCTTTACAGATTCCCCCTACCACCCCGGACAACTACTCCCACTCTAAGTAGGGGCCTAGTGTTTGAGAAAGTTTACCAGCCAACTCCTCTGTCACAGGCCTGCCCTTCACCCATCCACTGCAAGCCCTTTCTCCTACCACTCTGCTCCGTTCTAACCACAAGACACAGAGAACGTACTATACTGAGTTCTACGGGAACAGAAGGGACCCAGGCCCAGGCTATGCCCTACGGAAGGTCTTAAGGAAAAGACAGAGGCAGTTGCTATCACAAAAAGCAAGAATGGAGTGCCAGAGACACAAAGACAGGAAAATACCTTTCTACCTCTGTTAGCATTCAGTCTAAACTCTGCCCTGTAGGGAGCTGCTTGCTCCCGCGCCCTTAAAATGGCGTGGGTTTCCGCTTTCCACCTTCCGGCTGGCGGGCTCCCTGTCGTAAACAAGTCCTTATTTGGGTGGAGCCTGTTGAGTCTTGCACCTTCCGTGTGGATACAGCAATGCCCACGTGGCTAAGCCTGATTGGCTGGCTATTAGTATTTAAGGGCTGGGCTGATTCTCTCTGGGGGTCAGAAGAAGCTTGTACAGGGATCCTGAGTAAACTGCTTGAAGAAGATCTTCCTGTATTGCATCATTCCTTGCCAGCGAGGGTGGTCGCGACACTGCCCCACAGTTACCTGGCAACAGCCAGGGATGCTCCTCCCCACAGTTACCTGACAACATCCAAATAGTCCTGGCCTACTATAAAAGGGGCTGCCTGCCTCTCCTCCCTCTTCTTGTTCCCTTGCTTCTCTCTGCCCCTGCTCTCCCCTTTCCTTCCCTTCCCCCTCTCTCTACATGCTCATGGCCATGGCCGGCCTCTGCTTCTCTAGTCTCTCCCTCTCTCTGCCTTTCTTTGCCTCTGCTCCCCTCTTAACTCCCCTCCCATGCCCTGAATAAATTCTATTGGCTGGTCCCTCAGGGGGAAGAAATGCCTTCCCCCTGAGGGACCAAGGGGCCCACTGAGACATCCCTTCTCCCACACTGACCACACCCCTCCACAGACTGTACCCCCTCTCTCTTTATCTTCTTATAAGCACGTCAACCTCTTCTCTGGGAGAGCTAAAATAGAGGTGGGTAGTGGCGGGAAATAAGAGTTCACAGAGATTCTCCCTGGACACAGAGGCTCTGGGGTGTGAATGTTCCATCCTTCCCTCCTGTATCCACACCCAGCCACGGCCCTTCTACATGACCCTCACCTCCAGCTGACCCACGATTTCTTCATTGCCAGCCCACGTTCCTTCTCCCTGAGCTCACTTACGCCAGCGTGAGGAAGGCAGCATTGCACCCATACAGGAAGGAGCGGCTGACCACTTGCAGGATGAAGGTGGCGTACTGTAGCTGTATGACAGGAATGGAGGCACACAGGGTAAAGCCCAGGGACAGCAGAGACGTCAGGGCCAGCGAAGGCACCATGGAGCAGAGAGCCACAGCCTCAGATGAGGAACCTGGTTCAGAGGGAAACAGAGGTGCCTGTCATCATGCCCAAAGGAGATCAAGAAACGCCAAGAGAGATCAGAACTAACCAAACGGGACCAGGTCATAGCTCAGTAGCAACTCCTCAGTGTTAATAACTGTCCTCCTACACTTCGATCACATGTGTCTGATCCTCTCAGTTCCACAGGGCTTCCTAACTCACTCAGAGATGCAGTGGTCTCTGAACAGGCTCCATACCCACTGTTGCCCCCTGCAACCTAGAACCAAAGATGATGATGGTGATGATGACGATGATTGTTTATACAGAACTGGTAACAGTAAAGGACTAAAGCAATCCAAACTGTTGCCAACAGAGGCACGTGGTACCAAGGACAAGCCAGCCACGTAACAGAGAACTAGGCAGCAGTTATCAGGGTGAGGAGGCTCTCAGAATAAAGAGAGGGCCATAGAAAAGACAACTGCATGGCTGTGCAAATGATGCTCCGTATTTGAGCTAAGTGAGGGGCACATGTATGTGCTTACACAGGTGCGTGCTGGATGTTAAAGCAAGACAATGAGGAAAGGAGGAAATAAGGGAAAACAAGAAGCAGAGGAGGAACTATAAGTCTCGTTTCCCAGTTTTGGTTTTGAGGAAATGTAACTGCTTAACTTGTGAATGTTTTCAACAAAATTCAAAGAAGAAAAGTGCAAGTGAAGCTATCCCAAAATACCAGAAACAAACAAACAAACAATGAAACCAACAGACATAACCGTGACTAGCTGGACTCGTATATGTGTGAAGCACATGCACATATGTGAGTTTGCATGTAGGGTCACTGAAGCAAAAGAAAGGAGACCGTGGAGTGCAGAAATACCTTCTACGAGAGAGGGTGACATGCAGGCAGGAAGGGAGGAGGAGGGACAACGCCACTGTCACACTGAAAGTAAGGAATGCCATTAGGAAGCCCACCACCTGCCTGCGAACTTTAAAAATTAATCTTGAAAAGGATGACCATATAAGGAGAGAGAAGACACCCAACCTGAAGACTCTAAATATTGTTTACCACTAGAGACCCAAGACTGGTTGGAGCAAATGCCAATTTCAAGTTTGGCTCAGGAGACATGTCCAGTTAGACAGACCCAAACCTTTCACAGCACCAGACAGCAAGGGCGCTGACTGAAGTTGAGTTGTGTCTGAGAGTCCCACATTCTAGACTGGTAAAGTTTCCAGTGGTCAAAGATGGGTCAATGCAAGCCTGAAGAAGAATGGTGAGAGCCCGTGAGATGGCTCAGCTGGTAAAGAGGCCTGTCGCCAGCCTGGAAACCCACCTTCCGTTGCTGGGACCCACAGAGTAGGAAGAGAAAACTGAGCCCCACAAGTTGTCCTCTGAACTTTGCAGGCACATCTCAACATGCACCCGCCCACCCGCGCAGCAACATATGCCTTACATGCCTTTAAGCTCAGTACTGAGGAAGCAGAACTCACACATCTTTGTGAGTTCAAAGCCAGTCTGGTCATAGTGAGTTCTAGACCAGCTAGGGATATATAGTGAGAGCCAGTCTAAAACACACACACACACACACACACTCACATGCACACATACACATACACACACTCACATGCATGCACACACACACACACTCACATGCATACATACACATACACACATACTCACATGCATGCACACACACACACTCACATGCACACATACACACACACTCACATATATTCACACACATACACACACACACAGTGAAGGCCAGATTGCAGATGAGAGAAAGAGCATTTGCAGAGCACATGAGAAGCCCTGAGCTCCATCTCCAGAACTGAAGAGAAAGTCAGAGCAGGATGGACCATGTCAGATATACTGCGCAACTTAAATGTTTTGTTTGTTCAAACAAAGCAATCTTCCCTAAAAAGAAAAAAAGAAAAAGAAAAAAATAGGTAAGATTCTATCTCATGGTATACACATAAGAAATTCTCAAAAATAAAGTTCTTTTAAAACAAAAGTTTTAGAAACTCAGACATAAGATGAGACCATTGCGCTTCAGTATGTAGACAGCTAGACTCTAAAGACAGTCATCCCACTTGTCTCTGGCGGGGCGTGCGGTCACTGCGTTTCATCCTGAAACTGGTTAAGCGGAGGGGGAAGGCAAGCGTCTCCTTCAGTGTAAAGAAACGGTGTGAGAAGCTGTGTCTTCTGGAGGAATCATAGCTGCTAAAAGCCAAAGGAAAGATGGAAATAGCACCCTAATCAAATCACGGGTCTCAAATTGATCACAGTGGTTGCAAAATCATTAGCTGCTTGGCCTGATGGGAAACTTTATAATGGATGGATCAGACCAAGTTCTGAAACAACTGATCTATCTCAGTGTCATAACGGCAAAGACCGTAAATAGCGGGGGCCTGTGACGGAACCAGAGAAGCCACAACTCTGTTTCTACTTACTCTTGCCAAAAAAGAAAAAAGAAAAAAAGAAAAGAGAAGAAACTGAGTTTCCTCCAAGCTTTGAATCTGCCTGTTTACAGGAAATGAATGCCCAGTCAAAAGAACCCATTCATGAAATACCCAAAAGATGCCAAGTCCAAATGTGGGAAATCTGACAGGAAAAATATCCCACTTTCTTCAACAAATAAACAAGAGGGGAGGCACTGATGTAAATTGTGAAAGAAAGAGTTGGTGATACAACTCAGTGGCAAAGTATTTGCTTGGCATGCATGAGACTCGGGTATCTATTCCTGGTACCGAAAAAGAAGAGAGAGAAAGAAGTCTGTTAGGTAGGTATGGTAGTAAGCCTGTAATGCGAGCACTTGGAAAGTGACAGCCGAAAGATCAGAAGTTCAAGACCATCCAAAACTACATAGTAAGTCCAAGGCCAGCCTTGGATACGTAGTAACTTTAAGGCTAGCCTAAGCTAGATGAGAGCATGTCCTAAATAAATATTTAAAAATAAAGATACAAAGCACACATCAATGGAACTTTGTTCTTTCGACTTTGAGTGGACTTTGTATGGAGACGCTGAACAAATCAGTCAGGAAACAGTGTACTGAGGTCAACCGGGAGATGTGAAAGGCAGTTAGTTGCATATTAGAAAATACTAAGAAATTGATGGGATTTTCATGGTGATATTGATTGAATGGAGACTGTCTTTATTAAGGAGAGCCTATGAAGTATCTGCAGGTAGTCCTGCAGTGGGGTAGGGGTGCAGAGAGTTGAGAGGAGGACGGAGACAAAGCAGTCACCGTGCTCCCTCCTTTTCTCCTGTATCGCCCCGCTCACACAGGGTAGGACATTCTGGCATCGTTCTGCTCTGCCAATCAGACCCAAGGAGCACATTCTATCTCTGAGGTACAGTGAGCAGCCTGAAGCCTTCTTCTGCTCTTTCCTGCAACTCTCTCAAACTCTGCCCCTGGTTAGCTTGACTCACTCACAGAAAGGATCCAGATGGCTGAATACCTATCTCTGTCCGCTCTGTCACACCACTGTGGTCTCCGCTCTGTCACACCACAGTGGTCTCTGCTCTGTCACACCACTGTGGTCTCCGCTCTGTCACACCACTGTGGTCTCCGCTCTGTCACACCACTGTGGTCTCCGCTCTGTCACACCACTGTGGTCTCCGCTCTGTCAGACCACTGTGGTCTTCAGCCAACATCAAGCTTGTCCCCTTCCCCTCCCCTCTTGGTCTTTTCTATCCTGGTTCTGAAGAAGCCTTCCCTGACAACAACCCTGCCTCACCCAGAACAGGCAATGCGCCCTTCTTAGTATCCATAGTCTGCTGCTCGTTCATGCCGCATGCTCACAGTGACTCACAGTAGAGCTATATGCAGAAAAACCCATCGGAAGCCAAAAATACCAGCAAGCTGAAAATGTATTTAACATACCTAGCCTGTGGGGTATCATGGCTCAGCATACACTAGCTCAAATATGCTCAGAACATTTCACATCAGCTGGGCAAACCCACCCAACAGTGAGCCCACGATCCAATAAACTGTTGGCTCTCTCATGTGACTTGTGGACAATGGAAACAGGAAAACAGAGTGGCTGTGTGGGCGTGACTCCGCCTGGTCATGGACTCCAGCACTCCATCGGTAACAGGCCGTCTATTCTTTATAGATTGCTACTACTTCTGGATTAATACAGCTGAAGAAGACAAGATTTACCTGTCTTATCCACGTTAAATCCCCATGGCACTGGGGATTTAAATAACCATGACTGACACAAAATGTATGACCAAGGGTTGAATGGATGGGTGACACAGTCAGAGAGAAAGGGTAAAGGCAAAGACAAGGGGACTGTGGAGGTCTATGAAGATCTCGTCTCCTGGATCCCAGGCTCACCTGTCCTTTTGGCTTCCTTCTGATACTTCTGTTTAAGGCGGTCCATGAGTAAGCCATTCCATGGGGCACACAGCACACCAAAAAACTGGGTGATGGCGAAGGCATTTGTGTAGGCACTGACTTGTGAAGGCACGAAAAAATAGGGGTTAGGCGAGAAGAAATTTTCAGGCTACTTCACAAGAGAAGACTCTTCCCATCTCACCCTTCTCTCCAGCCCTCCTCCCCAGACCCTCTGTAGCCGCTCTGGAATACATAGCTTTGTTGGCACGGCATCTGTGTCTGTTCAGGGCCCTAGGTTCCTACTTGAGACTTCCCGAAAGACTCCTCTGAAGCCCACATACCTTTCACTCTATCCTCACCAGCCAACTTGATGAGTAGAGAGTTGAGGGTGCCAATGAAGAGGTAATGCCACAGCTGTATGATAGACAGCCACACCACGTGCAAGATGAATCGGCGAGAGAGCACGCAGCGTCGAAAAGAGTGCTGCTGCTGCTGCTGCTGCTGCTCCTGCTGCTGCTGCTCCTGCTGCTGCTGCTCTGGTCCAAAGTTCTCTGATAGGGAAGGGAGGAACTCAGCATAAATGACAGGGAAGGAGGAAGGGTTGGGTGGGACAGAGTGGCCCTTACAAGACAGTCTCAGGCCTAAGTTCACCGTCCACTCTTGTCTTCTAAGAGCCAAGTAAAATTCCCCCAGCCCCTCTGCCATGCTCGTCATCTTGCCCTTCCACCTTGGATGCCTCTCCTCCTGTTCCTTGGTGTCCTGAAATCTGATCTGTCTCTCACAGCCCGCTCAATGACACTTCTTGCCATAGTACTTTCCTGATCGTTCTCAGCCAAGATGATGTAATGAAAACCAAGGAGAATGTTGGAACAGAGTGAGGGTTAAGATGGACAGCAGTTGTTCTGTCTACTCTGTGTCCCCTACCTTTCTTTTGATCCCAGAATCCTTCATTTCCTTAGGACTCCCTTGTTCTCTCTGGTTCAATTGGGACCATGAGTTAAATATTCTGTTCCTCACCCAGTTGACCAATTAACTCATTCTCCCTAAGTAGGCAGACTGGCTAAGACTTTAATATACAGGAATGCTCAGAGGCAGCCCGGTTCCATACCTCTGTAGCCTGGCAGGTTCACTCTCCTCTGGATTATGCGAGCCTTTCACATCCTCTTACTCTTTTTATTGTTTGAGACAAGGTCTTATGTAGCCCAGACTGGCCTCGAACTCACGATGTAGTTAAGGTTGGCATTGAACTTCTGATCCTCCTTTCCATTATGCCTGGATGTATACAGTGCTGGGACTGAACCCAGGGTTTATATTTGCATATTAGGCAAGGGCTCTACCAACTGAGCTACAACCCTGGCCCCTATTCTTTTTTTTTTAACAAATAAGTTTTATTGTGTGTATTTAAAGCACAAAACATGCTGTCATCGGGTACATATAGATAGTAAAATGGTTACCATAGCAAAGCAAATTAACATATCCATCACCTCACATTGTTGCCCATTTTTTTTTGTGTGTGCCAAGAACAGCTAAAATCTGCTCATATAGAAAAAAACATATATCTCAAATACAATGTAATTCTATTAACTGCCCTGCTCTGGAAACTGCTTTCTCTTGCCCAGCTGCTACTTCTGCCCTATGACCTGCCTCACTCCAACCCCTCCCTCTTCTTCCTATTTTTACTTCTACTGTAGCTAACAATGGTTTATAATATTCATAAGCAAAGACTCAGAGCAGACAGAGGAGGGAAAGGAGGAAGTGATGGGGACGGTATGGATGGAAAGGGGTCAGAGCCAAGAGTCATACAGACATAGAGACACAGATGCCAACCTTGGTGCCCTAGGATCCCAGGAGAGGGCAAGACCAGAGTATAGGATCAGGGCAACGGAAGACAGATTTCAGCGTGAGGAGAGCTGAGGTATGGGGTGGATAAGGTAAGAAAGAGGCACTGAAAATACACGAAGTCGCTGCCCTTTCGGGGTCCTCTCTAAAGTGAGGGGATTGAAAATGCTTATGGGCATTTTCTCCTTGCACAGCATGGCTTCATTCTTAATGACTTCCTGGAATTCAAAAGCAGAGGAGCAGCCACCAAGCCTGGGGCTGCCAGTGTCTGCAGGGGATGTGGGTGAAGCAGAACTCACCTTCCTTCGGCGGCAGACACTCCTTGGACTGCAGCTCCTTGGTTTCATGCTCAGCTGCTTTATTCTCTTTCTTTCTAGTGCCAAACCTGGAGCACAAGCTGTGGGAACAGAAGCCCCAGCACTCAGCCCGAGGACTGTGAACCTGACCAGAACCAGACCAGAAAACAGCACAGAGGCTCCTCATCCTACTTCACACAGGATCACTTTTGAACAACCTGATGGTCAAGTGGCAACCTAGGCCGACTAAATCAGAATGTCTGTCAGCAAATAGCCAGTTTCCATGTTTCTATCTTACTTTTTATTGTAATGATCTGACTGATTCTGACACAAGTTTGGGGTATCCTAGAAGTATGGAAGAAGAGACTGGGTCTTGTTACAAGTCTCGGCTCTGAATCTTCCTCATGTGGCTCCAGCTTTACCTCGCAGAGCCTCATTTTCACAGATGAAAAACGAAGGCACTGCTATGAGTACACAGCCATCAGTGTATAGCCATCAGTGCACGGCCATCAGCACACAGCATTTAGTGCATGGCTATCAGTACACGGCCATTAGGACATGGCTATCAGCAGGAAATGCGACTGTGAGAATGAACTCACGGAGCACATGGGGCACAACAAGTAGCAATCGAACAGCAAATGAAGATGCCCCCTTGACTCCCTATACCTGGCAGCCGGCTCGATCATGGCACCACACCTCCTCTGTCTCCATCCTGGGCAATGGGACACGGCCCATTTCTCATCATTATCTAGGCTAGACATGTGAACTGCTCCAGCCAAGATAATGGAGCATACAAGTGATACATCTATTCCAAGTTGAAGCCTCAAAGAACTGGGTGCATTACTGCCCCCTCTCTGAACCCCAGAACCACTATGTGCACACACCCAAGCAAGAATGCTGGGACATTATTAGCCTGTGACGCAGATATTCCTGTAACTCCAAACCCAACGTAAGCAAGGCCCTGGCAGCCCAGCCAACTCCCTGCTAACACATCAGATGATTGGAGGCATAAATGATAAGATCATCCAAGTCTGGCTCAGATGTAAGGAATAAATTCTTAGGATCTGGAGACATGGCTCAGCTGTTAAGAGGACTCTCTGCTCCTTCAGAGGATCCAGGCTTGGGTCCTAGTGCCCATATAGCAGCTCACACCCATCTGTAACTGTAATTCTAGGTGACCTGACACCCTTTTCTGACCTTCATAGACACCAACGGTATGCATGGTACACATACATTTACACAGGCAAAACACTCATATACACAAAATAAAAATAAGCTAATGTTTAAAAAAGAAAAAGAAAAATGAAATGCCTGGCATGCTCGCTATGCAGGAGTAGCTAATGAATACACTCTTCTCCTATAGCAGGGTCTTTCCTTTTTCCTACCTTGGATCAGATGAGATATTGGCCCGTCATGCTTACCCGTAGCTGTAGTTGGGAGGCAGTGGGTAGGGGATATGTCCCTGGGGCATCAGAAGTAAAGTACGCCCTACATGCCAGATACTGCAGACAGACAGGAAGATGAAGGAAGACCTGAGGCTGATGCCCTGCTCATAAAGAAGCTGTGGAGAAAAGAGCAATACATCAGGACAACACCAGTGCTCCCAGGAGCATAGAGACCATAGTCAAAAGTGTAGAGAGAAACCCAAGTGCCTGTGGACAGATGAATGAATGAGCAAAATGTGGTACAGCCACTTGATGGACTATACCGCAGCCTTTACAAAAGGAAGAATATCATGACACATACCCCAGTCCTGATGAACCTTGAGAACTTGACATCAAATGAAGATAGCCAGTCCCCAAACGATAAATTCTGTATTATTCTACTTATGGGAGACTCTTAAGACAGTCAGAGTCTGGAAACGGGGGCTGGAGGAATGAGGAACTTGTGTTGAATGGGTACAGGGTTCCAATTTTATAATGTGAAAGTTTCTCGAAATGGATGATGGTGGCTGGTTGTTCAATAGCATAAATGCACCTAAACTACTAACCTGTACACTTAAAAGATGGTTATAGGTTGGCAAAATGGTTCAGTGGGTAAAGGTGCCTGCTTCCAAGGTTGATGATCTAATCATAACCTTACGATTATATGGTGGATGGACTCCTTCAAGTTGTCTTCTGACCTTCACAGACATGCTGTGTGGCCTGCCCCTACAATCTTGTGACACCTCAAATCTCATGACTCTCAGAGATCTTTTTGCTTAATGCTGTTCCAGCCGCCCCCCACCCCCCAACAGCAAGAAGTCCTTCTGGCAACTCTTCACACAAGAGGTCAGCTTACAAAACACATCTGTGGGAAGCTACAGAGGGACCCTCCCCTGTGTTCTTCGGGGTAACTCAAAAGGAACCTCTAAATTCCTCAACTTCCAGGTTAGAAACCACAAATTGAGACAAACCTCTTCCGCCTTCAGAGAGGAGATGCATCCAGGTAAGCTTAGCCTGGTAAGGGAAGGGAACCTGGAAAATGGCTCTTGCACCACCAGCAAAGGGTCTGGAGAGCCTCAGGGACTCAGACTTTCTTGTCCAGGTGCTCACAGGACTAAGTGAGGTTCATGAGCCCATGGGCAGCCTAGCAAAAGCCCAGAGAGAAGCCCAGGTTGGACAGTTCAGGGTTCACCATTTTTCCACTCCTGTTGACAGTCCTTGTGTTCCAGCTGGTTGCCTCAGAATCAAAGTTGGTTACTACAGTGTCAACTATTACACCTTCCTTCCCAATGCAATCTTCAAAGAGGAAGAACAGAGAGAGGCAGGGAAGAAGGCTTCTGTTGTTGCAACTAGGTCTTGGGTAGGCCCGGCAGACTTCAAGCTCACTGTATAAAATAGGATGACCTTGACTTTCCGATCCTCCGGCCCTCATCTCCCTGGTGCTGGGATGAAAGGTGTGCTGCCAAGCTTGATTCTACAGTGCTGGGGCTTGAACTTCATGCTTGCGAGACAGGTCTTCTAACAACTGAGCCAGCCTCCAACCTAAAGGTTTTCTTCTATTCTGCTTCCAAAAGCCCTCCTTCAGGGAGGAAACGTCCCCTGAAGTTCTACACTATACACCCACTTCATCTCATTGCAAGGATATGACATGCCCGCCTCTACCTGTCAGTGGTAGTAGAGACAGTTTGTCAGCATTAGCTTAGATCAACCAGAAATCATTCCAAGGGTTAGACAAGGCACTAGCCAAATAAAACTGTTAGCAATGACTTAAACACTAAAATCATTAAGAAAGCCAAGTATGGTGATTCCTGCATAACCACAGCACTAGAGAGCCTAAGGCAAAAAGATTGAAAGTTTGAGGCTAGCCTGGGCTACAAGATTCAGTCCGGTCTGTCCTACACAGTCAGACACTGTCTCAAAAATAAATTAATTGAATCTAGGTGCCATGACACGTCTATAATCCCAGCACTCGGAAGGCTAAGGACGAATGATCATGAGTTTAAGAACAAACTGGACGACACGGGGAGTCTTGAACCAGCTTAAGAGGCCTTTTCTTAAACAATAATAACAATTAATTAATTTAATAAAAAAACAAAACCATTAGCAGAGTGGTTGTTAATGGGCTTCTAATATCCTTGCCAAGAGTTTGTTCTCCTGATACTCACAACCAGCCCTTGGGAGAGATAGAAAGGCCCCTGTGTAGTCTCTAAGGCCCTCACTAGCCTCTGCTACCTACTTTTCCAAGGTGGAAGCACATACTTCTTTTCAGCAAATGCTACTTTTTACAGAGTTCCCAGTTTCTGTCCATCCCTGACCCAACTGTATCATGATTGAATCTTCCTTCTTCACTGAGCAGAGACTATACGCTTAGTATAAAGGGAGGGGACTTAGTGGTCCCAAGCTCATCTCTAGAGATAAACAGGCCTAAGTTCAGGTTCAAATATCTTAGTTGCCAGTGCAGGACCTCTGGCAGGCATCACGATCTCCCTAACACTCACGTGTGTTACCCAAGGAGTGTGCAAACCTCCAGGACTGGCAGAAGTCATGCAGGGCTCACAGGACAAGCATCTGGAATTAATAAGGGCTCAAGTGTTCAATAAATGTTAAGTGAGTATTGTGTGTGTGAAAGTGTACAGAGGCTAGAGGACAGCCTTAAATATCTTTCATCAGGAGACAGGGTCTCCCAGTGGCCTTAAGATTTGCCTGTTTGTAACTCTCTACGCTGGGATTACAAGGGTACACCAGGACACTTGGCCTTTTTACAGGGATTCCGGGAGTCTAACTCAGGCAGCTGTGCTCACACAGTAGGCACTTTACTAACTGGGCTATCTCCTCAGCCCCAGCTTCAGGTACTCCTACCTTAATGATGAGGAACACGGCTGAGGAAGAGTCAAATGCCCCATTGTAGAGGGTGATGATGGTTGAACGGTGTTTGCCAAAGAGATTCCCAATCTGGAGACGACAAGACAAACTTAGCTGTCTTATGAAACAATTATTTACCCTCCTCAGTACCCAAGTGTGTGCCAGGCATGATTAACATCTCCACCCTCTTGCACCCCAATTCCTTCCATCCACTCTAGTTTGGGTCAACCCCTCTGGAAACAAATGATGTCTGCACCTCCCTCCGCTTCCTGGACAAGGGAGGAGGACACAGGCTCACACCTGTAGGTTGGTGATGAGGAAGAGGATTCCTCCCACTGCGAGCATGGGCATGGCTAGAAAGAGCAGCATGGCGGTGTCTAGAATGATAAAAGTCACAGGAGTGAGTGGTGATTTCCTTGGAACCCAAAGCCCAAGAAGCTGTACTCTCCTCCAGAAGGCTCCAGCTCCCATCAGCTATATGGGAACAGTCGTTTGGTTTTTGTTTTTGTTTTTTTGTTTTTTCCTTTTGGTTTTAGTTTTAGTTTTTTTTTTTCAATCTTCAGTTGTCTCTGATGCAGCTTATAGGAAGATAATTGTTCTGTTAACTGAATACCACTCTTTAATTGCAAAAATGAAAAATTGTGGTTATGTGTAGATATTCTGAATGCTTCTAAGTAAATTCAATTTTTTTATTAGTTAAAAAAAAAAAAAAGTCGGCGGTGGTGGTGCACGCCTGTAATACCAGCACTTGGGAGGCAGAGGCAGATGGATTTCTGAGTTCGAGGCCAACCTGGTCTACAGAGTGAGTTCCAGGACAGCCAGGGCTACACAGAGAAACCCTGTCTCGGAAAAAAAAAAAAAAAAAAAGGAAGAAGAAGAAAAGGAGTAACTTTTGCACAGGGTAATCCAAAGCTTATTCGTATATTAGGCCTGCTCTAGCATCCTCTATTTTTCCCACATTTTATTTGTGTGTGTGTGTATGTGTGTGTGTGTGTGTGTTAGGTGTGTGTGTATGTGTGTGTGTATTAGGTGTGTGTGTATATGTGTGTATGTGTGTGTGTGTATATGTGTGTGGTAATGTATGTGTATGTGAGGGTATTATGTGTGTGTGTGGTAATATATGTTTATGTGTGTGCATGCACGTGTATGTATGTGGTATGTATGTGTATTATGTGTATGTGTGTGGGGTAATATGTATGTGATATGTATGTGTATATGTGTGTGTATGTGGTATGTATGTTTATTATGTGTATATGTGTGTGTGGTAATGTGTGTGTATGTAGTATGTGTGTATGTGTATGCGTGCGTGCACACTGGTGTATGTGTGAAGGCCAAAGGACAACCTGTGGGAGTTGGGTCTCTCCTTCTACCATGTGGGTTCTGGTAGAATCAAACTCAGGTCATCAGACTTGGTGGCAGACATCATTACCCACTAAGACATTGTGACAACTTCTTAACCTCCTCTTAAGTAACTACTGTTCGATGCCTAGAGAAGCTCTGGAAAGATATGATTTTAGAGATGAGTCAGTCACGCTATTTGCCATTCACTGTCTGTTGTTGACACATGTACATCTCTCCTAATGAGCTAAAGAGTGGAGATCAGTTTCACAGTAAAATCATTCTAGCACTAACACTTTTCCCAAAACAAAAGTCCTGATTTATGGAGGAAGAGAGACTCTTGCTTGGAGAGTGTGGTGATGTGAATAGGAATGGCCTCATAGGTCCATAGATTCGAATGCTTGGTCTTTACAGAGTGGAGTACTTGACAGGGCCTAGGAGGTGTGGCCTTGTTGGAGGAAGTGCCTCCCTTAGGTGTGGGCTGTGGAATCGCAGAAGCCTCCACGTCTCTCTCTCTCCTTGCTGACTGCAGATCCAGTTGTAGAACTCTCAGCTACCTCTCCAGCACTGTCTCCCTGTGCACCAAGGCTCTTCCCGCCATGCTGATAACAGACTAATCCTCTGAAACAGTGAGCCAGCCCCAATCACATGCTTTCTTTTATAAGAATTGCCTTGGTCATGTGTCTCAATGCAACATTGACTAAGACAGCTGGGGTGTTGGCTTAGTCAGTAAAGAATTTTCCCTGCAAGCATGAGGATCTGTGGCCAGCAAGTAGAGGCTAACCAGCCCGAAGCGAGTAAGTTAGCTAATAAAGCAAGAGCTGCTGCCTCAAAAACACAAGACACCTGAGGGGGCCAAGGTAGATTTCTGGCTTCTACTTAGACGTAAGTAAGTACACGCACACTCAAGTGAGAGCACACATCAACACATATACATAAGTAAATAATAACATAAAAAAGTAACGGGGGATTCTTGCTCAAAACTCACAAATGTAAATACATACATAAGTAATGGTTTAAATAAATAAAAGGCTTAGCTTATTCCTCAACTCTTACAAATGTGACTTCTTGTGATTTGTTTAGACCAAAACACCAAAGTCCCTGGGTTGGCTGAACACGAGCGAGCGGAAACTCCCTCATGACATCAGCTGGCTCTCTCACAGGCTGTTACACAACAGATCTCACTATTTTCATTTCTCAAGCCCCAAAATTAAGCCACCTAACCTGCCCCTGGGGAAGAATGTTGCGAGTTACCTCTTGGCCAATCTAACCTCCTGCTTCTAGGTCCACTTCCCACATACTTATCCATGCATGGCCTGAGGAGAGTCATTGAACTAGTCCCTGCTCAGCCTCATCTTAGCTCGGTTTTCTCCCCCCACATAACAGAGGGAAGGAAAACAGGCAAGGCTGGAATGCACAGACTTTTATAGGAAATCACTGAGCGCAATGCTTTGCACACAACAGGGCTGTTGATTTTGATTCTGCTAAGTAAAGATTATTTTCAAAATTATCATACATGTTACCAAAAAAAAGCAGAACATTTTAATACTGTATAGATATAATTCTTTCTTTGGTAGGATAAATTTCTCACAGGCAATGTGGGTCTATGAAAATATCATGGGCCCTTTGCCTTCTGCACCTGGCCCATCCATCCACTCCCTCCATCCATCCATCCGTCCCTCCCTCCCAGCTGCCTGCCCTCACCTGCAGAGGTGAAGGCAATGATGAGTGTGGCGCAGGTGTAGGAAAATCTGAAATACAGAAGCATCCAGTTAGAAGAAGAAACGTGAGGACTGAGCAGGAGTCGGCTCAGCGGACATCCAGCACTAGCTAGAACTTGACAGCACTGTCAGCGGGGGATCTCCAGGGTTACAGCCACTTCTGAGAGGTCAGCACCAGAGAAGTCCTGATAGACTGAGAGGTAGTCCTGACCCCATAGCTAGTGAGCATGATAGTAAATCTCGAGGGTAAACTTGATGAGAACCTAGAATCACCTGGGCCATGGATTGATTAACTGATCCCAGAAGGCCCAGCCGAACTGGAGTGGAACTAGTTGGATGGCAGAGGATCCTGGGCTGTATAAAAACGGGAAGGTGAGCTCAGCTGCCCCCATCTTCTGTATGACTTCACATGCAATGTGAACAGCTCCCTCAAGCTCATGCTGGATGCATGTCCCACCACGATGGACGGAAACCTGGAGCCAGGAGAAGGCTTCCTCCCTTGAGCTGCTTTTATCATGGTATTTTATCCCAGTCACAAGAAAGTAACTAGTCCACAGTCCAGTGCCTAAGGCTAAACTGGGAAATCTTGGGTAATGAGTTCAACTGATATGTAAAAGACTCAGGAATACTGTAGGTAAGGCACAGACCCTCTTGTCCTGAGGCCAGCCCCTTGGGAGAGCGGGCTGATGCCCGGCCTACAAATCAAAACCTGGAATTCTAATTTCATCTCCACATAAGACTTTGGACAAGGTGCTGCCTTTCTCTGGGCCTCGGCAGCCTTTTCTGGAAAAGGAAAGGGTTCGTTAGCATGCAACCAAGAATAGTTATGAATTCGAATTAAGAGAATCATACACTTAGTAAAAAAAAATTTATCAAGATTGTGTGTGTGTGTGTGTATGTCTGTGTAACTGGACTGCATGGTTGTTGAAGAGTTCAGGCGACAACTCAGTGTCACAATATCAGAAGGGTTGGACATGCCTGGATCAGAATGATCTAGATTCCAAACTCAAAAGTCATTGAGTTCACAGCGAGGGGTGTGGCTTAGGAGTCGGGGTGGTTTGAATGACTATGCCCCCACAGGCTCATAGGAGTCTATCCTTGCTTTCTAGCTGTTGGAGAGGAGTAGGAGGCACGGCCTTGTTGGAGGAGGTGTGTACTGGTGTCTAGCTGAGATGCCACACCACGCCCCCCCCTCCCCCCAGCTTCCTGGTTGAGGATCCAGATTGAGCTCTTACAGCTGTTCGGCAGCCTTAAGGCCAAACCTTCCCGACACCACCACAGACTCTGGAACCATAAACTCAAAATGTTTCCTTTTATAAGTTGCTTTGGTCATATATTTTTTTTTATCACAGCAATAGAAAAGTCACCAACACAGAAGTAGACACTTGCCTGCCTTTCACGAAGCCCTGAGTTCCATTCCCAGCAGCATTTAAAAAAATAAATAAATAAAACAAAGTTCAAGTGATTCTAGGATAAATGCCAAAGCTCCTGGGCCCCCTTAGTGGTGGAGGACTTTGTAAAGGTAGATAACAAAGGTGGTATTCGAAAGCAGACGGTTAAAGGACATGTGGCAGAGAAGAAACAACAGGAAACAAAATTCAAGCTTATGTCTGCTTCATTCTCCCCAAAGCTTAAGGGTAAGGGACTTGCTTTACTCTCTGTTTTCCTATCCTTCTGACAGATCTCCACATATATGCTCCTGCCATAGGCTGTATCGGGGCTCAGCAGCCTCCTGCTTATCAGTGAACCTGGCCACGGGCCTTATTGTAATCAGGAAGCAACAGAACCCTGTAAAAGAACATGAGGTCTCTGACTCATTTGCAAGGGAAAACCCTATCGCAAGAGCCCCCTGTCTAATCAGTGGGAACCTGACATTTCACCACTGGGAGGGGCTACTCAGAAGATGATAGGCAGGAGAGAATGAGAGCGAAACCTGGACCACCTAGATGTGAGGCCCTACCAGAAATGAGCCCGGGAATTCAAGGGACAAGGAAAGCAGAGAGTATCGACTATACATCTTGTTAATTTTGAAACCCTGGTCTCTCAGGAAGTTGAGTATATAACAGGATAAGACATTACCAACTACAGGGGAAGGTGGAAAGGAAAGGGGACCCAGCATGGAGGAAGAGGGTGGTGCTACCAGAGTCCACAGACTGGACCCAACTGCAGGGGCAGGGTTTCCCTCCAAGCCAGACTGCTGCCTAGACACTCCCTCTCCCGCGCTTCTGCCCAGGCTGGGGCTCTAGACTCACATGGCTATCAGGCGGGCCACAGTCGTCTTGAAGCGGTCAAAGATGTAGCCAGTGGGGAAGGTCATGAAGTTGTTCATGAAGGATGCCAGGGTGAAGATGAGTGAGAACTTCTCGTCCTGCGCTTGTTGGTCTGGGAAAGAAAAGCTCTTAGAAACCCGGATTATGTGAGACAGAATCAGAGTCCCCCCCACTCCCCAACCTTCCTGCCAGGTTAGTTGCCAAAACAGCCTCCCCTGTACCTTGAACAACTTGGCTGACCAGAAAGCTACTAAGTTGCATTAAAATGTATCGGTCTCTAAAGATCCTTTAAAAGCTGGTACTTCCTCCAGGGCTGAGAGGGGGGCTGACGGTCCCTCCCTCATAGAAAGGCTGGCAGGGTGAACAGAGACCTCCCAACTCTTTTCCAGCTCCCCAGAACCAGGCACGGCTTCCTTTAAAAAGTCATCTTTGTCCTTACCGGAGGGCCCTGTTTCATTGCTCCTGAGAAAGCAGTCCTGGTCACAGGGCTTTAAAAAGTAGTTTTCTGCTTTGAACACAAACAACAGTGAAGTCCAGCCAAAGAGGACACCAGCAAAGCCGATGCACTCCAGGAGCCCGGTCACGAAGGTGGCCAAGTAAAGGGGCCGGCCCTGGCTTGCCATGGCCTGAGGTGAAGCGGGTCCTCAGCTCCAGCGCCGCCGCAGCCGACCACTGGCAGTGATGTGTGGGAAATTCCTTTGGCAAGCCCTCGAATTCAATGAGCCCTCTTGTTCCAGCTGTCTCTGGATTGAGCAAGAAATGCCATGGGATGGTTTGTCTGGACCCTGGAAAATAAGGCAGAAGCAGCCTTGATACAGGAAGCTTGTGAGGAAGACAGCGGAGGGAAAGGGGTCCTCAGGAGAAAGGCCTTGATGCTTTGGAAAGCAAAACCTTTCATACATGACCAGGGAAGGTGGCTTAGCCATAGGATATTATCTAGAGTTCATTCCCAAACATGGAAAAGCAAAAACAACAGCACCCACTCCCCAACACCCGCCAAAATACTATTCACACATCCTTCCATTCACAGCATCTGCAAAACTACCCATGGCAGTCTCAATGGCAACACATGTCATTCAGGAAAAAAAAAAAAATCCTGACTAATGTCTGGGGACATCACAAGCGGAGGTAGGAACCCCGAGAACCCCCGACTTGAAAGTGTGCATACAGTCCACCAAAAGTGCAGGCACCCTGAGCATTCGAAGGCCTGAGCTCAGGCAAATGCTCGGCTACAGCTGGAACTCTTCAGTGCGACATAGTGAAACAAAAACTTCTGAAGGTTTTGTGAACTTGTCCCGAGGTCGCAGGGCTACTTGGTCACCATGAAAAATACCCCAACAAGAGCCTTGTCTAGGACCACAATTCCCATCCCCCACGCTGCCTCTACCGACATTCACTAACTTCCACCAGGCCATATGTCCCTCTCTAGCCGGCAGCCACGCTCTCCCAGATCGCGGTCTCCGCAGCCCCGCCGCCACCAGGACACCGCCTTCCACCACGACCTGGCAGCCCAGAACCGCCCTGCTCGGCTCTGCCCGCCCCGCTCTGCCCGGCCCGACCCAGCCCAGCTCGGCCAGACCCGGCCCAGAATCCTTACCCAGTCCTACCCGCGTGGTCCAAGCCTGAACCTGGGCCGAGTTTCCCGCTCTCATCGCCCCTCCCACTCCTCTGCCTCCTCCTCCCTGCCGCCTCCTGCCCACCCGCCCTGGTCTCCATCACTTCCTTCTTTAACAAAACAAAAACAAAAACAAAAACTCAGTCCATTGGTTGGGTGCAAATGTCTGCTTCTGACTCTTTCAGCTGCTTGTTGGGTCTTTCAGAGAGCAGTCATGCTAGGTCCCTTTTTGTGAGCGCTCCATAGCCTCTGAAGAGTGTCAGGTATTGGGATCTCCCCCTGAGCTGGATCCCATCATGGGCCTGTCGCTAGACCTTTTCCTCAGGCTCCTCTCCATTTCCATCCCTGCAGTTCTTTCAGATGGGAACAATTATGGGTCAGAGTTTTGACTGCGGGATGGCAACCCCCTCCCTCACTTGATGCCCTGTCTTTCTGCTGGAGATGGGCTCTATAAGTTCCCTCTCCCCAATGTAGGTCATTTCATCTAAGGTCCCTTTGAGTTCTGAGAGTCTCTCACCTCCCGGGTCTCTGGTACATTCTGGAGGGTCCCCCAACATCCCACCTCCTGAGTTTGCCTGTTTCCCTTCTGTGTGAGAACCCTCAGGGATTTCAGTCCTTTTCTCCCACCCAATACCGGATCATGTTCCCGTCTCCACACACCCTGACCCCCTTTCCCTCCCTGGTCCCTCCCTCCCTCTCCCAAGAGGGACTGAGGTGTCCTCACTTGGGCCCTTCAGCTTGTTGACCTTTTTGAGTTCTGTAGGCTGTATCTTGGGTATTTGGCATTTTGGGGGGGGGGGCTAATATCCACTTATTAGTGAGTACATACCATGCATGTCCTTTTAAGTCTGAGTTGCTTCACTCAGGATGATATTTTCCATCCATTTGCCTACAAAATTCAGGATGTCCTCTTTCTTAATAGCTGAGTAGTATTCCATTGTGTAAATGAACCACATTTTCTGTATCCATTCTTCTGTGGTGGGACATCTGGGTTGTTTCCAGCTTTTGGCTACCACAAACAAGGATGCTATAAACATAGTGGAACATGTGCCCCTGTGGCATGGTGGGGTATCTTTTGGGTATATTCCCAAGAGTGGTATTGCTGGGTCTTCAGGTAGATCTAGTTTCAGTTTTCTGAGGACCCTCCAGATTGATTTCCAGAGTGGTTGTACCAGAAGCTGCTGACCTGCAGTTGTATTAGGGAAAGCTGGAAGAAGCTGAGGAGGAGGGTAACCAGGTAGGAGGACCAACAGTCTCAATTACCCTGCACTCCTGTGATCTCTCAGACATTGGACCACCAACCAGGCAGCACACACCAGCTGATATGAGGTCCCCAACACATATACAGCAGAGAACTGCCGGGTCTGGGTTTAGTCAGAGATGATGCACCTAACCCTCAAGAGACTGGAGGCCCCAGGGAGGTTAGAGGTCTGGTGGAGTAGGGGTGGAGGTTGGGGACATCCTCGTGGAGGGGGGGAAGGGGAAGGGTTGGGGGGAGTGGAGAGAAGGGATGCGGAACAGTTGCAGGGTGGACCAGGAGGTGAATAAAATCTGGAGTTTAAAATAAAATAAAATAAAACTAAATAATGCTTCTTTTTTTCCTATTTCAACAGCTGTCTAGGATTCAGACAGGGTCTTTTTTGCTCTCTTTTGACTGACTTTAAATTTTATCCTGCCTAGGCCACCCTAACCAAGCTAGTTTTAACTCAGTTCCAGGCGCTGGTCCAAACAGAGATCAAAGGCACGTGACTGCCATTGTGTTTCCAGTGGATTACCTTGTCCACGCGGGTGGCTTCCCGCTTGCTCATCACTCGCTGCCCACCGCAAGTTTATCCCCAGAGCTCCCAAGAAAACCCCACCCTAAAACCATGGAGCTGGAATCAGGACAAAGGTGCTTATCAGAAACCATCGCTGGAGGGGGCCCTGCCTTTCACCTCTAAGGGTCCTTTTCATTGTTCCCCCCACCCCTGCTGAAGCCCCCAGCCCAGGTTCTAAGAGAGGCTTCCTGCCAGACTGCATTGATTAACTATTCATTCATCACCCCATCTTTTATTAATCAAAGACATTTATAATTGCCCATCGGAGCTTGTGATCAGCATGAGATAGCTAGCCTAGCCAGCTGTGTTGCTCAGTCCAGCCCAGAGCAGACAAGTTGATGTCTTCCTCGCCTGAACCGCCTGAACCGCCTGAGCCTGAACTGTGGGTCTCTCCTCTCCTTTGAGAGAGAGCTTTTTTTTGCATTAGATGCTGACACCACGCCCAGCTTCCTGGTTCAGGCCTCTGTCCACAGGGAGATGGTGGGAAGGGGAGCACCAGGAAGTGTTGTCCAGGTCACCACCAAAACAAAGTATCAAAAGTGGCTGTTCAAGTGACTTACTAGAGAGGGAGGGCGCTGCCACCCTACACCTCAGTGACTTCAAAGGTGGCAGGCTCAGTCCAACAACAGACTCACTAACTGCCCCACTAAAATGGCTTCAAAGCACCTTAGTTATAGGAGCTCTCCTCAAAGAGAAGTCCATCTGGAGCGGATTCAGCAGACTAGCTGCAGAGAAGTGGGATTTCCAGTTTGTAGTTATCTCTGGGCCAGAGAGGGAGCTCAGTGAAGAACCCTGAGAGGACTTTGCCCCAAGGTCATGCCACACAGCCCCAAAATTGCCTAACGCCCAAACCTCTGCTCTTAACATGTCCAGTCTCCACACCAGCTGTTGGGACATTGCAGAAAACATGTCTTTTCTTTAAAAAATTAAAAATTAAATTAAATTATAAAGGGGGGAGGATGAGGATGGGGAACTAAAAATACAACAAGTGGACACAAAAGGAAGTTCAGAGCAAGATTTTTCGTTCTCCTGCAAGTCACAAAGACACCGCTGTGAATGCAAGCCCAGCCTCAGCACCGGCTCATGTGTTGCTCTCCTGAGAACCTGGATAAGGAGCTGGAAAGAGCAAAGGAAGAAGAGAAAAGGTCAATGCCAAGATAAAGAGAATTTAGAATGCAAATCAGCAGGCGCAGTCAGGAAAGCACAGCTCAGGAGGCCAGAGAAGAGCGCAGGCCTCAGGAAAAACCAGCCTAGACTTCAGTAGCTCCTCTCTCCCACGTGGTAGGAATCTTACCCTACACCCTACTTGACCACAGAAGGCACTGCTTCTAGTAACAGGACAGACCCATAGACATTGCCAAGTGCAAATCTTACACTATTCTAAGTCCTTAGAATATATTTTTTTTTCACATTTTAAAAATTGGATATTTTCTTTATTTACATTTTAAATGTTTTCCCCTTTCCAGGTCTCCTCTTCGGAAACCCCCATCCCTCCCCACTTCCCCTGCCTCTATGAAGGTGCTCCCCCCCCCACACACACACACTCCTGCCTTCCCCTCTGGCATTCCCCTACACTGAGGCATCAAACACCCTCAGGCCCAAGGGCCTCTTCTCCCACTGATGTCCAACAAGGCCATCCTTTGTCACATATGTAGCTGGAGCCGTGGGTCCCTCCATGTGTACTCTTTGGTTGGTGGTCCAGTCCCCGGAACTCTGGGGGTTACTTAGTACTATTCACTTTGGTTCCTGAAGCTAGCAGAGGCAGGGGCTGTTCTGATCAGCCTATAGCTGCTCTCCAATGAGGATTTTCTTGTAATATCAGAGAGACATGTGATTGTAATAAGGTCTGACTTGGTTCTCTGCTCCTCCCTGTTCCAGAGACAGTCGCATCTTCTTGTGCAGTTCCAGCCTCATCCCGTAGACACAGTGGTGAGGGTCAGTGTAAACAGTATTGGGCACCTGGTTATCAGGGCTGCCTTCTGCTCTGCATCTGGCAAAGTGGAGATTGTTGCCATCAACGACCCCTTTGTTGACCTCAACTACATGGTCTACATGCTCCAGTCTGACTCCACCCACGGCAAATTCAACGGCACAGTCAGGGCTGAGAATGGGAAGCTTGTCATCAATGGAAGCCCATCACCATCTTCCAGGAGCGAGATCCGGCTAGCATCAAATGGGGCAATGCTGGTGGTGAGTATGTCATGGAGTCTACTGGCGTCTTCACCACCAGGGAGAAGGCTGGGGGCCCACTTGAAGGGTAGGGCCAAAAGAGTCATCATCTCTGCCCCTTCTGCCAATGTCCCCATGTTTGTGATGGGTGTGAACCACGAGAAATATGGCAACTCACTCAAGATTGTCAGCAATGCATCCTGTACCACCAACTGCTTAGGTCATCGGACAATGGAGGGCTCATGACCACCGTCCATGACATCACTGCCACTCGGAAACTGTGGATGGCTCCTCTCGTGATGGCCGTGGGGCTGCTCAGAACACCATCCCTGCATCCACTGGTACTGCCAAGGCTGTGGGCAAGGTCATCCCAGAGCTGACAAGAAGCTCACTGGCATGGCCTTCTGTGGTCCTACCCCCAATGTATCCATTGTGGATCTGACACGCCGCCTGGAGAAACCTGCGAAGTATGAGGACACCAAGAAGGTGATGAAGCAGGGATCCACGGGCCCACTAAAGGGCATCCTGGGCTACACTGTATCCTGGGCTACACTGAAGACCAAGTTGTCTCCTGCAATTTCAACAGCAACTCCTACTCTTCCACCTTTGATGCTGGGCCTAGCATTGCTCTCCATGACAACTTTGTAAAGCTCATTTCCTGGTATGACAATGAACATGGCTACAGCAACAGGGTGGTGGACCTCATGGCCTACACAGCCTCCAAGGAGTAAGAAGGCCTGGACCACCCACCCCAGCAAGGACACTGAGAGCAAGAGAGAGGCCCTCAGTTGCTGAGGATGTCCCAACTTGGCCCCCAACACTGACCATCTCCTTCACAATTTCCATCCCAGACCCCTGCAATAACAGGAGGGGCCAATGGAGCTCTCCCTACTTTCTTAAATACCATCAATAAAGTTTGCTGCAGCCCCCCAAAATTAAAAATAAAAAATAGATAAGGTCTGACTTGAGCACAAAATCCCCAACCTTTCTCTCTTCATCTCCTTTCCTTTCACCCCATTCTGTTGTTGTTGTTGTTGATGATGATGATGATGATGATGATGATGATTGCTTGGTTCAGCAAATGCAAAGTGCCAGGCTCTGTGCCAGGGGCTGGAATTCAGGAGTTGCAGTGCCTTCTCTCAAGCTGCTTTTCCCAAGCCCAGGAGGAAAAGGAAGCAGGTTGCTAGGGTGAGAGAATGTTCTGCCAGGCAGAGCAGAGCAGAGCCCAGCCTAACACTTTCAACCAACAACATGGGGCCAGTACAGAGCCTAGGAAAAGCAAGATGATTCCAGAACCAAGACATTCACTGGCAAGGGCAGTGGCAAGACTTAGACCAGGGCAAGAACCTGGATGAAGGCATCAGGACTGCTGCCCATATCCATCAATCATGTCCTATTGATTCCACCTCCTACCCATCCTTGGCTACTGCCATAGCCAGATACTCTTCTCTCACTAAGGCTTTACCTATTTCTGTACCATCAGTATATCAGCCCATCGGGGTCCCATTTGATGACACTGCTTAGCTGTTTATATGTTTTTCAATTAGCCACCTGATGGGAGCCAGCCCAGATTCTGGGGATTAAAGCCATGGACATCAGAGACTTGTTATGGCTAGTCATACAAGACAAAATGAATGAACTGCATCAAATCATATCCCTGAAGGTGAGATGATTAAGGCTGTAGATCAGCTGAATGTCTGCCTAGTGTGCAGTGTGAATCCTGAGTTCTAGCCCAATCACTGGGGATGTAGGTACTTGCCTGTAGTCCCAGCACTCAGGAGGTGGGAGCAGAAAAACCAGAGGTTCAGGACCATCCCTTGCTTCATCAAGGCCAGCCTGGGCTACATGAGACACTGTAAATAAATTGATTAGATAGATAGATAGATAGATAGATAGATAGATAGATAGATAGATAGATAGATAGATAGATAGATTTCTGATACAGACAATGATCAGGTCCCCAGTCACCCCACACTACCTTCCAAGGCAGTGCTACCTCCCTCTAATGATCTCCACTGGTAGACCCCTCCCCCTCCATCTCCTGGTGCTCCTCCCTGAGCAGGATTCACAAACCTTTGCTTGACCCCCTTTCATATGGATAAGTTGTGAGCCTTCTCACATAAAGCGTCCTGCTTTCTAATACACCAAGCATACAAACAAGCCAGCGTTCTCAAGGAACAGAACCAGCAGAGTGAACTAACATATCTATATATCAGTAAGGGGGTCACTAACGATTTAAGGATTCCCCACCTACAATAATCCAACCAAGAAAAATCCCTCACAGGTTTGCCTGGCTGCTTGGGTTTTAGTTACTTCCAAAAGTAGTCAAGTTGACAACTGAGATTAACCATCACGGTGCCTTTCAAAAATTTAGGCTTGTGAGAATCCAAATATTTGACTTTCCCATCAACAGTCTCAAAAGGGGAGTGGGGAGCCTATTTTGAAACTTTAAAAAAAAAATCAAAAGATAAATGCAAACATTTCCCTTTTCTTTTCCAATGGAAAGAAAAATTCCTATCCTCTTAATTCCAGAAAAAAGGAAAAATCAGAAACATGTTGAAGCCAATTACCTATCTCTCTGAGCTTCACTCCCCAAATCTATAAAATCAGTCAGGTTGTGGTGTAGATTGTAGACAGTGTATGAAAATTGCTCAATTAGTACACTGGCTAATCTTGTGTTAACAAAAAATTATTTAATTATGGAAAAAAAATCAAGAAGAAATCAATCAAAAAAAGAAAATGATATGATATGTTAGAAGGATTCTAAAGTGCCTCTAACCTAACAAAGACATAAATGGGGGTGGGGTCTCTGTGTCATAAGTGAGCCAAGCCACGTTTAAGGAACTCCATCCCCATGGAGAAGGGCCACGTTGAGCATCTAACTGATTATACTGTGAGCTACTGATAGGAAGTTGGTTCATAAACCAGAGTCAACAGGAAGGGGAGGGAGCCACAAAGTTAGGTTCTTCTAGTGCTTTGAAAGCAGCTCTGATAAGGGTAGGCTGTGGGTGAAGAGGAGGTCTCCATGTAGAGAAGACATTCTTTTCAGAGGAAGATAGATCAGAAAGGATGTCCAAGGAGGCACTGGATGGAGGGGCTCTTAGACCAGTCACATCACCACCCCAGCCCTCATGGCTACTGTCAGTGACAGCTATTAGCATCCAGTCACAATGGCTTTGGGGCATAGAAACAGGAGCATCAGGGCCCACTGCACCTGGCCTTGGCAGTCTCCTGCTACTCTCCCCTCTCCCCTTTGCTTCACTTCCATGTTGTGTTGGTCGTTTTCTGTTCTGCTGTGACAGATTCCGCAACAGATACAGCTAACTGGAGTAAATGTCTGTTTGAGCTTGCGGTTTCAGTCCCTCGTGGCAGGGCAGGCACAGGTGCGCTCAAAGCCCTGGACCATGTGGCCAAGCCACGCATCTCAGTATATGAGGAAGCAGAAAGAGCTAGACCAAAACTAGAGCCATCACCACATCTCACGGTGTAGCCAGGAACCTTCATGGCCTGACCCTGGATGGAACCTGACCATATCCAGTTGTATTAACCAAAATACAAAATACAAAATAATAATATTAATAATAATACAAAATAATAATAATAAATAATTTATACACATTAAATATAAACTAAAATAACTATAAAAGGTATAAATCAAAATTAATCATCATGTCGTATTTGAAATAACTATGTTTCACATAAGCAGATGTTTCAAAGCTGAACGTTGATGTAATTGTGGTTTCTATGGATTTTGCCTTTTAAAACACTTTACCCCACCAACACAAAGAAACTATGAGGCATTAGCCCACTCTAGGTCAATTTGGCCAAAATGAAAATGTTCTAACACTCTTAATAGACATAATTAGTGTGGTGATCTATATCTTTCACGTGGATTATTTCATTTTCAAAGGCCCCAGAAAGATGACCCCACATACACAGCTCTCAGCCTCACTCTTGACTGGCCTAGGCAGGGGAAAGGTTTCAGGGGAGTTGCCCCTTGGAGATATACCTGGGCTCTGTGCCTCCCACTGAGCCTGGGAACACATTTATATGGGACTGCTTTATGCCCAGACACCAAAATGGATAGACACTCCTAGGAGCTGAGTCTACAACTGAACTCAGTTCTGCTTCAGAGGACACACCTCTTGGAAAGTCTTATTAAAGTTAAGAAGCAGAAGATCTTTGAGGAGACTTCTCAAAGTCTAGGAGAAAGCACATCACAGGGAGCCTTCTCTTGTTCTGCTGAGCTAAGCAGAGGTGCCCACGGCAGAGGGCCTGGCTTCGTGATTCTGCCCCTCATGCGATCTGGTTTTGGTTTCTGCCGGGATGAATGGCTAGCTGACCATCTGAGATCTGCTATAGGGTTATTTTGTTGATTTGTTGCTAGTGTCTCTGTCTTGCTTCATCCCTTCCCTGTTATCATTTCTGAGAAGAGGAGGAGAGCTAGTCTGTACAACAACCTCACTTTGACTTAGTAGTGACTGGAAACCAACCTGGGGTATGCACCTCACCTTTACAGGATTGAAAAAAAAAAGAAGAGATGTAATAATATTATAAGAATTAGATGAATAGGAATGGACTATTAAATCTAATCTTTAAAAAAAGCATTTTATAGCCATAATCTTACATTGATAAAGATCTTTATATTTTGATACAAAATTACGGTTATATTTTGTTACATTGATACAGAATTTTGTCTATTGATACAGATTTAAGATTTTATTGATATAAATCTTTGTATATTGATACAAAATTTAAGATTAATTTTGTTACAACATAATATAGGTATGTTTCAATTCTTAAATAAGCATTGTGCCTATGAAACTCATTTAAACATACAAGGTTTTGTTCCAGTCCTTTTAATAGCTGCTATTACAAACTGTTTAGGATAATTAAGCAATGCAAGTTAGTAGTCAGATAGTCAAACTCATGGTCATAGTAGATATTAATTTAGTTAATTACAATAATATGTTTCAAAGTTATTCAAATAGTAAAGAGCTAAAATAAACAATGTTTAACAATTCAGAGATGCTATATAGAAATAGATGGTCTTCAAAAAATATCAGAGATATGCAGAATATAGCATTTAAAAATCATTTCATTATTAAAAGATCTTGTGGCAGGAGACAGATTTGCTCCTGACAGTGTCCCCATTCCACTTCAAAGAAGACGAAGACCATCAATCGTCTCCATACGGAGTTGCTTCATTTGTGCCAAGCCAGCCAGCCACTGGTGGGGGCGCAGACAGAATACTGTCCAAAAGAACAAACAGGTGCAGGATAGTTAATTGCTAAGCTCTGACAAGACAGTATAAACTAGTCTTTCATAATTTCTGCTTAAGTTAAGGTCTGTCAGATAGTCTGGGCCAGTAGGCTAAAGATAGATGTTCCAGTGTTGTAAGTAATACTGGGGACTGTCTAGGCAGAAAGGTATCTCTGTCATTTCTATGATTTCTGTAGATTTATGCTTCCTGCATACTCAAATTATATTTATTCCTTCTCAGATTTCTTTGGTTGTTGTTGTTGTTTAAAGATTTACTTATTTCTTATATGTAAGTACACTGTAGCTGTCTTCAGACACTCCAGAAGAGGGCATCAGATCTCATTAAAGATGGTTGTGAGCCACCATGTGGTTGCTGGGATTTGAACTCAGGACCTTCAGAAGAGCAGTCAGTACTCTTAACCGCTGAGCCATCTCTCCAGCCCCCTTCTCAGATTTCTGATGGTGTTGAAGGCTAAATAGTTATAGCCTCACAATTAAATTTAAGTTGTTTAGGATTTAAGATAATCTAGGTCTAAGAAAGATGTTTTTAGGATGGTAATACAAGTTAAGATATAAAATAATTTAGATACAAAATTTTAACTCACCAAGATAGAATATATGATAAAATTGCCAAATATAATGAACTGGGCATTATAAATATATACCATACCTTAAAATTTTCACGGTTATTATAATTGTCTTCAATTTATATCTGAGAGAAAAGGAGCCTTTTATTGTACTAAAAAGGGGAATTGTTGAGGTTTGGTCTGTTGCTATATATTGTAATGCTAAGTGTGGGCCCCCAAAGCCTGGTTGCTCAGAAATGAAACAGTCTGCACGTAGACCCAAGTGAGGATATATAACCTTGCCCCCCTAGCTATTTCTAGTTAGCAAATAAAGAGGCCTACAGCCTATATCTGCGCAAACTGAGATAGGTGAGGCTTGATGTTCCTGGACTTGAGATGGAGGAGACCACGAGGAGAGAGAGAAAAAGGTAGAGAGAGGAGAAAGATGTCATGGGTTAGGAGTCAAGAATGCATGGTTGTGAGGGTTGGACAATTGGAATTAAGAGCAGTCCAGATGAAACATGATAGTAGTAACTTGGGGTTATCGATAGGAAATAGATTTAAGCTTCATAGAGAGTAGATATCTGCCCAGCATTGATTCTAATAAAGGCTCATTATAAATATAAAGGTCACGTGTGTCTTTTATCTGGGAACTAAATGGTCAAAGGCAGGGTTGAAGCCCTGGACTGAGATTAAATATTTTCTACAACTGAGGTCTGCAGTCCTTGTTGTCTGGTAGGTGAGCGGTGCTAAGTCATTTCTGGGATTATATTGGCTGATCTCGTAAACTCTGCCCTCAGATTCTGCTTGTCCTTGGTCTTTCATCCATGAGCTCCCTGGCTCCATGTGTGCCTCTCTTCTCATGTGGTTCTTCCTTCCCAAGCATTTTCTTTCTCTGTTTTTCTCTAGCTCTCCACCCCTCAGAGTCTCATCTCAACCCCTCTCATTCCTGCTGCCCAGCTACTGCTTAGGGTCTTGACCAGAGCTCAAATTTAGTCACACCCAATCCCCGTTCTCCCTAAGGGTCTGTAAGCCCATTGGGACCAAGAAAAGTCTTGCTGACTGAGCCCTGCAAGATAAGGCCCCAGATGGGACAGGAAAGAATGTAGCCAGGGGAATTATGGCTACAGGAGCTACGACGTGGGCAGGAGTGGAACACACACACACACACACACACACACACAAAACACATACACACCTAATTCTTTACCCCCTCTGAGAAACCAGAAGTCCCACCATTCTTGCCAGCCTGTGAGTACAGGATGCCACCTCAGAGTGGCCACAGGATACAAGGCCCCTAACTCGGTGTGGCTCTGAGGGAAACTAGAGATCAAAGCTTTCTTAGGTCCTAATGCCTAGTATTTCTATTGGATCTCCAAACCTGCCTCACCTGACAGAAATAGGACATTCTTTCTGTTTTCTGTTCTGTTCTTTGCCTTAAGCCTATGGTCTGCCTTTATTTCTGCCCCACTAAGCCTGGATACTCTTGCTTAAATATCTACCGTTTCTGGGTGTACTTGAAGGGTAGGACTCCAAATACCCTCTAAGCATGCCAGCCCATCCTTCTCTACCTCTCCCTGTCTTGTCCCAATCTAGAAGTGAGCTTGTGGCAAAACAAAGGGAGTACCCACAAGAATCTGTGGACAAGCATGGGACAAGAAAGCAGGGGACCCAGGAGCTGCTCAGTTCTGCAGCTGGACTTTGTCCAGAGTCCTCCACGAGGGGCCTCTGTTTCTTTCCCTAGAAATAAAAACCTATCCTCTCTCAGCCCTAGTTGCTGAAATGCCACTCTTCTGTGCAAAGGTTCATCCTGAACAAGGATCTCTGGTAAGGTTCGATGGTCTCCAAGCACTGCCCTTCCGGCCCAGAGAACAGCCAGATCTGTTTGGAAGCTGGAATGACCCAACAGTGACTCAGAAACCACGAACTGATGAACTCTTGCAAATTGT
Organism: Apodemus sylvaticus; assembly: GCF_947179515.1. Taxonomy (NCBI): domain Eukaryota; kingdom Metazoa; phylum Chordata; class Mammalia; order Rodentia; family Muridae; genus Apodemus; species Apodemus sylvaticus. The sequence goes on along the minus strand of NC_067476.1, from coordinate 65,507,614 downwards.
GCGTGCAGCTCTTCTCGGCTGCTAAACCACAGAATGGGCAATGATTGCTCTCAAGGAAGGATCCCTCTACTACAAAGAACATTCTGCCCTGCACATCTGAAACCTAAGGGTCACCGTTCACAGAACAGTCTTTAGGGCCTGAGGATGTATCCAGTGCCAAATGAACTCCTTCCAGAAATGTCCTCTGTGGAAATGCCCTTCAGGGCATTCATAATGGCAGCAGTAATGACATCCATTTACTAAGTGTCCTTTGTGAGCCAGACCTCAGGCTAAGAGCTTTCCTTGTATGACACAGTTCACCCTATCTGGAGATTCAGCAACCAAAGATCCAACCAACTGCAGATCAAATATCCTGGGTATAGGGGATGAGAGAGTGCATCTATATACTAAATATGTAGGAACTGTTTCTTTGTCATTGTGTCCCCAAATAATTCATTGCTACATGTTTCATTTTGTCTTAAGTCAGAATCTCATGTAGCTCAGGCTGGCCCAGAAATCACTGTGAAGGCTGATCCTTCTGCCTCTGGCTCCAGAGTGCTGGGATCACAAGTGTGTACTATGGTGCCCAGCAACTGTTAGCAACTATTTGCATAACATTTACATTGTATCCAGTGCCTTGCATAGGAGCTGGGGAGGTGGAGCAGTGGGTAAGAATGTTTGCTATTCAATCATAAGAACCTGGATTCAGATTTCCAGTACAGAGTCACAGGCCTGTAACCTAGCATTGGTGGGGTAGAGTCAGGTGAACCCTGGGAGCTCACTGGCAAGGTAGCCTTGTCAAAAGAACAAGCTACCAGTTAGTTGCGTGAGAGACACAGTCTCAAGACAGTGAGATAAAGTGTGTCAGAAGAGACCCCAACACTTTCCACAAACACCTACCACTCATAACACATTCATGCAACACACCACACACACACACACCTATCATGAATAATTGAATGATTTCAAGTATAAAAGAAAATGTGCTTAGGCTAACATGTAAATACTATACTATTTTTTTCTATTCATTTCTTTTCTTTTTCTTCATTTTTGATCATTATACACACACACACACAATAAAACTGTATAGAAAGGTAGGCGTCTGTGGATTTGGAGATCCTGGGTGGGACAAGTCCTGAAATAAGTTCTCCAGGATACTTCAAGATATCTGGAATTATCTGATGCCCACATCATGCCACGTTGGACACTATCATTATAAGAACTTTAAGGATGAAGACCAGAGAGGTGCAGAAACCCGGCTAAGTCACTCAGCCAGTGAGTTAGAGGAGACACACCTCTAACTCAAGCAGGCCTAGGGGACAGTGCTCAAGTGTTGTGCAGAAGCTCAGGTCCTCCTTTGCCAGTTCCTGTCCATCCCCCCAAAGAAGCCATCCCTGATGTCCCTGTCCCCTCCTCTGTCAACACACTGTGCCCTTTTCATAACATTCCATGAACATTCCTCTTACTGAACTGAAGGCATTTCTTCTCCACTCCCTCCCCGGACGGTGAGTTGTTATGATTAGTTATAGAGGAAATAGCTCACTCTAAACAAACTCACAAGAGACCGATGCATGAACCCTAACTGCAACTTATTAATTTACACCGAGAAACGAAAGCCCCCGGCAGCTGGGAATTCTGAGGCTGGCTGGTCAGCACAATCTCTTTCAGGAAGGACAGACTTTTGGGAAAGAAAATCAATATCAGGAGGTTCTTTATTCAGTACAAAGTCAGTGAAGGAAGTTGATAGATTGACACGTAGGTAAAGTCTGACACGCCTCCAAAGCCTCCTGCCTGCCAAGGACCAAAATATCTAAGTCAGAGTGTCCTGGGTGTCATCTCTGGACAGCTCTGGATTTTTCTGGATCCTAGGGAGCACCAACCCTTTGGATGTCTTTGTTGTGATTCCAGCTGGATTTCTCAAGTGCTTGTTTGTTTGGGTTCATTTCTGCAGTTTAACAAAACTAATGGCAAATTCCAATTGCAACCTACAAAAGAAGAGGAGGAGATGGAGGAGGATGGAGAACTGCCCTCCATATTAGTCCTGCTGCTTTGTCAGGAGCCTGTGCATCCACACTATCATTCGAGCCCCACATTTCCGAATGGTGGAGGCTTGAAGATGGACAACAAGGTGCCAGAAGCCAAACTGTCCACGACTGAACCGTGGGTCTGCAGTGTGTATGCCCAGGACACATCGCCTAAGTTGCGAGTCATGGAAGCACCCACCCCAGTGTGAATCAAGAGAATTCAATGACGGAGTACACGTGGGGTGCTTGGAGCTGTGTCTGACATCTGGGAAGCAATCGCAATCGATACTTGTTAGCGATGATGAATAATTCATTTCATAGATGAGAAAGCTGAAGCCTGGAGAGATAGTCAACGGAGATCACGCAGCCAATGAGGGGTGACGGTATAATTCCCTATCGCATAGCTGCTTCCTTCAGCTACCGAAGCCTTTCCTCAGACAAGCTCCTGCTTTTCTGTATTAACACATACCTATTGCACACCCTGATGAGTGTGACTTTTCATGCATGTACACAACACGCGGGGGTCATTTCCTATCCACTTTCTCCACCCTCCACCCCCGACCCCTGCAGCAGCTGCACCAGTCTCTTCGAGCCGCTTGTCTAGTTTTCAGAATGACTTTCTTTTCCCATCTATGAGAGAGCATCCTGTCCTTGTTCTTTCCTGTGCCTGCCTTGTCTCATTTGGCATGGTGGCCTCCAGCCCCATCCTTTCACTGCAATGACAGCACTGTGTCTTTAAGATTTGTAGCTCTGGAGTCAGTTTCTTAATCCCGAGTTTTATACGAAACTGAAAGAAAGCACTCTTTTTTTATTTTATTTTATTTTTTTTTTAGTGAAAATACCCACCCACCTAGCAGAATGGGTAAAAATCCAAAGGAATGAAACAACAGGGTAAGGCGAGGCTGCAGCAACCAGAGGGGTGTGTAGGAGCAGTTGCTTGGTTAGTGTCTGGCAGGTTCCAGTGGCGTTAAATAAACACCGACTGAATCATCCGGGTTCAACCAGAGAACAAGAACCACTCTGTGTGTGCATGTGTGTGTGTATATATGTACAAGTGTGTGTGTTTGTATGTACAAGTATGCATGTGTATATAAGTATGTATACAAGCATGTGTGCATATGTGTGTGTGGGCATGTGTGTGCATGCAAGTATGTATGTATATACAAATGTGTGTGCACAAAAGTGTATATGAGTGTTTGTGTTTGCGTGTGTAAATGAGTGTGTTCCTGTGTGTGCACTTGTGTACGAGTGTGTGTGCATGCATGTATGAGTGTGCATATGTGTACAACCTTGTGTGCATGCTAGTCTGTGTATGAGTGTGTGTGTGTCTGTGTGTGTGTGTTCTCCAGAGAACTTGAACTGATAATATGAATCTATCTCTACATAAAGGAGGTTTATTAGAATGAGTTTATTAGAAAGGAGGTTTATTATTATAGGCTGTGATCCAGCTAGCCCAACAATGGTTGTCTACCCGCCGAAGGTCCAAGAATCCAGTAGTTGTTCAGTCCACAGGTAGGTCTAGACGTCTCAGCTGGTCTTTGGTGTATATTGCAGCGAAGATGGAGGCTCCAATGCCAATGACGGAATGAACTTCCCATGAGAGCAAGGACCAGCAGGCAGACAACACATGTGTCTTTGTCCCTTGTCCTTTATATAAGCTACTATGAGAGGGTGTGGCCCGAATGTAAGGTGGGTCTTCAGACCTCATGTGATCCAAAAAACTAAAAATTCCTTACAGATATACCTAGTGGCTTGAGGTTTTCAGTTAATTCCAGAGGTAGTCAAGTTGACAACCAAGAATAGACACTGTGTGTGTGTGTGTGTGTGTGTGTGTGTGTCTGTGTGTCTGTGTGTCTGTGTGTCTGTGTGTGGGTGTGTGTCTGTATGTGTGTCTGTGTGTGTGTCCGGCACGTTATGGAGATGTGGTCTTAATTATGAACAATGACTAAGCCATCTGACATGAATTACCCCTTACTGGAGCTTCCTCAAGTCAGACACCCATGATTAGACATAAAGTAAGGGAGGTATACAGAACAAGCTAGACCTCATAAGCATGAGATGGAACTCCAAGAAGATGGGCCGAAGCCTTAAATCCCAGTCAATTCTTGCTGCGTTGCATGTGCTGTACCTTCCTGAAGCCAAGGGCCTTCAGTGGAAGTCACCTCAGACACTCCTGACTCCAGAGAAGAAGGCAAGCAGAGGGCAGCCAGCTGTGGACACACGCCAGTCAGGCCTGCCAGGGTCAGGCCCAGAGGGTTTCAGTTGCAAAATGATGGCTGCTTCCTTTCCACTCTCCACGCCCTCCAGAACCTTCCTGGAGACCCGCCCTCACCAGAGATACACAGGAAAGGAAATTCTACCTCTCCAAGTCTCCGCATTATGAACCTCCCTCTCCTGCCCTTTGGCCAAACAATTCCACTTAAGATCCACCTGAAAGAAATGTGTCCACCGTGTGAGAGCAGGAGGGTTTTCACAATAGTTCTATTCAGAAGAGGCCCAAGCCTATAGACCACCAATGAGAATATAGATAAGCAAACTGTCTTTATTCACACAGTGGATATCACTCTACAAACACAAAGACCTTCGGAAGTTCAAGGTCAGCCTCGGCTACAAAATGCATAGGAGACCAGTCTGGGATACAGAAGACTCTGAAGAAAGAGAAGGGGAGGGGGAGGGGGAGGGGAGGGGAGGAGAGAAAGGGAGGGGGAGTGGAGGGAAGGAAGGGGATGGGAGAGAAAGAAAACAAGAAAAGAGACAAACAATGTCTGCACCATTCCATTTGTGTAAAGGTCAAGAAGGGCAAAGCTAATTGAGAGGGACAGAAGAAGGACCAATTCTTACCTCTGAGGGAAGAGTGGGTTTGTTGTCTTTAGTCAGAAAGCCTTCGGTAATTGTTTACTTTCTCCCTGTTGTAGGTAAATACATGACAGAACTAACGTAGGGAAACAGCAATTTATTTTGGCTCACAGTTCGAGAACCCTCCACCGTGACAGCAGGAGCTCACAGAGTAGGTTTCCCTCCCGTTTGGGAGGAACAGGAAGCAGAGAGTAGCCCAGAACTAGGCTTGGGTTACCACTTCAGAGATTCAACCCCCCCCCCCCACTTCCTGTTTCCTCCAGTCAGGACTGGCCATTTCAGCTTCCACAGCTGCCTCCCAAAGCAGCCCTGACAACAGGCGAGCACCAGTCCTTGAGTTGCAGGTAACTGCTGTCTTAGTTTGGGTCATTTTTACTGTCACAAAACACCATGACCAAAGCACCTTGGGGAGAAAAGGGTTTATCTGCTTACACTTCCATATCACTGAAGGAAGTCAGGATCTCACACAGGGCAGCATCCTGGAGGAAGGAGCTGATGCAGAAGCCATGGAGGGTGCTGCTTACTAGCTTGCTCTTCTTGTTTTGCTCAGTCTGCTTTTTTAAGGACCCCAAAACCACCAACCCAGTGATGGTACCACCATCTCCCATATCTATCACTAGTTTAAAAATGTCTCAAAGCCTAAAGATTGCTGACAGCCTAATCTTCTAGAGGCATTTTCTCAATTAAGATTCCTTCCTTGATGATGATGTTAGCTTGTGTTGACATAAACCAAACCAGGATACCTGCACATATGTGAAAGTTCACTGGACTGTGTTAGATCTATGAGGCCTTGTAAAAAGACAGAAGGCAGAACAAGAGACAGGGTTCTGACCTTCAACAGACAGGACTGTTTATTAATGCACGCAGTGATGGGCAGCCTCTCTTCCCCAGGAAACTGAAGGATCTGCCAGGGAGAAAGGTTGCTTTCCCTGTATAGGGAACGGACAAAGGGCTTAGGAATGAGGAAACAGTCATAGTCCACGTATCTCTCCTGCAGTCTCTCCTTCCTGAAATGCTTTGCCCAAGGCTGTCCCAATAGACATTCTTTTCTAGAATAACCCAGGAAGTTCATCTGTAGTCTTGCAGAAATCCTGTTTTATGTCCAGACATTTTATCAGACAGTGCCTCAGTGGTTAGTACTCTGAACTTTATATATGACTTAGGAGCTGAAGAGTTAGCTTCACAGGAACACATGCTGTTCTTGCAGAGCCCTCTGCCCTCTACAGGCACCTGCACTCACATGCACGCCCCCACACACATACTCAAAAAGAAAACGTTTTTTTTTTTTTTTAGATTTGTCCTTATTTTATGTGCATGGGTGTTTTGTCTACATGTATCTCTGTGTGTTATGTATGCAGTCCCTATGGAATCCAGATGTATGGGTTGGAACAGTTAAGTCCCAAGTGCTAGGAATTGAACTTTTAACTGCTGAACTATCTCTCCAGTTCTCGTGTGTGTGTGTGTGTGTGTGTGTGTGTGTGTGTGTGTGTGTGTGTGTAATAATGATGTATACACAGAAGTGCCTGGTGGGAAAGGCCCTTATCAGCTGAGCCATCTCCCCAACCCCCACTCCCCTTCTTTTAAGAGTGTCTCTCATTAGGCTAGACTAGCTGCTCAGTTAGTTCTAGGAATCCACCATCTCTGCCTCCCCTCTGCTGGGATTACAAACACAAACCACCACACCTTGCTTTCTTTTCTTTTCTTTTCTTTTCTTTTCCTTTTTCTTCTTTCTTTCTTTTTCTCTCATGTGGTTTCTGGGGATGGAACTTGGGTCCTTGTGTTTGCAAGGTCATCCCTTGACCAACTAATCCCTTGGGGGAGAAAAAGAAATTCTTGTACAAAAAAGGTACTCGTCACATAGAATTTCATCAAACAAGATGTTCCTTCTGAGTAACGCATACAGTGTATTAATCTCTGAAACGGCTTTTGGTTATAACATGCCAAGCAGATTAATGGTTTCCTGCTCTTGTGGACCATCCCCCTGGGAGCTGCCAGGAACTGAAGCTTCTTTGTTCTCCTCACACTTTCCTCCCTGCTCAGCCCCCCTCTCCTGCTGCAGACAACTGAACTCAGATGGTACCCAGAACCACTGCTCCGGAGAGTCTCCCTCTGCAGGAAGGAAGGAGCTTCTCCAGGAAGAACTGGGGATAATCAGGCAAGACCTACACTCAGATGGCCCAGTGTTTCAAAATATGTAGCCTTTTTCCCTTCCTTCCTTCCTTCCTTCCTTCCTTCCTTCCTTCCTTCCTTCCTTCCTTCCTTCCTTTCTTCCTTCCTTCCTTTCCTTTCCTTCCTTTCTTCCTCCTTTCTTCCTTCCTTCCTTCCTTCCTTCCTTCCTTTCCTTTATTGGTCTCCTGTAGCTCTGTCTGAACTCACTCTGTAGCTGAGGCTGACCTTAGCTTGATCCTCCTTCCTCTACTACCTCAGTGCTGGACTTGCTGACTTCTGGGGATTGAACCTAGGACTTTGGTTTATGCTCGATAAGCACTCCACCAACCAAGTCACATTTCATTCTGTTTTCAGTATAAATGGTGACAGTAAGGCAGCTTATTGGTTAAAAGTACATGCTGGACATGCCTGATGGCAAGAGTGATGTCTGTCATCACACACATACACACACAAATGTAATTAAATTTATAAAAACTGTTTAGTATTGTTGCTGTGTATGTGTTTGTGTGGTGTATTACGAAGAAAAATAATCCTGAATGCTTATGCGGAGGATGGCATCAGTGCAAGCTCAAGGCTTTCTCTTCCTCTTCTTTGCTGTGCCTCAATCTCCACCCTTCCGAGATTCATGTTACTGTTTCCTGTTTCCTCTCTGGAAGGTGGTTCTCTGCCTCTCTGTCTCTCTGTCTCTCTGTCTCTCTGTCTCTCTATCTCTGTCTCTCTGTCTCTCTCTCTCTCTCTCTTTTACAAATCTCTCTGCAATTTGCAAGGCAAAGCATGTCCACATCCCCCCTCATCACCCCACCTACCTGAAGAACTCAGGCAGAATCTGGTCTAGCCAGATTTCTTTCAGCTGAGCTTTGGAGCGCTGCATGGACAGACATTTTCCCTGGGACACACGAAACATCATTTGTGCACAGCTGAAAGGTATCTTACCCTAGAAGAAGTGACACTTACGAGGTGAGTTGTTTAGTTAAGTGATGAGGACGTTCACTCAGGTACAGAGCCTGAGCAGGCCAGAGGGGCAGCGTCAAAGTCTACTGCTGACACTCCAAGTTCCAGCCAAGCCGGTTAAGCCCTAGCACACTAAATCTCACAGCTCCCAGTGACACCTAACAACGACCTCTCTTTCACCTCCCAAAGTCAGACAGCAGCTCAATCAGAGGACTTATCCCGAGGAAGAAAAGCAATAAACTTCCTGAAGGCCCCACCCTGTTCACTGGGCTTCCTCCTACTGGAACAGCCAGAGCTCTACAGAGTGCAGTTTAGGCAGTCCTGATTTATCACCCTCTGACTTTAGAATCTGGACTTACTATAGTGTCTCATAGGCTCAGGCTTTAAGAGTAAAAGGGTCTTGAACCAAATCTAGAAGTTTTAGATGAAGCTGGCTCCCAACAAAGAGGTCCAAAGCAAATGAGTTTAGGAGAATGTGGACAAATAGCTCCAATAAGATGGCTGTCACACTGACTCACACAGACTAGCAGGCACTCTCTGTGGCCCAGACTAGTTCACCATAGACCTTTCTGTACTTTAGCTACATATTTGTGTTTGGGGTTGTTTGATTCCTGTAAACAAACCCAATATGGGCAGGGTCATTTAGCCATTTGCTAAAAGAACTGTTGAACGATTGCTACATGCCAAGGACCACTTCAAATGCTGTGGGCTCAACAGAGGCATCAGACGGACATCATGGGGCACACTTTTCATTCCAGCACTTGGTAGACAGAGGCAGGAGGATCTATGTGAGTGCAAGGCCAGTCAGAGTTCCATAGAGAGATCCTATCTTTAAAAAAAATTTTTTTTTGGATTATTCGTAGCAGCATCTTTCTATATAACAACCCTGGCTGTCCTGGAACTTGCTCTAGGCTGGCCTCGAACTCAAAGATAGTCCTGCCGATGCTTCATGAGTCCTGGGATTTAAGGCATGTGCCGCCACCACCCAACTATTAAAAGATTATGTTTAAAAAAGAAAAGCCATATTCCTGCTTATACTCAATTAGAATAAACCAGACAATAAATAATAAACCTAAAGAATAAACAACTTTAAAAAGCAGATCAGGAAGTCACAAGTGTTGTGTAGTTATTTTTCTTATCACTGTGATAAAGTCCCTGATGAAGCAACTTAAGGGAGGAAGGATTTATATTCAGGTCTTGAAAGAAAGAAACAAAGAAAGAAAATAATTAAGCAAATCGATGTTTTAAATGCATGAATACTCTTTTTCTTTGTTTCATGTCCAGGCGAGATGCCGGGGCTTAATATTGGGAGTAGGGTGAACACTGCACTTGACCTTCACTGTCCCAGACTCTTCTCTCTCTCCACTGTAGCAGCCATGTTGTTTGTGGTTCAATCACGTTGGAAAGGCTACCCTGAATGAGTCCAGCTGATTCATGCTAGTAACATAGTCCTTTCCAAGAGACAGGTTCACGAGCCCTGACAAAAGCAATCACGCTATACATTCTCCAACGGCCAGTCCTGGTGGCCTTTGACTCAGTTATCCCAGACATCAGAAGGAAAGTCTTCATTATGATGGAAGTCTATATTATGATTGGAATATCAAATGTCCTCCAGGATTATGTGTTGAAGGGTTGATCTGCAGCTGGTGATGCTACTTTTGTAAGGGGTGGGACTGCACCAGAGGAAGGAGGTCTCTGGTATAGAGTATCCATGGGAGCTCTATCTTGCCCTGCCTGCTTCCTCTCAGCTCTCTATCTATTACAAGATGAGTAGCCCTGCTCCACTACCCTCTATCACAATGTTCTATCTTACCAAGGCCCAGAAAGCAATAGAGTCAGCTTTGAGACTGTAACATCCGGGAAACATAAAACAAAATAAACTGGTCCTCATCTGTTTTCTAAGGTATTTTTTGTCATAGTTGCAAAAATCCTGACTAACTCAGCTCATTTGTCAATGTGAAAGCAAATAACGTAGTCTTGACTGTCCTAGAAGTCAACTTATAATCAAGACAGATACAAGCTAGTTTAGGTTGAAGCCATGCTCTAGACACAACTTGAATTTTGACGGTATCATTAAGCCACTGAACTGACCAAATCCTCATGTCTCTGGAGCCATGACCAGCTACTTATCAGAAAAAAAAGGACACAGCAGAAAGGACTATAGGTCTTGAAGTGCTATAGAAGTGGGGTTTAGGCGCCAACACCCCAACAGTTTACGTGTAGTAAGGCTCCCTCTGCAACATGGAAGGTCCCCATTCTTACATGGATAACTCAAGCAAGAATTTCTTCTGTTTTTAATTTTAAATGCTAAATTATTAAAGAGATAATACATGCACTAGAGCTTTTTTAAGTACAAAAGGTTATACAGTAAAACATAAGTCCAGGGCAGGGGTCATAGCTTGGGGATAGAACACGTGGACAATATTTGGAAAGCCCTAGGTTTGATCTCCCACATCCCTCTTAACAGAGAGAGAGAGAGAGAGAGAGAGAGACAGAGACAGAGACAAAGACAAAGAGACAGAGACAGAGAGAAACAGAGAGAGGGAGAGAGAGAGAGAGGGAGGGAGGGGGAGAGGGAGAGGGAGAGGGAGAGGGAATGGGAAAGAAAGATTTAGAGAGACTCTCAGCTATGAGGGCAATATCAAGAGCATCCAATGCTGGTGCAAGGTGATGCTGAAGGACTGAGATTCCCCATGATTATTGTTGCTCATATAACATCCCCAAACCCACCTGATGAGCTAGAATTCCAGTAGTCAGTCAGTTGTGCAAACCTAGTATAAGGACCAGCCCCTGCCCTACCCGCACAGCCTTCCAGCCCAATTTATAATGCTGGCCAGCTTTTGTTACTGTTCCCTCGGAGACTTACAGAGACAGTCTCTGCACATACACAGTGTGTGTATAATTGTATCAATTTTTCACACAGGTGGTAACATACTGTTAAATTGTTGTCTTTCATTTTCTTAACAGTATCTTTAACCTTTTTTTTAGTGTGTCTGTGTCTCTGTGTGTATATGCATGCTCCTGTGTCACTTCACATGAGGGATACCTTTGCACATGTGTGTGCATATACACAGGTACCAGGGAACATCAGATGTTGTTTCTCAGGAAAGATCCACCTTGTTTTTTGATATGGAGTCTCTCATTGGTCTGGAGTTCACTAAGCAGGCTATGCTGGCCTGCCAAAGAGTCCAAGATAGCCACTTAGCTCTGAGATAAGAAGTGAGTTCCACCACACTCGCTTTTTCTCTATGTTTTCTGGAGATCAAATTTAGGTCCTTGTGCTTACAGAGTGAGCACTTTACCAACTCAGCCATCTTCCCTACCGTTAACTTGATTTTTTTAAAATTGTGTGTGTGTGTGTGTGTGTGTGTGTGTGTGTGCAAGCATGCCTTATAGAAGTTAGAATTGGATATTGGATCCCCTGGAATTGGAGTTACATGCAGTTGCAAGCTGCCCAATGTGGGTGTGGAGACTGAAGATGGGCTCCCTGGAAGAACAATATGCTCTCTTAACCAGTGAGTCATCTCTCCAGCCACAAATGAGTATATTTAATTCTGTTCCATAAAAGAACATATAGAACCTCATTCTTCTTTTATTGTATTAAATTCAATGGCAGTTTTGAGCTATTTCTATATGGAGTAGACTTTGAGTCCCTAATGCCCCATTGGTGACACTAGGTTCTTTGACTATAAAATAAGCAACTACAAACAAGGCTGCATTGCTCTCAGTCTAGAGATATCCACGTGCACACTTCAAGAATAATTGCAGGATCACTTCCTAAAATGTGAATTTCTAGATCAAAGAGTATGTACATCTTAAAGTTAATAGCCATTTATCAAACTGACCTTCAAAGCAGCCATACCAATTAACACCCGTACCCATGACAGATGAGAGTGCCTCTTTTCTCCACATTCTGGGGAGGCAAGCAGCTTACAGATCAGCTTTTAAGGGTCCACAGAAAGGAGCTGCTGGCCTGTTAGAAGATCCTTACCACGAATGAGACTCAGCTGCAAAGCAGTGGACTGAGGCTCCTGAGAACCCAGTGACGCCAGACTCGAATCTTGACATTTTTGTTTTGCTCTATGTTTTGTTAGATTTGCTTGTCTCGTTTTTAAACAAGGCGTTGAGGCACCTCCCAGCTTCCCCCGAACTCACTGTGTAGTCAAGGATGTCCTTGAACTTCTGATCCCTTTGCCTCCACTTCTCAAGTGCTGGGATCACTGGCAAGGTTTTGGATACCTGTTCAGTTTGATTTAAGCAAATTGTTAGCTCATGGCAAGCCTCATGTTCCTAAGGTGCACAGCATAAATCTTTTCAAAACCGTATCTGAGCTGGAAGGTGGGTGGTCCATGTCTTTAATCGCAGCTCTGGGAAGGCAAAAGTAGGTGGATCTCTGTGAATTGAAGGCTAGCCTTCTCTACAGAGCTAGTTCCAGGACAGCCCAGGCTACACAAAGAAACCCTGTCTTGAAAAACAAACAAGTGGGCTGGAGAGATGACTCAGTGGTTAAGAGCACCCTCTGTTCTCCCAGAGGTCCTGAGTTCAATTCCCAGCAACCACATGGTGGCTCACAACCATCTATAATGAGATCTGATGCCCTCTCTGGTGTGTCTGAAGACAGTGACAGTGAACTCACATACATAAAATAAATAAATCTTTAAAAAAAAAGAAAAACAAGCAAGCATCTTATAAAGAGCCAGGAGACAAAAGGAATGCAAAGTCCCAGGCAAGTATCTGAACCCAAGTTTCCTCTATGAATTTGGTCTAGATTTGACCCAGGCAAGCCCTGGGGAAGTGTTGTCCCAGACAGAGGTAGAGGATGCAAATGCATCCTGTAAGAGGGGCCAGGAAGAGGGGCCAGGGAGTGTAGAAGACAGTGGTGCTGGGATGAGAGACCAAGACTCACTGTGTGACAAAGTCAGATTTTACCCAAAGGAAGATACACAAGATTCTTAAAACACTGTAAATGTTGATATTCTATTGTGCAGTCAAAAATACAACCAACCCACTTAAGAAATGATTCCACAGTCCCTCAAAAAAAATCAGGGGGAGGGGCTGGAAAGATGGCTCAACCCTTCTCTCACTGCTCTCCCAAAGGGCCTTTTGGTTCCCAGGACCTACATCAGGCAGCCCACTACCACCTGCAACTCCAGCTCCAGAGTTTCTATAAGGGTCTGTAAGGCCCTTTCCTGACTTCTGTGGGCAACCACACACCTGTGCTCAGACACACATGCAGACACACACACACACATAAACACATACACACACACACACACACATATACATACATAAATAACTTTAAGATGAAGAGTAAATGAGGAAAACACCCAACATCAATCTCTGGCCTCTACATGCATGTGCCCACACATGAACACGTACATATATATATCACACACAACAAGAATAAATAGGTAGGTAGTACATAGATAGATAGATAGATAGATAGATAGATAGATAGATAGACACATACATACATACACACATACACACACACATACATACATACATACATACATACATACATACATAGATTAGATACATAGATACATAGACAGGCAGGCAATGGGAAGACTAGAGAGATGGCAGTTAAGAGCACTTGTTGCTCTGCCAGAGGACTCAGTTTCAGTTCCCAGCACCCACATGGCGACTCACAGCCATCTATAACTTCAGTTCCAAGTGATCCCATACCCAGACACGAAGGCAAAACATAGATATAAAATAAAAATAAATAAATAAATAAATAAGAAAGCATGTAAATAATGAATAGCTTTATAAAGAAAATGCTAATGAAAGAATTTAAATGTTTTGAAAGCGATTTGGTTGAAATTTTAAAACTAAGTGATTCATGTTACATGCTATGTGAACACAGCTATCCTCAAAATCATGGTGCCAATGCATCAGTGACAGAAATTTCTCAAACACTAATATATAATACCAGCTTTAGAATTCAACGTGAGTTCTGTGAATCAGACTAGAGTTAAAGCCCCCACTCTTTGGCTGGACAGGTGGGCTAGACACACCAGAACACAGATTCCTAATTCATACAATGGGCATGATATTTTTATGTCACAGGATGTCTGCAGAGATGAAGCCACATGCACATGGCATCACTCACGTCTTGGAATGCATGAAGTGCCTGGTAAGTATAACAATTGTAATTACAGTGAGTGTAAGCTAATGAGTTTTAGCTCACTGACCATATAAGATTTTGTTGTTACAGAACCTATTCCGTTATGCAAACAAATTTCAACATTATTAACAGACAGTTAAGCAAAAGAGAAAAATCACGCATCACTCTCCCAACCGTCGACAATTTTCGCTTTTTGCATATTATCCCCTTGACTTTGTAAATGAGTACTTATTTTGCATGCCTGCAATCAGTATTCATGCAAATTTTGTGTCCTGCCCTTTATCAACAAACACGTTATAAACAGTTTCCATGTTTCTGCATATCCTTGATTATTACCATTTTTTTGCAGCTGTATAGTCTTGTGCTGACTAGAGCAGCCATGGTTTTCTTAACCATCTCACTGCTTGCAGAAAATGAAAGAGAAGAATCCCAGTGGCCTGCCTGGGGGCTTTTTCACCTACTGAATTATGTTCTTTAGAGCAATTCCCGGAAGGAAGCGGGCTTAGTGGGTCAAAAGATAGCACTACTCTCCAGGCTCTTGCTGCGTCTTCACTTGGTTGTTTTGCAGACTTGCACACTGCTTCCAAAGACTCGCCAGCACAGATTTTCCCCAGCCTTGCCAGCGCTGGATGATGATGTCTGTTAAATTCTGCTAATTTAATCAGTCTGAAATGCTACCCTGATTCAGCTTTCATTTCCATCTCTTTGATCACAAACAGTTTGAACTATTTTCCAAGTGTCTGTTTGCTCTCTTCCTATCCAACTGGGTGAAGCGGCCGGCCATATCCCTCACCTCTTTGTCCATTGAAGTCTTTCGATTCATGTGCTAGATTCCAATGAGCGCCTCAGAGTCCACAGACAGGAATCCTTGGCGAGCCAAATTCGGCCCCTGAGGTTTTTGAGCAGAATGATGCATGAGCAAGACTACACCTTCGGAAGATTAATTCTCTGATTAATTGAGGAAAATGGACTGAGAGGCAGAGACATCTGTCAGCAGGATATTGTAACGGGCGTGGACTGAGCAGTGGTTCTTCTCTTCATGCCTATCCTACAATTCCCCCTCTCCCATGAACTCGCCCTCCCTTGAAAATCCAGTGGAACCGAGAGAGAAAGAATTACTCTGCTCTCCCTCACTACATAACTAAAGAAAGTCTCTCGCAAAGAGGAGGATCCCAGAGATGCCAAAATGCCCAGCCATATGCGACACCTTCAAAAAGGTAATAGAAAGATGTGTGGTTATACCAATACAGATGTTGGACTCATGGGTTTTTTTTGTTTTGTTTTGTTTTGTTTGCTCTCTAATGTGGTCCCCAGACTAAAAATTTCCAAGGCAACCCATCTAACAAACACCACAAGCAGGACTTCTACGCACTGCCGCACCTCCAGTTTAATTTTTTCACCCTCTGATAGATACCAGCATAACCCGGACACCAGCAGAATGTATGTGTGACACGGAAATGTCAGCGTCATTGACAGGACTCACTTCTGCGTGCATGAAATAAGTAGAATGAGAGAAAATGTGAACTCTGAACTAGGCAAGTCAACAAGTCTACATGGTCTAAGGAGACAAGAGGCCTTCATCCAAGAGGGACTCCAGTCAGTGCAGTGGGGCCCAACTTTTGAATTAATGCGCTTCTAGGAAGCCAAATTTTGACTGAGGCTCAGCACAGCACAGGGCTCAAGGAAAGAAAGACAGGTTACTATGTACTGAGGTTGCTCAGCATGTTGCTGTTTGGTGAAGTCATGTGACTTCTTGGCATAGCTGAACCTAAAATGAACAGAGTTGAGGTGCAAATAGAAATACTATTAACGTAGGCTGGGAGGTCTCTCCTTGCACAGCAGTTACAGCAGTCAGGACTGGCCCCTCGAAGTAACCCTTTGCTTCCCGAGCTACGGGCACCATTCCTGCATTTTTACAAAGAAACCTGATACTAGAAATCTGGATTCAAATTTAGAATGGATTGATTCCACAAGGTTCTATGCAGAATTATACCATGCCCTCATCTCTTCCCAACTATAATTTTACCCCTAACAAGAGTCCTCAGGGCCAAGCACATAAATACACATATCTCAGATCTGTGGTCCATGAGCATTCTTTCTAATGCATCCCACCCTCCCGGAGCCAAGCGTCTATTATATGGGAACATATGTAACAGAAAGGCGAGTTGGAGGAAAGAAAGGCTCATAAGTATCCTCAAAGGAGAGTTGGGCCACTTGAGGAAAAGCTCTGTAGTCCCTAGCACCACAATGAGGATACAGGCTCTAGGACGGCAAGTCTCTGAGGCCTTAGGTGATTCTTATCTCATGAATGGATATTGCCTGGAGGAAGTATGGAACTTGAGGCAAGACTCTTCCGACACAAGTACAAGATGACTCCAGTTTCTTCCAGTTTGTGTTTCCTCTGCCAAAAGGACTACAAACAAACCTCCCCGCAGAGTTTCTCTAGGTCACCCAGTGCACAGAAGTTAGTGGCCTGAAATAAGTAGTGAAACACAGTGAGGACCACAAGCAACTTGAATTGAGTTTTCTGGAACTAGAGTTACAGGTACTTGCTAGCCACTGTGTGGATGCTGGGAACCCAGCCCTGGTCCTCTGCCTGAACGAAGGTTTTTAACCTCCAAATCACCTCTCAGGGTCCCAAACTAATATAGCTTGGGGTTTTTTTTCTTCTTCAATTTAGAAAGGTCTGTTTTGGTGTCTTGTCTGCCACAAGACTGGCAGAGCAGGGCATGATCCTCAAGGAGAGGCTGCAGATGCATCTTGAAGATGATGCAGTGCATGTGGTCATGGACCAGTTCAGTGTGCTGCAGGGAAACGCCCACCAGTCCTGCGTGGTGGATAGTGAGAGAGCTCAGAACCCTGCCATGAGGTTCCACAGACTCCCTGTACAAATCCTGATCATCTACTGGAGCCCATACACCACCCTCCACCCAGAGCTGGGAAAGTAAGAGCAACGTGGACCTTGGCTGATGGACTCCAGGGTCAGTAGCGTCCATCCCCGAAGTCCCAGGGAACCCGGAGTGCTGGAAAGCCAGGCTCTTAGGAACTCCCGCTCCATGATGTTCACTTCAGCAGTGGGGGAACTGAAGCCCTGAGAGGCCATCCCGGTTACACTGACAGGCAGAATCGAGGCTGAACTTCTGGTTCCGGTTGGGAATCCTGCCATCACACTGGGCAACCTTGGCCTGCGCGGAGAGATGGTAGCAACGTGGGGAGGCCATCATGACTAAGGACTCACAACCTAGCACTGCCCTTTGCTCCTGATGAACTTAGGTTCTAACACTGCTTTTTACCCATAAACTACAGAATCTAGTCTCTGGGTCATTCTAGGCTACACTATTTAGCATTGTTGAGCATGGGATCAGAGACTCTGTTAGATTTTTTAATGCTTTATCTCATTTAATCCTCAAACAACTCTCGGATCTGGAAACCAACTTTTTCCTCTCCCGTTTTCTGCTTGAGAAGCCTGGAGGCTCGGGAAAGTTCAGCCACTTGGTGAACGTCATCTGCTTCGTGAATTGTGGAGAGAGGCCTAGACGGGCCCTAGACAGAGCCGCTGTGTTTGTGACCCCTGAGCAATCTCAAAATATACATTTACTAAACAGTGTTCTAATGTTGAAGGTGCCAAACGGGAGGTATTTAGGAGGGGGTGGGGGAGACTGTCAACTTACTAAATGGAACCACCAGAGAGATTAGGGGCCCCAGGGACACAATGAGAATACTCAATGGACAGCATATTATGTGAGTCTGTGCTAATATGCCACCTCCTTGTGCGAGTCCTTCTAGAAGCCTGCTTTTCTCCAGACACTTGATGGGGGCGGGGGTGGGGTGGGGTGGGGATAGTCTATATTCATCAACCCCTTTTCTAGAGATCTTTGGCTTCCACTAGAACTGCAGCTCCATATAGAGCCACCAGAGGGCGGGCCAGCTCTGTGGCCAAGAAGGACCCAGAGCCCGGCCAACTGTCTAGGCAGAGATGGGCCTACATGACCAGGCCAGTCCCCAATTATACTGTGCCATCAGTCTACTCCTTGGGATCTCCAAACATTTCACTACCAAAAAAAAATAAATAAATAAATAAAAATTAAAAAAAAAAAACCATCACGGGGTTTGCTTCTAGTGGGTCAGCCCTTATCAAAAACAAAAAACAAAAAACAAAAAAAAAAAAAAACAAAAAAAAAAAACAAAACGATGACCTCGGGAACAGCAATGAGGCCAGCTTGCCTTGGGAGCCGGTGACTTTATGTAGCCTGAAGAGTGTTACATTCTCTATTTACAAATGAGTAAAGGAGGCGTAAGGAAGACAGTGAATGAGCCGGGTACTTAAGAGAAAGCTGGTGCTCAAATCCAGAGAGAGTTGTCAGAGAGTGCAAGGAGAGGGGACCCCCAAATGTAAATATCTGGAGAAGCAGGAGGTGGGAATAGCCCTCAGGGAAATCCAAATGCACAGTAGGATTCTGGGAAAGCGCTACTAGCCACCCGCCCACCCACCAGCCAGCGGCCCAACAGCCTTGCTCAGCACCTGTTGGACACAGTATGAGAAGCATTTCCTGCCCTCAAAACGCTGGCAGTCTAGAGAAGGGAGTGGTGAGTCAACAGATAACCATGGGAAACCCGAACACCTGTACGAGGCGGTGGCTTACAGAGCTTGTGACTGTCTAGGGAATCCCAACTTGGGCTGATGGAGAGGCTGGAGCTGAAGACCCTCTTCCGCACTCAGCTCATCCCAGGACGGGGCTCCCGTCCAAGCTTCGGTTGCCTGCCTGTGCTGGGGGCCAGTGTCCCCTCCCACCCCTCTCAGAAGAGCCGAGGCCCAGGGAGTCGATGAGGCACACCTGAGTCAGCCCGCCGCCCACACGCCCCTCAGCGTCTGTCTCCGCATCTTGTGATATTTCGCTCCCCGGGAGCCAGCCCCATTGCGCTCCGGAGGCAGCTCGGCAAACAAACCCAGCGACAGATTGTGCCGCGGCTCATTCCGGGGAAGAACGCCAAATCCCACCCTGCTACCCCCAACACTCCCTCCCCTCCGCCCCCTCCAGCACTAACCACCAACCCCCCCCCCCCGTGCGCGCTCCAGGCGCGGGCCCTGCACAGGGTAGGACCCAGGGAAAATCAGGGCTCTATTCCAGAGAAAGGAGACCCAAATATGACCCTTTCTGTTTCTACCTGACCTGGAAAAGAGAAAAGCGAGAGAAAAAATTCAGGGCCTGCCAAGCTGCGAGCCCTGGAAGCAACGAAAGATAGAACCAGCAGGGGGCACTCCAGCGCGGGGTGCAAGAGTCTGGGAGCAGCCGTCACCACCAGCACCACCACCATCACCACCACCCGGCCAAGAAACAAGATGAAAGAGGGGAAGGGGAAGGGAGTGGAGACAAAGAAGAGGCTAGGACTCACACACACACACACAGAGAGAGAGAGAGAGAGAGAGAGAGAGAGAGAGAGAGAGAGAGAGAGAGAGAAGGCGGCACACAAGAGAATAGAGATGGGAATCATAAATATGAACGAGAGTTGGAGGAGAAAAATGAGAGAAATCGAACGAGTGCGAGAGAAGAATAACAGATTATAAAGGGGCGTGGAGTGAATGGGGAGAATGAGACTAGCGTTTACAAAGCGCCGACTGTTGCCGAGCACAGCGTTGGACCCAGGCACAGGTCTGAAGAGGAGTCGGTGCCTGGACTAAGGCTTCCTCCGCCCCGCTCGCAGGAGGAACGCTTCCACGCTGTCGCAGGCAGGGTCCGACTGTGTCCAGATGGCCCTGGCACCCGCCGCCGTACGTACGCACCACTGCAGCAATCCCCAGCCCCGCCCGCGCCGCTTGGCGACGGTCCCCGAAGTGACTCCCCCAAGTATCCGTCACACAGTGGTTATCAAAATCTGACTAGTAGGCACCTTGGACTGACCGAGACTGGGGCAAACGACGTTGAGGATTTTAAAATAAGGCGCTGAGGTCAGGGATTGGCTGATACCGCCAGGATAGAGGCGTCTAAGGCCCCTATGAGGCCCCTATCCGCCCCTCTGTAAGAGGGTTAGAAGTTCCTGTGAACCGGGAGTCGGCTGCCACTTTTGGGTCCTCTTCTGCCCTCTGGCGAGAGATAAGAAACCATACCCTTTGGGACATATCACGTAAATACACACGCGCGCGCGTTCACACACACACACACACACACACACACACACACACACACAATCCGCACGCACGCCCAAACTTACACCCATTTGTAAAAGCTTTAAGGTACATACAACACACCCGGACATTTATTCCCTTCGCATCCCATCCCAGACTCGCGCGCGCAGAATTTCACACAGCCCGCGCGTGGCCCACCGGCGCAGAAAGCAGCGAGCACACTGTCGTACTCCCGCCAAGGTGCCCAACACGGATAAAAGGGCCGCACTCAGCTACACCTGGGCAAGCGTGTGCGCGGGCGGGCACGCGCACATACACTTGCTCACACAAACTCCTCTACACACCGGCCCTACAGCTATTCAAGCCGCCCTGAGAGTCTGGGAACCAAAGAGAACGTGAAATCTTGGAGTCTTTGACGGATGCAAACGATCGCCAAGGACAGGACAGGAGGAGGGGCGCTGAGTGGGAAACTACGTGGAAACTGCGTTTCTTCTGGGAAAGTTGGGAGAGGAAACCCTCACCCTGAAACAAGTCGGGGGTGGGGGTGGGGAGGGGACTTAACACTACTGCGTGCGCGCGCGGCGACACACACACACACACACACACACACACACACCAAGAAGGAATTTCTCTAAAGGCATGGCGCCAGGGAGGCCAGGGGAGCACAGCCTTCCCGATCTCCCAAGGTTGGGAGGGGGCCCGAGAATGAGTGGGCTAGGTGGAGAACTACTCCCGCCTCCTAGTAGCCAGCAAAGGGTTAAACCGGCAGGCCGGGAAGCGAGGGAGGAGCCAGCGAGTGCGGGAATGGGGGGGGGGAGGGAGCGCTTCTTCGCTGTCCCCACTCTCCCTCTGCGAGCAGCCGGGGCGCACGGACCGACCGACTAACCGACTCCCTGCAGGGCCGAGCTGCCGAGGGGGCGCGGACACCCGGTGTCCAGGGTCAGCCCAGCCCCTTCCATCCCGTCGTGCCCCGCCCCGTCCCGTCGGGGCCGATGGCTCCTTCCGAGGCACGGAGTCCGGGGGGCGCAGGGTAGAGCTCTGCAAGCCCGCTGCGTAGCCCGGGACTCCCCGGGTCCTTACGGAGCCCCGCGGAGTCCCCGCCGTCTGTCCGGCGGGATTAGGGAGCGAGTGGGAGCGCCCTCCCCCCGCCGCCCCCTCCCCCGATCGTCGAGACAAGATGCTGCCCGGGCTCCGGCGCCTGCTGCAAGGTAGGGACACCGGCCAGCGGGAGGACACTAGAGAGAGGCGCCCCTCTCCTTGGGCACGAGGGTGGGGCAGTGAAGGGGGTGGGGTGGCTAGGGAGCAAAAAAACCGCTTAGCGCGGGAGCCGCGCCTCCGCCCCCAGAGCTGCCAGCCGCAGGAGGGCACTGGGCTTGGAGCCTGCGGGAATGTGCGGGGAGCTCGTGACCAAGGGGGGACGCGGAGGGCAGACCGAGCTGGCTGGCAGCAGGAGGAAGAGACTCAGGTTCTGTTGTCCCGGCTCCACCTGCTCCGGGGGACGCTGAGGACTCGGGCCGGCTGGGGAAGCGCCGACTCAGCAACTCCTCGTGCCCGGTGTCTCAGCACTTTCCAGTCACCTGGGAAGACGAGCCATGTGGGTAGGGGTCTGCGAGGGAATGTAGGGGGTAGAGAGCGATTCCCCAATGGCCCTGCCTAGTCGCACAGATGGAGGGGCTAGAGGGAGGCTAGTTTCGAGCACTGAGTGACAGCCAAGGGTGTGGGCTGGAGACTGGGGGTGGGGAGGGTAGGGGTCGGAGGGAGGAGGGGGAGTCAGGATGAGAAAAGTGTCTAGGGAGGTGGGGGGGTGAGAAAGAGGGGGTGGGGCGGGATAAAGGAGGAGTAGGAGGGGGAATAAAGGTTAGACGACCGGAAACTGGGGTCCAGGGGAAGACCAAGGAAGAGGGAGGAGAGGGTGCCCAGTTCAGGAGGGAGATGTAGATGGGGCTAGAAAGCTAGAACGGGGCGGGGTAGGGGGAGATAACCGGAAGGGTGACGACTGGGGCTCTAGGAGACTGAAATGGAAAGGGGATGGGAGGACCAGAAGCCAGCGGAAACTGGAGAGGAAGGATAGATGTAAGAGTCAGACACCCGGAAAATGGTTACCAGGGTTGGGGGCCGGGATCCCTACGTGCGTAGAGTGATTTGAGATGAATTCGGATGTCAACAGAAGCCAGAGAAGGAGATGGAAGAGAAGCGATGGTGCCCAGGGAGTAGACAAAGAGGCTCTGGTAACCACTTCCACGTGGAAAGCCCTCCGTTCCAAGGAGCCTGCCTGCCTGTTAGATCCCTTCTCTCGGGGAGTAGCTGGTGAGCTAGCCCAGAGGATCCTGAGGTCTGGGTTAGATGTGAGGGAAGGAGCGTGAGCAGTTGGGGGGAGGGGGTGGCAGCCTCCTTGGGGTGGGTACCTGGGCTGCTCACCGCTGCCATTTATAAATCCAAGCCCCGACGTCGGATCCCGCCGCCCCACAGTAGCTGCTTATTTTGGGGTGTTACATTCTGGCAGAGTGAGAAGCTGTTTGCAGCAGCCTTAAAGCCTTCAGTCACCTGCATCGGTGCCTCCTCGGGGCCCCTGCGTCACTGCTGTGCCATCGCCCCCATGCCACTCCTAAGGCCCCCCACCTCCTCGCCCTCTGCCCCCTCAGCATCTGCCTGGCAGGCCCCTGGCTCTTCCCTGAGGCAGCGTTTGAGGTGTGCAGATGGTGCTTGTATTTAGGACCCATCATTACCCTCTTTCTTCAACTAGAGGCCTGTCTACTTTTCCTGGGACATCTCTGCCCTAGTATGGTGCCCTGGTTCCTGCCCTGGACGCTCTCTGCCCCTACCTCTTCCTCCTCAAGTTTCTTATTCCCGGGGGCCTCTGGTCTCACAGTTGGCACCAGCTGAGAACTTTAGCTCAGATCCTGGCTACGCCAAGGTCTGGCAGCTCTTGGGCTTTGACCATGATCCCTTGGTGAATGGATCCTTTTGGCTCTGGGTGCCTTCGCCTTCCGGGGATCAATATCGCGTTGTAGCCCCTCTCCACTCCCTCCTGTGGTGAGATCTGGCTTTGCCTTTGGTCACTGGTCACTTCTTCTTGACTCTCAGTTGTGTTGTGCTCTAGAGTAACCAGAGCCTGGAGCCCAGGAGTGTAAATCTATGGAGAGTCTATGCTCATCCTACCCCCACCCCAGATCCTCACCTCCACCCCAGATCCCGACCCCCACCCCCACCCCCGATCCCGACCCCGACCCTGAACAGTCAAGCAGCTAGCTAGCACTGTGATTGTCCCAAGATTGAGTATCTGGGCACAGTACCTGTATTCCCTTTACCTCTAGGCCAGCAACTCATATCCAGAGGGTGCGGTGGGGGAAGGGGCTCTGAAAGGAAGGGCAGAGAGGGCCCTTGGATTCCAGGCCACAGTACGTGTGTTCTCAGCTCTGGATCCCACATTATACTTGGACTTCATGGTTAAGTCTTCCTCCCTTCCTAGAAAGGTTGGGGCCTTTGTACTATTGATCTCCCCGGGGGCCATGACGGGTTGGGTTCTGTGGATAAGACGGCGGCATGCATAAATGGAGTGCTGGCACGCCAATGCCGGCATTGCTCGGTCTCACACTGAGTCTTTCTCTGGTCCCACTCGCCATTCATGTTTGGGGGGGGGGCTTAACAGAGGGTAAGGGAGGCTTGCAGAAAAGGATTCCCTCTGCAAGGCAGGGAAGAAACCAAGGATTCTGAGAAGGACAGAAAGGAGTCCTACCCACCAGAAGCCCACTTTTCTGCTTTCCAGCCCTCAGTGGTTTCCTGCCTCACAAAGATTTTTGTCCTAGATGGTAGTTGAGGGTCCCCAGGCCACCTCTGACACACTGTGCCTGCCCAGGACATGCACAGGGGAACCTAGAGTATAGCTGTGGTCCTCAGGGGAGGACCTGGAGTGGATGTGAAGAGGCTTGAGAAGTGGGGCCCTAGGAAGGGGATGTGGGAGAAGGGGAATGGCGAGGGGTAGAGGAGAGGGGAGAAGGGCGGGGGAGACAAGGTGCTCTCCCAGCCCCCTACCTTGCCTCTGCCTGGAGTGCCCAGGCCAACCCCGCCTGGGGGCAGAGAAGCCCAGAGCCCACCACCTCCCCCTCCCCCTCCCCCTTGCCTCCAGTGAGAGCCGCAACGTGAATTATGGATGAAGCTCCTTGGGTTACAGCTGCTTTGCACGGCAGCGAAGGCCAGAAATGGCATCAGAGTCACTGTTACGCAGCAGCTGCCGTGGAGCCCCCCCCCCCCCCGCACCAGGGTCCCTCCTCAAAGGACCTGCGGGAAATACCACTGGGACGGAGGGAAGTGAATCCCGCTGAGAGAAAGGCGTGGATGGAGAGCAGGGAGGGTGGGAGGGCTGGCAAAGAGGAGAGGCGCACAGACGGAGTGGGAAGCCAAACTGGGAGTTTGGGGGGGGGGGGGGAAGGTGAGGGAACTTGCCGGCCCCCGAGGAGCTTGACCTCCGCTTGGGACCTGGGGCCAAGGGTTTGTAGCCCTTCCTGCTTCTCTCCCGGCATAGCAGTCAGTCAGCCAGCCATGGAGGCTGGAGGAAGAGCCCCAAAATCCTGGGGGTGGGGAGGTTGACCGCCGCCGCCGCCCCTCTGTGGAGCTTGTGGATGGGGTGGGATTAAGGGATCAGAGAAGGATCTGGCTTCCTTTGGTGTAAAGTCCTTAGTGAGGCGGAGCTCAGAGGGTGACTCTGAGCGTGCCCTACTGGACGCCAGGCCAGTCTTTTTCCGGCCCTTGTCCCACTTTGTAGTGTGTGACCTTGGATAAGTTGTTTGCCTTCTCTGAAATACAATCGCCGTTCTCATAGGCTTTACACAGCTCTGAAATCTCCAATTCTAAAGGCCAGGCCTCAGTGCTGGGGAAGACCACCCAAGGTCCCACAGTGGACTTCCACACCCCACTCATTCCTCGTTAAGATCAGGGGTGAGAGACGTGCTCCTCCACCCCACGTGGCTCTGAAAAACTCAGGAGAAAAGTGATCGTGAACCACCGCACGGGGGAGGGGTGAGAAGGACCGAGAAACGCGGAGGTGGTGTGAACGAATGGAACAGCCGCGCTGTGTCACTGAATATTACATCACACCCAGCCTACACACGCACGGGGCCCGGCACTCACACACGCAGAGGACCGCCAGCACATGCTCCCTCACTCAAGCACCAGGAGGGGCCATCGAAACACACGATCAGGCTGGGTTGGCCTTGGAAAGTGCCTGAACGTAAAGATCTGGGGAGCACCCTGCCCTGGGGCACCGGGCACTGACAATGGAGCTCCCTGGGAAGAGATTAGGGGACAGGATATGTGCCTGATACAATGTTGCCTACCAGGCTGCTAGCACCTTCAGTAGTGAGCACCTGTCTCGCACTGTACCCCCAGATCACAGGCACCCCTTCACACACACAAACACCTCAGAGCACCTGAAGATGTCACACCCAAACCTCAGTTTGCAGCCTTAAGAGATCTGGCACTCAAAGTTACCCACATCTCAGCTACACACTCCCTGAGCCATGGGGATCCCCAAACCAGGCCTTCCTTTCTGGGACTTCTGAGTTCAAAGAAATAGCTCCTGGCATTGTGGGTGCAGGCTCACCCTTCCCGGGGGGGGGGGGGGGGTTGGGGGGTGGGGGGGGAAGCTTCCCAGGAAAATCTCAGAGGCTTGCTGGGAATGCTGATAGAACTAAGGCGGAGGGGTTCCAATTGGAGCCTCTATCTGCAGCATTGAGGGCTAGGGTTCAGTGCTCCTTGGTGGGGCAGAGAAACACAGGCACCCATTCTGGACTCTTTAGTCTTGCTCTCCTGTCTGTATTGTAAGACTGGCCCATGCCCAAACTCCAAAAGTTACTTTGGAAAGAAATGTAACAAAGACTTTAAAGGAGACTTAATGAGAAGAGCCTAGGCTGATTCTGTAGCCTGGCCTGCTAGCCACTTCCTAGTGGAAAAGTGATGGTGGATTAAGATTCTTCCAAGGCCTTCAAGGAGAGGGAGGAGGGTGTGGGTCACCCTGCCACCTACAAGCCTTCTAGCCACAACGGGTCTCAAGTTAGCGTCTAGCTTTCTCGAGTGGGCTGGTGTTGCTCCCAGAGGACATTTGGCAATGTCTAGAGACATTTTGATTGTCATAACTGGGGGCAGGGTGCTGCTGGCATCTGGTGAGTAGAAGACAGTAGTTTAACACCCTAAAAAGGGTTGTCCCTATCCCAAAGAATCCCCAGCCCAGCTTCAGTACTAAGGAAAGGAAACCCTGACCCAAGTCTTAGACTTTTGACCCCGACTCTAAGCAAGGTCAAGCATGCAACAACAAAAACAGTCAGGAATAAAGAGATGCCTGCTCCCCAGACAACTTTAGACACTTCCCAGTGCTGTCTACAAAATACACCAAGTGTTTGCCCCTTTCCCCAGGCAGAGCTCCTCAGTAAAACCTCAGGGGCTTTCTGGGGATCCTGACAGAGGGAGGATGCCAAACTGGTTCTGTCTTTATCTGCTCCATGGAGGACTGAAGGACAAAGGACCTGGGGTGAATGAGAGAGGAGCCCCCACTCTTCCATGCTGTCCATTCTTGACAAACTGCAGCTCTCAGAAGAGAGGTTTGAAACCTCTCTGTATATCTCTATCCAGCATCTGCCTCTGTCTGTCTGTCCCTCTTGGACTCAACTCCACTTTGAGTCTCTCTCTGCCTTGTACACCTCAGTCTTATAGCTGATTGTAGCTGAGTTGTTGGGGTGCCTGTCTCACATGCACAAGGCCCTCCTGGGCTTGATCTCCAGCTCTGCACAAAGTAGGCATGGAACACACCACTGTAATCTCTGTGTGTTCCTAGGAAGGCAGAGGCAGGAGGATCAGAAGTTCAGGTCATCCTCAGCTAAACATTAAATTTGAGGGCAACCTGAGCTACATAAAGCCTCGTCTCAAAAAGAAGACAGCACAGAGAGATGGAGGGAGGCAAGAAAATGAGGTTTGTGTACCTCAAAGAAACCCAGAGAGTGGTGTGAGGGGAGGGGCCAGGCCTCCTGAGCCTGTGAAGTTGTATCAGGACCCCGCCAGCCCACCCAGTAAGCCTTACTCTGCTCTCCCCACAGGTCCAGCCTCAGCCTGCCTACTGCTGACCCTCCTGGCCCTCCCACCCGTGACCCCCAGCTGCCCTATGCTCTGCACCTGCTACTCCTCTCCACCCACCGTGAGCTGCCAGGCCAACAACTTCTCCTCAGTGCCGCTGTCCTTGCCACCCAGCACACAGCGACTCTTCCTGCAGAACAACCTCATCCGCTCGCTGCGGCCAGGCACCTTTGGGCCCAACCTGCTCACCCTGTGGCTGTTCTCCAACAACCTCTCCACCATCCACCCCGGCACCTTCCGCCATCTGCAGGCCCTAGAGGAACTGGACCTCGGGGACAATCGGCACCTGCGCTCCCTGGAGCCCGACACCTTCCAGGGCCTGGAGAGGTTGCAGTCACTACACCTGTACCGTTGCCAGCTCAGCAGCCTGCCTGGCAACATTTTCCGAGGCCTGGTCAGCCTACAGTACCTCTACCTCCAGGAGAACAGCCTGCTTCACCTACAGGTGAGCCGCCATCTCCCATCTCCCGTAGCCTCTTCCACCTCTTTCTCTCTGGATCTAAGTACCCTCCTTTCTTCTTCCCTGTCACCTCTCCTGACTCCGCATCTCCCTCTACCTGTCTGTCAGTCTTCTTTCTCAGTGTCTGTCCACCCCTCTTCCTCAGTATCTCTCTAACCCCCATTCGCCTCTGCTGTGGGTCTGTCCCTCGCCTGTCTCCTGACTCGCCTCCCCCATATGACTGTCTCCCTCTGCCTCTTCTGTCTGTCTCCCTTCATGCACCCACTCAGCACACTCCTCAAAGTCTGTGGATCTCTCCTTTCTCCAAGAGCCTCAGCCCAGAGGCCTTTGCGTGATCTTTTCCCATCCACCCCCAGGCCCGCCCGCCCACTTGTCACTGCAAGCTGGACAAAGGGTGGAGGCACTGCTGGGGGGAGGGTTGTCTCATAGAAGTCACACTCCTCCCTGATCACACTTAGGAGTAAGAACACAAGGGATCACCTCATCCTTTCTAGATCCTGTCTCTTAAACGTGTTGTCTTGGGTAAAAAGCTGAGGCAGGGGGGTGAGGGTGAGAAGAATAATTATTATTTATTGTTATTATTATTGATCTAATTATTATTTATTGTGATGCTGTCTGGCAATTAAACCCTCACATCTCACTTCCCCAGGAAGCAAAAACACTCCCTCCTAACAAACACCCAGGAGGACGTTTCCCTAAGAGCAGACGCTTTGACTAGAAGGCACTACTCCCCTGCCTGACTCAAAAGGCCCTGCCTTCTTCCTGACCTGGGTTTCACAATCAGATGCTCCTCACAGCAATAGTGATGGTAATTTATCAATGTATTGAGCATCCATAGTATGCTGTATTATAAATACAGCAGCTTTGGAGACAGTATCCAAAAGGAGAAAGGGGCAGACAGAAAACAGCATAGTGACTGGAATAGTATGTCTCATTATTGCTGAACAGCTACAGTCAGCTTAGCAGGCACATAGTAAGTATACATTCTCTTGGGTCCTGGGCAAAGCACTCGATAGACATCAACACTATCACTTATAAGCATGTGGCAATTTTCAAACCTGGGCCTCAGTTTTCCTATCTGTGAAATGGGAGTAATATGGGTATCCATCACCCTGGGATTTTGTAAGCACCAAGTGCATGAATAATTTGTAGCACACTTAGATAGTGCTTGGCATATATAAGAGCTATATAAACTCTTGTTAAAATGCCATGGTTTTTTTTTAATGAGCTTTATTTAACATTGGTCTCAGTGATGTGCCCCAGCCTGAACTCAGAGATCTGGGTCAACTCTAAGGATTATTCTGAGGCCATGGATCGGATCCAACACACACCTCCGATTTCTCTTCTTCCTGAATTTGTTGGGAGCCACGGTCACAGGGCACACTCAGACACTTCATCTCGTGCCTACGGGCCTTTGTGGGCAGGGGTTCTCACCAGAGTTCGCGCTGGGGAAGTATGCCCTGGGGATCCATCCCATGGATGTGTGGGACATATGTCCCTGAAGCCATTGCCCCTGTGCCTGGGGCCTTAGGAGGCTTCAGATTGCCTGGTAGCAGGGACAGACATGGCTCCAAGGGACACAGAAGTGTCTGCAACTACACAGCCAGGGGAGGAGGAGCTGACCCTTGACCCGCCTAATACAACCACACTTTCCAGACCTAGTACCCCGAAGTAAAATGAAGTAGGCTAGGAGTTTCTGCTAGTTTGCTTAGTTTTCATGTGTGTGTGTGTGTGTGTGTGTGTGTGTGTGTGTATGTGTGTGTGGTGTGTGTGTGTGTGTGTGTGGTGTATGTGTGTGTGGTGTG
This sequence comes from Apodemus sylvaticus, assembly GCF_947179515.1. Classification (NCBI taxonomy): domain Eukaryota; kingdom Metazoa; phylum Chordata; class Mammalia; order Rodentia; family Muridae; genus Apodemus; species Apodemus sylvaticus. The sequence continues at coordinate 65,477,994 of NC_067476.1, read as the reverse complement.
GTGTGTGTGTGTGTGTGTGTGGCTAGTTGACTGGTATTTGTTTTAAGATAAGGTTTCATGAATCCCAGGCTGGCTCTGAACTTACTATGTAATCAAAGATGAATTGAATTTCAACTTCTACTTCCTCCTCCTCCTTTTCCTCTTCTTCTTCCTCTTCCTCCTCTCCCTCTTCTTCCATTCCTTTATTCTTTGAGACTTATTTTTATGTGTATGTGTGTGCACCACATGTGCACAGAGCTGGACGAGGCCAGAAGAGGTCAGATTTCCTGGAGCTGGCGTCACAGATGCTTGTGAGCTGCCACGTGGCTGCTGGGAATCAACCCTAGGTCCTCTGCGAGAGCAGCCATGGTTCTGAGCCCTCTCTCCAGCCCTGATCCTGAGCTTCTGAATCATCGTGCCCCTGACTCCTGAGCACTAGAATTATACACCTGTACCTGTATGCCTGGGTTACAGAGCACTGGGGGGACCCCGGTCTTTGTGTAGGCATACCCCGCCCTGTGGGTTCATGTGTAAAAGGTCTTTCCAGCTTCTTGCGTGGCTTTGGACACACTATTCTTTCCACTCTCTTGTCCACACCTTTGAGCTGGCACCTTAGTGATGTTTATCTAGACGATTCATCAGTAGAGAGGTATTCGGCACAGGCTACACTCTGAGATGGGAGAGCACCACAAATGTTACAGGCTGGGTACCCTGAGCTGAAGAACTCGGGGGTCAGATGAGTTTGCTTCAGATCTCAGGAGATTGTATGCACATAATGAGTTATCGTGAAGGCAGAACCCAAGTCCAAGCGCCCATGTCTCCTATGTGCTTGTCTGTACAGTTCATCTATATCTCCCATGGTCCGTCTGGCCTCCGAGCCTGAAGGAGCTTGCATTCAAACTTCTTAATTCGAAACAAAGTTTCCTGGTGGCAAACTCTCCACTAGTGGGGATGTTATTGTGCTGCTCTGGAAGCTGTGGATTGTAGAGAGTATAGGATTTCAGATTCTCTGAGACACAGTGTTTGGCCTTCGTTTTTAATTCTTAAATTACATTTTTCATGTTTGTAGCAGGTAGTGGGTGCACACGCCACGGCACGCATGTGGAAGCCAAAGGACAACTCGGGGAATTGGTTCTCTCTCTCCTTCACGTTCTCTCTTCCTTCTTTCCAACTATTGAACCTAGGTTGTCAGGCTTGGTAGCAGACAATTTTATTGGCCAACTTGCCTGCCTTGATCCTGTTTTAATTACCAGGGCTAAGATGCTGACCTCCTCATCAATATCTAGACGCTATTCATTGTTTGGCTTTAGGAAAGGTGCCTTCCTTCTCTGGGCCTCCACCTCTTCTTGCTAGTGCCATGTAGATGGTACCTTCCACAGCGACAGGCTGTGAGATGCAAATAGAGTGCATAGCTTAGAGTCTAATAAATTACTCTTGACCCTCGGGACACAGCAGTGCCTGTGCCTGGGGTCACCTAAGGCCCAAGCCTAATGAACCTCTAGGTGGTCACTGGGGTCTTCTGGATTGGGGTCCGTTTTTCTTTTCTGAACAATCCTGACCTGTGCAGCACCAGGTTTCATGGGAAGGAAGTCTCTTTCTTCTTCACACCTGGTCTTTTACAGACAAGAAAAGAGACAGCCTCTGTCTGTAAGGTGCCTGGTAGAACTTGGCCAGGAGATACCACAAGCAGGTGAGAAAACGTGTGGCTCAGGGAGATCCTCAGGAGCAGGTGTGACTGAGGACGGAGCCCAGCCTGCCCCACGAGGGTTCTGGAGGAGGCCCGTTGTTAGGATGTGGCGCGTGCCCGTGGAAATGGTAGAGTCTTCTCATGGCATGTCTGCTGCGGGCTAGGCACTGTGCCAGGCCGGTTCATTCACCAGAAGGCTCCTCACTGAGCACCTACTGCATGCCAGGCAGCGTGCAGGGTGCCAGGGATTCCAGGGTGAATAAAAACAGTATCCCTGCTCTGCCGGAGCCTGTTGGAGGAGGGCCAGATGGTAAAGCTGCTTCTCTCCTCTGGTTACCGCCGAGGCTTGCTTGCTGTTTGCAAGCAGTATTTGAGCCCAGGCAGACCTGAGTTCTAATCTGTGCCCTCTCTCAGCTTGGCTGTGCCCTCCTGGTCCCATCTATGTGGCTCAGGGTAGGAGGTGCTATGGGCACTAAAGGAGATAACTTGGAAAGAATACAGAGCAGTGGAAGTAAACAGCAGCACTGAAGCCACCAACCTTAGAGTTGCCAGGGTAGAACTAGCCCAGGTCTATCTGGTTCTCCAGCGCAGGTGTTGAGCGTCCTGTCTCTGGAGTTCATGCCCATGTTAAATGCTGGGTCTTAAACAAGTGGCTCCCCTTCTCTGATACCCTGTCTTTTAGTCTCCAAATAGAGATCATCATAGCATCTGCCTCAGAGTGTTGATGATTAAGATACTATCAGGATCTGTGCCATAGAGGGTTTTTTGGCATTCAACGAGAACTTGGCAAATCACCTGCTGACGCCGATGATTATGACACCTGCCACGGGTGGGCAAGCACCGAGAGCGGGGGTGCCTACTGCACGGCACACACAGAGAGCAGCTTTGCTCAATGAGTGAAATCGACTCCCGGGCTCACCGAGGAGTCGAAATTAGCAGATGCCTAGGGACCCTGAGGACCAGCCACTCCAAGTCACCTACGGTGCAGAGAGGGTGCCTGGCGCTGTCCAAGGTCGCACCGCCTGGGTGGCTGAGAAGATCAGGACCAAGGCCAGGTGCTGGAAGGCTGGATGGAGGAAGGCAAGGTTAAGAATAGGATGCTCTCAGGCACGGCTGGGAAAGTGTGGGGATGCTGCATTTAGATTCCAAATGGATACAGAAAGCTGTGAACCGGCCAGGCAGGAGGCAAGAGAAATGCGGTTTTTGAAATGGAAGAGAATGACTTTAGCAGATGTTCCAAGCCCAGAGGGAGGGGGCGTGCATGAAGGTGATGGGGGAGGGCAGGGTCTGTAAAAGTCAAGAGCTTATTAATGCACAGAGAAAGGTTTTAATGGCAGAGAGAGGAAGGACCGGGTTTGAGAGCTTCAGGCCCAGGAAGTGGTGAGGAGATCTGGCTGTAACTTGGGTTGGGGGAGGGGACTGGACCCCAAGGCTGAGGCTCAGGGTGGGGAGCAGCAAGAAACACAGAGGGGGGAGGCTGGAATACAAAACTGGGCTGTGGTTGAAGACATCTGGGTTCCCCTGGGGTGTCTGAACCCCAAGGCTCCAGGGTTATGCTTAGCCTGGTGTCACCGTCCTGTATCCCCACACTGACCCCCTGGGTATGACCCCCTATTGCTGACACTCTGTAACCCTCCTCCAAGGGAGGGGTTAGGCAGAAGGACTCACACTACACCCCCTGGGCAGGACAGGAAAGGGGAAACCGGAAGGGCACAACAATAAGGCTGAGGCTCCTGGGGTGAGCAGGTCAGCTGGGGGCCTGAATAGCCATGCCTGGCGATGGCATCAGAGGGTACAGACCACTGTCCTGGTGTCAGAGGTAGCAAGAAGGTTGAGGAGGACTGATCCCAATGTGGCCAAGAGGAGGGTTCTTGGCAGACTCAGTTCCTGTAGCAGAGAGGGCGGAAGGCATATGGGAGGAGGTGCGAGCAGGGAGGAACACAGGAAGGTGGGGGCTGTGGATAGGAGCTGGGACTCAGCACTCACCCCTCCTGAGACCTTCGACCGGGTGCCCAGGTAGCATGAGGAAGGAAGCATCTCCCCAGGCACTGGGGGAGGGAGACGCAACCAGGGTTGGGGAACAGGCCCAAGGCGCACTGGCTTGAGCAGAGAGGGGTGCTCTGGGCATATTAAACCAGATCATCTGGAATCTACTGGCCACAGTTTGGGGGAGGACCCCAAGGCCATGGGGTGAGAAAAATGGGGTTCTGGCTCTTTCTACAGTCAACCCTTCATCTCTGAAGCAAACTGTACTTTGAAGGGGTCGATCCTAAGTTCTAGTTCCCAAATCACACTGTGCACGGGTTGCGGTCTGAGAGCAATCCAACCCAGGCTCTTGAAGGCTCTCGATTGGCAAACACTCTACCACTGAGCTCCAGCCCTCACACCAGCTCACTGCCAAGGGTTCCCTCCCTGGTAAGGCAGTTAAAATACAGAGTCCACTCCCCAGGGTCATATCTACACCTGTGCTCCTGAGCCATAATCCCAAGGTTCTCCTTGTGATGGCTCCTGGGGTGTCTCTCAAGATGTCCTCTCCACCCCAGGCCCTGTCCCCACAGTGTAAGAGGGACAGTGATACAGTGCATCAGGGACTTAAGCTTCTTCCCTCCTTTTCTATGTCTGGGGCGGGGGCGGGGTGGTGTGGAGGTGACACTGGTCCCTGAGTAAGTCCGCCAGGAGTACCTCTCTTAGAGGAAAATGGGTGGGATGGGATGGGATTCTAAATGAGCCCGTGCTGTCATGACAACCGTGAAATATGGATGGTTGGCTCTGCCTCTATTAGCTGCTGTGTCCTCAAAGGCATCCTAACATCTAACCTTCCTTCAGTCTGTTGAAGAAACTTCTTCCCTTCTATACTAAGGAAACAGGGTCTCAATGGGTCTAAACAACCTGTTCAGAAGCTAGGAAAGGAGAAAGCTGGGGTTTGTGTTGGTGCTTTTACCTCCTGAGCCTATGGGCTACATCCCTGGACCAAAAGTCCATCTGCAGGATCTGTACCCAGCGCTCCACCCCATGAACCTTATGTGAATGCTCTTCATTGGCCCTCTGAACAGACCCAAGAGCTAGAAACACTCATTTCTGCTTTACAGAGGAGAAAGCATGCTTAGGAGTAACTTGTCTCTCGGCACAATTAATAAACATGGCTAATTCACATGATGTCTGCCCACATTAAAATCCAAGCATCTTAATCCATGCCGCCCCATTTCAGCACCACATCATTTGACAGGGAAAGGATCTGAGGCACAGAAAGATAGAACGACTTTTCCCAGGCATCTAGTCAGTTCATGACAGACCCACGATCTGACTCTCCAGCTCCAAGCCGTGCTCCCGGGAATGCAGACTTCACAGGCTTCCCCCACACCTGCCAGATGGGATGGCAAGCACTGGGAAGTTACTGGAACCTGATGGGACTGGGATACACTCTAAATCTAAGAATCAGGCAGGTGAGGCATTATCCCTGTGCAATGTGTTGACTGCCATCTTGACAGGATCTAGATTCACCTAGGAGGGCTAGCAAGATGGCTCATCAGAAAAGCAGGTATCACCAAGGACGATGGCCTCAGTTCTATCCTGCAAGCTTCTATAATCAAAGGAGAGGACCCACTCCCACAAGTTGTGTACACGAACTCACACACACATGCACACACACACACACACACAAGGGGTTGGGGGCGCCGGGATACATTAAATAAATAAGTAAATGTAAGACCCAGTGATATAACTGGGTATCGTGTTACTGAGTGTTAATTCAAGCTACTCAAGAGGTTGAAGCACAGGAATAACAAGTTCAAATCCACAGAGGCTAAACAAGCAAGTTCAAAGACAGCCTGGGCAATAGGTGAGACTCTGTCTCCAAATGTAGATGTAAAAAGGTGCTGGGTTCAGTCTTTTGTGGCCCTGGGCAACGTGACCCACTGACCTCAATTGTGTAGCTTTTTCCATAGGAAATAGGTTAGAAGATGCGGGTTTCAAGTTCAGGGCTCAGACTGACTCAGTTGATAAGATGCAGTCTAGCATGTTTGAAGCCATGGGTTCAATCCCCTGAACCATATTAAACTGTTTTGGTAGCACAAGCCTGAAATCTCAGAAATCAAGAGGTGGAGGCAGGAGATTAGGAGACCCTCTCAGTGCAGCTGGGATACGGATGTGGGAGCCCTTTCCCACTTTCCACCAGGCCATTATACCTCCCTTAGCCTCCCCCAAGTCCTGGCATGGAGTCTCTGTCTCAAGCCACTCTCTTCTGTTTCCATCCCCGACTCAGGATGACTTGTTCGCGGACCTGGCCAACCTGAGCCACCTCTTCCTCCACGGGAACCGCCTGCGGCTGCTCACGGAACACGTGTTCCGCGGCTTGGGCAGCCTGGACCGGCTGCTGCTGCACGGGAACCGGCTGCAGGGCGTGCACCGCGCGGCCTTCCACGGCCTCAGCCGCCTCACCATCCTCTACCTGTTCAACAACAGCCTGGCCTCGCTGCCGGGAGAGGCTCTGGCCGACCTGCCGGCGCTCGAGTTCCTACGGCTCAACGCCAACCCCTGGGCGTGCGACTGCCGCGCTCGGCCGCTCTGGGCTTGGTTCCAGCGCGCGCGGGTGTCCAGCTCCGACGTGACCTGCGCCACCCCGCCCGAGCGCCAGGGCCGGGACCTGCGCGCGCTGCGCGACACCGATTTCCAAGCGTGCCCGCCGCCCACGCCCACGCGGCCGGGCAGCCGCGCCCGCGGCAACAGCTCTTCCAACCACCTGTACGGCGTGGCCGAGGCGGGCGCTCCCCCCGCAGACCCGTCCACGCTCTACCGAGACCTGCCCGCCGAGGACTCGCGGGGGCGCCAGGGCGGGGACGCGCCCACCGAGGACGACTACTGGGGGGGCTACGGCGGCGAGGACCAGCGGGGCGAGCAGACGTGTCCCGGGGCCGCGTGCCAGGCGCCCGCAGACTCGCGTGGCCCCGCGCTCTCGGCCGGGCTGCACACCCCTCTGCTCTGCCTCTTGCTCCTGGCGCCCCATCACCTCTGACTGCGGTGCTCGGACGGAAGAGGCCACAGCCTTCGCCCCGATCTCCTTCTCTTCCCCACGGAGCCTCGGCTCCATCCTTGTCCCTTGTTTGCGACCCGGCCTGGTACCTTCCCTAGGCCTTCTCGCTCTGTTTCTCCCCCCCCCCCCCCCGACCAGGCTGCCTCATTTGCCTTCTGGGCTGTTCGGACTTAGGTATGGCCGCCCCTAAGACGGTGTATAAGGTGGTTCGGCTCCATTCGCCCAGATTCTAGCCAGTAACTCTTCTTCCCCCATCCCAAGGCTGGGGCGTGGCACCCCAGGCAGCCGTTGCTCCTCTCTCCAGGGCCCCACAGTGGACTCGGGGGGCTTTAGTCTGCAGAGCACCTCACCAGCAGAGCCTTTGAAAGCTCCCCCTGGGAGCCTCCCCTCCTCCCCCGGACTTCGGAGGGAGGTCTCAGCGAGGCCCAGGCTGCCCCTGGACCCTGCTTGTCCTGATCCCTTCAGCCTCCTGACACGGGAGGAATACTTTTCTCCTAAGTCTACCCAGGACACTTTTTAGGGTGCCTGAAGAGAGTTTCCTCTCCACCCATGGCCCCTGTATGGTGAAGATCAAAAGAAATTGTTGGGGGAAAATTTATTAAAAAAGTCTATTATTTTATCTCCTGTAAGATTATTTTTTTGGTTTTGTTTTTGGTTTGGTTTGGTTTTTGGGGTTTTTTTTGTTGTTGTTGTTTTGTTTTGTTTTGTTGTTGTTGTTGTTGTTGTTGTTTCCCTCAAGATCTCAAAGGCAGCAGGGCAGAGGCAGCACTCATCTTTAATCTCAGCATTCAGGAGGCAGAGGCAGGCAGATCTCTGTGAGTTCGAGGCCAGCCTGATCTACAAAGAGAGTGCCAAGACACCCAGGGCTGTTACAAAGAAAATCTGTCTCGAGAAAGAGACCTCAAAAGCAGAAGTAGGACTTAGACCTGAAAGAGAAGGAAGAGCTGTCTCAGGCCACCAATATTTCCTGCTGCACGGGTTCACCTGCTGCACTGACTTTCCTGACCTGGACCTCAAGGTCATTCTGACCCTCCCAAAGCTTCCGTTTCTTGAGTTACCTGGGTGTTGGGGATGTGTGCTGATGGCACTAATTTACCCAAGAGAAGCAGCTACCACCAGCCCTGAAGTGTTTGGTGGGTCTCTGAAAAAGAAATGCAGCCCCACCATCCCCCACCAGGAGGTGCTGTAACTTAGATTATCCGTGGGCACAATCAGCTTAAACATGGCTTTGGGCCTCTCTGGAAAAGGCAGATCTTCCTCAGGAGAGCACTGTAACGCCACAAAAGGCTGAAAGAGCAGAAGCTACGACTAGATTTCAGCTCCTGTTTGTCTTCTTTGTTGAATGCCCCCCTATGAAGTAGTCAATGTACACAGCTATTCTCAATACCGACAGCCATCTGGTCTCTCTTTGCTCCAGTGAGATTGAAGCCTTCATAGGCGGACCGAGCCAAGGAAGGAAGCACTTCTCTGAGCAGGTTAGAAGAGGCTAAGGGGTTAGGGTAATCAAGGGACGAGGATTTCAAGTTGGGGTGCCTTACACTGCAGTGTGGCTAGGAGCCCTCTCTCCTGGGAGAGTAAAGAGGCTGGGGGCAGGGCTAGCGTGACGCGTAGCCTTGAGACTCATCAGATGGAAATGATCTAGGATCCAGAGATAAGGGTGTAAGTTGAGAGGTGGGAATGGCAGGCAGAACAGGAGGGACCTGGGTGCTAGGGTTTCAGGACTGAGCTACTTCTGGGATCCTGCAAGGATGGTTAGAAGAGCGGATAGACACGGGAAGGAATAGGTGTCCAAAGCCTGTAGCAGATGGACTTTAGATGTGAATGTCAAATGGATGGGAGCCAGTCAGAACACAGGTCAGAGCTGGAGAGCTCTGGGTTGAGGGTCTTAAAGGGCCTGTGTTAGGCTGGCTTGGAGGAGGAAGCTTATGAGTGGGAGTGGGGGAGGAAGCGGGTGGAGGTAAGATTGAGGGGGAAGGGGAGATGTCAGCTAGGAAAAGTGCTGTGTTGGAGGAGGGGCTTCTGGGCCAGGGCAGGGCAGGGGAGGGGAGTATGCTGGTAAATCAGAGGCAGGCTGTCCAGGTCACAGAATTATCGTTGTGAAATATTCATGGACCTCTGGTCCAGATGCTATTTCAGAACAGCGAGGGCAGGAGGAGTGTGTGAGAGCCTCGGGAAGGAGCCTAGAGCAACGCTGCTCCCCACTGGCCCCCACCGCAGCCACTGCTCACACAGACAGACCAAGGGACACCCATCAGGTGCACACCCACTTTCCAGCTCTCCCTCACACACACACAAGCACACACACACACACACACACACACGCACAGAATGGAGCTCTGTGGCAAGTGTAAGCACGCCAGCCACCCACGGGTCCCACAAACAGGCAGATGCACCTCAGATATGTGGACTCTGTACCCACACCCTCTCTCTCATCCTCAGCAATCTCACAAGCTCAGATCCCCCAGCTTCTCCAGACAATCCAGATTGACAGCTGTGAGCCATAGACCCCAAAATAAAAGAGACGGGCAAGCCCCTGTATCCCTGCCCCCACCCATGTCCTGAGAAGGAAACTGAGGCCAGAGGGTCCAGGAATGGATTCATCCATGACTCCCCTAACTCCTGAAAGAAACACAATCCATTCGCCTCCCACATTCCTTGAGTGTGTCCCCATTCTGCATGCTTCCTTTTTTTCAGACACCCAATGTGGTGGGCGCTAGCTCCTCCCTTCTCTAATCTCCTGCATCTACTCAGTTCTCAGGCCCCCCTCCTGGCCCCTGTCCATGCTCTCTTTCCTACCTCCCAGCTGAAGCTCTTCATTACCTCATGTTTAGAATATAAATGAAAAGGGAAGTAATCTCTACTCCGCCTTTTCTGCACTCAGTCTCCCTCCCTCCCTCCAAGCCCCACCTGCCCACAGTGTCACTATGTCACTCTGGGACGTATCATGCCTCCACCCCCATAGCCTTCAGATTCAAGTTAAACACCTCATCCAGGGATCAGTGGGGTTTCACTGTCAAGAAGCAGCAGCTACTCCAACCTCCCCAACTTGATGTCCAGCAGCCTTCTTCTCTAAAGCGTGTGTGTGTGTGTGTGTGTGTGTGTGTGTGTGTGTGTGTGTATGCGTGCGTGTATTGCCACCTGGCTTGGTATGCTAAAAATCTACTTTGAATGCTCCCTAAAGTTCCTTCACCTCCCCCAAACTAGGAAACTCCTCCCTGCTCTCCTCAGATCAACAGACTCCAGAGCTCTTCCTCAAAGCCTGGACTGCACCTTCCTGCCCATAGGCAGGGCTCTCTACATTGCCCTTCAAACTACAGAGATAAAGTAGCCCAGAGGATGGCTGCCCCCTACTGGCCATTACGGGAAGCGCAGAAAGGCTTTGTCACCGCAAACTGCCGAGTGAGCATGCAATCTCCCGGGGAGCCGAATAGAAGGACGCCAGATGACAAGCTTTCTAAGCCCTTAAGCTTCTCAGGTTCTTACACCCAGACTGGGGGTGAGGGTGTTTTCAGCCCGGTTTTCTGAGCAGCTGGCTCCCCACTTTAGATCTCTAATCTGTTAGAGAGCTCTTTTATAAAACATGAAAAAACGGGGCTTCCAGGACCCTTTAGGAGGGAAAGTTGGCCAACAGCTTCTGAGAGGCCACAGAAGCAGAGCCAGCCCAGGTGGCAGGCCCAAGGGCCAGCTGGGGTCAGGTTTCTCTATGAATTTTTAATGCTTCCAGCCAGACCTGTCAGTTGTCCTGAAACCTGAGTATCCATCTCCTTCCTTCTTTACCAGATGCCCTTGTCCATCCCTCTGTTCCTGGGGAACGGGCCAGAGAGGGGGCCCTGGGATCGCTATGCTCAAGGAAAGTGGTTTGGGGTAGTGGAGGGTTTTCCTATTCCCTAGCTATGCGGCCTTGGCAAATTACTTCTCCTGGTCTCCCCTTTTGTTGGTATTGTTGGGTTGGACATCTGGGTGGGGGAGCTCCCTGAGGGAACTGAGTTGTGGTGGGGGAGCGAGCACCCAGCAGGCCACCGGAAAGGGAAAATGGCCTGTGTTTGTGGGCACCATCTTCCCACAAGCCCTGTTTCTTCTCGGCTTCTTTTCTTCCACCCCTAGAAGTGGTTTTGCCTCTTTGTTTTGAAGGTGGGACTCTAACTGCTTTGGTGTCCCCAGTCACCTCCAAAAAGCCTGAGCCTCAAATTTCTCCCAGGAACTACAGATGAGAAGAGAGGGGAAGGCTGGGGAAAAAAAAATAGACAATAGAGGGCTAAAGAGTGGGGAGATGGGACAGGAGTGGGGGTGGGGGGAGAGGAAAACCCTGAGGTGGGGTGGGCGGGAAAGGGGGCCACCCATCTTAGAGAAGAGCCAGGCGCAGACTCGCCCTGTTATCTCAGATTCCTCCCCTCCCCTCCGCTCCCCCTCCCCTTCCCTCTCCTCCCCCTCCCCCTTGCCTCCCCTTTCTTTTTTCCTCCTCGCACCTTCTCCCAGGCCAAGTCACACCAGAAACACACACCAGAAACAGCCACAGTGCGCAGTGGGGAGAGGCTGTAGAAGGAAATGGGTCCCCATTTTCCTGTCCATTCAGCTTTTGCACTGTTTCAAAAATAAGAGCCTTTCTATCTAATTAAGTGGGAAGCCGCTTCCTTGAGCCTCTCGACCAACCGACCAACGGACTGAAGGCTGCTGGATCCGGATCTGGTAGCTGCAGGAATCTGCACGTTTGGTTTTTTTGTTTTTTGTTTGTTTGTTTGTTTTGTTTTTTTCAAGCAGAGATCCACTGTGAGTGCGCTCAAGACTGAGAATCGGCTTCTTGAGAATGGGGAAGGGAGGAGAGGGAGAGCAGACAGCAATGCCAAAGAAAGTTGAAGGTCCTCCCCAAACACACACACTTGGTGGAAGCTGAGAATGAGAACCCTGTGTAGAGGGCGGTGGGTGCAAACAGAAGATGGAGGAGGACGGCCAGAACACGCTTGCCTGTAATCCCAGCTCTAGGTGGGTGGGGCAAGAGCATAGCAATGAATTCGAGGCCAGCCTGGGCTATGTAGGGAGTTCCAGGCTAACTTGAGCTACGAACTGGGGTCCTGCTTAAACAAAAACATAATCACAGATAAACCCTCACTAGCTTTCTGGGGAGGAGGGCCAGAGAGCAAGCGTTTCATTCATTCTCCAAGACCAGTGTGCCTCTGTAGGGTGAAATCGCAAGAATCTGTGGGTCTGTTTATGTCACCTCCTTAACCAGGGCCCCCTGCACCGTCGGGGACGCAGCTGTGTCCAGCATCCTTCTGACCTGTTCTCTCCGGCCTCCCCCCAGCCCCCAGTCCCAGCTCATCTGCATAAAGTTCCAATTAACACGTTTCCCCAGAGCTGTTTGCGATCCCTGAACTCGCTCCCAACCCAGAGCGTGCTTCCTGCCGCCCCCTCGTCCCTAGGATCGCAGCCCCATTAACCCCTGAGTCCCGGGAGGCTCCCCGTGGCTCTAGCCAGTCCCTCCGAAGGATCCCGCCTCCTCGGGACGCAGCCCTGGTCGGTGGTCTGCTCAAAGGGCGGGGCGGAGGTCGGGGCTCCTCGGAAAAACGACAGGCGCTTGCCCGCCCCTCTTTCTGGGAAGAGATGAGGAGGGGGACTTCTCCCGGGAGACTCGGGCGTCGAAATTCCTCGTTCCTCATCCTCCGGCCCCCGCACCCCTCCTCCCGGCAAGGCACCCTCTCCCCTCCCCAGCCATCTGTTCCTCTAGGCAGCGCCGCGACAAACACGGCTCTAGCTTGCTTCCGTCCCTACCCAGCCCCCTCCCCAAGCTCCCCCATCCCCAGGAATGGAACAATGATGACACCCTCTCCTAGAAGGTCCACACATCGGCCTCCACCTCTCTCTGGGAGGTGTGTGTGCGGAGGGCAGGGTAGCTGTGGAAGTCCCCTTCTCCGGAGGGAGGGATCCGTGGGGCTTGAGAGAGAGAATGCTTCAAGGGCTGGGAGATCTGGGAAGACGGAGAAGAGACTTTTGGAAAGGACAGAGCAAGCAGAGGTAGGCAAACCGAGGCATAGGGGCCAGAAGCATGGATTTGAACGCAGTGGTCTGGGGTTCCCCTCCAGGCTTGCCACCCCCGACTTGGCTACCCTCAAACAAGCTGCGCCGCCTGCTGGGCATACTGAGTACCGCGCGCCCACACACTGGGCTTGCAGCGCCTGCCTTCTTCAGAGAACTGACTCACCGTAGGAAGTCAAACAGGTCACTTGATGGCTTGAGGTTCGCAAAATTAAGAGTCCTGGGCAGGGAGCCCCGGCAGGGCCTTTGGGAGTTCGCCAGCCTCACTGACAGGATCTCTCCCATTCTGAGATTTTTTTTTTTTTTTTTTTTTGCACAAAAGGCCACATAGAGAGTCAGGAGTCTGCTTAGAGCAACCATCTGCTGCGTGACTTCTCTCCAGACCTCGTGCAGTTTTGTCATTTGAAGATGGGTGGGCCATTCCTTATTTATTCCTCAAGAGAACTCAGAACAAAGCGGAAGCCCAGCTTATCTGGAGCCCTAGCATTTGAGGTGTCCCTCCACGGGGTAGGGGCCAAGAGAGTGGATCAGGACTTTTACCACAGGGGGTCACTCCAAAGTCAGAGTTGGTGCTAATCTGTCAACCCAACAGTTGGGAAGCTGAGGCAGGAGGATTGGCAGTGAAAGGCTAGTCCCTAGGCTAGTTTGTCTTAGGCTAACAAGTGACCTCCTGAAACATACTAACAAGTCACCGGGCCATGACAACTAGGATGCCTGGGTAATGCCTTCTGCCCCTGACTGCCACTGTGGTAGGCTTCTGTTGTCGGTCACTTTGCTGCCTGCCCTTGCCTAAACACTCTGCCCCTGGGTACCACGTGGCTTTGCCTTAACCGTTCTAGGTATTTTCCAAAAACTACAACGCAGTGCATTTGCTAACCTCTCCAAACATGGCGGCCATGAAGTGACTCACCGGTGTGGACCACAGATTCTCAGCAGGCACCCGTGGCCCTGCCAGCCTATGCCTAACTGCTAAGACGTTATGTCCCAAGGCACAGACCAGGGATGGCCTGGGAAAAACAAGGTCTTCCTGGAATGTCGCTCATCACTTAAGATGGAGTTCTCTTTACATGCAACTAATTTTAAAGCCTCGCTTTAATGTTTAAAGTAAATGCAAAAATAGTGTAACACAGTTCAGAATTTGCCTGGTGTCTTACGATAAAATAGACATTGCTTTCAGCAGGCTTCAGACATTCCTTGGTGGCAGACAAGTTTGAGTTATTCCTTAATGTCTGTCTGTCTGTCTGTCTGTCTTCTCTCTCTCTCTCTCTCTCTCTCTCTCTCTGTGTGTGTGTGTGTGTGTGTGTGTGTGTGTGTGTATCTGTGTGTCTGTGACTCTGAAGCTCAGGCTGGCCTGGGATTTACTGTGTAGCCCAGGCTACACACCTATGATTCACACCTATGGCAATCTTACTACCTCAGCCTTCTAAGGGCTGTGATCATAGTGGGACCCACCACATGCGGTTCCTAAGTATGTCCTCCTTAAGCATTCGACCCTGATCTCTTGTATGGAGAAAGGGTGGCTTCTAAGATGTACTCTCAATCCCTGGGGAGATGGAAGCTAAACTTCCGTTAGCCACTAACAGTGAGGTTGATGAGAATGGTCTCTATAGGCTCATATATCTGAATGTTGGTCCCATTCCCATTTAGCTTTCTCTCTTTCTCCCGATTGTTGTCTCGGCATGTGAGCGCTCGGCTACTGCCCCAGCACCATGCCTGCTTACTGTGCTGCTCCTGCCACTGCAGAGGGACTCATCCCCTCTGAAACTGTTAAGTCCCAACAAATTCTTCCTTCTTTAAAGTTGCCTTGGTCGTGGTGTCTGCACAACAGAAAAATATCTAAGACAGCAAGGCAGTACAGAGTTGAGAAGAGATGGCTAGACAACCAATGGACAGACAGGCAGACAGACACACACAAATGTTTTTTTGTTTTTCCTTTTTTTATTTTATTTATTTATTATATGTAAGTATACTGTAGCTGTCTTCCACTCCAGAAGAGGGTCTCAGATCTTGTTAGTAAGTCACCATGCAGTTGCTGGGATTTGAACTCGGGACCTTTGGAAGAGCAGTCAGTGCTCTTAACCTATGTGCCATCTCGCCAGCCCCATGTTTGTTTCTGTTTTTGTTTTTGTTTTTCACAACAGGGTTTCTCCATGTAGCCCTGGCTATCCTGGAACTCACTTTGATTACTGGTGTGTGAGCTGCCATGGATCCTGGAAATTGAAATCAGGTCCTCTGAAGAAGCAACCAGTGCTCTAACCACTGAACCTCACTCCAGCCCCCTGAGCATCTTTCTTAAAGGCCCAGCCAAGCCTGGGTGAGGCAGAGGGATAGAGTTCTGAGAGACAACAACCCACCCCTCCAGTCATGGATACACACCAGCCAGATTTCATTTCCCTTTTTATTTCCTCTAAAACCTGTAAGAAACAGCACCAGGGAGGGAACCTGCCCTCCAGCCCAGACACCCTATCATGGATACAGCCAGCCCCGCTGTCCCTCCCCACAGGAACAGATGTCACATGCATGTGCACAACATGTATGTGTGCACACTAGGCAGCTGGGATCCTAGTGTGCTCTGCTCACTGATCCCACGAGTTTTCAGAAGGCAGCTCCACAGAAGCTCCTTGGCCGAGTGTGAAGAAAGGGCAGCCCCACGCTCCTTTCTGAGAAGATGGCCCAATACCATTGAATAAGCACTGTCTTCAGTTGACGGACAGCTTGTTTGGGGGAATTTTTTAAGGGCTGTTTTTGGTTTGGGGGTTTTGTTCTGTTTGTTTCCCGTTTTGCAAGTCTCTACAAAAATAGAACTCTTAGTATTTATAAATCCACAGTCCCTGGCTTTATGCACACGACGCAGGTAGAAAGCCACAGGCCATTCCCTTCGCTTTCTCAGGCCTTGACTGCCTGTCCTCCAAGTCTCTTGGCCTCAGGAATTTATGTAGTCACCTTTGAAGCATTGAGCACCTTCTGTGGGTCTGGCAAACTGGCAGCATACTCTCTCTGCAGACGAGACCGGTAGTAGTAGAGGTAGGAAGGTAGGAGAAATCCCAGGAGCGAGAGAATCAGGAGGCCCAGATTCACCTTTAGAACATGGAAAGAAAAGCAAAGAAAGCCAAATCATTACTGGCTGGACACATCCTCTTCAGGGACCTGCCTGAGACTCCCAACATGGAAGAGGAGGTAGCCATCTGCCCTCCAGGTCCAGTACCAGAAGAAATAGGGTCAGACCTAGCAGGTGTGTTGACTGTCCCATCAGCACGTTAGATGGTCAACAATCTGGCAAAGTGGCTGAGAGAAGTCTAGGAATTAACAGGAAGGCCCCACAATGCAACACTCTCATGAGTGGAGAAACCTATGCCCCTGAAGGCAGGCTCACGCCAGCCATTATGATCCCAGTAGCATGACAAGAAGAGACTCTTTGTCATGGTCAAAGGACCCAGAGCCAGCCTGGAGCACATAGGGTTTCATGCCCAGGCCCATGACCTTCATGAGCTTCTGAGAATCACAGCCTACTCCATGATTCATGTGCGACTTTGGGCAAAACGTCTCGGCTCTGGGTGCCTCTTTCACAGGTCAACTGTGGCAAAGACTGAGAGAAGGACAAGCCAGCATGGTCACCACAGCAACTGCTCAGCAAGCTGCGGAGAGGGTAAGATGTCACAGTGAAGTGTCATTAATTCTGCTTGTGGGATACTCAACCTTGACGTGAGAGTTCTGCAGGGAAGGAACTTGATGATAACAGTGGTACCTGAGGCAGGAGCAGGTAAGCTGCCACTGCACATCCCAGTCAGGTGGGGAGGAATCCTGAGAGAGGTTACCTCCATCAAGTCAATGGGAAGGGGACCAGAGGTACCTGGATGCAATTCCAGGGACCACGACCAGGCTAGTTTGGGACTGTATTCAAACAAATCAGTGGGAAAAGCTCCTTCAGCACATGCATGAGGACCAGAGTCCAGGTCCCCAAAAGCATTTAATTCTGTGTAGGAGTGGTAGACCACCTGTAATTCCAGTTGTCTGGAAAAAACTGCTTAACTAGACTATTCACTGTTGAGCTCTTAGTTCAATTAAAAGGCCCTGCCTTAGGGAATAAGGTGGAGAACAATCAAGAAATGTTACAATGTTGACCATGGACCTCCTCACACACACACATGCGTGCGCACACACACACACACACACACAAGCATGGATACAGTCATGCACAATCACCACACACATGCTAACATTTAATAAAATAGGATACAAGCAGACTGTTGGAACCAGATCAGGAGAGAGACTGATCTGAAACGTGTGGTTTTTAACACTCTGGGAAGGATTCTGATGAACAGTCAGCCTGACAGACCCAGATTAGGCATCTCCAAGGCACCTCCTGGGTGAGATTCAAGGAGGGGTTCTAGCACAAACCAACCCCTCCCCCTCCCCCAGTACTAGGAAAAGTGTCCCCTGGGCCCCATGTTCAATCAGCTCTCACCCAGAAGGGATCTCCATGCAGGGGTCCCACCATGGCCATGAAGAGTAGCTGCTGGAGCAGAGCAAACAGGGCACTGATGAGGGACTGAAGCCCTGTCAACGTCCCAAAATGATTGGACGGGAACCTATCCAGAAGGACATCCAAGAGTCAGAGGCTGCCCAGCACCCATCCCGCTCCCTCCCCAGACATCCCTGTGTTGGCCAGGATGATTGTTCCTTGAAGAATTCAGAATCTGTGTGTAGCCTTTGGTCCCTGCCCTCAAAGGTAGGGTTCAGTCACCTACTGCCTGTGTGGTCCTTGTCACAGAGAAGTGGAGAACTGCATGGAGACCAGGGTCTTACAAATGGAGATGAGGTGGCCAGGGGTGGTCATGCCAAAAGGACAGCTAGATAACTTGTGATTCAGCCCATGTTAAAAGGAGAGTAGGCAGGTGGGCATAGAGGTGCATGAATTGAATCTTGACACTTGGGAGGCAGAGGCAGGCAGATGTCTAAGTTCAAAGCCAGCCTGGTCTACAGAGTGAATTCCAGGACAGCCAGGACTACACAGAGAAATCCTGTCTCACAGAGGGAGCAGGACACCAGGTTACTAGAGGTGATACAGATTTTCAGTGACCCACACTCGCGATGACACTAGGTTGGAGTGGGACATAGGCAGGTGAGGTTGAGAAACAAGATGGGGGTGTGGGGTGTGGGCGTAAAAGATAGAGTCAAAAAGGTTACAGATACTGTGGCTATGAGTGTTCAGACAAAAGACACCAAAGGTGACTGAAAGGCATAGCTGGGACAGTGCAGGAGAGGGGCTGCCCTCTGCTGCGATGGCTCCAGGAAGCATTAGCCAACTGTGAACCCAGAGCCTTCCCATGAGGGGAAGCTGCAGGATGGAATCCACGCAGAGAGGTCTCTCAACTGTGCCTTACAGTTGGAAGGGAGGGAGAAGGGAACCACGGTTGTTCACTGGGACACTACAAGCAATCTCTACAAGACAGGTGTGGGGGCGAGAGGCCAAATCTAGCCCCAGGGCCCAAAAATTCATCAGAGGACACTCCTTTTTTTTTTTTTTTTTTGGTTTTTTCGAGGCAGGGTTTCTCTGTATAGTCCTGGCTGTCCTGGAACTCACTCTGTAGATCAGGCTGGCCTCAAACTCAGAAATCCGCCTGCCTCTGCCTCCCAAGTGCTAGGATTAAAGGCGTGCACCACCACCGCCCGGCTGACTCCCATTTTCTTTAGGAAAGGCATCCTAACGTTGGCATCTCTGTGCAGGGCGTGGACAACCTGCGTCACTGAGCTCCTGCCAGGAGATATGAACTGGCAGCTTCCGTGACCACACCCCCTCTGACAAGTCAATCCCCAGGGGAGGCCAGGAGCAATGTCGCTTCAGAACACTGCGTCCCTTTCTGCTCTGGCTAAGCATCCCTAACTACGCAGGCAAAGCTCTGGAAGGCAACTTGGTCCGTGCGACTCACACTGCAGCGTAGAGACCTCCGCAGGCCGAGTGAAAGAAACCACGAACTATGGTGTGCAGGACAAAGGCCACCAACTGAAATCCAAGACAGAGAGGGAGAAGAGGGTCAGAAAGGTCAAGGCAGAAAGAGGAGGGACCCGGCCTTGCTGTGCTATCTACACAGCTCTACCCTGATCCAACCCTCACGACATGATCTACTGGGCATGCCTCCTAGAGAACCTAGGAAACGCACGGAACAGAACCATGTTTCTAGAGTACGCAGGCACTGGCAGAGCGTTCCTAGGGGGAAGTCCTAGATATGGAGAGGGGTGGAGGAAAGGAGGTACCTGCAGGTGTAAGTTCTTGATGAGGCAGGTGATGCCAAAACCCACAAGCAGAATGTTGGTCAGGGTGAAGGCATTGATGGCATTGGTGAGCTTTTGAATCTTGCGGTAGCGTGGTCTGGTGAACTTGGGGACAGCCCCATCTCTGAAAAAGAACAGGTGGTCAGTAGCTGCTGCCTAGAACTCCCTGGAAGCTAGTTGGTACTAGCCTGGCCCCACCCCCTGCTGGTATGCCTGTAGTTAGGTAAGTATCAAAGGCAGAAAACCATTTCTCCATCGAGAGAGATGACTTAGTGAAGCACTAGTCTTGCAAATGTGAAAATCTGAGTCTAACCACTAAATGTCATATTTTTTTTCTAGGTATTGCTAAACGGCGTGGTGCACATCTTTAATCCTAGCAATTCAAGGCTAGCTTGGCCCACCTAATGAGTGCTAGACTGTATCTAAAAGCGGTATGTCCTTGTGAACTCAGAGCTGGGGAGGTACAGAGAGGTGGATCCCTAGATCTCACTGGCCAGCCAATCTAGCCAACGGGGTCCATGTCAGTGAGAGAAACTATTTCAAACTGAAAACCATAAACGATACCTGAGGAACAACAGTCAAGGTTGTCCTCTGCCCTCTACACACATGTGTGCATGTTCACGCACATACACGCATTCATACTCACCTGCAAAAAAGGAAAACCATTTCTCTTTAAGTGTGGCTCCCTCATCTATCTAGACAAGCACCCACTTGAGGGGGAACTTGAGGTCTAAATCTACAGACCTATCCCCAGAATACCGACTGTCTGGAGGCCCAGGAATCAGTTTAGCAAGTGTCCCAAGCGTGTCTCATGCACACTGAAGTCAGGATTCCTCATACCAACTGCCCCCAGCAGCCTGAACAAAAGCAGACGCCAGTCTGGGCACAGCTTGGCATGACTGCCCAGAAATCCCCCCTTTTGGCATGACCAAGAGCTCTGGGGCCAGCCCAGGAAAAAATACATCAGGCTGGGGTGAGCTCAGGCTGCCCATCTGTCCTGTCAGATGGGCTCTGTAAATGGGCTTTGACCGTCAAGAGTAGAAGGCTGGGGTCCAGAGAACAAAAGAAAGCCACTGGGTCTACCCTGAGATACCTTTCCTCCCAATCACCCTTCCCACATTCTCAGGGCAAATGGATTTACAACCGGGCAAAATTGTCAAGATCCTTGAGTTCAATCTAACTTCAGTCTTCAGCCCAAAAGATGCCCAGGATAACCCCAGGCCATCCTCTACTCCACCAGGCTCACTCTGTGTAAGCACAAGATGCCCAGGATAACCCCAGGCCATCCTCTATTACCCCTGGCTCACTCTATGTAAGCACAAGATGCCCAGGATAACCCCAGGCCATCCTCTACTACCCCTGGTTCACTCTGTGTAAGCACAAGATGCCCAGGATAACCCCAGGCCATCCTCTACTACCCCTGGCTCACTCTGTGTGAGCATAGGCCATGGTAGAAGTGATAGTAGGTTACTGCTAAGACTTCATTACAGAAGACACAATCGCTTCTCCCTTCACCTCTCCCCCCTCAGAGCTGTTTCTGTCCGGAAGTCATCAGCCGTATCAAAAGTAATCCTAATACGGGCCACTTCATGCTCAGTCCCACGAGCAAACCTGGAAGCAGTTATCCAATCCAGGCAGCATTTTGGATGGCAGAGCTATGGTAGGAAGCTAGAACAAAACCTTATGAGAAACCCCAGATTGGAAACATCCAGCCGAGGTATCCCCAGACTCCATGTCCTTAGCAGAAACGTGTAAGGGTGAAGATTTGTGATTTGGGAACATGGCAATGCATTCCACAGCTACAGATAGCTAATAAAGCAGCCTCTTTTCCCTAGCCTTTCTTTGAAAATGTCTGGGTCTCATTCTGTAGCCAAAGTAGGCCTAGTACTACCATGTAGCCCAGGCTGGCCCCTAGCTCATAGCAACCTCCTGCCTCAGACCCCTGCTTAGAAAACAGACACATGTCCCCAAGCCCAGCAAGCTTTGGCGTGTATGCTTCATAGCACTGACACGGGAGCTTGCTGTGCGCCCTCGGCGGGTTATTTTTAGTGGTACAATCCAGTTCTCAGCTTCCTCAGGTCTGTCAATGGAGGACCATCATGAACTCACCTCGTGGAGATGCTGTGGGATTCAAAATTGTGCAAAGTGCCTAGCGCATGCCCAGCCCTCGATTATAGGCATTTTTTTTTTATTTTTTTTTTTTTGGATTTGGTTTTTTCGAGACAGGGTTTCTCTGTATAGCCCTGGCTGTCCTGGAACTCACTCTGTAGACCAGGCTGGCCTCGAACTCAGAAATCCTCCTGCCTCTGCCTCCCAGAGTGCTGGGATTACAGGCGTGCGCCACCACCACCTGGCTTATAGGCATTTTTTTATACCAAACAGGCCATGCCTTCGCTAGTCTGCTTCCCCACCTGTAAAACAGGGAAGGGCCTTGCTTTCTCAGACCTCTCAGAAGACTGAACTAAGACGCTCTATGCACAAAGGAGGAGGAAATGGAAAGTGTTGTCTGGGCCCCTGTTAGCACCATCCCCCTGGGTCACCTGGCATCTCCGTAGGAAGCACTGTCATTCAGGGTGCCCTCCGTTGGAGCATCCACACAGTCCTTGATGCGCCAGTCCATGATGTAGCCAATGAGGGGGCAGGTGATAAGACAGAGCAGCTGCATGACTCCAAAGATGGAAGAGTAGAACTCAACTGGGCAAGAAGAGACGTGTGGTCAGGATGCCAGCAGACACCAGGCGGACACTGCGACCCGCCTCCAGCAGAGGAAGACTGTGCTCACACAGCCTCCCTCAGACCCAAATTCCCAGGACCCCAGGACTAGGAGAATGAGTCCCACCCAAGGAACGGGACATATCAGGGTGAGTACAGGCCAGGCTCCGCCTTCATCTCCCTACCTGTCTCTTCCACCTTCTGTTTCTGCTCATTGGTCTCTGTGGGTAGAGGAGCCGTGGTAAGCAGACCCGCAGCGTGGTGCTCCTCTGAGCCGAGCTGCACACACACCACGCTGCCAGCCCTGCACAGGGGTTCCAGGGAGCCTTACCACATTCCTTGCCACCAGTCACAAGGAACTCCAGGATCTTGTTCATGGCACCCATGTAGAAGATGACCCGGAGTTGGGTCATGCCCATGGTGACGAGGCTCCACAGGAAGATGGGGGAGCAGAGGCTCTTGCGAAAAGGGACAGACTCTGAGGAGACATCGGGTGGGTGGTCAAGTCCCCAGACCTTCCAATGTTCAGCTTATATGGAACTAGTGTAACTAAGATGCTGTGTGACTCTAGAGAGGAACAGGACTCGTCAGAGACAAAAATCTTCTGGTACACTATACACTAAGCTCCTGCCAAGCTCTCTAGCAGCCTCCAAAGCACATTTTCGAGTGACCTCAAATGTTTCCAGTGTTCATATATTAGCAATATTTATGAAGTAATTGCTACGAAACACATACCTGATGAGCTTTATTTTCAGCAAATCAATTTCGCAATAACCTTTTTGAAAAATTTTATTTTATTTTGAGATAAGCTTTCCCACAGTGAGGAAACTGCTGCTCAGACAAATACATGATTTGCCTGAATGGAGCCTGGCTCACGCTCCCACTCTTAAGCATCCTCCTGTAAGGATGGGCAGTGGGGATAATTACTATTACGGCTGGACCCATTGAGTACCACGTGAAGAGCTCTCCTGCCCAATGAGTCAGGCGGCCCTCGTAACTACCCTCCCTGTTGGATGATCATTTAAGAGATGAGGAAAGCAAGGGTGAGGACCAGTGACAATGTCATTCAATGGAAAGCAGGTCTCAATCTCTCACTTTCTCACTCCAGAGCCCATGCTCCATCCCCAATCCTGTAGCTGAGGCCCAGAGAGAGAGCTGAGGTATCTTTGGAAATGAACTTCAGCTTTGAGCACCTCCTCCTGTGGCCAGCAGGGGGTGTGAGTATGCCAGATATTGGAAGACCCTGATTGCAAGCTCTCTCTCTGACTTGGCAGTGCCTGATGCAATAGGCAGGGAAATTGGTTCCAGGTGGGTTAGGGGCAAAGACCCAGCTGCCTCGTGGCTCAGGAGATCTGCCCTGTGCCTGGAAGGCCCTCCCACCCTCATCCAGAGGATCCAGCAGGGTACCCCTGAATCTGAACTTCCCTATGAGCTTTGATTTCCCCATCCACAACACCAATAGAGTGTATTACAAAAACCAAGGAGGGGTGACATTGCATCCTCCCTGCCCTACCACGGTTAGAAACCCGACAAGACACTCACTTTCAGGAGTCTTTTCTGAGGTACCAGGGATATCTGGGGGTGAAATAAAGGCGTCAGCCCCCTCCTCCAGACTGGGGGTCTTCTGACTCAGCCGCTGACCCACGATGGTTACATGGGTGTAGAAGCGGTCACCTGTGACCTTGTGGTCCAAGGCTAACCCAATGAGTTTGATCTTCTTCCTGGCAACAGTCAGACCAGAGCATGAGAGAACTAGCTGTGCAGTCTAATATCAAACTCTAGGCGCCATCCCAGCCTGCCCAAGGGTCCTGAGCACCCCTTTATCTGGCCCTGACGTCATACACTCCCTATTGCTGCCCCCACGTCTCTTGGTCAGAGCCTCACTTAGGCAGCCGCCTATATAGATACCCGGTAAATGAAGGGCAGATGAGGTTTTTCTCTTGGTCTACTCTCATGAGAGAGGGGCCATAACTGCAGACACTGGCTCCACCCGGTCCCCTCCAAACTTCACCTCACCTCTTTAGTGCTAGGACCTTTATCTAGTCTCTTTGCCATTGGCAGAGCTGGTAACAGCATCTATATCATACAGCTATCTGCCGGTAAGCACAGTGGGTGGCCTACAGTAGTTACTCAGTAAATGCCAGCTAGTTGACCATTACCATACGTATGTGCTAGGCTGTGCAGTGCCGCCTCCAGCTGCTGCTGAACTGAAAAGGGGCTGGGGAAAGCTGGCAACCAAATTGCCTCCCCCTCCCCCAAAACAGTATGCTAAGTTTCTTGGCAGCCTCTTCTTTGGGTCCCTGTAACCTTTACCACTATTTCAGGGGTTGTGGTGGGGTCTCCTATTCTGACCTTCTCCTCCAAAGCCCAAAGAGATTATTACCATTAATAGTAAAAAGTATTTGTTGACCACCTATTATGTGCTAGCTCTACTAGTTAAAAAAACATCTGCAAACAGGTGGCTTGGGTGCAAAAGCAGAGCTGGGAATCTGAGGCCATTTGTAAAACTGAATTCCAATTCCTGGTCTAAAGGCAAAGCCAATTCTGTCAATCACATCATCCTAGTCCTGGCCTCAACCCTCTACAGCAAAGGTCAGGGGTCAGGGGTCAGAGATCCGCTTCACACTCCAAACCTCCTCTCCCAGCCTCTCACGTGTAGTCAACTTCCTCAGGGGCAGGAAAGGCTTCTGCAGGCCAGTTGAGGGCACAGTTCAGAAAGATAAGACAGGCCAGGCCAGACCATGTGAACATGATGACCATGAAGGAGACTCCAGCATCGTAGATCAGCTGTTAGGGAAGGACAGGTCATGAAGGAAGCCAGCTTGCCCAGGCCCCACAAAGGCAGACTAGAGCCTCCAAGGTCTCTTGCATCCTGCTCCTTATACCCAGTTTGAAGGTGGGGAAACTAAAGCCAGAAATTAAAAGTCAGGCCCAGAATGCCTGCCTTTCCTTTCCTTCCCCCAAGCCCCATTAAAGGAGTGTGGGGCCATTCTTTAAAAGTACTGAAGGCGCCTGCCCTCCCTCAACAAGCCTAGGGACCCTCAACTACTGCCTTGGAAAGGAATACCAATTTTTGCCCATGATTCCGTAAAAATTATTCACACACACACACACACACACACAAATGTTACTTCATATCATATCAAAGGAAATTAATGCACTGAGCTTACCCTTCCCCTGGCTAGCACATTTCCTCATGGAGAGGCAAATCCAACCCAAGAAGCCTTATCTCAAGGTTCCCAAGAGCACACAGGTACACACTCGGCAGGGAGGAGGGGTAATCTGGCAAGATTCTAATCCCAGAACAAATAGGTTCCGAATTGCCTGGGCTCTTATGCAAATGTACCAGCCCTTCTGATAAGAGAACTGTCCCCAACTGTCCTCCCTAACTGCCTCCTGCTGAGAGTTCTGGGTGGGAAGGACCCCCACCTCTTCCAGGAACTTGGGACTTGGGCTCTTTCCTTCTGGAGGTAAGACGGAGCATCTATAGACAGCACCCCTTAAGCATGTGGGATAACCTCGGACTTCTCAAGGTCACAAGGAGATAAGCAAAAATGCCCACGAAAGCAACAAACTGCCCAAGGTCAGCTCTGGAGAACGTGGCATGGTCAGTGGACAGAGTGCTTTGGATCACTTGATGGAGGGAGAGGACAAGCCCTCTAGCCCACCCCAGGTTTAAAGCTCAGTCCTTCCTCTCCCAGGCCCACCAGGCTGGCCTGACCTAGCTCTACTATGGCATACTCTTGCTTTGTACCCTTAGATTAAGTTACCCAGCCTCTCCAGTAGGGTGATTTAGTGGAAATATCTGGCCTTCCGGACTTAACACCACCACTTCCCCTGCCCCATCCAATTCCTGTGGCAAAGCAAAAGGACAGCACAGGGGAGTAGGGAATTGGGTCAGAGGGTAAAGTTCGGATCCTCATCACCTAAGCAAAGGTGGGGTGTGACAGCACACGCCTGGCCCCTGGATGGGCTGTGGTGTGGAAACAAGCGGGTCCCAGTGGGCTTACTGGTCTGCGAGTCCAGCTAAAACCACAAGCTTCTTATTTGGTGAGAAACTAAGAAAATAAGGTGGAGTTGGGAGGGGGCACGTGTGGGGTACACGCCTTTAATCCCAGCACTTGGGAGGCAGAGGCAGGTGGATCTCTATGAGTTTGAGGTCACCCTCGTCTACAAAGTGAGTTCCACAACAGCCATAGCTAACCAGAGGAACCTTGTCTCAAAAAGAGAGAGAGAGAGAGAGAGAGAGAGAGAGAGAGAGAGAGAGAGAGAGAGAGAGAGGTAAAGAAAAGAAAAGGAAAGGAAAGGAAAGGAAAGGAAAGAAAAAAGAAAAGAAAAAAGAAAAAGAAGATAGAGAGCAGGCGACTAAAAGCCCACATCAACCTCTGCTTCCAGAAGCTTGGATGATCCCAACTGAGCTACGCACACACAACAGAGAGGGGAGAAGACAACCCAGCCTTCCCCAGCCTTCCCTAGCCTTCCCCAGCCTTATGACAGGTGCCATACCTTGATTCCAGGGAATGTGATTGCAGAAGACGCATAGGAACCAATCATGAGGGCCATGAAAGTGGACCGCAAATTCCCAAACATGTTGGGCAGCTGAGAGAGAAGAACAACTCCTATGAGCCAGCTGGTGATGATGCGTTAATAGCACCCCGGCTCCCCTCTCTTAGCTCTCTATGAAGGCTCGGAGGCCTTTCTCAAAGTCCGACTCCAGGAATGGAGGTCCCAGGAGACCCACAGAAAAGTCCCACGGTAAAACCCATTGGGAGATGTTTTCATTCTGATGGCTCTATCTTACCCTAACACGCTTGGGCAACTAACAGCGTTCCAGAAATATACTTAAGAGAGAAATCTTAACTTTGTCTCGCGCCAGGGCTGGCTGCCCAGGTTTTGTTCATGGAACCCCTTTTATTCGGTGACAGCTCTAGATAATCTGCTGGAGCAGGTGTTAAGAAACCCTGATCTAGGGACAGGGGAGCTCACAGAGGCTCAGTGCCCAGCACCCACACAGTTCCTCAGACTGTTTATAACTCCAGATCCTGGGGATCTGACAGCCTTTTCTGCAGGGTAACAGGCGTTCACCCGATACACTGACATACATGCAGACAAAACACACATACGTATAATATAAATAAAAAATACAGATGTAGTCCAACTCATTTCCAAAATGAGAAAACTAAAGCTGTGAAGAAAAGAAAAACACTCAAGGTCACAGCCTTAAAGACTTCCTGCTGGCCCCATCAAAGCTGAGGCTGTGGATAACCCTCTAAAACAAAGGTGACCTTTAATCCTCTCTGGGGCCCAAATACCATAGCCCACAGGTTCTGCTGAACCAGGATGAATCATGGGAAAGAGCAGGAAGGTAAGAATGAAGCTGGGGTGGCTCTGACTCGCAAAGCAGGCCCAGAACGCCGACCAGCAATGAATTCATTGATCAATTATTGTGCTCACTAATAGTGAGCCAGGCCCTCAGGGAACGGAAAGGCAAAGTCCTCCCTTAATCCCACTGCCTTCCAGTGTTAGGAGATGCCATAGGATAGGACCTTAGATGTCATACAGGAACTAAAAACTCTCCACCAGAACAGAGGCTCAGTCAACAGACCTCAAATAACATTTAATAGCATTTAAACAGAGAAGGGAGCTGTCGCTGACCCCAAGGGAACAGTCCGGAGACCAAAGAGGCTCCCATTAGAGCAAGGTTTCCTAGTGCCCTCTATCTGTTATGTGCACTGTCGAGGCCACCAGGAAAGGATCCCTGTACCCCAAGGGTCTGCCTAAGCCTCCTGGCACTGCCGGGAGCTAACCAAGGGTGACCAAGGAGGTAGCATATTAGCAGTAGTCAGAGCCACAGGCGGTCTGCAATAGCAAAAGGCTCTCGGTTAGGCTTGTCAGCAGGGGCAGGGCCAACAAGTGGTGGGGCGGGGCGGGGCAGGCATCAGGCTCCACCATTGGCTGGATATTACCAAGGCGACGACTGCTGAGGAGCACAAACTGGCTGGCCCTCCAATCCCCTCTACAACCCAGGGCAGGGTCCAGGTCAAGCCTCCTGTTCCAGCCCCAGAAGAGATTTAGAGACCTGAGCCAATTTGCACAGTGGGGAAAGGGTTGCTGCACAGAGGGGTGGATCAGAGGGGGATCAGCTTCCTTGAAAGTTGTGAAATGTCCCCAGCTGCAGTTTAAGCAGCTGCTGGGATGAGAAAATCCAGCCAAAACACCCAGTTTGGCCGCATCGGAGATAAACAACCAAAAAAAAAAAAAAAAAAAAAAGCCAACAGGAAATTTCCTACCCCACCCCCACCCTGCTAAATTTTTAACCCTTAGACCCACAGACATACATAAACATATACAGTAAAGCAAACACACAGAGACGTAATAGGTTGAGCCACATGAAAGAGTTAGTTTTGCAGGTCGAAGACAGTCAACTGTTGGCAAACTCACACAGTACAACTGCCCAGTTGCGTTTTCATCCGAGCCCTTTAACACACACTCCCCTATAACGTGGCAAAGGTCCCCACGGCTCAGCTGCTCCTTGGCCTCAGGACCATGTTTCCCCGTTGAGTTCTCTTCCCAGTATTTACGACTGCTGACATGATTTATTAGTTTGCGTGCTTATTGGGTTGTCTGTTCCACCCCTCCCTAGTGCCCCATATGGAAGCTTCTGGAAGGTGAGGACATAGGTCCTGTTTGTACTGTAGGCTCAGTGCGGGAACAGATCTCAACTGACACAACAGGCTCAGTACACACACAAAGTCTCACCCACGCAGAGCTCCATGCCTACCCTTAGTTCCCACCCGCGTAGTCTCACACACAAGCTTGGTCTGAGACACTCGCCATCCTTCCGCGGCATTCTAAAGTCGGTTTGATTTATGTGTACGAGTGCGTCTGGGTGTGCCGGGTACGCTGTCCCCTCGGATGCCAGGAGAGGGCGTTAGTTTCTCTAGTGCTTGAGTTATAGGCAGCTGTGAGCTGTAGGGCTGAGGGACTGACAACCCAATCTGGCCCTCCCTCCGGAAGAACAGCAAATGTTCTTCAGTGCTGAGCCATCATCTCTTCAGCCCCCTCCCGCTCATTTCTAACCCCGCCCACTCCCAGGTGTCTGGATGGTTGCCAGGGCACATCGGTAATACTCACAGTAAGTGAGGTAAACGTTAGGCAGATGCCAGCAAACCCATTCAAGGACAGTGCCAGGAATATCAACGGAGACAAAACTGGGGAGAGAAAGGAAGGCAGATGAGGACACTTGTGGAGTCGTGGGAGTCCACAGGCAGGAACCGGGGTCAGCGTCCACCTTCATCGTGCCCATGCCCATTCTAGAGAAGGCGCACCAGGGCAGGCTTACCTTCAGTGTCCCGGGAGGCCAAGGCCATGAGAGTGCAGGATGCGGCAAAGCAGGCACTGAAGGACACAGAAAAATGGGGCACGATTTTTTCCCCTCTCCTCTGCATCACCTTCCTGGCCCTGTATCTCCCCAAAGTCCAGCCACCTCACCTGCCCACCAGGCGCAGGGGCCTGGGCCCGAAGCGGTCCATGAGAATCCCCAGAGGCAGTGTGGTAGCACTCAGCAGGAAGGAGCCGATGGTGAACCCCAGGTTGAGCATCTTTTCCTGCTGGTCACAGCTCGTCCACTGATGCTGCTCATCTTGGGTGATATTGGTCCTGTTCTCAGCTGAGGAGGGAAAGGGAGGGAGGAAGGGAGGGAGGGAGGAAGGGAGGGCTCAGCACAGGCTACAGAATCAGGAAGCATGGCCCAGAGGTCCTGCTGTCCAACCCAGGCCTCTGGCATGACCAACCAGGTGTCCCTGGAAGTAATATATTCTGTCTGGGGTAGGGAAAGAACTCATGAATGACAGTCAATAGCATCTGGCCCTAGGAGACTCGTATACATTCCTTTTTTTTTTTTCTTTCAGCATCTCGGCTTTTTTTTTTATTGAAAAGGGAAGTAAAAACACTTTATGATAAAATTAAAGATTTACATGGAAAATATTTCAGATAAACGTGTTAAAATTGACAATTTTCATGGAAAATTAAAGAGTAAAGTGGCAGACATGTAAAACATTGCTAAATTAATTGAAATATTAAATAGAAACATTTTATGATAGAATTGAAGATTTACATGGAAAATATTTCTGATAAAATTGTAGAAAAATGTAGAAAAACATGTTAGAATTGAAGACTGTTGTGGAAAATTTTATATAGATATAATAATGGTGGGCATAAAAGTATTCCTACGTTGATTAAAAGTGGAATTATAAACATTTTCTGATAAGCTTGAAGATTTACATGGAAAATATTGCTGATTAAATTGAAGAAATATATAGAAAACATGTTAAAATTAAAGATTATCATGGAAATTATACAGATAAAATAATAGGCATAAAGATCATTTACATTCTCATTCTGAGGCCTCAGCTAACTCAGCTGAGAAAGTGGACATCATCATATGTACCAAGTTCTAATAGTCACTGGGGAGCACCAGAGGGGAGCACCCTAAATCAGTGACTGGTTCTTTAACGTGTGTGATAAGAACACACATAGAAAGTAGAGGAAGCCTTCTCAGTAAGTGACATTCTGATACTAACAGCTTGTATTATTTATTTAGCATTTAGCTATGTCCCAGGCCCTGTTCTGTACAGACCCTGTAAGTCAGGACAAGCCCCAAGAGTCCATTAATAAAACATCCCATCCCCCACACGAAGACACCAATGTGCTGCCTTCCAGGGCCCAAGCTCAGCTGTGAACTTGGGAGTTGTAACAAGGTAAAGGGGACAGAAGGTCACTTTACTTAACTCTGTGTACTGAGCTATGAGGTAGCTGCCTCCAAATTGTTTCTGGGTAGTGGAAAACAGGGCCTGGGAGACAGGCCACGCAGGGTCTTGATTCCCATTGCCCACCTGACTAGCCTTGACCAGGGAAACTCTTCCTCTGTGCCTCAGGCTCCTCCTCTGCTAACAAGGGCAGAGACCGAGCAGCCTCAGCTGGAGACAGTGAAGAAAGTTCTGCAGAGTTCCTGGCCCAGGGGAAAGGGCTGAGGCACATTCCAGACCTCTTGAAATAGTCGACAGTGAGGTTGAGCCCAGACCCACAAGATAGTATCCTAAGACTAGAAGCTTTGCAAAGGCTCATGATGGGGAAACGATGGATGCTAATTGAAAGGGTGAGGTGAACTGCTTAGAATGACTCATGCATGAATTCCCAGCCCTCGAGAGGCTAACTCGGGACTGCCTTGAGATCAGCCTGAGCTACATAGTGAGTTCCAGGCCTGCCTGAGCTGAGCATGAGACTCTTCCTTGAGAGAAAGTGACAGAGACAGAGAGACAGACAGAGAATCATTAACTAAAACTACCATCGTAGTGAGTTCTGTACAGAGAATGGAAGGATATGATTATGCCTGGGTGCTGGAAAACAGGGTGGTTATTGACCCCTGACTTTAAGTAGCCTTAAAATGCCAAAGGAAACTACAGGTAGCACAAGGCAATGAGATCTGCGTGTTAACATAAGAAAGAGCATAAAGAGCAAGCACGTCTGTAAAAGCAGGCTACCAAAAAAGAACTGCCCTGGGCAGTACCAACTACTAGGGAAAGGCTAGGCTAGGGAAGACCAGGCTAGGGAAAAGGCTAAGGCACCTGGAGGAAGCAGGAGGGGGTTAGACCACTCAGCCTTTGAGGGGCAAGCTAATCCTCTTTCTTAACTATCTTCATGATCACCGGCCATTTCGCCACTGGGTTTGTCCACATGGGTTTATTCTATACCTTGATTACGAGACACTTGCTGTGTGCCAGCTTTGTGTGGAGGAAACAGAAAGACAAGTCAGACGAAAGGCCACCACTAATTCTCTCCCTGTCCCTGTTGTGCTGGACTGGCAGCAAGTGGGGTTGAGTGTCACTTTAAGTAAAAGTCCAGTCTTCCGGTTCAGTGACAGTTTGGGCTCTCAGCTGGGCACGGTGGTGTGCAGCCACAGTACCAGCTACTCAGGAGGCTGAGGGAAGAGCCACTGAGCAATGGAGTTCTGGGCCAATCAAACCTGAGCAACAGACAAGAAAGAGAAGGAGAATGAGACGCGAGGCAGGGAAAGTCAGGAAGATTTAGCTGTTCCTACTGAAGGTGGCCTCTTCTTTTGCCAGGGCTGTCCTTCCTGAACAGGCTTAGGTCTATCTCACAGCTCCCAGACGCTGGCTAGCTTAACCCTGCTCTGCTTACCCCATCTATCATCATCTGCCTGCCCTTGTAGGACAGTTGCATTTGTAGCCCCTGAGTTAGGCATTGTCTGTGCCCCTAAGTCTTTCATAATCCAATGACAAGCTCCCTCCAAAGTAATTCCACTAGCTTGCAGCTAATACTGCTTTGTGCCAGGTTGTTCAAGCAAAATCTCACTTAATCCTTACAACAACCCTAAAGAGTTAATACAGCGGTCTCGATCACAGATGATGAGGTTCCCAGAAGCAAGAGCACTCAGCCACCCAGCAACCTACAGCGGGCTCCAATTCAAACTCAGAAGAATCTTCAAAGCTAGCAGAGAGTCACCACACCACCCATCCTAGCTGTCCTACAGGCCAGCTTGAAAACTTCCCCAAGTATATTCTATGTCAGCAAATATGTGTGCTCTGGTACAGAATCCAGCCCAGTGGATTGCTAATGGCCACTCAAGGTCTACTCATATACGTAATCAATCAACTTCTTGTAAGTTCAATATGAGCTAGCTCCTAAAGCCTGATCACCCTGAGTGGCTGGTTAAAGGATCTCCATCCATGGCAGTCACAGCAAAGTGAGTCTTTGGGATCCAACTGCCCCATTTCCACAGACATGGGACATGGGGGGGGAAGAGAATGTACTCAGTAAGTGGGAATGTACTCAGCTGCTAGGTTAAGAATAAAGGAAAGGGGGTTGGAGAGATGGCTCAGTGGGTAAGAACACTGACTCCTCTTCCAGAGGTCCTGAGTTCAATTCCCAGCAACCATATGGTGGCTCACAACCATCTGTAATGGAATCCAGTGCCCTTTTCTGGTGTGTCTGAAGACAGCCACAGTGTACTTACATAAAACAAACAAGTAAATCTTTAAAAAAAAAAGAATCAAGAAAAAGCAGATAACTAACACTGTACTCCAGCCCTTGTCTGCTCCTTACGAGCTGGATGACCTTAGGTACATTACAGTTGGCCACACACACTACATGGGCATCAAAGTGGGGTTAGATAGTATATGAAATGACTTCCGAGGTTTCAATTATTATTTATTTGTGCATTAGAAACATGGGAGTATATATGTATTTCTTAGGAATATAAATAGACACCTGTGTATACACAGCATCAAACCCAAGGCTGCATCACTCTTTAAACTTTTAACTATGGCACTGAGAAATGAGAAATTACAAGGTGGCTTGCAGATGATCCTGTCTAGGAAACCGTGTAGACTAGATCACTGTTAAGCATGTCTAGGCTGGGCAGTGATGGCACACACCTTTAATCCCAGCACTTGGGAGGCAGAGGCAGGAGGATTTCTGAGTTTGACACCAGCCTGGTCTACAGAGTGAGTTCCAGGACAGCCAGGGCTATACAGAGAAACCCTTTCTCAAAAAAAAAAAAAAAAAAAAAAACCCAAGCATGCATCTCTAGTCAAATCTTGGCTTCACTAGGTATGCTGCTAAAATTCTCTAAAGACTTACCCGACCTTTGAAATGAGGACAGTGACCTGAAACACCTGAGTCCCATACATGCAGAGCAAACGTTAAGTGATGTGGTTTGTCTCCTAATCCATGTTTGCTTTCTCATGATACTTTCCTATGGTGACAAGGTCATACCACCAAAATACCTTAGGACAAAGTTCTAGCTGGTAAGGTCTTGTCAATGGCCCGAGGGAAGGTAATGGTGGAGCCAAGTCCTGTGCTCTGAGATAAGAAATTTAAAGAAAGGCCTGATGCTAAATGGAAAAAAAAAATGGTCTCTGCAGAGTGAGACCCTACCCAGCCAATCCTGCAACCTGTGAAGGGGAAGACCTGAGGGGCTGGATACCTAAAAAGCAGAGAGTCAAAGTTTATGCAAACTTTGTAATTCCAGGAGGGACCCAGATTCCAGCCCCACCAGACAACAGAACTGGGCAGCTTTAACCTTGTAGTTAAAGAATAATAATTGTGAAGAGACTATGGAATCTTCCTCTTCCATTAAGGAAAGCCACTGAGACTAGGTGTGTGGCAAGAGTCTCTCCATGGAGGCCCAGAGAGACCATTTCATGGAGCTCTGAAGGTGAAGTCTGGATTGCACTGGCAACCCTAAGACATTGGATGAGCCGTGGAATGTCTGACCAGGAGCGCCACTAACAGGCTGCGGAACAAGCCCAAGAGAGAGAGGTGTGTTGCAGTCAACGAAGTTGGAAGGAGTGGGAGATCTGAGGAGCCTTTGACAACTGACAGGAAGTAGCAGGATTGGAGTTTGCCCTGCTCCGTTTCTTGCTTTGATCTAGTATCTCCTCAGCATGCTTCTTTCCCATCTTTAGAATGGTAATATATATTCTGTGCCATTGTATGTTGAATTACGTAATTTGATTTTTGATTTTTACAGAGGTTACAGTTAAGAGATTGCCAAATCTCCAAAGAGACTTTTAAGTGTTGAGACTGTTATTGACTATGGGGACTTTGGAAGTTGGGCTAAATGTATTTTGTATTATGATGTGACTATAAGCCTATGAGGACCAGGGGATGAAATGTGGTAGTTTGCATGAGAATGGTATCTGAAGCTGGGCAGTGGTGGCGCAGGCCTTTAATCCCAGCACTTGGGAGGCAAAGGCAGCATATTTCTGAGGATTTCTGAGTTCAAGGCCAGCCTGGTCTACAGAGTGAGTTCCAGGACAGCCAGAGAAACCCTGTCTTAAAAAACAAACAACAAAAAACAAAACAACAACAACAACAACAACAAAAAGAGAATGGTATTTGAATATTTCATTCCAGGTTGGTAGAACTACTTAGGAAGGATTAGGAGGTGGGTCACTGGGAGCCGGCCTTGAGGTTTCAAAAGCCTGTGGAAGACCCAGTTTTCTCGCTCTGCCTCCTACTTGTGGATCACATGTAAGCTCTCAGCTAATGCTCCAGCGCCATGCCTGCCTGCCTGCTGCCACTTCCTGCCGTGATGGTCATGGATTCACCCTCTTATACTATAAGCAAGTCCCCAGTTAAACGCTTTCTTCTATAAGCTGCCTTGGTTATGGTGTTTCTTCATACCAAAGACAGAATCGAAGACAGCTGACTGCTCCAGAGCAATCTTCAGCCGCTAATGGTTGGGTCACTTGAACTTTTCCCATGAGGCTTAGTAACAAAGTTCTATGGTCACTTTTGTGCTCTCCTCACAGAGGAGGATATGGGGATGGAGCCCACAGCTTTGCACTTGTGAAGGAGACATGGTGAGCCTCAGTAGCAGTCCTGGCTCTCCTTACCAGCTGGGTGACTGTAGGCACACCACATCTCCTAGTACCAGTTTTCTGTCCCCCAAAATGGGATTATAATAATACTGACATCACAGATTTACAATGAGATCTAAAGACCTAACAAATAGTAAATATTTAACAACTGTTAGCATTCTTCTGTTATTTTGTTAAGTGTGTTACAAACTGAAATGGCCCTGATTACATTTTGATTAATAGTCCTCATTAGGTCTTACCCCGGAGTATAGATGGTGGGGAGACCCTGAAAACAGACAGTGTGACCAAGGAGCCTCAAAGCCTATACAAATGTCAACCTCAGTAAGGATCTTTACATTCGCTGAGTTCTTCAACTGTTTGTTAAATCATTTGAGACTTGCATTGCTCTGTGACAGGAAAATAATAATTATCCAGATGGAGACTATTAAAAAAAATTACAACTATTCAGAACACAGAGGACAAGTACCGGTTGGTACCCTAGCCCCAACAATATATCTATTGTACAACTCCTGGACCTAAGGCAGAAGGCATCACGGAAGAGGGGACAGAAGGAATCATGGAAGAGGGGACAGAAGGAATGGAAGAGCCAGAGGAAGAGCAAGTTTGCTGGGAGACTGCATCTCCCAGAAATGTCAGGGAAGACTCATGACAAATGGGGCAGCAGGAAGCAGAACGGGCTGCGTGTGACCAAATAGCATGAGCAAGACAGAACAGAAAACACCATCCCATCCATCCATCAGCCTGCAGGGACCCTTAAACAAGGGGGCAGGAAGAGATGCTGTGCACTGATGTCCTTTCCAAAAGTGCCCAAATATGTTCTGGGGAAAAGGACAAGAGTTCACTTAGTTCACCACTAGTGATCAGAAACAGCCAGATTCAACCACACACTGACTGTCAAGTAACTCAAAACATCAAGTCGGTACTTTGTAAGACCAAGGATCAAAACTTAAAAGCCCAAACCACAAAACTAAGAAAACACAGGTGCAAATTTTTGTGACCTTAAATTTAGCCCACAGTTTCTTAAACAGGAGAGTGTAGCAGAATAAAAATTAGGCAAATAAAGTTTCATCATCATTAAAAAAGGATACACACCAGAGAAAAAGGAAGGAAAGAAAACTACATAAAGGGCTTAGATCTGCTAAAGAACCCTTATACTTCAATAATGAAAAGGAAAGACCTAGGCATAGGCTCAGTGACAGACTGCACATTTGCTTAGCAGTGTAAGGCCCGGGGTCCAATCTCTAAATAAATAAACAAGCAAATAACACAACTTAAAAGCGGAAGAAGTAGCTGACTCAATGTTATTCCAGAGAATATGCCAATAAAAACACATGAAAAAGCATTCAACCTCAGTAGCCATTAGGGAAATGCAAATTAAAAAGCCAAGCAACAACCAATGCTGAGGTTGTGGAGAAACTGGAATCCCTCATGCTCTGCTGGTAAAAATTTAAAATGTGGTAGTCATTTTGGAAAACATTAAAGTTATCTTCATGACCCAGCAAATCCATTCCAGAATAAACACATAAACACAGGAGTATTATCCTTAATAACCCAGATGCCCATTAACTAATGAAGAAAATGTAGTCAGTTCACATGATAGAGAATTACTCTGCTATAAAAAAATAAATAAGGCTTATATGTGGAACAAGGATGAACCTAAAAAAATTATGCTAAGTGAAAGAAACCAGCCACAAAAGACAAAATTCCATTTATAGAAAATGTTCCAAATAGGTATAGTTGGTACTTGTCACAGCCAGCCTCTGACAGGAAGCAGACAAGCGGTTGCCTAGAATGGGGAGAGAATGGGAAAGAGGCTGGGGAGCTGACGTGACAATGGTACAGCATTGCTTTTGGGGATAAAGTATATGTTCTGAAATTTGTGGTGATGACTATGAAATACTGAGTATTCTAGAAGCTATTATAATGTGTGTTACAAATGAGAGATTTATACATATCACAGGCCCTTAAAAGGTTTTTTTTGGGGGGAGGGGTGGTAGAAATGTTGTAAGTATTGGCTGTTGTGATAATTACTAGAGTGTATATATTTGTCAAACATCAAAATGTGCAGGTAAATTAATTCCCACTAAAGAATTCTTAGTGGGGCTGGAAAGATGGCTCAGCAGTTAAGAGTACTGACTGCTCTTTGGAAGGTCCTGAGTTCAAATCCCAGCAACCACATGGTGGCTCACAACCATCCGTACTGAGATCTGACGCCTTCTTCTGGAGTGTCTGAAGACAGCTACAGCAGGCTTACATAAAATAAATAAATAAATATTTTTTAAAAAAAATAAAAGAATTCTTAGAGAAAACTCACTACCTCCAGGTGCAGAAGGCAGGAAGAAGCCACTGGATGGGTTATAGTAGACACCAAGGCCATCAGACAACAAAGGAATAATGTTCTCTAGGCCCCAGAGAAAGCTTAAAGGGACTGGAGTCTCCTGTGGGTGGGGGTCCCTAAGGACACACTTGGTTCCATCCTGGAACGCAAGCCCATCATTCTATCATAGACCTCTTTCTCAAGGAGTCCACCCTGCCTTCCGAGGCCTCATGCTAACTCTATCATCTCCAGGCCCAGCCCTCTGTAACTGGGGCCAGGCACCTGGGCAGAGTGCCATCGCTGGGTGCAACCCATTGCTTCCTTAGAGATAACTTCGGCAGGGGTGGGGCAGCCCATGGTACAGCCGGAGCTGCAAGTAAGGCTAGATATCAAGACCTCCTCACCTCCACCCTCCAGGAAATGGTTTTCCATCCTCTCACACTCACAGGCTAAGCCATGAGGATGGCAACGGGTTAAGCTGAGGACCCAGGAGAAGTCAGAAGGACAATCACACGTGTGTTGAGACACGGTCATCCCACGGCCATCCCACGAACAAACGTTACCTTTGTTCCTAGGTAATGGACATTCAATTCATAAGGGACTCGATAGTTCAGTAAGATGGAAGGTGGAATTCAAATCCCTGCTGGGCTTCTTTCCACAACATGGATGTGGGAAAAGGGACAGCAGAGACTTGAAACTGCATACCACATAGCTCCTTCACTGAGCACAGCACTCTCCTCTCCAGAAAAGAGAAATAGCCACCAGTCCCGGATGGACAGATGCAGACAGGGTGGCCTTTGGCTGCACTTACTGTTCACAAAGAGTTTAGGATTCCCACTCCAGGTTGGGGTCACTTTACACAAGACCAAGGTGCTTGATGTGGAAAACTAAAACAAACACTCCGCAAATATCCATTCTAGAGGAAATAAGGCCGTTTGTTAACTTTGTACCAAGGGGTGATTTGTAGAACTGGGAACTCTAAGGGCCTCCACATTCATACTTCAGTTTGTGTGCTTGTGCTCCATCTCATTAAGAACTCCCTATGTATTAGTGATGTAGCTCAATGCTTGCTAGCACACAGAAAAAGACCTGTTTAATTTGAGAATTCCTTATCCAGGTAGATGGAGAACTTCTAAGAGTCTACAGGCTACTCTAGACAGAAGGTTGTCATTGGCAATCGGTCTCAGGAGATGGATTCCTAGTAGGACAATGACATCCAGTGAATTAGAGAATCCTGACAGAGTGGCAAGTAAAGTCTGAAGAGATCATGAAGTGAGGCTATCCAATTCCTAGCTGCCCAGTGTTCCAGTTTGAGCAGCCCTGCTGTGTCCCTTTGTCTCTGTCTAACCACCTGTCCTTGGTTTCCAATTTCCTACCTCCTCCTTCGACCGTCCCCCGCGGTCTTCACCTCCCATCCCAAACCCTTCTCGGATATACCTGGGCATAGGCTGGAATAGAAGCCTTCCTTCTTGAGCATGATCAGCAGAGAGCCCCAGCCCAGGAGCACCGCGGAGAAGAAGAGGTTCTCCACTACAGCGGTGCAAGCCATCCACCAGCGCCTGCGGTACGCCTGCTTCAGCGTGGGAGCCATGGTGGCCGAGACTCTGCAGAGAAACAGAGCGCTCAGAGAAGGGCTTCCTAGCGGCCCTTGGGAAGGGTACTCCATCATGGAGGCTCCTGAGACCCCTGGAGCCCACGAAGTGGAGCCTTCATGGAGGCCCCATAGAGCCTGGTGCTGCGGAACTGGCTCCGCGCGCGCGCTCTGGCAGTGCCAGGAGCGAACGCGCCACTGGCCCGCAGGGCGCTATCAGGAACCAGAAAGGTCTGGTCTGAGCGAAGCAACTTCCTGGCGCGCTGCCGGGCTTTGCCTACCCGGGCCAGGGCGCCCCGATCCCGCTCCAGGAGACAATTCCCCAAGTTTCCGAAGTCTCTCAAAGTCACCAAGGGGCAGACCGTGCTCTGTAGCCACCGCTGGCCCACAGCTAAGCAGCCTCTTGGCGCCAGATCGGATTCTCAGAAGCGAGCAGGAGGCGGAAAGGGAAGTCTGGGGCTACCCCGAGACCCTCTATTCTAGTTACGCCTTTCATTCTACTCCTCCTCTCCAGAGCCGGGGTAGAAAACCTCCTCCCGCCTGACACAGCCGGCGGCGCTCGTGTCCCTCTGTCTCCCGGGCCAATCCCACGGCTGCCACGTGGAGGGAGACCCTGGGCGGGCCCCGTGGCGCCCCCGCGCGCCCCTCATCCCGCCGCGCGCCTGGGAACGCGCCAACCCCTCGGTCCCGGGGAGGGGGCTCGGGCTCCGGCAGGAAGTCCGGTGCCTGCAGACTTTATAAGGACGGACTTTATAAGGAGGCGGATGGGGTGGCCGGCGGGCGGGTGTGTTTACCAGAGGGAACGACGAAACCCGAGCCCGCCAGGGCCGCGGTAGCCACCGCCAACAAGGGAGGCGATCTGACGCGGGGACCCGGAGCAAGACCCGGGCGAGCCGAGAGGGAATGATCAGGGGAAGAGCAAACAAGAAAGACGAAGGGAAAGAGACCCTTCTCTAGGGGGTGGTCCGGCCCCTCATCTGTGAAATGGGGCTTTCGAATCAGGGATCCCCGAGGTCCCTTCCTATAGTGACAACCGTGGTTCTAAACAGAGTGGAAGAGAAGAGGGGGTGAATGGAGGGGTCGGACAGAGGGAACAATGTGCCCAGAGACTCAGGTAACGGACACTTCGCAGGGACCTGCAAGTGTAGCTGGGAGACATGGAGCTGCGCTAGCTGCTCACCTGTCCCCGACAAACTTGCCTCCCGCAGCTGTTGACACCCGGAGTAACACAGAGTCTCCGCGGCGCTTCCACACTCCGGATCTCCTGAGACCCAGGATCCCAATTCCAAATCGCATCCACGCGGGGTTCCTCCCTGCGTGCCAAACCCAGCGGGCCTCAGAGCTTCAGCTCCACAGCCCACGGGTCTCACCTCGTCTGCGCCCTCGAAAGAAGCGGTGGAGCCACAGATCAGTGGAGCCGGGAAGCCAGGACATGGACTACGCGTTCTGTCGAGTTGATAGCTGTATTTACGGGCGTTGGGAGCAGCGCCCCAAGGTGGGGGCGGGGGTTCCCGTCCCTTCCCCACCCCTTAGGTCGAGTTTCATGCACACGTGACTCGCCTGTTGGTCCCTAGATACTCTTTTTACCCAGTACGCCCAGGGCGCCTAAATTTCCACTCTCAGCTTCTTTGTTGACCCCTGAACTACCGTTTGACAACTTTCTCTGCATCTTTGTTCAAAACAACCAAAGACTTGGCTGGAGTTAGATTGGATGCTGGAAAGGCTTGGGTGGGGGCTTGAACTGTGAAATCAAAAAGAGTCAGAACTCTTTTGGAGATTACGGGCTCCAATTAAGAGTCTGCACTTTGGAAAGTTGTCAAGCCTGAGTTACCTTGGGCAACTTAACCTCTCAAAGATTGTTTCCTTCTTTTTTTTTAAAGCTTTTTTTTTTTTTTTATTTAGTCTTTTCGAGACAGAGTTTCTCTGTATAGCCCTGGCTGTCCTGGAACTCACTCTGTAGATCAGGCTGGCCTCAAAGTCAGAAATCCGCCTGCCTATGCCTCCCAGAGTGCTGGGATTACAGGCGTGCACCACCACCACCTGGCTGCTTGTTTCCTTCTCTGTAAATTTGGATAGCAGTAGAATTTGCCTGCCTGTCAAGAGGAGATAGAATTAGGATGCAGTAGTAATGCTTGACATGGTGGGCATAATA
This sequence comes from Apodemus sylvaticus, assembly GCF_947179515.1. NCBI lineage: Eukaryota > Metazoa > Chordata > Mammalia > Rodentia > Muridae > Apodemus > Apodemus sylvaticus. Next base: position 65,436,818 of record NC_067476.1, on the reverse strand, counting down.
AATGTTCATTGTTTCGGCTGTTGTCTTTATTTCGCAAGACTCAATGATCAGGTGTTTCCTGTTGCTAAATGATTGATCTTTTAGTAAATCATTCAGCCCACCTGGTCTCAATTTCCCGATCTGTAAAACAGGGAGCGGGCAGTGGTGGCACATGCCTTTAATCCCAGCACTTGGGAGGCAGAGGCAGGTGGATTTCTGAGTTCGAGGTCAGCCTGGTCTACAGAGTGAGTTCCAGGACAGTCGGGGCTATACAGGGAAACCCTGTCTCCAAAAAACAAACCAAAAAAACAAAAACAAAACAGGGAGGGTATTCAGTACTTATTTGGACAATGATACAGATTAAGGAAGTAACTATGCTGAAGAAAAATATGGATATGGGTTAATTCAGTGCATTAAGAGTGAAAAAGAGCTGGGATGGGGGGGGGGTAGGGATGGGGGGTGCATACATTTTATTCCAGGCCTCAGGGGGGAGAGGCAGGCGAACTCTGCAAGTTTGAGGCTAGCCTGGTTTCAGGATAGCTAGGGATGGTACACAGGGAAAACCCTGGGGGTGGGGCCAGGGAAGGGGAGGGAGGGCTGGTAAAATGCTTGCTTAGCATGTCTGAACCTGAAGGTTTGATCCGAAGTACAGTAGAAGGTTAATGTCACATGGCTGAGAGGTAGAGGCAAAGGGATCAGAAGTTCCAGGTCCTGTTCAATCTGCAAGAGGCCAGCCTGGGCTACATGAAACCCTGTCTCAGACAAAACAAAACGAGTGAACGGTGCTGCAGGAGGTATTCACAGGGCTCTGAAGAACCCTGAGAAGCTGAGCCACCACACCAAACAAGGGAACTAACAGCGCCAAGCGACTGCGACGTGATGGGCACTTCCCAAAACAAAAGTTATTAAATATGCAGCTCGTCGCAGTGTGCCTCAAACCTCCCAAGTTTTCACACAGAGAGTAAAACAAGGTTTGCGGCTAGACCACAGAGACTGGAGGCAAGCCTGTCTGGCTTGTAAGTTTTCTGGTGTTTTCGTTCCTGTGAGTCAGGTGAAGGAACAGCAAAGCAAAAGCTTGGCAGGAGAAAGGCACCAGGAGTTCTCTGGCAAAAGCACGTGCGTCAGCCTTTGATGGTTTTACTTCTTAAAATGCCTTGCTGGCTACAGGGTAGGGAGTGTGGCTGAGCCATAGAGCTCTTGCATATGTATGTGTTCCAATCCGGAAAGACAACACACAGAGACACACACAAGCGCATATATGTTATATGCTTGACCTCAGGTCAAATTCCTTAGCTCAGTTCAAGGGGCCTCACAGGAAAGGTTCTAACTCAACAGCATCTCTCTCTCTCTTTTTAAAAAGATTTATTTATTTATTATATGTGAGTACACTGCAGCTGCCTTTAGACACCCCAAAAGAGGGTGTCAGATTCAGTTACAGGTGGTTGTAAGCCACCATGTGGCTGCTGGGATTTGTACTCAGAACCTTTGGAAGAGTGGTCAGTGCTCTTAACCACTGAGCCATCTCTCCAGCCCCTCAACGGCATCTCTTGATGACCACCTTGAAATATTAGCCCCTTATCTATGAAAATGCTTCATGGACGTAAGCACAGACATTCACCCTGAACGTTCACTGTGGTTCTGAGTCCCACCCATAAGACTTTAGTGTCCATGAGCTCCTGTGTCTGGAAGGCTCGCTACGCCTCGGTCCATCTGATGTTCCCGGCATCCTCTTGCGGACTCTGTGAAGTCAGGAGTCTTTGTTCTGTTCACTGCTTGCAGACTCAGAACACCTAAGAGCAGATGTGCAGCGGAGCCCGACCAGCTGGTTTCACACCCTCGCGGCTGTGCACCTGCTCTTCCGTCTTGTAGGAAAGGCAGATTCACTTCTTCATTTCCAGACCCCTCACCCTTGCAACACTCTCAGCCTTCCCCTTTGTCTGGAAGCTGCCCACCCATCCCCCCAGATGGTGCTGATCCCTTAGGAAGTCCCCTGCTGACCTAAAGTGATGACTCTCTTTCCTCACTCCACGGGCTGGAAGCCTGTTGGGCACCAAACCAATCATGTTGCAGGCAGTTTGTATGGTTGCGGCTGCCTATCCCAGACCTGGCATACAGTAAGCTGCGGCGACATTTGTTGGATAAACGAGAAGGGAGTGGCAGGAAATAAAGCTGTGAAAAAAGTCTACGATGGCTTTGAAATGATCTTCATAAAGCTAAATACTTAGAGTAAAAACAACACAAAAACTAAGTTTGTTGTTTTCTTCTTTTGGTTTTATTTGAACGGGATAGACATGGTTAATGTTTAATGAAAGGACGGTCTGTTGGGAGGAAGGCTTAAGTAGGTAGGAAGCCTTTATAGTAGCTGGCTGGAGAAGGCCAAGTATTCTCTCTCTCTCTCTCTCTCTCTCTCTCTCTCTCTCTCTCTCTCTCACACACACACACACACACACACACACAAGGACACAGTTAGTTCTAGGCCAGGGCTACAGAGCAGAACTAAGACCAGAAAACAGGGGTGGGATGGAAGCGGAGAGACAGCTCAACCATTAAGAACAGTCGTTGCTCCTGCAGAGGACCTGGGTTCGGTTCCCATCCACCCACATAGTGACTCATGACTTCCTGTGATGCCAGTTTAATGGAACTCAATGCCCTCTTCTGGCATCCACAGGCTGGCTCTACGTGCATATGGTACACTTCATGCCTGCTGGAAAAACACTCGACACACATAAAATAAAAATAATTAAGTCTTTTTTTTACTTGATATTTGCTTTACTTACATTTCAAATGTTATCCCCTTTCCTTATCACCCCTCTGAAAACCCCCTATCCCATCCCCCCCTGCTTATCAACTCCCCCCCCCCACTTTCCTGACCTGGCATTCTCCTACCCTGGGGCATCAATCCTTCACAGGACCAAGGGTCTCTCCTCTCATTGATATCCGACAAGGCCATCTTCTGCTACATATGTAGCTGGAGCCATGGGTCCCTCCACGTGTACTCTTTGGTAGGTGGTTTAGTCCCTGGGAGCTCTGGTGGTACTGGTTGGTTCATATTATTTTTTCCTCTTATGGCTGCAAACCTCTTCTCTAACTCCTCCATTGGGGACCCTGTGCTCAGTCCACTGGATGGTTGTGAGCCACAGGTATTTTGTTCCCCCTTCTAAGAAGGACTGAAGCATCCACACTTTGGTCTTCCTTCTTCTTTTTTTTTTTTTTTTTTAAAGATTTATTTATCTAGTATATGTAAGTACACTGTAGCTGACATCAGACACTCCAGAAGAGGGAGTCAGATCTTGTTATGGATGGTTGTGAATCACCATGTGGTTGCTGGGATTTGAACTCGGGACCTTTGGAAGAACAGTCAGTGCTCTTAACCACTGAGCCATCTCTCCAGCCCGGTCTTCCTTCTTCTTGAGCTTCATTTGATCTGTGAATTTTATCTTGGGTATTCCAAACTTTTGGGCTAATTTCCACTTATCAGCAAGTGCATACCATGTGTGTTCTTTTGTGATTGGGTTACCTCACTCAGGATGATATTTTCCAGTTCCATCCATTTGCCTAAGAATTTCGTGAATTCATTGTTTAAAAAATAAATAAATAAACAAATCTTAAAGATTCTATTTCAGGAGAGCACCTGAGGTTTTGGGAAGGTGAACAAGGACCCCCGGGCGGCGGGGGGCGGGGGGGGGGGCGCATCTAACTGGGGAGGGGAGTTGGATCTAGTCAGGAGCTCAGGAAATGGTCTTTAAGGGTAATGTGTAAATAGATGTCTGCAGACGGCTTTAAGGGAAAGACTCAGCAGCATTTATCAGTCTCTGAAAGGAAGTCTCCTACGAAGGATTCAATGCCAAAAGCTGCGGGGACACACGTAGAGGCAGGGGGTTGTGGTTGTTGCTGGGTGGCCCTTGCAGCCCTGTGGGAACTTCTGAGGCTGTGAGGGTTGCTCAGCAGCCTAAAGCGACCGTTCATTCGCTTTCCTTTCTAGTTCCCATTGTAACCGGGGTCAGCAGCAGCAGTGACTCCCCCCCGCCCCTCCCCCCCAGGGTTATGTGATAAAAACAGAGACACCCCAGATTCTGTTCCCTGCCTCCCTCTTGCATACACCCTGCCATTACCTGTAGCCCTGCCTTCTCTCCATACACCAGCCACTGTCCTTGAAATGTCTCCCATGCCCTTCCCTTAGTGGAGTTAGGTGATTTCCATGAGTGCCCCATTCTTTGCAATAACTTTTCCTATTTCCTCTGACGGACTGTGTACCTCTCAGAGCCCGGTAAGTCCTAGTCAACCTTTGAATCTCACTAGTTTATCGTTTTGGAGAATGTAGCCTTCTCTGAATACCCAGACTATGAGCACAGTCCTTTCCATAGCCCCACCACTCTTTGAACACCTTTTGTAACTTACTGAAAGGCCTCTGATTTAGAGTTATTGGAGCACATTGGGGACATATTAGGAGAAATATTAATGCCATGGAAAGTGGTGTATAGAAGTTATGACAAGATCACAGACCCCATCCGGGCGGTGGTGGCACACGCCTTTAATCCTAGCACTTGAGAGGCAGAGGAAGGTGGATTTCTGAGTTTGAGGCCAGCCTGGTCTACAGAGTGAGTTCCAGGACAGCCAGGGCTACACAGAGAAACCCTGTCTCAGAAAAAAAAAAAAAAATCACAGACCCCAACACTGTAGACAGGTAGACAGACAGCCTAGAGGGGCCGAGTGAGAAGTCCCTTCTTAAAAGTATCAAAGGAAGAGGGAAGTCCCAGACACTATAACTGATGAGTGGCCACAGCACAGGCCTGCCTCTGGCATCCAGGGATTGGGAGAAGGAGGTTCTTGCTTTATGAGGAAGAAAAGAAGGAATCTTGTTAGTATGTAACTTACAGGACCTGGGGAAAGGGGAGGAGGGGATTATTTGCTTATGGTGTACCCATTACCTGGGTAGGGAAGTGCCTTCTGATATCTTGGGAGTCTAGAAGCCTGCTTCTAACTTGAAGAAGTAAGAACAAGAATACCAGAGATAGAAAGATGGCTCAGTGGGTAGATGCTTGCTGCCAGATCTGTGTTCAATTCCTGGAACCCCCCATAGCAGGAGAAACCTGACACTTGCAAGTTCTTCCGACTTTTGACATATGTGCACATATGTACTCACTAAATATTTTTTTAATTAGGGTATCTGCTATTCTTCTGGAATTCAGGCACCTGGGGCGTCTGCTGGAGGGTAAGAGATAGGCTTTGGGTAGGGGCTTGTCACTTCCTTTACAACAGCTGCAGAAAGCGGCTAAAATATATGGGTGTGGCTTAGTCAGGTCCTACCCCAAAGCCTGACATTGTTCACAGCTGTCAAACCACCTGGTTTTAGTATTTGTCCCACCAACTAGCTTTTAAACGTCAATCCACTGTGTCCTATGACCTAAGACGATGCTCATCACAAGACTCCTCTCAGCTTAGCATACAAGAGCCCTTACACAAGTCTTTAGGTGTGTACTGAGAAAACAACTCTAGTCTTTGTCAGATTTTTAATGGGGTTTGAGACCTGAAAGAGGCTGTGACCCTTTCCCTAGATTCTGAAGGGGCTATCTGCCTTCAGAAGAGCATCCCCCACTTAGATCTTAGAATTTAAGATCTAAGAAGGCAAGTGTCTTATTCTTTTTTTGCTCATAATGTATGCCAAGGACCTAGAACGGTACCCAACACATTCGAGCATAGGTGTGAAATGAACAGCAGTCTCAGACAACTGCGTCGAGGACACAGACAACATGTGCACAAGCTGTCTGTGCCTGAGTTACCCCCAAACACAATGTTTTAATCTCAGCTTCTCCAGGTTAGGAGACAAAGTGTGACTTGGCTATGTCCTGACCTTCAATGTCTCTCACAGGCTTGCAAAGTGTGGCTCAGGGACCCTGTCATCTGAAAGCTAAAGAGGGGAAGGATCTGCTTCCAAAGTCACACCCGTGATGGGACATTTACCACGTGAGTGCTGCTGACCACAGGGGCCTCTTCACAGGCCAGCTGTCAACATGGGAGCTGGCTTCATCGGTGAGCAAGGAAGGGAAGAAGAGCGTGCAGTCTTTTAGAACTATATCCTATCACCTTAGCTATGATCTTTTTATCAAGTGTTTTCATCTAGTGCCCATTGCATACAGGGAAGGGATCCACATAAGAGTATAAATAGTGAGCAGAATCACCTGAGGCCCCGGGAATCTAAGAAGTTGCCTACCACGGGATAGACTCACAGCAGAAGGCTTCTACCAGAGCTTACTGACCAGAGCTTACCGGGTCAGGCCACTGAGGAGGAAGCAGAAGGTCGTTAAGAGCTTTGAAGAGCAGCTGAGCCTTTGTCCATCTTCCAACAGGCTATTATCAACCTGTCGTGCACATTTACAGACCTTCCAACTTTTTTTAAAAGTAGCCAGAGCCTAGATTTTTGTGAGATATTTCCTGATTTTTAAAAGTGGGATAATCGAGCAAAACAAGATCTGGGTTTACACTTCCTTTCAGTAACAGAAGGGACCTAGTTCAGTCTTATTTCTCAGACCTTTTGAAGAGGTCTACCATCTCTCCAACCACGCACTCCACCCCAGTGGTTCACTGGCAGCAAGAACGTAGCCCACGCATTCTGTACACGTCCCACAGAAAACAGTGTGAAAATGTAAAGTCGCTGCAATATAATTCCCCTTAAGCCAAAGAGCAGCAGCTAAAGCAGCCTTGGGTCTGTAATTCAGGATTTCAGTTCTGCCCTTGACGAACATAACTCTTGAAAGCCTCAGTCACTTCATCCATAAAAGGCAACAGTTGTACTCACCTCAGAGTTGTCCTAACATTAAGCAAAATAATAATACGAGGCCCCCAGCCTCTTATAGGTTAGCTACAGCAACTCCATATATGCGGGCCAGCCTTTACATCACCAGCCCTTTCTCCCATCACGATCTGTACCATGTCTGTCCGTGGTCCATCATCTACTGTCATCTAACACGGTTTGGCTGGCTGAGAGCAAGCCTTTGAAAAGCAGACCTGTCCCTGCCACGGAAAGGTTTGAATCCTCTAACAGCCTGCTGACGCCCTTAGCAGGAGAAATGCCAAATGGCTTACCACAGCCCACTCCCTAGGCTGTGCTGGAGCCAAGCCTGCCCTGGCTTCTGGGCTCACTGCTCAGCTTTTTCTCTTCACACTTGGTGTAGCAGCCACACTGCAGTTGTTTCCCAGCCCTTCACACTTCCCTGCGTTGCAAAGCCTTTCTAAGAGCTATCCCTGAGCTGATACGCCTCTGCCCCCCACGTCCACCAGGCCTCTTTTGTTCCAGCTGTGCGATATCAAGATAATACTCAGGATGTCCCTTTTAAACCTGAAAGCAGATACAGTTTCTCTTTTTCGCTCAGTGGTTCCTCTTCCTAGCAACGTGCTGCTGCTGCGTTGCTGGCAGAGAACAAGCAAATGTAACTTTGTGGCACAGGCCCCAGCAGCTAAGGCCGTGTGCAGATAGCGCCCCCTGCTGACAGAAATTTGTATTTCAGCTTTTAGAAAGACTGCCCATCCTGACAGGACCGAGCTTTTTGCGATTTTCCACTTCCCACAAGATTTAGCAAGTTACTGAGTATTTGGTGTATTTCAGACACCTATGTAAGTATTGAGTTAGTAGTTTTTCATAACCACCCAAGGAAGCAGATGGACCCTACTGCAGTTTTAACAGGTAGGGTAACTGAAGCAGTTAGATGTCTCTCTCAAGGTCACACGGCTAGACATCTCAAAATGGATTTGAACCTGCACTTGTAAGCCAACAAGTCTCTGCCTCTGGTGTCTGTACTCTGTCCCAGACACCTCCACAGAGAAAGCCTACTCTGAATGCACAGCTCTGCCAGTTGCTTCAATGTAGATGAAGTGCCTTCTAAAATAACCCACACATTCTAAAAGCCGCAGTCCGAGGGCCCTCCTCAGACCGCAGCAGGACTTGGCCTTCCCACTGCTATACTGTGTGACCTGGAAGCAGCTGCCTCTCGGAACCTGTTTCCTAATTAGACCTTTAGTCTGTGTGGTGGACTCTCTCATACACTCAAAGTGACAGAGGGTCAGTCTGAATTGGGTAAACACAGATGGTGATGTCATCACTGGAGCCCTTGCCTACATCACCTTCCAAGATGGCTGACCAACGTCCCATCTTGACAGTATCATAGCTATCTAGATAACATCTAGAGCAGAGTGGCTACTTGCTCCCAAAATCCTATCCACTGTCTGTCACATCCTCTAAATCATGTCTTTTTGATATGAGTAAAGATGGCCTGCTTACCTCCACTTACTATCAAACTTTAAAAGATACTTAGTGCTCCCTATACCCAAGTCACTCTACTATATCAAAGATGTTGCACATTCAGGATCACACAGCAAGCATCAAACTCTGAGCACAAACCTATCGCTCCCACTAGTCTACAGTCTTAAAGCACTGCTTCTCTGAGTTCAATTCCCAGCAACTACATGGTGGCTCACAACCATCTGTAATGGGATCCAATGTCCTCTTCTGGTGTGTCTGAAGACAGCTCCAGTGTACTCATATACATAAAATCTTAAAAAATAAAAAATTTTAAAAAAAGGTCCACACCTGTAATCATAGCATGTAGAGGTTGACACAGGGAGACTGAGATTGAAGCCAGACTGGGCTGCAAAATAAAACTCTGCCTCAATATACAAGCAACCTGCTGGGCATGGTGGTGCACATCTTAATCCCGACACGTGAGAGGCAGAAGCAGGTGGATCTCTGTGAGTCTGAGGACAGTCTGGTCTACAGAGTGAGATCCTATACTTAAAAACAAAACAAGTAAAACAACCCAATCCCACAAACAAAAAGACCCACTCTATTAAATTCCCTCTACTGTTGAATGCTCTGACTCTTACTCTCAAATAAAGACACTGCTTTGCACAAATTTGTTTTTAATAAGATATATACATATACACACATACACAGTCACAAACCAGCGTGACAAGTCGCCTTCCTTAGCCAGGAGAGCTCTACCACACACAGGGGTCCTGGAGATGCTCAAGGGCCTAGGTATGACAGTTTTCACATGTGACATCCATTAGGGACACTGTAATCAGGTAAGCGGCAAGGTAACCGCAGGAGTCCGTGGCGGGCCTCACGCAGGCCCCGAGCTCTGCTGCACCCTCTTCATCAGCTCCTCGTCCTGCATTGACAGCTCTGTCAACTTCTTACCCATCCTCTCGTGGATGTCCAAGTACTTGGATACACATCGGTCCAGACACACAGACTCGCCTTTGGACAGCTCTGCCTCCTTGTAGTGGGGAGGCACACACTTCCGGTGGCAGGCACTGGTCATTCTGGGATGAGAGAAGGACAAGGTTGTGTCAGTAACTTCCTGTAGCCTCCCAGGAACCTTCAGCAAGTCCAAGCCTGCTGTACTGATTCTTGCCTCATTCCTTCCCTCAAGAAAACGGTGGAAACCCCAGTTTTCACTTCAACCACTTCGAAAGGTTCTTCCAACTAAAATCTTCTTTGAGCCCTGTACAAGACTAGTTAAAGAGGAAGCACTTGCTGAACACTGGATGAGTGCCAGGCGTCATGCTAAGAGCGAATACAGATTCTGTTATGCAACCCTCACAGTAACCCAGTGGGGTAGGCACAATCATTATCCCCACTTTACAGATGAAGAAATTAAGACACAGCTCAATAATTTGCTAAGATCACACAAAACTACGTAGTCTGACTGTACATTCTGCATTTTAAAAACCATTCTAATTTGTAGTCTCCAAGACAAACTGACCAGTGAAAAGAGTTGCTGACTAAAACCAGCAGATACCTGCTGCTTCCTGTATGATGTGCCAGACGCTAACGGCTTTCAGCTTAATATTGTAATGTCTTTGTGAAGCGGTGCTTATGTCAGTTTTACTGATGAGATAACCAAGTGTGAGACGCTCAGCCTCAAGCTATTCAGCGTGTGACTAGTGCACCAGGGTGTTTCCAAACTGAAGTCACCCTAAAGTTCTGGTCCCAACATTGTTACTGACCAGCTATAGACCCTGAGATTATTAAACCCCTCGACACCTCAATTCCCCTATGTTAAAATGGTACTAATAAAATTAACCCACTGATTTATCCTCTCGCTCTCCTTTCTTCTCTCTTCTTCTCTTCCCTCCCCTCCCCTTCCCTCCTCCCCTCCCCTAAGCTGGTCTTGAACTCACTATATAGCCAAGGATAGCTTTGAACTATTGATTCTCTGGCCTCCATGTCTGAGTGCTGAAATTACAGGCGCCATGTCAAGATCAAACCAAGGGCTTCCTGCATTCAGACAAACATCCTGTTATTACTCCATTCTCCCTTTGAATTATTTTTAAGTACTTACAAAAATGATAATAGGGGCCTGGAAAGTGGTTAAGAGAATTTACTGCTCTTGCAGAGGACTTGGATTAGGTTCCCAGCACCCACATGGCAGCTCATAACTATCTTTGACTCCAGTTCCAGGAGGTATGATGCCCTCTACTGGCCTCTGTGGGCATGTGACCCACATGTATACATACAGGCAAGCAAAACATCCATACATAGAAAACAAACTTTTTGTAAGTGATTTTATATATATGTATGTATGTGTGTGAGTATGTGTGTGTATATATATATATATATATATATATGCTTTGCAAGTGCCTAACACAGAGTTAAAGATTCAATGAAGCCCTGATGCACCCCTTTAATCCCAGCACCCAAGAGACAGAGGCAGGTGATCTCTGAGAGTGAGGCCAGCCTGGTCTATACAGATCAAATTGCCAACCAGAGCAACACAGAGATGCTCTATCTTGAAAAGCAAGAACAAAACACCCACTCCACCCCAAAAAGGAAGAAAAAATTAATAAGTATTGGCTACTAAATATTATTAATTACTAAATGACTGTTCAGATGGCTCAGGAGGCAAAGACACTTGCTGCCAAACCAGAAGATTTGAGTTCAATCCATGATGAGATCCTATTAAGCTGTCCTCTGACTGCCGCGTGTGCTGCTATGGCATGCACGTTGGCATTCATAAAACAAACACAAAAAACATAAACAAAGGTAATTAAATGGCTATTTGGAGAGAGGAAGGAATGGAAAAGAAGAAAAAGTCAGTGCTTATTTGTTCTTGATACTCAGCGGAGCCTGGGCAGGAGATTACCCTTCACACCCCTTTTATTCCCTCCAAATGGTCAACCAAGTCTTTCTTGACCTGTTATTTCCTTCAGCCAAGCACTCGGTGAGGGTGGGGCGCGATTACAAGGGTGGGACTTGGCTCCACTACCTTAGCGAAAGCCTTCGTTACAGGGCCTACACGCTATCGTCGTAGGGGTGACTACGGCTAGTTTTCCTAGACAAGGTGGAGCGGAGAGGTTCTCTTTACCTGTTGTACATGTCGGCCATCATCTCCACCTCCAGCTCCGCAGCCAGCTGCTGGGCTCTGAGCGGATCCATGTCAACTTAGCACCGTGCAGAGAATAGCCGCCTGATCTTTAGTCCTAGGAGCGGACATAAGTCAGCACCGACCGACCCCTCCCGGTTCACCCTGGTACCCACCGGGGGCTGGACGGAGCGAGGAATTACAGCGTTTCCGACTAGCAGGGACTAGTACACTCCTCAGCAAACGTAATCGGCCCTCTTAACAGAAGTGGAAATGATGCCCTTAAAGAGGACAGAGTCCAGCTCAAGGTCACTCAAGATGTCATGGGGCTCGGAGCTGGAAACGGAGACCTCTCAGTACCTCGAGATCACTCCTAGCCAAAGGATGGACAGTAGGGACAGAACACACAAAGCCGTGAGCCTGAACCCACGCAGCCCCGAGAAGGTGACCCTAACCACAACCTAGGATCCCGGGGCCGATCTAAAGACTGAGCCTCTGTCATGGCAATGGCATAATCAGGGTCACCCTGGGGATCAGACACCATGGCCCCACTCACCACGGCCTGGGGCAGGTCACAGCTCCCGCAACGCCCCCAACTTCGGGTCAATAGTAAAAAGTTACCGGGTACCAAGGTAGGCGAAATACGAAGCACGTGGGTCACTTCCGGAAGGAAGTCTAGCCTCTTCTTTGATCCGGAAGAAAACGCCGACCAGACTGCGCTGGGAAACCGGCTACCATAGAGACGGAGTCGCTGGCTGGGCGAAGAGAAACCGACCTCCAATTTGCTAGAGTGGACTCCAAAGTACCATAGAGTGCTGAGTGAGTGGCAGAGCGCCGGCAGCCTTGTTAGCATTCCATCCCTCCGGTTGTCTGGGAGACGAATGAGTGTTTGAAGTGTGGAAGAGGCTTGGCTCCCTGAACCCACGATGGAGAGCCGGCGCCTGAACGCAGAAAGATCTTATGTGAAGGAGGGAGAACGTTTCCCAAAGGAGCTTGTCAATTTTGCCTGTTAAAACCGCTTGGAGCACTTTTTTTAAAAACCTCAACGCCCAGACGTTACCTCATACCCGTGAAACCAGAATCCCGGGGAGTAGGACCCAGACATTAGTAAATGAACTAGCTGTGTGTGCAGCATTAACTGGTCCTACAAGATCGCTGCTCGCAGAAAAAGGAAACATGTATAGAGATTTTCTTTGTTTGCTTTTAAGACAGGGTCTCATGGAACCCAGGCTGCTCTCTAATTTGCGGTGTAGCAGAAGATGACCTAGAACTTATGATCCTGCCTCTACCTCACTAGTGCTGTGGTTACGGATGAGCGCCATTATGCTTGATGTTTTGCAGTGCTGGGATGGAAGCAGGACCACATGCTATAGGCAAGCACTCTACCAGCTCCAGTGCTGCAGCGTGTTTTGCTGCACTTCTTTATTATAGCCCTACAAATCACGATAAGTAAATAACAAGTAAATGTAATCATAAAATGCATTGGGTTTATCCTGTGAAAAGTATTTTTATTAGGGCAAATTCACAACACACAGAGAACACAGTCTAATGAACGTCATTGTATCTATCCCCAAGACTAAATCATTCTTAATATTTAGTCACATTTTCTTGATCTATTATTGTCTTTAGCAGAAGAAGTCTTTTTTCCAAAGTGCTATTTTCACATTCTCAGCTAAGAGTGATTTTTTTCATCTCTCTTCCCCACTGCTGACGGTTGAATCCAGGGTCTTGTACATTGTAATCAAACACTCTATAACTGAACTACACAGGTCATTTGATATACTCTTTTTAAATTTAAATTAATTTATAAGAACATGTGCCCCTGGGGAGGGGGGAGCAGAATCAAAGGACTTGTAGAGATCAAAAGACAACTGATTCTCTTAGCAGCCAGAGTAATGTAAAAAACCACACCTGGGTCATGTCACTCGCCCCTAGATGCTGCAGTGGTTTATAATCATGGAGAAAGCCAAAGTCTTCTCAATAGCTTATAAGACCCTGTACCACTTCTCTCTGTGATGTGATCCATCACTTCCCCTGAGAAGAGCAACCTACAGGATGAATGACTTACCTTGGCTCCCAGTTCATTCCTTTCCACTGTGGCAGGGAAGGCATTGTGGCAGGAATGGGAGGTAACTAGTCATAGCATGTCCATAGCCTAGACAGACAGAATAATGCTGGCACTCAGCTCACTTTGGCCTTTTTATTCAGTCAGCTGCCCCAGTGCATGGGACATTGCTAGGTACGTAAAGGGCAGGTCTTCCCACCTCAGTAAACCCAGTATAAAATTATCTCACGGACTTGCCTAGAGGTTTGTCTTCTAAGTGGTTCTAGATCCTATACATAGATAATCAATATGAGCCAGTACAAATCCCACATGATTTTCCAGCCCTATTTTCTTCCTTTTACTTCACACTATTCTCCTGCTGCAGCGCTTTGCCCAGCCATGCTGATATCCTCTCTATCAAATACATCAAGCATGCACCATTCTTTCTAGTTACTGTTCTCTGCCAGGGATGCTGGTGCTTCTCAGTGGCACAGGTGTAAATCCCAAACTTGGGGTCTTTGTTTCCATATCATTTGCTATATTTACAAATATAGTCTCCTCCCCGCAAAACAAAGCAAAAATAAAGACATGCCCTATCACTTGCCCCATTACACCTTATTTCATAGAGCTTGTCACATGTAATAGTACATATTTTTACTTGTTGGTATGATTACTAATTCATCACACTAAAATTATCTCCTTTTGCCTGTTTTTTCTTGTCTTCAATGCTGTTGTTTCCAGCACCTACTTGGTGTTCACTTACCATTGCATCAGGGAATAAAGGGATTATCTAAGAGAAGTTTTAATAACTGACGCCACACTCTTCCAGTATGCTGTTTTCATTATCTAAAGAAACGAGTTAACCGGGCGGTGGTGGCGCACGCCTGTAATCCCAGCACTCTGGGAGGCAGAGGCAGGTGGATCTCTGAGTTTGAGGCCAGCCTGGTCTACAGAGTGAGTTCCAGGACAGCCAGAGCTATACAGAGAAACCTTGCCTCAAAAAAATCAAATCCAAAAAAACCAAAAAAGAAAAAAAATGGGTTAAAGGAAGAAAAACATCATCAGGGCAGAGACATATGGGAGAACTCACCTGTCTTTAGCAGATAATTTTTTTCTTTAAGGTTTATTTATTTTATGTATATATGAGTACACTGGAGTTGTCTTCAGACACACCAGAAGAGGGCATTAGATTTCATTACAGATGGTTGTGAGGCACCATGAAGGCGCTAGGAATTGAACTCAGGACCTCTGGGAGAGCAGACAGTGCTCTTAACCTCTGAGCCATTTCTTGAGCCCTAGCAGATAATTTCTAATGAACAAAGGAGATGTACTAGGGACAGATGTTACACTTATTTGAACATCAGTCCCCAAACCTGGCTTCACAAAATAATCTCTCATTCACATCATCCCAGGCACTGACCCCAGATCTTCTTTTCCCTGAGTTTTTGTTTTTTGTTTGTTTGGTTTTTTTTTGGATTTGGGTTTTTTGTTTTGTTTGTTTGTTTGTTTTCCCGAGACAGGGTTTCTCTGTGTAGCCCTGGCTGTCCTGGAACTCACTCTGTAGACCAGGCTGGCCTCGAACTCAGAAATCCGCCTGCCTCTGCCTCCCAAGAGTGCTAGGATTACAGGCGTGCGCCACCACTGCCCGGCTTCCCTGAGTTTTTTGATTGTTTAATTCAATATGTATTTATCAAAAATATAATATGACCCAGGCACACCTTGGGGTCTACATCTGTGAGCATGAAAAAAGATTCCCTCTCCTCAAAGAGCATAGAGGAGACACACACACAGAGAGAGAGAGAGAGACAGAGAGAGAGAGAGAGAGAGGATGCAATTTTACGGTGATTGCTGTCTTCAGACACACGAGAAGAGGGGGATCATTACAGATGATTGTGAGTCACCATGTGGTTGCTGGGCATTGAACTCAGGACCTCTGGAAGAACAGTCAGTGCTCCTTGTTTTTTTGTTTTGGTTTGTTGTTTTTTTTTTTTTTTCCCGAGACAGTGTTTCTCTGTGTAGCCCTGGCTGTCCTGGAACTCACTCTGTAGACCAGGCTGGCCTCGAACTCAGAAATCCACCTGCCTCTGCCTCCCAAGTGCTGGGATTAAAGGCGTGCACCACCACTGCCCGGACAGTCAGTGCTCTTAACCACTGAGCCATCTCTCCAGCTCCGACCTATTTATTTTTATTTTGTGTGTATAAATGTTTTGCTTGCATGTATGTAGTTCCTGACATGTGTGCCCTTGGAGGACCGATAAAGGCATCAGATCCCCTGGGACTTCAGTTACAGATGGCTGTGAGCCCTTATGTGAGTGTTGGGAACTGGGTACTCCCTAAAGACAGTAAGTGCTATGCTCTTAACCACTGAACCATCTCTCCAACCCCAAGAATGCAACAACGTGTTGCTGGTGTTACTGTTACTATTGCTTTTCTTTCTTTCTTTCTTTCTTTCTTTCTTTCTTTCTTTCTTTCTTTCTTTCTTTCCTTTTTTCTTTCTTCTTTCTTTCTTTGGTTTTTCAAGACAGGGTTTCTCTGTGTAGACCTGGCTGTCCTGGAACTCACTCTGTAGACCAGGCTGACCTCGAACTCAGAAATCTGCCTGCCTCTGTCTCCCAAGTGCTGGGATTAAAGGCATGAGCCACCACTACCCAACATCAAGAATGCAATCTTTGATTCCAGTAAATATTATACAGTACAGTACATAAGCAGGCAGAACTGATGGACAGAGCTTAACAATGGAGGACCTCCATTAGAGAAAGAAATCTGAGCTGGATTCAGAATAATGAGAAGGAGCCAGCCTCACAAAGAGCAGAAGGAAAAACACAGTCCTGAGTCTGGAAAGCACTGATTAGATTTATTTACGGCACAGGAAGCAAGCCAGTATGGCTGAGTGAAAAGGGCTGGGCGAGGGGTATTGGAGGAGTCGCAAACTTCATAAATGGGAGGGGTGCCCTTGCCCACACTCTCCAAATGGTACCCTCCTCAAGTTGTAAGACACATGGCCAGGAGAAAGCTTTGTTTTGGTTTTCAGAGCAAAATCTTAATCACACACACACACAGTATATTCAGAGACCATCATGTTCCAGTCAGTGGAGCTCAAAAGAGAAGCAATGAGGTATGTATGATGGAGATGCTAAAAGTCCAGTGTTGAGCTGGAGAGATGGCTCAGCAGGTAAGAGCACTGATTGTTCTTCCAAAGGTTATGAGTTCAAATCCCAGCATCCACATGGTGGCTCACAACCATCCATAAAGAGATCTGATGCCCTCTTCTGGTGTCTGAAGACAGCTACAGTGTACTTACATATAATAAATAAATCTTGGTTACTTTAAAATAAAATAAAATAAAAGTCCAGTATTTCATTGGCTCTTTCCATTTTTCTCTTCTCTTGGCCCCACCCCTTTCAAGTGTCCTGGTCCAGTGTGAGCCCCAGTTGGCTGCTGTTCCATTTACCACTTTCTGAGCCGGCCTCTCAGCAGCTACTTTGTCTAGAGAGGAGTAAAAGAAGAGATTAGAAGACGGCTGGAAGCAAGGGGCTAAGCAAGCAGGAAGGTCTCCTGGAGACAACGTTCCAAATGGGTCCCAGACTGATTGTTGCTTGTGAAGGTCTCCATGGCCAGAGCCCTTCAGGAAGGAAGGTGATCACGGGAAAGACGTTGTTAGGGCCAGTGAGTGAGAGGGACGCAGTGTGATTGAAAGGTGCCACCTGTCAGATCTTGGGGGAAATCTGAGCCTCCCAGTCTAAGGGAAAGTGTTGTACCAACAGAGCAGTAAACAATGCTCTTCCCAAAGCCCAGGCCTCTTGAAGGTGGGGTGGGGTGGAAGCAAGGAGGTGGGACTTTGAGCTGGGGGCTCAAAGCCACCAGAGCTTAAAGGACGATGGGAGTGAGGCTACTCATCTAGAACAAGGCAAGAGCTCCGAGCTGCAGGCAGAACCCCACAGGTAGGAAAGGCTGCGGTCCCCTTTCTAAAATTACTTCCCGTATCTTGGAGCCCCTACTCTTACCTTCCATGTGCCAGCGTTTTCAACGAGGACCCTACAATGACAGACATTCAGGCTGCTTTCTAATTCTTTCTGCTATGTCAATTCTTTTTCGATGTCTAAAGGAGTTGGGTGACCTTGAAGTCAGGTACAGAGTGGCCTGCAGGTGGGCATCTATGAAGAGGGCCGATGGGGAGGCCGGTGACAGGTGGAAGTCTTGGGGGTGGGGTAGGATGTCATGGCCTTTCCAAGTGAGGGCTGAAGTAGGTAAGGTAGGGGCCTCAGAACTGCTGGGAGAGAGAGGCATCACAGGAACAGAAATCATCCACACTACATCTTTCTATCTGGACTAGGGGAGCTGGACTGAACTGAGCACAATATAGGGGTAAAAGTTGGGGTTCACAGGGAAGAGGGAAGAAGGAAGCAGAGAAAAAGGCAGGAAAGGAATGCTTCTTGCTGAAGTGTGCACTTAGCTGAAAGAGAACCTCCTCAGCTTATCCAGTGGCTCCTCCACACTGGTGACTTGTCCACTTTTCTGAGCTGGAGCTTTAAAAAGACACTGGGCTGAGGATCTCATGGGGGAAAGCATCTTCAGTATATGCTCTGACTCTGGACTCAGGAGACCTTGGTTCCCGGTATAGTTTGACCTATTTAATCCTCCTATGACTTTAGTCACAGGAATATTACTCCCTAAACCAGACTCCTAAACTATAAAACGGGGTTACTTACACCTTCCCAGGAGGTCAAGCAAGGGATGGCTAAGGTAAGGGGGAGTGCTTCAGTGTGAGCTGTAGAACCGGGAGCACTGGGGAGAGCAGGTGTTAGCCTTGCTCCTCAGAATGCAGAGCTTCTTCACTCCTTGTCTATTTATGACAAGCCTGGAGGGGGAAACAGAGGTGGTGAGAAGGCAAGGTAGCTGAGGTGTGTGTGTGTGTGTGTGTGTGTGTGTGTGTGTGTTCACATGCATCCTGTCTCATCCCCTCCACCTCATGCGTGTAGTGTGCAACTAGAGGGAAAGATGGTTGGAGCAAACAGCTATGTCTTAGCCAAATATGCCTCATTTGGGATATCATCTTACTGACAGTCGGCTCTCTGTTTTAGAGCACTAATAAATGCCCTGGGGGCCAGGTCAGGACCTCACTGTGGCTCAGGAAAGGCACAGTCAATCTTCACTTAGGCAAACCGTGGACTAAGGACTCCCTCCAAGTACTTCCCATGCTCCCATGCGCTGGCCGCCTAAGATCCCCACTATTCATATGGACAAGGATCTGTTTCTGTCTCTAAAAATTAGGATGCAGAACAAGCATCACACAGTAAACTGGGAGCTGGAATCCCATGAGACCCCAGTGACTTTCCCCCCTGGCCCACACCACAAGGACAAAGAACAGAGGAGGAAGAGAGAGTTTGTGCCTCGTTCAGACCTTGAACATGGCTTTGTCAAAAGAAGGTAATAGGACTGTCTCGCGGAAAACATTTCAGTAGGAAAAGAGATCAGAGCGAGAGAGTCCATGGCCAGGTAGGTTTAAGGAAAGGTGAGCTCAGTGGTATTTGCCTTAGTCAGGGTTTCTATTCCTGCACAAGCATCATGACCAAGAAGCAAGCTGAGGAGGACAGGGTTTATTCTGCTTACACCTTCCACATTGCTGTTGATCACCAAAGGACGTCAGGACTGGAACTCAAGCAGGTCAGGAAGCAGGAGCTGATGCAGAGGCCATGGAGGGATGTTTCTTACTGGCTTGCTTCCCCTGGCTTGCTCAGCCTGCTCTCTTATAGAACCCAAGAGCACCAGCCCAGGGATGGCACCACCCACAAGGGGACCTCCTCCTTGATCACTAATTGAGAAAATGCCCCTCAACTGCATCTCATGGAGGCACTTCCCCAACTGAAGCTCCTTTCTCTGTGATAACTCCAGCCTGTGTCAAGTTGACATACAAAACCAGCCAGTACAATATTCAAGCTAAGTTTTCAGTTTTTAAACTCAGTGGCACCTGATATCTACTTAAATGTGGATGATGCTGTATATCTCTAAGAAAAGTCGGCTAAATTTGGAATAACTTCGGTCAGTGAATAAATGCATCTTCTTCTCACTGTCAAGAGAACCTTCATTCATTTTCCTTCTTCCTCTTCCTCATCATCATCCTCCTCTTCATCCTCCTCTTCATCCTCTTCTTCCTCTTCTTCCTCCTTTTCCTCCTCCTCCTCTTTTTCTTTGAGACATAGCTCCAGCTGGCTTCATGCAGCTGAGATTGATCCTCCTGCTTCTACCTCACAAATGCTAGAATTCTGTGCCTGGATCACTCTGCCCATTTTATACAGTGTTAGGGGTTGGATAGGAACTTTGTATGTGTCCCCTGCATCACAACACCTTTGTTTGTAGCATGCTTCCATAGGGTACTGTCTAGAAATCCTGATCTAAAGCTGGGGCTCTGAGGGAATCCCTTGAGCTCAAAAGTGAGTGGCCAGAAGGTCAGGTCCATGTGCTATGAGAGCCTGGCCAACTTTCCTTCATGCTGCCACACGTAAGATGGAGCCCTCTTGCTAGAATATATGGCTGAAGCGGCTGCACCAGGAAGAGGCTACTGTGTGAACAGTCTTCGTATCTTTACAAAACCCATCTGCTTCTTAGAAAGTAGAGGGCACCAAATCCAGGGACCTCTGGACTCTTGTCTAGGGGAACAGGAAGACTAAAGTAGGAGACAGAAGCAGATCCTGTCTTCATGCTGCCTGAGATCTGTTCCAATTTACTGAGGTGTCCTGGGTACTCTCACCAAGAAAGCACTGCCAAGGGCAGGAGGTATTTTTAGCCAATGACAAGAGTGTCCGCTCTTTGTACTGTCTGAGTCATGCCCTGAACCCCATTTGGGAACTGTTTTTCTTTGTAACTAGAACCCTAACAAGAGAAGGGAGTGAAGGAGCTGGCCCTTTCCTCTACTCCATAACTATATACTATACTCAAATAAGAATCACCAAGTGAAGGAAGGAATCCTCTCCTCTGCACATACCCAGGAGCAGGCAGAAGCCAGCTCTGCAGGCTAGAGAGGATGCAATTCTATTCTCTCACCACAGCAAACTCTTCTCGCCCACTTTTTAAGAATCACAGAGGCCCAGAGGCAGCCTGCCCAGGGGCTCCCCAAGCTTGAGTATTTTTACATCACCTCTGTGATTTGACATTTGTACCATCTCTACTCAAATTTCCTAAAAGCCCGTCTTGTTTTGAATTAAGCTATTTTTAAACCCAATAATGTATTTTTTTAAAGACACTTTAGATCCCTGCTGGAGATGGAAGCTCAATGTCGCTTACCAGAAATAGAAGGTGACTGAAAATCCACACAACGGAAGCAAGGCAGGGCTGCTCAGTTCTCTGCACCTGCCTGCTTCCGGCTCTAGGGGGCGGGCAGCATTGTTCCTCTCACGCTGTGGAATGATGGTATTCCATGGTGACCACCTCACTGACTTAACCAAAATGAGGCAAAAATTATTTAAAAAGCATGATATGAGGCTGAGCATTTCACTCAGGGGTAACGTGATGACCTGCATCCATGAAGCCCTAGGTTTGATGATGATGATGATGATTGTGGTGGTATAATAATAAGCGTGGTGGTACAAGCTTATAATCCCAGCACGCAGGAGACAGAGGCAGTAGGATTAGGATTTCAAGGATATTCTCTTGCTAAAATGCAAGTATGAGGCCATCCTAGGCTACATGAGACTCTGCTTCAAAATAATAACAATAAAGCCATACTTACAGAAGGGCACTGCATAAATGCCACCCAACATCGTCAAAATGCTCCAACTGCCCCTCTTTAGCAGAGAGAACTCTCTATGTCTTTCTTATTTCCACAGGGAGAGTGGGAATTTGATGTCACACCCACCTAATTAGTAAGGGAAACAAGACAAAACTACAGACTTCTTGACTCCTGAGCCAGGGCAGTGTGCAATAAAGTCTTCACGTCTTCTCTTTCTAGACATGGAGCAGAGAGACGGGAACCCCTCTGAGGATGGGACCACTGTCTCCCCAACTGCAGGGACTCTTGGGACGCCAGGAAGTCAGGGCACTGCAAAGAAGGTGGCCGAAGGCACGGTTGGGACGAGTGACAAAGAAGAGCCTCCAGTTGGAGCAGAACATTTGTGTGAAGCAGCGTCTGAGAGTGGTGCGTCAGAGAGGTCACCCGGGGAAGCCAGCGTAGTAGATGAGCTCAAGCCAGACTCGCAAGGGGAGGCCAGAGGGAAGGAGGAGGCCAAGGCTAGCCTTGCTGAGGAGGAAGGTGGGAAGGAAGTCGCCACAGCAGCTTCTCAGGAAGACACTGGTAAGAAAGAAGAAACAAAACCTGAACCCAATGATGTTAGGGAGAAAAAAGAGATCATGCTGGCCTCGGAGAAGCAGCAGGTTGATGAGAAAGAGACCAATCTAGAATCTAAGGAGAAATCGGATGTGATTGATAAGGCCGAGCCTGAATCCAAGGAGGATGCTGGAGCAGAGGTTACTGCCAACGAGGCTGAGACTGAATCTCAGAAGAAGGCTGATGTGAAAGACCAGGCCAAACCCGAGCTTCAGGAAGTTGATGGGAAAGAGACTGGAAGTGACTCAAAGGAGCTGGTGGTGAGTAAGGCATAGGGAAGGTCTCAAGGCTCCTCCCCGTCTAGAATCAAAGCCTCCCGTGATTCCCATGTTTGTTTGTGGGTTTGTTGTTCGTTTGTTTGTTGTTACTACTACAACACACCCAAGCAAATCAAGTTAACAGAGGAAAGCTTTATTTTGGTACATGGTTTTAAAGGTTTCAGTCCTGGCTCCATTGCTTTTAGGCCTTTGATAAGACAGAAATACATGAAAGGGTATGATGTAAGAAAACTGGTTTTCTATGACAGCCAAGAAGCAGGAAACAGGATATGAGAAACCTCTGAACCCAAGATATTCAATTCCATGGGGAGATGGCTTGTTGGGTACAAACACTTGCTAAGCAAGCTAAGTTCTGAGTTTAAATCCTCAGAGCCTATGTCAAAGTCAGGGCCAGAAATACACATTTGTAATCCCAGTGCGCCTGATGGGAGGCCAACCCTGAGAAGAGAATCCTGTTTTGCACAGGCAAACAACAAAGAAAACTTGTCTCAGAAAAGGAGGAAGTAAGCATTATACCTGAGGTTGTCCTCTCACCTATACACACACACACACACCACACACACAAACACACACACACACATTGTGGCATGCTTGTGCCCATACTCACACATGAGTATAATCACATACTGTGGACACACACAGAGACCCATACACATCACTACTTAGGGACACACACACACATATGTACAGCGCATAAAAGATAATGTGCTTCAAAGGCACAGCCCCAGTGACAAATCTTCCTACTAAGCCCTACCTCCTATAAAAGCTCAGTCAGCTATGAACTCATCAATGGGATAGTCTGTTGATGACGTTAGAGACCTCATGATACAACCTACCTGTCAATAGAGGTGTGGCCACTTTCTATCCAAACCATAATACCTTGGGCAAGTACCCTTTCCCCCGCCAGGTATCGAGATACGAGAGTGGGAATAGAGAAAGGAAAGTGTGGTTCAGGCTGCCTTCCAAATTTGTCTGACGTTCTTTGAAAGCCTTGGGTAGCTGCCTACACAGATCCTGTTCATCCCAGGAGCCAGAGAGTCCCACTGAAGAGCAGGAGCAGGGTAAGGGAGATGAATCAGAAGAAAGGGCTTCGGTGATTCCTAGCTCCCCCGAGGAGTGGCCCGAGAGTCCCACAGACGAGGGGCCCAGCCTCAGCCCAGGTAAGGAACAGCCCAGGTTATGGCTAACCTGAAGGAGGAGGATCCAGAGAACACGTCACAGAGAGCCTCAGCTTCCTTCCACTCTCTTCCTTCTCTCCAGATGGGTTGGCTCCAGAGTCTACAGCATCTGGAGAGACCAGTCCTTCACCCAGGTAAAGTTAGGCCCTAGCGCTGACTCCTTTCTCCGGATCCTTCTGGGCCTCCCTCGAACCCGATTTTCAGAATCCCTAGCCCTCAGCCTTGTATCCCCATCAGATCCCAGAAAACACGTAGGAGGCATGAAAGATGCCTGATCTACCTCCTGCTCCGTGGCTGAAGCCTCTTCAGACCCCATGACTTCATGACAGCTCTCTAAGAATTCAGAGTCCTGAGTTTGGGCAACGGCTCTGCCACTTACCAGTCATGTGACCTTGGCGAAGTCACTCAGCTCCTTCGCCTCAGTGACGTGAACATAACGATTGTATGGATTGCCCAGGGTTATTGTAGAGTCTGATGACTAGTGAGCAAACAGCACTTGAGCACGGCGCCTGGCATATGGAAAGTGCTGGAGAGCCGGCTTTATCCGTCCATCACCCCCCAGTCCCTCCCTTTCATGTCTCTTCGAGACAGGTGACCTGTGAATACTCACCAAGCATTTGCACAGCTTTGTAGCAAGTGCATCTACCTGACCCTGATCTTCTATAGGCCTCAGAATCACCTTGTCGGGTAGCCATTCTTGCCCCCATTTTACAGATGGGAAAGCAGAGGTTCTGAGAAGATCACACAGCAAATAATAACAAAGCCAGGATCTAAACTCAGGTCAGACCCCAGATGTGCCCTAGTTTTGCACCACATGGCCTCAAGAGACCACAGGCTCCCCCAAGTTAGCTTGAGTCTGTTTGTTGCTTCTTGGCCCTTCCAGTGCTAGTGCTAGGCACAGGATGAACGTGTGCTCTGATTAAGCATACATGTACAGACTTGTATATGGTGGTGACCTCTGCCCAGCCCCCATGCAGCCTGTGTTGTCGGTTCAATCACCTTTCCTGCTTCTGCAACTCTCCATGTAGTGAATCTTCACCCAGTGAGGTGCCAGAGAGTCCCACAGAGCCCCAACCCTCGGAGAAAAAGAAGGATCGGGCACCAGAACGCAGGGTGTCGGCTTCCAGCCGGCCCCGGGGACCCCGTGCACAGAATCGGAAGGCCATCATGGACAAATTTGGAGGGTAGGATCCCAACCGGGAGCCAGGGTGGGCTGAGATTTCCCTAGGATTTGTGGATGGGGTCGAGGGAGGGAGGCCTGGGGGGCCAGTGGAAACCATCATGGCCAGGCCCGAGACCGGGAGCCAGAGATTCGCCACCACCGTTTGTAGTACCTTGCTCCTCCCTTCACAGGGCAGCCTCCGGCCCCACTGCACTGTTCCGGAACACAAAGGCAGCCGGGGCGGCCATTGGTGGTGTTAAGAACATGCTTTTGGAGTGGTGCCGGGCCATGACGAGAAACTACGAGGTGGGCACAGGCTGGGGATACAGAAGGGACAGGGGACACTTTTCCCCGGGGCAATAGTGTGGTGAGAATCTGAGGGTTCAGATTCCAAAGGGTGGGAGCGGCAAAGTCCAGGTCTCGAGGCCAGGGTCGCTAAGGTCTTCTGTTCCCTGCCCGCCTATCTCAGCACGTGGACATCCAGAACTTCTCGTCCAGCTGGGGCAACGGCATGGCCTTCTGTGCCCTCATCCACAAGTTTTTCCCAGAAGCTTTTGACTATGCAGAGCTGGACCCAGCCAAGCGCCGGCACAACTTCACCCTAGCTTTCTCTACTGCAGAGTAAGCCTCAGTTCTGGGACAACGCGTCAGAAGGGAGGTGGGTGGCCTCGGGGGTGGGGGTGGGGAGTCCAGATGGGTGCACAGGGTGCAGAGCAGGTGGTCAGACAGAGAATACTGCCACACCATTCGGACCTGAGTTCCATCCGGGACACATGTAAAATCCCCAGTGTAGCAGAGACAGGCAGATCCCTGAGCTGGCTGACCAGCCTAGTCTAATTGGTGAAGAGACCAAGTCTCAAATACCCAGATGGGCTGTGCCTGAGGTACAACACCCAAGGCTGATTTATGGCCTCCACAAACCTGCAAACACATGTGCACGTGAACACACACAGCCTGAGAAAATTTGAAATCCAAGCAGGATTACGGAAGAGAAGAAAGGCAAGCCTTCTGGTATTGGACAAGAGGATACAGAAGTTGATTCTGTGTAACCTTGGACACACCCACTCTCCTTTATTTCCTTGGGCTTCCAAATCCCGTGGTGTTTCCCTTTTTACTGAGATAAGAACTCTGTAATATGATTAAGTTCCTGGAACGTGTAACAGACCCTAACCCACAGCAAGTACTTCAAAAACTCTTGGCTACGTTACCATTACCATAACGAATGATCATAACGAACATATCATATCGGTTACTATAATTACCATTTACTTTGGGATTTTTCTGGGAAGTGCAGTGAGAGCCCATCTTAACACAAAACCAACCAACCAACCACCACCAACAACAACAAAACTTGGTTGCTAGCCGGGCATGGTGGCACACACCTATAATCCCAGCACTTGGGATGCAGAGGCTGGCAGATTTCTGAGTTCAAGGCCAGCCTGGTCTACAGAGTGAGTTCCAGGACAGCCAGGGCTACACAGAGAAACCCTGTCTCAAGAAAACAAACAAACAAACAAACAAACAAACAAAAAAGCATGGTTTCCAGAGGGGGTAACAAGGGCGTTCTTGGGATTCCTACCATCCCCCACCCCACACCCCCACCGCAGGGGAGGGTCCCAGCAAGGAACTGCTAAGCCACCAGCAGAGACAAGATTGTATGAAGGGGATGGCCAGCCAGAGAGCACCTCAGGCCCCTGACGGACAGACAGCCACATGCTTTTTCTAAAGCCCACACATAGTGGTGTGTGCCTTTAATTTCAATACCTTGAGGCTGAAGCAGGAGGATTGCTGCGAATTTGAAGCCAGCCCATCAGTGATGGTGCACACTCTAATCCTAGCACTTAGGAGCTAGAGGCATGAGCACCAAAAGGTTAAGTTCAACCTTCACCTCACACAACCGCTGGAGGTCAGCCCATGATCCAGGAGAATCTGTCTCAAATACACACACACATACATACACACATACACATACACATATACATACATACATACATACATACGTACATACATACATACACAAACAAACCCAAGGAATGCAGATGCTAAAGCCCTCTAGTCTAACCCAGGCCTGGCCACCCACCCATAGGAATGTGTATCTCCATCAGAAACACAAAAGTATATGGACCCATACTTTGCCCACATGTGTGTCTGAGGGTGTTGAATCCTCTAAAGCAGGAGTTACAGATATGGTGAGCCACTATGTGGTTGCTCTTACACTGAGCCTTCTCTCCGATCCCCTCTCAACAACTTTTTACAGCAGGTTTTCTCAAACATTAGTTGAATGGGCTGCATACTACTGGTATTAAGGGGAGACCTTCCAGTTAGGTGAAGATCAGTGGCCAACCCTCTCTTCCTAAGAGGGTCTCTGAGACACAAGGATGCCGCTTAAAAGCCACTGATGGCCAGGTGTGGTGGAATGTGCCTTTAATCCCAACATTTGGAAGCAGAGGCAAACAACAACCACAAAACCCCAGCCGCACTCTGTATTCCTAACGAGCTCTTCCAGTTTTCTGTTGTTGTGCGGAAGACAAGGTCAGGGACCAGGAAGCACAGCCCAGCAATACCCAGTGCAGAGCGAAGGCTTTATAAACCACGTGAGCATCTGCAAAATATTTGTCCAGACCCACTCACTGGATCCTCATACGTGGAGATGGGCAGAGGGTTAGGGTCCTCCCAGATCCCTACCAGAGGACTGTGGCAGGGTAGGTATTATGTGACACTCCTGGTCTAGCTAAGCTTAGAGGCAACAAAAGAATAGGCAGCTCCGCCCCACCCAAACATCCCTAACCTAGAGAGTACAAACCTGGTTTCAAGTAAGGCAGAGGCACAGCAAAGCAGAGGTGACCACGGGCTTTGGGAGGCACCAGCCAACGGAATGGGAATGAGGCCAGGGAGAATTATAGGAACAGAGAGTGGAGAATCATCGTAGTTGATTGTAGGAGCCAAGGTCTGAATCCTCACTCCTCTTTCCCAGCTCCGTGGCCTCTCTGAAACTGTCTTACAGGATTTGAAGGGGGGGAGCACCTCTGACACAGCTCTCACCCTCATCCCCTGATCTGGAACTGTCTCCTCTAGTTCTCAAAATCCTTCCATGAAGAGAAGGACTAGCCAATCCAGAGCCCCAGTGGGCTTCATCAAGTTACTGTGTTGAGGGAGTCCTTCTCTGGTCAGGCTCCAGAAACATAAAAGGTTTGCCTCCCCAGCGTTAGGGCGACAGCACTAGCCCACAGCCATGGACTGAGGTGTGGATGCGGAAAGTGTGTCCCATTCTTCAAAACTCTCTGATCCACGCCCTTCCCCCAGCTCCCATGCCAGAGGCTTGGATTTCAGCCCAGCAGTGGCAGCCCCTGGAGAGGATTTCCACTACGGCCTTCTTACCCCCATTGCTAGCACCCACGGTTGGCTGGCTTTGGCAGCCCAGACTGCTGAGACCTTAGAGTCCTCAGAGCCAAGGTGCCAAAGGCATCGGGCAGGCCTGGGGTTGAGTCCCACCTGTTACATTCTTTCACCTAGGGCAAAGCACCAAACCCTGTCAGCTCAGTTCCTCCTCTGCTTGTTAGCGATAAAGAGGAGTAACTGAGACCATCTTGCAGAACTAGCTGATAAGACACCTGGCACTGGGAAGTGAGGCCCTGGCCGTGATTAGCCCGGCTTATCGGCCTTGGCAGAGTCAGGGGGTATCAAGTAGCCTCAGAGTACAGCTGATATGTTAGAAAACGAGCTCGCTGGGTTCCCTGAAGTCCAGAAACAAACCAAGCAGCCCTGCATCAGGGCCTTCGCAAACGCTGTTTCTCTTAGTTATCTCGGAGCCTTCCTCAAGTGCCCTGTTTAAATCATCACTCCAGCGTGGAGTGGCCCTTCTCCAATATTCTGTTCTCCATAAGACCTCTCACCAATCTGATAGGCCTTCTGCTTCGTGTATTTTTTTGGCTATTCGCTGCTAACAAGTAGAAGAGTGCCTGGCACACAGTAGGTATTTAATAAATAGATGATCTAACTAAATGAAGCTGCTAGGGTTGGTAGGACTCATGTTCTGTCCTCTTAAGTATTTGCTGTTCCCAATCCAGACCACAGCTCTACATGTGGAAGGAGGAAGATCATACAGACTAGAAAGCAGAGGTCCCATGTGAGGATGTGGAGACCCAGGCCCACTGAATATATATGTCTTAGTCTTGGCGCGCAGGGCCTCTGTCACCACATAGCACACACTGGGATGGCGGGCCTGGTGCCTTTCACTTGCCTGGAACCGTCCATCTCCCTCTTCACCTTTGACCCTGTGCTCCTCCGTCCACCCTCCCCTCAGGAAGCTAGCGGACTGTGCCCAGCTGCTGGATGTGGACGACATGGTGCGGCTGGCAGTGCCCGATTCCAAGTGCGTCTACACCTACATCCAGGAGCTATACCGTAGCCTTGTGCAGAAAGGGCTGGTGAAGACGAAAAAGAAATGAATGGCAAAGCCATGCGGGAGGAGGAAGCGGGGGCCCAGCTGCCAACCGTCGCCTCGGGGTGCTTTTGCCGCACCAGGCAGAAAGTAGGTAGCACCAGTATCAATAGCATTAGAAGTACTTTTGCAAAATTCCTCTCATTCCTTGCTATCCCCCCACCCTGCACCCCAACCAGCCATACGTGTGTTATAGGCGGTGGCCAAAAATAAAAAGAAACCTGCATTTGGAGCCATGTGTGGCAGTTTGCCCGGTCTCTTTTGTTTCTCTCCACTTACTCCCACGAACGGGGGAGTCCGGGACTTCTAGACAGGAAGTAGATAATGTCTAGAAATCTGACACAACTGTGCTTCTGGAGCCGGTCAGTGGGTGGCGCTCGAGAGACGGCCAACATTCTAACTAACTGGTTTCCAACAAAATTGATCACTCCTACTCTGGCTGAAGTTTCGCCTGCCTTGTGGTTCCACTGTATCGAAGTTCAGTTGGTAAGAGAGGAGTGGTCTGGCGTATATGAAGCTGTGGGCTCATTGTCTAGCACTAGGGAAGGGAAATCAGACATGCCGCCAAGGATATAGGAAGAAATGGGGCTTTCTGCTGATTGTCAGAAGGACATGCACAATCCATGGATGAGCTGTTGCCTCTCCCAAACCACTGGTGGTCCCCGGAGACCTCTGGAAGGCCCACCCGAGGCTGGCCTCAGCATTTCTCATAATGTATGGGGAATGGCCACTAGATGCTGAGTCACACTCTTTGTTAGCCTCCAGCCTGCTTTCCCATGAAATACTTCATTCACACGGCTCTAACAAGGTAAAAAGGCCAGGCTACCAAGCCAGACAGGGGCAGGCTACCAAGCCAGACCGGCAACCTTAGCTGAACCCTCAGGACCTGCATAGTGGAAGGAGAAATTTATGTCTCCAATAAACTGTTCTTTTACCTCTACTCCCAGGCCATGGTGTGTTCACAAACGTCTACACAAACACATTTTTTTTTTTAAAAAAAAAAGTAACAAAAACTTTAAAAACAAACTCCAAAACCACCCCATCCATTCATGGAAAACTTAGTGGAACTCTGAACTCCATCTGTGAAATTAATGGCAGACTAGCAGACACATTTTGTGGAGCCCCCTGGACAGGAGGTTGAGGGTACAGGAATCCCAGCTTGAGGCCTGGCCCCCAGAAATGTAGCTGTCAAGGAGCAAATAATGAAACATGAGCCAGGCAGTGGTGGCGCACGCCTGTAATCCCAGCACTTGGGAGGCAGAGGCAGGCAGATTTCTAAGTTCAAGGCCAGCCTGGTCTACAGAGTGAGTTCCAGGACAGCCAGGGCTACACAGAGAAACCCTGTCTCGAAAAAACCAAATCCAAAAGAAAAAAGAAACAAACATGAAGTCCGACTTCTGGGTGGAGGTTAGACTCTTTATTTTGAGATTCATCAGTGGAAAATAAGATATTTGAGACTTAAATCTGGCCATGCCTATTACAAGTTTGGTTGAACTCGATCACTCAACAGTAGATTTGGCACCTTTGGCAGATATAGGCTCTGCCTTCCAAGCAGAGTCCTGCCTTTGTCACCTCTTGGTGCCTGAGCCCTGGGGTATTCATTTTCTGCCAATTGGACATTCAATTTCCATCTGTCCTAAGATGGAAAGCAGACCTGAAACTGTGCAAACCTAATTCCCACTGGGTCTGGAGCCACCGAGGATGGGGGACTGGGACATCCACACCCAGGTGGCTCCAGGAAGGGTCACTCACCACACAGCTCCCCCCACACATACATACACACCAGGTATAATATTCATCATTAGCAGCTACAGAGGAAGACTTAGGCGCAGGCTGTGCTTCCCAAGGCCTCTGGCACCAGCCTGTGACACCCATTCATTAAGCAGAAGATCCAGACAGAGGCTTCAGAACCAGAATTAAGAGGGTCGATCCTCTCCATACTGAAGGGTGAATTCTTCCGCCTTCTTCCTGAACATCTCCGGGTCTCGAGTCAGGAGGTCTGCAAGTTCTAAACGCACAGGCTCGTCTAGATTCGGTCTATTCACCAGCGCGCTGAGGGCCTCCAAGACTGGGGGAGGGGACAGAGAAGGCCGTCAGGACCAAGCAGGGCCATGGGAGGAGAAAAAGTCTACTCATCCCCAGATTCTTCCAAAGCCCCACAATCCTCTCAGGGTACTGCGAGCGCACAGCATCACTTAGGATGGCCCCATAGGCAAAGCAGATCCCCTCTCATTCTTGATGGGTGGGTTAAAGCCCCGACTCAGGGATGAGTAGTTCTCCGTCGTCCGCTCCTTTTACACAGGGTTTGACTATGAAACCCAGGCTGCCCTTGAACCCACGCTCCTCCGCCTCCCATGTGCTAGGATTAGCAACACATCCCACCATGCCTGACTCGCAGTGTTCAAACAACTATTCGTCATACTTCGAAGAAGCTTCTCATGAGCTAAGCGGGACTCTCGTTCCTCGCTTTTACTCTCTTTTTCTTTTTTTTACTTTTTTTCTCCCTCACACAGTACATCCAGACTGCAGCCTCCTGTTCCTCTCCTCCACCCAGTGCCCCCTATGAGCCTTCCCTCTCTCCCAGATCCACTGCTCCTCTGTTTTCCTTCAGAAAAGATCAAGCCTCCTGTGATATCAACCAAACACAGCCTAACAAGATGTAACACAAACCCTCATATCAAGGTTGGACGAAACAACCTAGTGGAAGGAAAAGGATCCCACGAGCAGGCAAAAGAGTCAGAGACTCCCCCACTCTCGATGTCCCATAAAAACCCCAAGCTAAACGACCACAGCACACGTTTGCAGAGCGCCTAGTGCACACCACGCGGGCTCCGCGACTGCCGCTTCAGTCCCGGTGAGCCCCTCTGAGCCCGACTCGGTTGATGTCTGTGGGCTGTGTTCTCCTGGTGTCCTCAAACCTTCTGGCTCCTACGGTTCTTCCCCCACCTCTTCTGCAGGGTTCCCCGAATTCTACCTAATCTTTGGCTGTGGCGCTGTGCATCTGCCCCATCAGCTGCTGGGGGAGCCCTCTCTGAGGATGACTTGGTCAGGCACTGCTGGGCTGGGCTAGATCTACGAGTCTCTCACCTCTTTTTTTTTTTTTTTTTTTTTTTTGGTATTTTGGTTTTTTGGATTTGGCTTTTTTCCAAGACAGGGTTTCTCTGTATAGCCCTGGCTGTCCTGGAACTCACTCTGTAGACCAGGCTGGCCTCGAACTCAGAAATCTGCCTGCCTCTGCCTCCCAGAGTACTGGGATTACAGGCGTGCGCCACCACTGCCCTGCTCTCTCACTATTTTTAAGAGGCACTCTGGTTTTCTGTTTTTAATATCTTAGTGTGTGTGCTGGTGTCGTGTTCCGCCCTCCCCCCAGTGTGCAGATGCTCTTGAAGGCTAGACCAGGGAGCTGGATCCCCTAGAGCTGGAGTTACAGAGTTGTGAGGAAACTACTGTGAGTGCTGGGAACTGAACTCCTGTCTCCAGCAAGAGCAGCGGTCATTAACTTACAAGCCATCTTTCAAACATCCCTGGTTTTCTGTTAGACTTGGATTTCCAAGAAACTTATTTGGAGTAAAGGGGTTCTGAACTGAAAGACTGAAAACCCCTCCTGCCTCAGTGGCTATTAATCTTTCTCAGCTGCTTTTGGGAACCTGAGAAGGTGGCATCTAACCTTTCCAGGAATGCACACAATTTCTATGCCCTCATTTAGAGCTCTAGTGAAGGAAGCATCACAGGCCCCCAGGGCTCATCCAAGGCCCACTTCTGTGTCTCCCTCAGTCCCAAAGATCCCTGTTCCCCTGGATTAAGAATCTTGAGCAGAGCCGGGCAGTGGTGGTGCACGCCTGTAATCCCAGCACTTAGGAGGCAGAGGCAGGCAGATTTCTGAGTTCATGGCCAGCCTGGTCTACAGAGTGAGTTCCAGGACATCCAGGGCTACACAGAGAAACCCTGTCTCGAAAAAACAAAAAACAAAACAAAACAAAACGGGCTGGAGAGGTGGCTCAGCGGGTAAGAGCACCGACTGCTCTTCCAAAGGTCCTGAGTTCAAATCCCAGCAACCACATGGTTGCTCACAACCATCCGTAATGAGATCTGATGCCCTCTTCTGGTGTGTCTGAGGACAGCTACAGTGTATTTACATATAATAAATAAATAAATCTTTAAACAAAACAAAACAAAAAGAATCTTTAGCGGCCAGATACAGTCTGGCACCCGGGTTAAGACCACAGACTTTAGAGCTTTCCTGTCCAACATGGTCACCACTGCTTACACGTTATTTAAATTTAAATTCATGAATGGCCAATACAATTAAGAATTCAGTTCCAGTTTCAGGAGGACTATGATGTTAGTCATTCACTGGAGACACAGCCAACATTTTGAGCACTACGAAAAGTTCTGTTACTGCTCTAGAGTCGGGGGTGTTTGACTTGGGCTCCTCGAAAAATTATAAGCTTACTTAAACATATTTATGTTTGCTGTGGGGTGGTGCCTGTTCATGCAGTTCAAGCATGGATATCACAGGCACATCCTTTTACAGTAGCAACAGGCTCGCTCCATGTCCTAGGATTTCTGTGACGGTGATGAAAGACCATGGCCAAAATCAACCTGTTGAGGAAAGGGCTTATGTAGCTTACAACTCTCAGGTGCCACTTCGTCAGTGAGGGGAGTGAGGACAGGAACTGAACAGAGTCTACAAGGAGCACTAGCTTACCAGCTGGCTCCTCGCAGCCTGCTTTCTTACACAACTCAGAACCAGCTCTTCAGAGTTGGCACCGCCCACAGTGGGCTAGCCTTCTCACAGCAATCTTTAACCAAGAAAATGCCCAGACAGGGCTGAGAGATGGCTCAGTGGTTAAGAGCACTGACCCCTCTTCCAGAGGTCCTGAGTTCAATTCCCAGCATCTACATTCCAAACTCACAGCCATCTGTAATGGGATCTGATGCCCTCTTCTGGTGTATCTGAGGACAGCTACAGTGTACTCACATACATACAAGAAAAAAAGAAAATGCCAGACAGACTTACCTACAGGGCAGTCTTATGGAGGCATTCTCTCAATGGTGAGTCCCTCTTCCCAAAAGATTCTAGCTTGTGTTAAGCTAACATAAAACTAAGCAACAACTATACCTGCTAGATTTAGCCACACTCTGCCCCTTGGCACCTGTAGGTCCTTCACCTAAGCTTGAGTGTCTCGGTTTAGGGTGACATGAGATGATAGTCCTCTACAGCCAAGCGCTCTCTCTCTCTCTCTCTCTCTCTCTCTCTCTCTCTCTGACCAACACACACACCATGGCTACATTTCTCAATCACATCTGCTAGAATATGCCGACCATCCAGTGTCTTTCCATCCAAAAAGGGAATTCATCTCACACTGACATTTTTATCACTCCGACTCCTTTATTTTCTAAACACATTTCCTGGGGACGAGTAGATAGCTCATCAGTTAACAGCACAGGTTTCTCTTTATAGACAAACTACATTCGATTCCTAGCATCCACGTGGGACCTCGCAACAAATGCCTGTAACTCAAATCCCAGGGTTCCAACACTCTCTCCTGGCCTTTACAGGCACTAGACACACACATGGTACATAGACATACATGCAGGCAAAAAGTCCTTACATATTAAATAAATGTTTAAAACTTTTTATATAGCTTTTAAATTCTTGTGGCTGAGTATTTCGCCTGCATGTACATGTGTGCACCATGAGCATGAGCACTCTTGACAGCCAGAAGAGGGCGCTGGGTCTCCTGGAACTGGAATTAGAGATGGCTGTGTGCCACCACCTGGGTGCAGGAATGGAACCCAGACCCTCTGCAAAAGCCACAGGTGCTCTTAACTTCAGAGCTATCACTCCAGCGCCCACTGGCACAGGGTCTAACATAGTTCAGGGATAATCATTTGTTTGTTTGGTTTTTTTCCTTAAAGAGTTATTTATTTTATGTATGTGAGTACACTGTTGCTCTCTTCAAACACACCAGAAGAGGGCATCTGGTGCCCATTACAGATAGTTGTAAGCTTGGAATGTGGATGCTGGGAATTGAACTCAGGACCTCTGGAAGAGCAGTCAGTGCTCTTAACTGCTGAGCCATCTCTCCAGCCCCAAGGATGAATTTTTTATTTACTTGTGTGTGGGGGTGGGGTGGGGTAGGGGGTGGCACACGGATGTCAAAGATCTCATGGAGAGATCGCACAACTTGTGTGAGTCGGTTCAATCGCTCCACCGTGGGATCTGTGGATCACACCAGTTTTAGGCTTGCTGGGTGAGCCTTTTTACCAGCTCAATCACCTTGCCCTTGAAGATGACCTTGAACTTCTGACCCTCCTGCTTCCACTTCCCAAAGGGTTGAGATCCCAAGTGTGGGTGATCACACCCAGTGTATAAGGTGCGAGTGACTGAACCTAAGACCTTCTGTAGACAAGGAAAGCCCCAAATTACACCCTGGGTTCCACCCCCTTCCCTGTCTCTTCGCCTTTTAGCCTTTAAATCACAATAAGCTCACAACAGCCCCCTCCTCCATCGGCCCCTCCTCTGGGCAAGGCCCACCCTACCTTGATAGATCTTCCTGTAAGGCTTCCAGTTCTCAGGGCTGATGAGGGGCAGGCACACCAGGCCATCTTCTCTGATGTTGGGGTGGTAGATCTTGGTGGTGAATCTCAAAGTGGGAGGCTTAAGTGGATACTCCCTGGGGAAATCGATCCGCAGACGGAAGGCCTTGAGAGCATAAGGAAGCTGGTCCTGATCAAAGGGAAGAGACTGAGGTCTGGTCTGATGGTAAAACTCCCTACAAGACAGCTTTCCTCCAAAGGCTTTGATCTGGTTTTCCCTTCTTCCATGCCCAGGAAGATAGATGCGCTTGGTGGCTGCCTTAGTTAGATGGAGGATAAACTCACAGAAGATCTGACCCTGCCTATGCTCTCTTGCCACGAGTGAGCCACCTGCTGTCCCTGAGCCTCAGGTTCCTCATCTGAAACCTAGAAAAGCACCCAGACAGCCCTGGTTAGGCTCAGTGGGTCATAACATGCCTTGGACCGCCCCAGCAGGGGGATTCAGACCGAGGGAAGGGCTTTGGTTTTCAGGAGAGACACAGGTTCAGTGGATGACAAACAGAAACAACCACAGAGGTGGTTTGAATCTGATGTATTTAGGAGCTCTCAAGTAAGGTTTTTATACACGAAAAGTCAGTATTACCATTTCAAAAGATGTATCCAGTGAAGCAGGCACAATTATTATAACCATTTGGCACAAGGAAATGCAAAATCAACCAGGTATAATGTTTCTCCCAAGTAACAGATTTATAGGATCAATTAACAGATAACATAAATCTTTTTGATTAGAATACAGAGGCACTTGTAGTTAACAGCAAACTTTCAAAAAGAGTTTAAAGTGTCCTATACCCCCTGGGTCTTAATGAGTTTCCATGAGTAATCCTTCTCTAACATTTAGCTTTTACCCTGTAAAAACTTCTTGACTTAGTCAATGCTTTCTCCACCCTCATCTACATACGCATAGCCATATAAATTTGCATGTTGTTGGGGGGGGTTGTAACTATGTAAATGACTTTGAGGCAAAGCGTTGTAGTTTTTAGAAAAGAGTTTGCAGCCAGTGACTCTACTTCAAAGAACGGATTCCCGGGCTGGGCTATTAGGATCACCTTGTGACCAAGGAAAAGAGGAAATTGAGAGCAAAACAAACTGCCTGAGAACTGCGGCTCAGAATTATCCTCTAGCTGGAGAGTTCCACAGCCTTCCCAGGAGGCCTCCTCCCCTTGGAGTTTAACGCCTCAGTCTGTGGAATTTTTGTCACACAGAATCTACTGGGGTTGGTGTGGCAATAACACAAGACAAACAGGCGTGTGAGAAAGAAAGAGAGGAGCCAGGCATGCGAGCATCCAGTGTGCGGATAACATAGGTAGGAAACGTCAAAGGGCAAATTCACTCATTAAAAATGGTGCAGCCCTTGGGAGCTGGAGAGATGGCTCAGAGGTTAAGAACACTGACTGCTCTGCCAGAGGTCCTGAGTTCAAATCCCAGCAACCACATGGTGGCTCGCAACCATCTGTAATGAGATCTGACTCCCCTCTTCTGGAGTGTCTGAAGACAGCTACGGAGTATTTACATATAATAAATAAATAAATCTTAAAAAAAAAATGGTGCAGCCCGCTGAGCAGTGGTGGCGCACGCCTGTAATCCCAGCACTTGGGAGGCAGAGGCAGGCAGATTTCTGAATTTGAGGCCAGCCTGGTCTACAGAGTGAGTTCCAGGACAGACAGGGGTACACAAAGAAACCCTGTCTCGAAAAAAAAAAAAAAAAGATGATGTGGGAAAACAGGAAGCAGGTCCCCAAAAATTAAAATACGACCGATCAATTCTACTTTGGGATGTATTCCTCAAAGAATTTTTAAATTTAATTTATTTTATTTATTCACTTTATGTCCCACTCACTGTCCCTCCCCTCCCAGTCACCCCCTCCCAAAGTCACCCCCTTCCCACATTCCCTCTCCCCCAAATAATTTTTTAAAGGTTCATTTATTTTATGCGTATGAATGTCTGCACGTATGTACGAGTGAGTACCACATGCCCATGGAAGTCAGAAAGTTTTGATTCCCCTGGACTGGAGTTCCAAATGGCTGTGAGCCACCATGTTGGTGCTGGAATTTGAACTACGGTCCTCTGCAAGAGCAGCCAGCACTCTCAACCCCAGAGTCATCTGTCCAGCACTCCTCAAAGGACTTTGTTTTTTCAAGTTTCTCTGTGTAGCCCTGGCTGTCCTGGAACTTGCTCTGTAGACCAGGCTGGCCTTGAACTCAGAGATCCATCTGCCTCTGACTCCTGAATGCTGGGATTAAAGGTGTGAACCACCATACCCAGGAGAATTTTTTTCCTAAATAAAATCACTTTATTATGAAGTTACAAATAAAAACATCACACAAGTTACTGTAGTCACTCAATCATTTGCCCAGTCCCAAGCTCTATACATAAACTTATAGTCAATAAACTCTATTCAATAAACTTCTACAGTTAGAACAGCCATTCTGAAGCCATGCCATTTCCCTCAGTATTTTTGTTTATTTTATTTTATTCTTTTCTTTTTTAAAGTTTTTCTTCTCTCTTGCAACAGCTCCTGACGTTACCTCCCCTAACTCCTCTCCTTCCAGTCCCCCACCATCCCTCCCAGCCCCCTGCACCTCCCCTCTCCCCGAGATCTGTACAGAGCCATACTTGGGTGTCATGCCACTTGGTAGGAACTGGCATTGATCAAGGTGAACTTCCTCTCCCAGCCTTTGTTTATCAGGGATTCCTGTGCTAGTCAGGATCCTGGTCCACCTAGGGTGGAACACTGAAAGTGAAGGTGAAGTTCATTGTCCCTCCAGGTCTATGAATTCCGGAATTAAGCGGGTGACCCGCTCAGCTGCCTGAGCAGTGGAGACAACGCCCAGCGAACAGCCAGACCAGTTCCCCAGAACTTACCCTGGAGTCTGGGAGGAGGGGCTCACCCAAACTGTTAAAAGGTCTGACCTCCATTAAACTTTGGCCTCTATGGGTAAACTGTCATCCTGACCCTCATTCTTTGCACTGCTTCCCCATCTATCCCTCAGCTTCTCTTCCAGGAACCAGTTCGCAGTAGCTGTTGGCAGCTACAAGAGATCCACTGCTCCTGTCTCCCTTCAGAAAGAGTAGGCCTCTCAGTGACATCACCCGATTAAGGTTTTACAGTTTCACTTCTAATTACACTTTTATGGGCATATATATGAACTTTTCCATCTCTGTAATGTTCCAATGTTCCTCATTTGTGTTTTTCGGGCTGACCATTTGGTACTGGATAACCAACTAGTGTGCTCTTCCCTGGGGAAGACTTCCTCCCCCACTGTCGGAATTCCATAGTGGCCTGAAGTTTTTCCGTGCAGGGTTGAGGTATCCTGGACTTGTCCCTGTCCACTGTGGCATATACTGTGACTGTGCTGGGTACTTATTTGATTCGACAGCCCACATATGACTATAGTCCATGCTCTCTGAGCACATGCCAGTGGGTGGAGATGCAGCTCAGTAGGCAGAGTGCTTACCTAGCATGGACAAAGCCCTAGGATCAGCTCCTAGCACCGCATAAAACGAGGTGTGATGGTGCACACATGTACCCCTTGGGTGGTAGATAAAGTCAGTATCTTTCTCAGCTATATAGGAAGCTTGAGGCTAGCCTGGGATACATGAAACCCTGTAAGAAAAAGAGGAAAGAGGAGAGGAGGGGAGACCAGAATGATCCAGCACAGAGATCAGGGTCCTTTAAGCTGGGGCCAAAGCTCTAAGTCCTTCTAGAATGTCCATTATTGAAAACACAGAGTAAAGACAGCTAGAACCACAACAGTGGTTGAGCAGAGTCAAGTGTGTTGTGTTGTGTGGTGTTGTGCTGTGTTGTGTTGTGTTCTGGGAGCTGGAATGGACCCAAGGCCTCACACATGCTCAATAGGCACATCCACTACTACTGAGCTACATCTTCAACATAGAGTCAAGCCTCGGTCCCTCCCTAACAGATCACAAAATGGACACTGGGCTTGGCTGTGTGGAAATACGGCAGGAAGCAACTCCTGGGCAGATAAGGGAAATGCCCAGCTCGTGGTCTCGATAGACAGAGAAGCCTGAGCCTGTGAGGCAGAGACAGGGATGAGGTAAGACCCTTGGGGCAAAACTGGGTGTCTTTGCATCCTGTCTGCAGACACCTGGGGCCTAGGTCTGCTCCCATTCTGCTTCAAGCTACTAAGTGACTGTGAGCTCCCAAGGGCTCCATCTCTCATCTTTGAGGAAGGTGGGCCAGATGAAGGATTTCACACTGCATCTCATGTTAGCCAAAAGACCGCTACTACTTTCCACAGTCTGGGTTAAATTAAAAAATGTTTTGACTGAAAACTATGCATGTAGTGGTTAAGACAGACGGCTTGAACTGGAAACACAGCTCGGTGGCGAAGTGCGTGCTTAGCACGTGTGGCCTGGGTTCAAGTCTCAGCACTCAGGTCCTAGCGTTCACCACCTGGCCTCCCCTGATTGTGATTCTGTTCATCTGCTGAGTCTTCTGTGGTAGGCTTGGTAGCTACATGTCTGAAGGAGGGTGTCCTCTTACGTCTAAAGTCTCTGTTGTGTTTGTTTGTCTGCCTTGACTTAGAAGCAATTGGTCTACAGACAGAGATTTTTCCACACACCACAACCTCCAGGAAGAGTTCCTAGACCTGACCTTCCCTGCCCATGCTAACCTAGGTCTCCAAAGGGTCCCCACGGACACTCACTGGCAGCAGGAGCATGTGCCACACAAGCACATTGGCGTCATCGCTAGACAGTTGGCGAAGGTATGACGGAAGCTCCTTCAAAAGATCCTCCAGCTCCTGCAGAGATCACACCAAGGGTAGTAAGCCAAGTGCTCACAAATTCAGCCCCACAGCGACAGCCCCACAGCAAGCCCAAATGTTTTTTTTTTTTTTTTTTTTTTTTTTGGTTTTTTGAGACAGGGTTTCTCTGTGTAGCCCTGACTGTCCTGGAACTCACTCTGTAGACCAGGCTGGCCTCGAACACAGAAATCCGCCTGCCTCTGCCTCCCAAGTGCTGGGATTACAGGTGTGCGCCACCACACCCGGCTAGCAAGCCCAAATGGGATATCCTAAGAGCAGAAAGAGAAAGGTCAGAGCCCCAACTTAGGGAAGCACTTAGCTGGTGTGAGACCCAGTACTGAGTGATTAGTGAATTACCTGATTTCAGCCTCACGACAACATTCTAAGCCCCAGTGTAAGGATTAGGTGATCTCAAATGTTCTCTCAAATATTAAGAACTCCAGGGGTAAGTAAATTCTTCTAGTAGCCTTCTCTCTGAAGGCAAGGTACTCTGTCCTTTTTCCCTTTTTCTAGAAACTCTCTGAGTCCCACCTCATCCCTCTCTCTGCAGTAATATCTGAGTTTCCAGCACTGGCAGAATGAACAGCAAGGACATCATGCATCCAGTCCTCGCCTCCACACCACACCACCTTAGAAGTAAAGGACTGATCCAGGCTTCCTAGGTGAGGAACTCTGCACATCACACATGGTAACCAGGGGACAAGGAGTGACTCACCTTCTCAGAAATGTGGCTTAATCACTTGGGACCCCTGAGTTCTCCCAAGAGCAGTTTACTGAACATCCTCAGCTGACCCTTGACTAAGACAGGGTGCGGCCCTCGTGAACGTCTTTGGAGTAATGAAGGGAACAAACCCGAGGCCATGAATAGAGTGAGGGACACAACCAGGAAGGAAGGGAGCGGGAACACTTCGTGGAGGCTGTGTGCTGTGAGATGGGTCTTGAAGAGGAGGTAGGAACCCACCAGGTAGGAAAACAGAGAGCCAGGGCAGAGGGCCCAGACAGGACAAGCATGGTCCCCATGAAATCCTAATAGTTACTACGGGAAAAGGCCTTATGGCTAAGTACATTTGGGAAAGCTGAGATAAACAGCTTCTTCACTGCAGAACAATCCAAAGGTTTTGGGGTTGGTTTGGTTTAGTTTGGTTACTGCAGCAGTGAGGATGGGACCAAGGACCTTGAGCAAGCTAGGTGGTATGCTACCACTGAGCCATACCCCCAGCACAACCAGCGTCCCCAGTATACCATGGTGCATCTGACCAAGGGCCCTCACCCACAGGACTCCAGATCTTCTCATTTTGAGAAGAGGGTGGTGGTTTGAAAAACATTCACATATTCAAGGCAACTCTGGGGAAAATGAATAGATACAAACTAGCGGTTCTCATCTGGGGGATGTGTTTACCCACCAGGTCGCCTTTGCCAATATCTAGAAACATTTTCTCCTGTCACAAATGGAGGGAGTGCTGCCACACCTCAGCGGGTAAAGTCCAGAGATGCTGACGAAACATCCTACCTACAAAGAATGATCTAGTCCCAAATGTCAACAGAGATAAAGTTGAGAAAGGTTTGTGTGCACACAGGCAGAGAGTTCCCCTAAGCCAGGGGCTTGGGGGTGGGGTCCTTCACTGCTGTACCTCATCTGAACACTGTCTCCCACTTGCCTATTCTATCTTACCACAAGCATAACTTCTGCCACAGCACCAGCAAACACAAAGGCTTAGGGATAACACAGATCTTTCTTTTCTTTTTTATCTTTTGTTTTTCGAGACAGGGTTTCTCTGTATAGCCCTGGCTGTCCTGGAACTCACTCTGTAGACCAGGCTGGCCTCGAACAGAAATCCGCCTGCCTCTGCCTCCCAAGTGCTGGGATTACAGGCATGCGACACCACCGCCTGGCAGATAACACAGATCTTGAATGGACATTTTCTGGGCTGAAGACGCAGCTCAGTTGGTAGAGTGTTTGTCTAGCACGCACAAAGCCCTGGATTCAATCCCCAGCACTGCACAAAACTTGATAAAGTGGTGCACATCTATGATCCCAGGTCTTAGGGGATGAGATGGAGGCCAAAGAAGATTGGGCTGGGGAGATGGCTCAGCGGTTAGGTGCACTTGTTGATCTTCCAGAGGATCAGAAGACCTGGGTTGATTCCTAGTACCCACATGGTGACGGACAACCATCTCTAGCCCCAGTTCTAGAGGATGAGAATCTCTGACTTACTTCTGTTAGGCAAGCAGGTAGTTAACAGATAGACACGCAGGCAGGAAAGCCATACACATAAAATTAAATGATTTAAAAGAGAAATTAAAGGCCACTGTCAGCTACATATCAAATTTAAGGCCAACCTGAACAACACAAAATGGTATTTTAAAAAAATACAGAAGGGGACTTTTCTCTCTTACCACTGGGAGTACTTGGATTTTATGTGCTTTGATGAATTTGTCTGAATTTCCCATGACTGCTAAAACCGAAGCCAGTGCACAAGCCTCTCCCAAAGCCTGCTAGTAAGTCACCTGACTTAGGAGAATCAAAAGTGAAGACAGGCTGTTAGAAGAAGCCCAGTGAGTTAGAGTCTTATCAGTCTGGGCTCAAATTCCAGCCCCATCAGTTTCTGCAAAAGTTACTTCCCTGATGTCTCAGCCTCCTCTTCTGTGAGTGGTGCTGAAGATTCTGAAGCAACAAAAGCCAGTCTACCTCTTAGTGTTGAGGTAGCAATTACCCTCTGTCCTATTCTGTACCAGCCTAAAACCAACAAAGCTGGGTTCTGGTTTGGGTCTGCTCTGGACTTCTCCATCTTAAAAGAATTTTCTTCTTGAAAGGGGAGGACAGCAACCATTCCTCCTGTCTCCTGAGGAGGCCTTCTTCTCAGTTCTGCAGACTAGAGGGGCGTTTTGGGGAGACTCAAAGTCTGCAGGTGCCAGCACCATCTCACCAGCGTTTCTCCTCTACGATCTCCAATCCTGGCTCCATTCAACCCTCTAGACATTCCTAAGGAAACTTCCCTCTTTCCATTCTCTCAGATAGTACCAAATGGTGTCCCACATAGAAATGAACGTTCTAATGGAACAAGATTTTTGTTCCTTTTCTGCCCCTGACGCCTGGCACTGGGCTAGTACAAAGTAGGCATTTAGCATCTGTGGCAGGACTGCATACAAATAAATTAAATTGTTACTTCTCATCCAGGGACTATTCTGTAGAGTTTTATTCCAGGGTCTGCTGATTCAACACCCCACTGCCCAACAGCATCTCTGGCTTCTGAGGCCTCTGGGTGAGGTCGGTATAAAATTATGGTGTGTCCACTAGGTGGCGCAACAGAGCCCGTCCTGTGCCCGAGATAAGCTCCACTAATAAATTTCTAGCAGAATTGAAACTGAAACCAGTTTGGAAAGCTAGTTCATTCTCGCGCCCAGTACAACTCTGTTGACAGGGAAGCTAATGACAACTTTTTTTTCCCCAGCCTCTCAATTAGTCCTCCTTCCTCCCCCTCTTTTAGTCCTCCTCCTTCTCCTCTCTCTCTCTCTCTCTCTCTCTCTCTCTCTCTCTCTCTCTCTCTCCCTCTCCCTCTCCCTCTCCC
Organism: Apodemus sylvaticus; assembly: GCF_947179515.1. Lineage (NCBI taxonomy): Eukaryota > Metazoa > Chordata > Mammalia > Rodentia > Muridae > Apodemus > Apodemus sylvaticus. The sequence goes on along the minus strand of NC_067476.1, from coordinate 65,393,118 downwards.
TCTCCCTCTCCCTCTCCCCCTCTCCCTCTCCCTCTCCCTCTCCCTCTCCCTCTCCCTCTCCCTCTCTCTCTCTCTCTCTCTCTCTCTCTCTCTCTCTCTCTCACACACACACACACACACACACAGACACACACACACACACCACGCCTCCCTCCTCCCTCCCATTCCTCCATTGGGAGAAGGTGAGGATGCCTGGGTTTCAGCCAGCCCTGGTACCCAAATAAACAAAAGCGCTCAGAAAGCCGGGTTGGGGGTGCGGGCGTAGGGCAAGGCGGGGAGGGGCACAAGGAAAGGGTCATCCCACATAGGCTTACTTTCGCCGCTCGCTTGCTGGCGGTCATCTCAAGTTGGAGCGTGGGGACACCAACAGATTCCTGCAGGACGCGGCTCTCCGAACGGCAACTCCTGAGCCCCGCCCACGCTCCCTCCACCCACACGGACTCTAGCAGCAAAGACCTGATCCCCACCCCTTCCGTGGATACCTGGAGGCTGCAGTCGAGTGCCCAGCTTAGCACTCTTGGATCTCAGGAACTCATGCCCTTTGCAGATCAGACACTACGTCCGTGGAACTCACTGCTCCTCTTGGTTCCTGCGTCTCGTAGAAGCCGGGATGGGATTCATCTCCAGCCTCTGTCATCTCCCCAGACGCCGAGAGCAAACTCAGAGCCCGAAGGACTGATGAGATACTCTCAATGCAAAGTAACTCTACTGCAGGGCTCTCTGCGACCTCCGCAAAGGGGTTGTGGACCTAATCCCCACCTCTAGAGAAATTCTCAGAGTCCTGGGCCAAGTCACTTTGCCTTTGCTCCCTTAGCTGTGTGGGAACCTGAGTGGTACAGTCCAGCAGATGGGCAGAGAGGCAGCGATGGGTGCTTCTTGTAGGTTGCTTGGTGCCGAGCACCGCTAGAGGACACTGTTGGACTCATTCGCTTTTAATTTGGGGCATTCTGTGGACCTTAAGTCTTTTACTCTGCAGAACAAATAGAAAGTGTCTGCTGTGTGGCGATTTGGGAAAACGATGGTTAGCTGAAGCCTCAGGATAGATTTCAGGAGCCTATTATATTTTATCACCAACCGACTACAAACAGTGGACCTACTGTGTGTCCTCATGAACAACCAAGAAGTCTCTAGCTCTCTGCGGAAGGGTAAAGACCCCTCATCCCAGCCCGTTGGTGGGATAGCAGCCCCCAGCATCTGGGAGAAATTCTGAAGCTATCGAGAAATCCATCTACCCGCCTCACCCCTTCCAGCCCTGAAATTAGCATATTTTGAATCCCAAGATTTTGACCCCATATGCCACATGATTTTTTTTCTGTCTAGAAACCAAATATCTGTTCTTCTTAGATATGGAATGTGTTTGAAAAACTATTCTGTTTTTTCAATTCAATGACTTTAATCAGATGCCTCCTAAATGCCAACAGTAAACAGGACAACATCTGCAATCCCTAAATATAGATAGGGGACGAGGGCATTTGAACCCATTTCCTGTTAGTAATCACAGTTAGCACCAAGTGCCAGACACTATGGAACTCACCAGACAGAGAAATTGTGGTGTCTGTCCTCAGAGGAGCTCTTAGGCAGTTGAAACACTGAGAATTTAGCCTCTGAATTTTTGTATTTGTAGTTCTTTGAGTATGTAGTCCTGACTGACCTGGAATTTGTTGGTGAACCAGGCTGGCCTAGAACTCAGAGATCTGCCTGCCTCTGCCTCCCAAGTGGTGGGATTAAAGGCACCACCATGTGCACCACCACACTCAGCAGTTAAGCCTATGAATTTTTAATGATAATCACATAATGAATCACTCAGTCCAGAGGAGGAGAGGAGGAGGAAAATCACTTGATCTCCTTGTGGAGGCAGGGCAAAGACTTCCCGGATGACAGAATCAAAGTGAGGGAGCCGGAAGAGTGAGTTCCACAAGACCATGAGAGGAAGGTGCTGGAAATAGGAGGGAAGGAACAGCGTTGGCAAAGTGACTGGGTGTCGTGAACCTGAATGGGCTGATAGCACAGAGTGTGATGTTTGTGCTTCTATCCTTTACAGCCCTGCATCCTGATGTGAACTCAGGAATTCTGGGAAGGGCCCAGAACCAGCTTGTAAGAGCACACACACACAGGCACACATACAGGCACAGGGCAAGAAGCAAATGGTTCCTTTATTATAACTGGAACATAATTATTGTACACACTGATGGGTACAGTGTGGTAATTCAACACATGTATGTATGTCATGATCAAATTAGTATTTGCATGGCAAACATTTCTTTGTGTTCAGGATCTACAAACTCTTCTAGTTCTTTATGAAATATATCATGAATCACTGTTCGTGAAATTTGCCCTAGTGTGAAAAATGGTTCCACAATTAAGGGCACTTTTTGCTCACACGGCGTCTTGGGCCCAGTTTCTTGTACCCACACGGCAGCTCACAAACTATCTGTAACTCCAGGAGCTCAGGCATACATATGGCGTACACATATGTAGGCAAAAGAATCATACACCTAAAATATTCTTTTTTAGTTAGGAAAAGAAAAGAACTCAGGGCTGGAGAGATGGCTCAACAGGCAACGATTGTGGCTCCCCAGAACCCACACGGTGGGAGGAGAGAAGAGAACTGAGCCTCTTAGGTTGTTTTCTGACCTCCACACAAACACCATGGCATATGTACACACACACACACACACACACACACACACAGAGAGAGAGAGAGAGAGAGAGTAAAACATAAAAAAGAACACTAGAGTTTATTTCTTTTACCTAAGCATATTTGGTATCTATTGTCCAGGTTTCTGTATAATTTTTCTCTGCTTCCCTTCCTCACTCCCTAGCAATATTTATTCTATTCTGTTTCTGCGAGAACTTTTTAAAACTTCCACATAGGGAACGAGCCGGCTGTGTTAGCACAAACTCTGGCACTTGCGGGGTGGAGACAGGAGAATCAGTTCAATGTCAATTTTGGGTACCTGAAGAGTTGGCAGCCAGGCCCTGTTCCAGACAAACAGAACACAAATCCCGCATGTGAGTTATAATATGTAGTCTTTGTCCTTCTGTGTCTGCCTTATTTCATTTGTGACACCCACCAGACATGCCATAAATTAAGATAAATATGGAACTGGAAAATATCATCCTAAGTGAGGTATCTCATTCACACATGGGATGCAGTCACTGATACGTAGATATTAGCCCAGAAGCTCTGAATACCCAAGACACAACTCACATATCAAATCATGCCAACGAAGAAGGAAAGAGAGGGCCCTGGTCCTGGAAAGGATTGATGCAGTAATGTAGGGGATTACCAGGACAGAGAAGTGGGAGGGGGTGATTGGGGAATGGGCAGAGGGAGGAGGGCTTATGGGACTTATGGGGTGGGTGTGGGGGTAGGGGGTTGGGGGGGTTGGGAGGGGTTGGGGGTGGGAGGGGTTGGGTGGGGGAAATCATTTGGAATGTAAACAAAGAATATAGAAAAGAAAGAAAAAAGAGAAAAAAAGAAAGTTTAAATAACTATCCGATCAAAACTGTAGACAAATACAGATTCTAAAGGTTACAGGTGAACATTTAAATTTCATTATATTTTATGACTTCATTATATTTTATAAACTTCATTTATATTTTATGCACATGAGTGTTTTGTGTGAATTTATGTGTGGGTACTACATGTATGCCTGGTACTGGAAGAGGTCAGCAGGCCACAGCATAACAACAACATTGTCATTGTCATTGTCATTTTCCTCCTCCTCATCATTCAATCCAGCGACTTCCAGTGCAGGTAAATCCCCCAAAAGGATGCAGAACAATTTAAGTGGGTTTAGGTAACAAAAGCAGGGTTTTAAAAAAATAAGTAGAAAGCTTATTTAGTAGGAAGAAAGCCTGGCTTCAGTTTCCAAAGCTACAGAATACACAGATAGATTTAAAACACATTTTCTGCTCTGGGTCTGATAAAATTTGGTATGTGATGTTTATTATTACAAAACGAAACAAAACCTTGCAGCTGCAGCCAGGCAATGGAGGTGCACACCTTTAATCCCAGCACTTGGGAGGCAGAGGCAGGCAGATCTCTACGAGTTTGAGATCAGTCTGGTTTAGAGTGAGTTCCAGGACAGCCAGGACTACACAGAGAAAACATCATCACCATCATCATCATCATCACAATAATAATAATAATAAAACTTGGAAGGATTTTTTGAAATAAATTTTTTGTTGTTTTTTGGGGGGAGGAAAAGTAGGGTTTTTTTGGTTGTTGTTATTTTGTTTTTTTGCTTTTTCCTTCCTTCATTTTCTGGGGTGAATCACAAGCACCCACCTATAACTCCAGCTCCAGGGGATTCTCTGTAGACAACTGTATTCATATGCACGCACATACACATAAAATAAAATAAATAATATAAAAATAAAATAGAATAAGTCTTTTGTTTAAAAAAGCCTTTTGAGGGGCTGGAGGGATGGCTCAGAGGTTAAGAGCACTGACTGCTCTTCCAGAGGTCCTGAGTTCAATTCTCAGCAACCACATGGTGGCTCACAACCATCTGTAATGGAATCCAATGTCCTCTTCTGGTGTGTCTGAAGACAGCTACAGTGCACCCATAAATACAATAAGCAAATCCTTTTTTAAAAAAAGCCTTTTGCGCTCGTTGGTTTCTGAGGATAAATGACTAGCTTCACACTTGTCAGTCTTTAATATCTAATGCATGCTAATTTCCTTCCCTTCTTTTTGAATCAGTGTCTCCATTAGCCGAAGCTGGACTCTAATTTGGTCTTCAGTTAAGGCTGTCCTTAAATTTGTGCCTCTGCCTCTCAGGTGCTGAGATCTCAGGCATCTGTCACTGTGTCACTGCACTGCTGCCTCTAATCCTCTATTTAACAAGGAGGGAGGGAAGAGGCTTCACTGCACATTTAACAGGAAGGCTTTAGTAACAGCATTTTTTATTCATTATGTTTATCCTAGTGACATTCCCTTTAAGACTACAGTGTTATGATTTTCATGGCTGTTTTTGGCTTGTTTTCCTTCCTCCATTAAAAAAAAACAAAAAACCTTATATCTGCAGGGTGGTGGCAGTGGTGGTGGTGGTGGCGGCCTTAAATCCCAGCACTTAGGAGGCAGAGGCAGGCAGATCTCAGAGTTCAAGGCCAGCTTGGTCTATAGAGCAAGTTTCAGCATACCCAGGGCTACACAGGAAAACACTGTCTCAAAAAACAAACAAGTAAACACAAAATCTTCATATTAAGAATATTATTAAATCAGGCTGGAGAGATGGCTCAGTGGTTAAGAACACTGTCTGCTCTTCCAAAGGTCCTGAGTTCAATTCCCAGCAACCACATCGTGGCTCACAACCATCTGTAATGGGATCTGATGCCCTCTTCTGGTGTGTCTGAGGCCAGTGACAGTGTGCTCATATACATAAAATAAATATGTCTTTTTTTTAGAAAAAGAGAGAGATATGGACTTTGGACATTTTTTTTTTTTTTTGGTGTTTTAGTTTTCAGGATTTGGTTTTTTTTTCAAGACAGGGTTTCTCTGTGTAGCCCTGGCTGTCCTGGAACTCACTCTGTAGACCAGGCTGGCCTCGAACTCAGAAATCCACCTGCCTCTGCCTCCCAGAGTGCTGGGATTACAGGTGTGTGCCACCACCGCCCAGCGACTTTGGACATTTCTTAAGTAATAATCTAAACTCTTGTTCTCAGTTCCCACAAAATTCTGTGAGGTGGTCATGAAATAAAAAATAATTTTAAAAATATTATTAAATCATAATGAGCAAGAATATAATCCGTGTCTGGACATGGTAGCTGGGTGGGTGCCGTGCAAATGTGAGGCCCTAAGTTTAAATCCCTGGAGCCCACTTAAACACACAGCACGGACACCCATAACCCCAGCGCTCTTATGGGGGTAGAACCGGCGAGGCAGAAGGCTCCTCTGAAGCTCACAGGCCAGCTAGCTTCCCAGGCAATGGACAAACAATCACAGAGACCATTGACAGACACATGCTGTTGTCCTCTCACCTCCGTACCCATACACACAGACACACACACAGACACACACACACAAATCCAGGCAAGGGGTATGAGTAACAATACTCACTATTACTATACTTAATTTTTCTTCTAATTTTAAGAGAAATTAAAGTGTATTCATAGGCCCTGAAAGGATCACAGGCTCAAGGCCGTGAGCCTGGCTGGCCCAGATCTGTTCTATTTGTGGTGAGTGCTATTGATTTTTTCCATTTATAGAAATGATGCCCTGCTCTGTTTTCCTATTAGCTCGCCAGTAAACAAACCGAACCCATTAAACAATACAAAAGTAAGTAATCTTATGGTTGGGCAGATGAGACCATAGCAGAAATCAAAGTCCCTCGTTGCACAGGAGACCCGAATGGGGTCTAGAGACATTCTTCCTAACAGGGCTAGGGCTGGAAGTACAGACCTGAGCAATCTCAACCCTTTTGTGATGAGGCTGTCTCAGCTGCCCCAGAATGATCCCGGAAGGGCTGATCTGTTCCCAATGGCCGGGTTTTCGCGGGATTTGGGAAGTTCCAGAATTACCCCAGAGTCTGCTCTTGCCAAGCCCGAGGGCAGGAGGTCAGCTTCCCGGAGGGCCCTGTGAGGAAACTACTTCAGACTGGCCTTTGATTCCAGCGGAGCGCTCTTTCTAAAATGCTCAGAGATAAGAAGCCAAAGGCAGAGTATTGTTAAATCCACACTGCCACGTCTTACTGAAGGAGAGAAAAAGAGAGGGTGGAGAACTTTGAAGAAGAGCAAATTAACCGGCTGGAGTGAATGCTCTCCGCAGCTTAGCGTGCTCCCTGCTTTCCCAGGGACCCCACACCCACATGCCCACACAGGAAATGAAACCGGAGTAAAGTGGCATCCCTGACTTCGGGGAAGGGGGGGGGCTTCTATCACCCACCCAGAGGTGGGAAGATACAGTAAGATCTCAGAGTTTTGTTCTCTCCTGTTTTTCTTTTTTAACCTAATGGGGAAGGCTAAAGAGAAGTCTAGTAAGACAGACCACACACAGGTCAGGTCGGCTTTCTGGACCCACTGTTTGGATGTCAAATGGGAGCGGTGCTAAGAGATAAAAATCATTGAAAATGCAGGCAGAGGAAGAGCTGTGGAAGGCAGGAGCCTTTGTGGATTCTCAGTTGCTCTACGGCTGCAGGTAAGACCCAGAGAGATCTCTAGAAAGCTTGACTAGGTGATAAACAGTCTGCCTGGTGATGGTGGCCCACACCTTTAATCCCAGCACAGGCAGTTAGATCTTTAAGTTCGAGACTAGCCTGGTCTACAGAGCAAGTTCCAGGACAACCAGGGCTACACACACACACACACACACACACACACACAGAGAGAGAGAGAGAGAGAGAGAGAGAGAGAGAGAGAGAGAGAGAGAGAGATGTCTTAACAAAAAGAAAAGGAAAGAAAGAAAGAATGAATGAATGAATCAGAGAAAAGAAAAAACGCAGCCAGGTTTGAATGTACATTCCGTGTGTGTGTGTGTGTGTGTGTGTGTGTGTGTGTGTGTGTAAACAGATCCTGGCGTGTAGTGTATGTGAGTATGTGAGTGTATGTGTTGTGTGTGTATTTGTGCATGCATGCGGGCACACCTGTATACAGGGTCCCTTTCCACTTGTCTTCTGAGGCAGGGTCTTTCCTTGAGCCCAGAGCCCAGTTGGTTAAAGCAAATTAAGAGGTTCTCAGCATCCCGTCTCAGCCCTACCCAGAGCTAGGGTTACAGACACTCAAGACCACACTTAGCTTTTATGTGGTTTCTGGGGCTCAGAACTTAGGTCCTCGTGCAAGCCCTGCAGCTTGTGGGGGCAGGTGATTGATCCACTGAACAGTCTCTCCCACGTTCGCATCTTTAATGAACACTGTGTGAGCGACGGCAAAGGCAAACGTGAAGGCTCTAGAGGGGCTTGATAGAAACCAGCGACTTAGGATGGTTTGGTTGTTTTGTTTTGTTTTTTCCGTTTTTGCCAAAGGATCACTTTCCTGTAGCATGCATGCCCGGCCAGACAGACAACTCATGCTAAGGCTTAAATATTTGACTTAATAAAGAGATGTTTTTAATGGGAAACTGAGAACCATTCTGGCCTATAAATCATGAGGAAAGATGAGAGTGCCATTTATTGGGATAGGGGCAGTAAAAGAAAAATATGCCTTCACCCAGAAGTACCCATGAGCTCCTGCTGCAGCTGTTTCTCCAGAATTTGGGCAATCTAGATCTCCCCTTCTCTAGCCATCCTCCATGTGATATCTTTGTATCACTCCTCTTAATTCTTCTCCATAGAGAAAGAACAAGCAATACCAGCCTCTTTGTAAGCCAGAAGACACCATAAGGAGAAATATCACTAAAAGGCTTAATTGCACAATCTATGTCCTGGAAAGCCAATATCAAAGAACTTCACCTATTCAATTAGTCAACAGCTATTTACTGAGTTTCTGTTGTGTGCCTGGTGTATGTGGGTGTGAGGTGGTAGGGGAAGGAAGAGGTGACAGGAAGTTGCATAGACCAGAAGTGAAATCTGAACTTTTGAGGAAGCAGGCAAGAATTCTGACTGGGTCACAGTGGACATCCCTTGATTGACTCAAAGTAGCCCTTGGCCATAGCCAAACTTAGAAGGTGAAACCAGTGTGCGGGCAATCTGCTTCTTTTAATACCGGGCTCTCAGGGTCAACGTGGAGCTCCACTGGAAGAGTACTTGCCTCCCATGCAGGAAGCTGTCCGTTCAATCCCCAGTACCACATAGACTGAGTCCAAGGATGCATGCAGGTCATCTCAGCGATCAGAAGGTCGAGGAGGCAGGAGGGTCAGAAGCTCAATGCTACCCTCAGCTACAGGCTGAGTTGGAGATTAGCCTAGCATACAAGAAATCTGTCTCCAAACCAAACAAATGATGCTATTCTCCTTAAGTACTGCTGGTCTTCCCATCACCTATTCAGATGAAAGCACCCCCAGTGACATACATCTTCCACCAAGGCCACAAGTCCCCAAACAGTACCCACTGGAGACCAAGTATTCAAAGCCAGAGACTGTGGAGAACATTTGTCATTGCCCACCGTTGACTGGAGAGATGGCTCAGTGGTTGTGGACACTTGTTGGACTGGAGTTTAGGTCCCAGGAACCATCTCACAGCCAAGTGTGACTCCAGCTCCAGGGGGAATATGATGTTTCTGACCTCCGAGGGCAGCTGCACTCATGCACATAACCACATGTGCACACCTGTACATATTTAAAAATAAACCCTTCGAAATGAAGTAAATTTCCAAACCTTGGGATTGGGGGTGTAGCTTATTTAGTGCATGTGGCTCTGGGTTCCATCTCCAGCACTAAATAAAAACACCAGCAAAAAGAAATTCCAGCTGGGCATGACAGCACACACCTTTAATGCCAATCTGGGAAGCAAAGATAGGTGGATCTCTGTGAATTTGAAACCAGCCAGCTAGGGCTGTATAGTGAGATCTTATATTAAAGAAAGAAAGAAGAAAGAGAGAAAGAGAGAAAGAGAGAAAGAAAGAAAGAAAGAAAGAAAGAAAGAAAGAAAGAAAGAAAGAAAGAAAGAAAGAAAGAAAGAGAAAGAGAGAGAAATAGGAAGAAAGAGAGAAAAAGAGAGAAAGAAAGAAAGAGAGAGAGAGAAAGAAAGAAAGAAAGAGAGAAAGAAAGAAAAAGAAAGGAAGAAAGAAAGAAAGAAAGAAAGAAAGAAAGAAAGAAAGAAAGAAAAGAGAAAAAACCAATCCAAGAGCTAAGAATATAATCAGATAATAACACTTTAGGCCTTTAACAAAAAGCTCCCCCATATCCATGTATCTGCCTCTCCAGGGTCCCCACCAGTGCATTAGTGCATTTTAAACTTGCCCTGATTTATGATTTTATTTATTTTATAAAACTAAAAAAATTCATGAAACAGCTTCCACACTGTGTCTTACTTAGGGTTTTACTTCTGCGAACAGACACCATGACCAAGGCAACTCTGACAAGGACAACATTTAATTGGGGCTGGCTTACAGGTTCAGAGGTTCAGTCCATTATCATCATGGAACATGACAACATCCAGGCAGGCACAGTGCAGGAGGAGCTGAGAATTCTACATTTTTATCTGAAGGCTGCTAGCAGAATATTGGCTTCTAGGCAGCTAGGATAAGGGTCTTAAAGCCCATGCCCACAGGGACACACCTACTCCAACAAGGCCACACCTTCTTTTTTTTCTTTCTTTTTTCTTTTTTTATTTGATATATTTTTTAATTTACATTTCAAATGATTTCCCCTTTTCTGGCCCCCCAAAGGCCACACCTTCTAATAGTGCCACTCTGTGGGCCAAGTATGTACAAACTATCACACACTGGAACATGGACTTTGGAGTAACCTAAATCCACGGACCATGGTCACTCCAAACAACTCCAAAATAAACTATCTTTTGTTTCCTTTAAGATGAGACGTGTGATGTTTACATTAATGTGTGTGTCTGTGTGTGGGTATGTGCACTTGAGCCAGGTTCCCACGGAGGCAAAAGAGAGCATTGAGCTGGAACTGGAGTTACAGGTGGTTATGAAAAACTAGAGGAAATGCAGAGAGCTGAGTGAGCAAATGCTTTGACCGTGGAGCCGTCTCTCCATCCCCAGGAAATAGTAACTGTGGCTCCAGTCACTTCCTGTTCACCATGGGGCTGAAAGGGTCTCAGCCTGTGGTGAGAGGGAGTCTAACATGTACTGCCAGACACTGGAAAGAATAGAGGTACGGTGGTTGATTAGCCTCATATATGCTATTACCATGGATGAGAACAACACATGTCACGGTGGACCACACAGGAGCTGAACTCTCAGGAACAGAATAAGTAGCTAGAGGCGGTGGGATTCAGACGTTATAATAACAAGAGTCTGGGGTGGTCCTTGTTTGACCAATCCTGCAGTCGGCCAGGGAACTGAAGCCCATTGCTCATTGACACAGGAAGGTATCTGATACCCTTGACAAGGAAGGGTATCAGCTAGAGGCCTTATCCAAGGGAGCTGAGCGGGAAGCTCTTGCCATAAGCCTTTGAAACCCCTGATGGTCCCCAGCTGTCAAGGAGCACACCATATTGAGCCTGACTGTTCAGCCTGTATTAGTCACGTTTTCCAGAGAAACAAAACCAACAGGATGTGTATATATAGAGAAGAATTTTATTTTAAGGAATTGGCTCACGTGACTGTGGGAGTTAATCTAAAAGCAGTCTCCTGGCAAAATGCTTCCCTTCTGGAGAGGGGGAGGGAGGACTGTTCTATCAGTACCTCAGCTGACATGACGAGACCCTCCCACATCAAAGTGGGCAATTTGACTTCCTCAAATGTGAAGCTCACCTAAAAACCACCCTAGCCTAGAGGGCTCAGTGGCCGGTCCCTGTAATCCACATTGGTAGAAGGAAAAAAAACAACTCTTGCTGGTTTCAAACCTCTAACCTATGCATGTTCACACACATAAACAAACATAAATGACTAAATATAATAATAGACATTTAAAAAGAGAGGGAGAGAGAGGCTGGAGAGGTGGCTCAGCAGTTCAAAACACTACTATTTTCCAGAGGACTGGAGTTCGGTTCCCAGGACACACGTGAGACAGCTTGCAACTTCCTGTAACTGCAGCTCTAGGGCACTCAACATCCAAGTGTGTGGGTCTCTGCACACTTGTGTCACTCACAACACGGCACCTGAGATGTCACACACACACACACACACACACACACACACACAAATAAACCTTAAAAGTAAATAATCCAGGCAGGGTGGTGCAGGCCTTTAGTACAAGCGTTGTGAGGTAGAGGCAGGTAGAACTCTGAGTTTAAGGCCACCTTGGTTATACATAGCAAGTTCCAGACCAAGTAGGGCTACACAGTGAGACCTGCCTGAAAACAAACAAACACAAACAAACAAACAAACAAACAAACAAAAGTTCTGTTTTTTGTTTTTTGTTTTAGATTTGGTTTTTCGAGACAGGGTTTCTCTGTATAGCCCTGGCTGTCCTGGAACTCACTCTGTAGACCAGGCTGCTGGGATTACAGGTGTGTGCCACCACCGCCCGGCAACAAACAAAAGTTTTAAATTGCCCTCACAGACTCCTTCAGAATGTTTGACCAGATAACAGAACATGGGTGTAAGTAAGTGATTCTATGCACCATTAGTAACACCAAGTGAGGGGCACCTGTAGACCCAGCAATGGAGGTTGGAGCAGGAAAATCTCCAGTTTGAGATTAGTTTGGGGTATATAGCAAGATCATCTCTAAATACAAACAAATTTAGTTGGGTGTTATAGGCTTAGATTATTCAAAACCTATTTTTAGTAAGTGTTCTTAAATGCTTAAACCTCCCTCTGGCCCACCGCAGGCAGTGGGAAGGAGAGCTTAACAGAACAAAGGAGGATGTAGAGCTGTTTAGAAATATTTCCTTGGGCCAGCCTGGTCTACAGAGTGAGTTCCAGGATAGCCCGAACTACACAGAGAAACCCTGTCTAGAAAAACCAAAAAAGAAAAAAAAATTCTTTGAAGCAAGTCCAGTCTGCGTTGTCAGGATATCAGCAGCTCAGTTCACACAAATCAGCTCAATCCACTCCCAAACACTGTTCACGAATCAACAATGACAGATCAATCTAGAAGAAACTTCAAGGCTCTGCCAATCGGCCCAAATCCTCGAAAGTGGCAAGAAGCCACCAGCTGCCTGAATCCACAGAAGTGGCAAGAAGCTGCCAGAACACCATGAGAAGTTTTTTGGTGTGTTTCTGTGAAGTCACAAACAACAAAGAATGGTAAGGCATACAAATACCAGCCAGCGCTGTCTACTGTCTGTTGGATTATACTTATACCTTTTCCAAACATCGCGTGTTCTCTCAAGCATCCACTCTAGCAAAAGAGCATATGACCATTTTCCAGGCTGCCTCCAGAAAAACATCCCACGTCTGTTCTCAGCTAAACATCCTCCCACGTGTCTGCTTCAGCAAAAACATCCTCTCATAAGGCAGTTTCCAGAAAGACATCAGACAACACAACTCAATCTGCAAAGAAACCAGAAACTTCAGGGTGTAATGATAGGATGTAAATATCCCAGCACTTGGTGGGTAGAGGCAGGAAGATCAGGGGTTCAAGACCAGCCTGAGACAAATAAATAAAAGTAAGGAAAAAATTTAAAAAAAGAAAATTACAATACTATTGTAAACTTCTTCGAGAGTCTACACTAGTAAAGACATGTTGGAAAATGTCAGTGAAATTGAGGCTGCATAACGTTCCTATTTGTAAGCTCTAAAGACACACAGGTTGAAAACAGGTATGTCCGGAGTAGCATTGCACAAAATGGCTTGAAACTGGAAGCAACCCAAAAATCCATCAACAGCAGGACAGATAAAACTGCAGAACACTAAAATTATTGAAAATTAACAAGGTGTGGTGGCATGCAGCAGCAGCCTCAGCTCTGAGGCAGGAGGACTGACTGAGTACAGAGATGAAGACCAGCCTGAGCAACACAGTGAGGTTCTACTTTCTCCAATTTTAAAAAAAAAGGAAGGTAGCTGAAACCATGCATAGATGAAAATAAACTATAGCCACATGTTATAATAGTTGGATTTTTTTCTTTAAGACAGCCAAGCTAGAGACACTCAGATGGAAATGGACTTGCATTGCAAACAAGAAGAGTTCAGCCCCCCCCCCCAAGCCATTTCTAAGAAAGTGGGCATGAGGCCAATTAGAGACAGCTCAGTGGGCAAAGGAACTTGAGCCAAGACTGATGATCTGAGTTTAATCCCTGAGAGCCACAAGAAGCTGGATGCCTCCAGCTGGCCTCTGACTGTCACACATTCCCCACCCCACACGAATACACGAAGGTAATGAAAATATTATTTATAAAAAATAAAAAGGAAGACTAAAGAAATGGCTCAGTTGCTAAGAGCAATGATTGATTGATTGACTTGGATTTTTTGTTTGTTTGTTTTTTGTTTTTTGTTTTGAGACAGGGTTTCTCTGTGTAGCCCTGGCTGTCCTGGAACTCACTCTGTAGACCACGCTGGCCTCGAACTCAGAAATCCACCTGCTTCTGCCTCCTAAGTGCTGGGATTAAAGGCGTGCGCCATCGCCGCCCGGCAGGATTTTTTGTTTTTGTGAGACAGGGTTTTTCTGTGTAACAGTCCTGGCTGCCCTGACACTTGCTCTGCAAATCGGGCTGCCCTTGAACTCACAGAGAGATCTGCCTGCCTCTGTCTTCCAAGTGCTGGGATTAAAGGCATGTGCCACTGTGCCCAGCCTCCATAAATAATTTTAAATGATAGAAAATTGAAGACTGTACACAGCTATTGAAACACATACTTCATCAGAAAATAAAACTGAAGGTCAGCCAGGCAGCGGTGGTGGATGTCTTTGATTCCAGCACTTGGAAGGCAGAGGCAGGCAGATTTCTGAGTTTGAGGCCAGCCTGGTCTACAGAGTGAGTTCCAGGACAGCCAGGGCTACACAGAGAAAAAAAGGGTCTCAGAAAAAAAAAAAAAGCAAACAAAACAAAAGAAAGAAAAAAGAAGAAAAAGCAGTTGTGTCTGTAATAAATTAATTTTATAAATGTCTGATTTATTTTAAACAAATTACAAAGCAAATATATGACATTGAAGTGATAAATTTGAAAGAATAAAATATCTTTAGATAAATGAATGAACCAACTTAGAACGTCTATCTTAGGAGTTATTGAGCATTTCTATTCTACTCTAAAAAGTTTTGGACTTCTAAGGAGGTCGCTTAGGGTTTTCTGAATTGGAAAGTTTGTGTCTCAACAAATATTTATACTTATTTCTGGCCTTCATCCCTGATCTCCATCCACCTCTCAGTACCAGCTGGAGACTGCCAGGAAGAAAAGAATAGAGGTTTTAGCAGAAGGATGTGAATGAGCAAGATTTCCAGAAAGGCTCAAACTCTGTAGAACTAAGCAGGAAAACACCCATGGGAGGTGACGGTGATGCATAAAAGCCAGATACCATCTGTGGTAACAGTGACACCAGGAACCCACATCAAACCCGTGTCTGCCAACCCTGTGGTTTCCACAGAAAGAGGTGTGTTGTAAGAAATCAAAGACAAAGCTCATTCACACAAAGCACTGGTTAGCACGCAAAGCAAAGCTGCCCGTGGTGGGGGAAGGACAGATTCACAACCACAGCCGCACTAAGACGAAATTCTGTAAACGTGGTGAGGCAGTGAGCTACAGCTTCTGCTTCATCAAACAAGAAAGCTGCTATAGTGAATCTACCCTGGGAATGGCCAGGGCGCACAGACAGCGATGGCCAAAATACTGAAGGAAAGAGGTCTACGACTGGAGGAAATCGCTTTGTTTCTCCACTGTTCACCCTGAAACCAGAAAGCACTGGAGGAGGCTCCAGGATCACATTCTGAGGGCTGCTATGGCCTGGTCCTAGCATGGACCAGCAGCCACAAGGATTCCAAGGTCAGCCAGATTTGGTCCAAGCTTACGATTGATACTTACTGTTGTGTTTCTCCGTTACTTTCACTTAACAGTGACCGAATTGTCTGGCGTAGATGACCTAAAAGGAGAATATTCACTTTGACTCACAACTCCAGAGATTTTCATAACATCCAAGCAGAGTAGACATAGCAGAAAGTCTCTGACCAAGGTAACGGAAATGAGGTGGAGGCCCTTCACGCTGTGGTAGACTGGGCAGCAGTAAGAACTGGAATCAGGGGTTGGGTGGGTACAACCTTCAAAGGCTCAGCCGTAGTGCCTGCCCTACGTCCACCAATCAGGTCCCAGCTCTTAAAAGTCTTCCCCCACCTCAAAATAGTGCCACCAGCTAGAGAATAAGCAGGTGAATCTCCAGGTGACAGGTCAGACTCAAGCCATAGCATCCACACCTGGCCATTTTGTAATGCAAAAATAAATTTAGTACAGCTTCAACAGCAATCCCTAAAATCTGCAGCAGGGTAGCAAGGAAATATCAGATCAAGGTGAGAATGAAGCCAGTGAGGAAAGGGTTAATTCCTGTAGCTCCAGGTCCAGCATTCCAGGCATGTAGTAGCACCGTGTGAACTTAACAGGCCTTGGCATACCCACCCTAAGGCCTTCTCATTTGTACTACACATGGATTCTCTCCTGGGATGGCTTCAAGAGGTGCCTGCGATTTTACTCAGCAGATGGCACACATTTCTGGCACACCCATCGTGAGGTCTCGTATTCTTTACCTTCACAGCTTCATACATCGGCCTCCAGAGGATTCACTGCAGGATTCCGAGCTTGATGCCTACGCCTGGCCTCCCAGGTGCAAGCTTCCATGGTCACAAAAGTCTTATTCTGTGCACCTGTAAAACCAACCGTATGCAGAGGACATCAGCGTCCACTGCTAGGAATCCACTGTAGTAGTATCAAGGCTCTTGGACCTCAGCTGAGTTTTTACATAGCATAACCAGCGAAGAACCTTCCTTAGGTGGAAGTCTTTCATAACTGGAAAAGTGGCTCAGCAGTTTAAAAAAAAATGTTTGCCACTGTTGCAGAAGACCCAAAATTCATCCCAGCATCCTTATCAGGTGACTCACAAACCACCTATAAACTCCAGCTTCAGGGAATCTGGGACCTTTATTCTCTATCCTCTGAGTGTGACACATGCAAGAAAAAATAAAATTTTAAAAAGAAAAGAAATGGTTTTCCCATTGTATACCCTGGATGTACCTGTTAGCATTTCCTCTAGGCTTCTCTGGTTACCTAGCAACAGCCAAGCTCCCATATAAGAACTGCTGTCTAGCTTGCTATCTCTTGTTCTCTCTCTCTGTCTTCTCTGCCGCCCCCCCCCCACTCTCTTCCCTTCTCTTCTCCGTGTGTCCATGGCCAGCCTCTTCCTTTCTTTCTCTTGTCCTATCTCTTTTTATGCTGCCGCCAGTTTAAAGATTTATGTATTATACGTAAGTACACTGTAGCTACCTGAAGAAGACATCAGATCTCTTTACAGATGGCTGTGAGCTGCCATGTGGGTGCTGGGATTTGAACTCAGGACCTTCAGAAGAGCAGTCGGTGCTCTTACCCACTAAGCCATCTCTCCAGCCCTGCTGCCAGTTTATAACATACAACACTACCTTTGATGTACGGAGTCTCACCCTCAAGACACCTTTTCCGTTGCACAAAGAGTACAGTTTTTCTTCTGTGGCATTGATCTCTTTAACAACTATAGCCACTTTGTGTGCAGCTGATTTGTCTGCTGCTTTAAACAATCCACGATCCTTTCCTAGCCACATCGGATTCCTATCTTTCTGCCAGTGTTTTTGCTCCTGATTCTCACTTACAATCTCTAAAGTTCTTCTATCAATATACAGTCTATTACTTTTCAATCCAATCTTACTCAAAATTTCAGGACTAGAACAGAACACGGCCAAATTCTTTGCTGGATTGAACATAATCCATTTCTCAATAGAATCCTTATTGCTATCAAAAACCTCATGGTCTGTCTTTACATGTTGGTTGGCATTTAGTCTTCCAAACGTCCACCAAAATAGCCCATTAAATAGCATTTACAATATTGTGACATTTCCCTCGCTTTCACTTCCTAATTCTTCCCTATTCTCCCCACAAACTTGTTCCGAAGGTCTCCATACCATAAGGATAGATTTGGTCACAGAAATTATCCTACTGTGGCACTGACTTTCTATACTAGTTACATTCATGACTCTGTGATCAAAATACCTGACATAATCAACTTCAGAGTTGAAATGTCCAGTCTGGTTCCTAATATCAGAGGGAACCAGAGTCCATCCCACAGGGTGGGGGTGGGGGGGTCTAGCAAGCAGCTCTACTCATGCCGGCAGGAGCATGGGGCGGAAGCTCTTCACATTGTGGCAGATCAGACCAGGAGATAAAGACAGACGAGCCTGGGGCTGGAGAGATGGCTCAGCTAAGTTAAGAGCACTGACTGCTCTTCCAGAGGTCCTGAGTTCAATTCCCAGCAACCACATGGTGGCTTGCAACCATCTGTAATGAGATCTGATACCCATTTCTGGTGTGTCTGAAGACAGCTACAGTGTACTCATCTAAATAAAATATATAAATCTTTAAAAAAAAAAAAAAAGACAGACGAGCCAGAATCAGAGGCCAGGTGTGACCCTTGAAAGGCTGTTGTAGACACCCGCTACCGTCAGCCACCTTGTGGGCAAGTGTTCAGCATAGATGTGTCTGTTGGTGACATTTCAGATCCAAACCATACACTTTTTGTCTTCTGTGGATCCAGTAATCACTCTGAGCTTCATTCCTAAATTATTCATTCATTTATTTTATTTTACATGAATAAGTGCTTTGCCTTTGTGTATGTATGGGCACTGCATGTGTGCTTGGTACCTGTAGAGATCTGAGGAAGGTATCGGATGCTTAGAACTGGCGTTACGGATGATCGTGAGTTACCAAGCAGGTGTTGGGAACTAAACCCAGAGGCTCTGTGAGAGCAATCAAGTGCTCTCTTACTGCTGAGCCATCTCTCCAGGCCCTGAGCCTCATTGAAAGAAAGAAAGAAAGAAAGAAAGAAAGAAAGAAAGAAAGAAAGAAAGAAAGAAAGAAAGAAAGAAAGACAAAATAATAAATAGCTCATGTAAGATGTGATTAATATTAGTACTCACTTCCTGGGTGTCATGAGAGTTAATGAGAAAACAAACACAAAGACATTGTAAAAAAAAAAAAAGTCATGAATATATTGACTTTTAGTTTAGCTCACCCATTTCCCAGAATCCTCAGCCCATCAGCTGGGGCCTGGGGTATAAAGTGGAATTTGCCTACAACTGTTCGAAAGATGGTCCTGAGATTATGGAGCCTCCCTGTGGTTTAGCAGCTCCTGGAGTGCTTTTAGAAAATCAAACACAGAGGGAGGTAAAACTTTTCTAAGGTCCCTGGAAGATATGAATGTTCTCATCTGCTTGAGGATCAGATCTCGGCTACAGACTTTCCTGAAAGAGGCAGAGGCAGGAAGGATCAGGCCTACAGTTAGACAACAAACCTTCACAAGATACAGTGCTTTACCAGGGAGAACAGCCTGCTTTTGCAGTGGATGTAGGACTGTTAGGTCCAAAATAAAATGCAGACTCCTCAGTCAAATTTGAATTTTAGATACAAAGCAAATGGCAAAAAGTTTTATCACAAGCATATTATAAGATTGCATGGGATTTACTTAAAATTCAGACAGGGTTCCTGCTTGCCACGGTCCACAAATACATGTGCCTCAGGATTTGTTTTTTGTTTTTTGGGCTGGTTTGGGGTTGTTGTTGTTCTGTTTCGGTCGTTGGGTTTTTTGGTTGTTTTGGTTTCTTGTGTTACTAGGGGTTGAAACCAGGGCTCAGCAGGGAACCTCAGATTTCCCGGTCTCATCTCATTGGGTTTTCAGGAGACTCAGGTCCAAGCCTGGCATATCTCCAAATGAGGACAATGGAAAGCCAGACATTTAACTACTTCTAAGGCTTGTTTTCTTAACTATCACGTGGTCTATTTCCAAAGGCTTGCTGTACCCATTAATCTAAAAAAGTACATCCCTTATCAAACCCGAGGCACGTTTTGTGTTTCCTTCTACCTTCATCTTGATCCACAAAACCCTAAGATTGCTAAGAGATCGCTAAGAGCTGCACTCAAGTTTCCTTATCCCAACCAATCCCATCCTACGGCATTCCAGGAGGAACTCCAGGCTCACCTCCTAGTCTGGCCCACAATTCCAGACTCATCCGATCCATCTCATCCTGATTTACAGGAACTCACACTAGCAATCAATCATCCTTAATTTTTAACTGGGCTGTGTCCTGAGCCAGCCAATAGCTGAGACTGCTCCCCACACTCCACCCTCACTGACCCTCTGTGACTGTCCACTCAGTCTGCCCTGAAGCTGCCTAGTGACCAAGAACTTGGACCAGATTTGGTAATGGGGGCTTTGGGAGGAACGCAAAGTTAAAGAGGGCTTGGCAGGGAGATCTCCTGCCTCCTTCTCCCCTACTCTCCACCCGTTTGTTCCTCCTCCTCCTCCTCTTCTTCCTCCTCCTCTTTCTCCTCCTCTTCTTCCTCCTCTTCCTCCTCCTCCTCTTTCTCCTCCTCCTCCTCTTCATCCTCAAAGCTGTGCTGCCCAGCTTGCCCTGGCCCTCCTCCTGCTGCCTCTGGCTTATTGTTAGTTAAGCGGACTAGGGAGGTTGAACAGATGGGCTGAGACCTGGGCGTGAAGCGAGAGAAGGGCCAGCCGGTGCCGGGAAAGGGAAGCGGTTTGGGGAAAACAAAACAGAGGGCGGAGCCAGGGAGAAGGTTGCCCTAGAGGGAGGAGGAGAGACCACACCAAGGAAGGGTCGAGGCCTGGAAAGGAATGGGGGCGGGCAGGGGGATGGGCTGAACCCCCTGAGCTCCTAGGCTCCGCGGCTGGCTCTGAGGCTAACTGGCTTCGTAGGACGCAGCTGACATCGCTGCCCAGATGGCCTCCAGGCTGACCCCACTGACCCTCCTGCTGCTGCTGCTGCTGGCTGGGGTAAGTGGTCCCTCTGTGAGAGGATGGGGCGGGGGTAGGAGTGAGAATTAACTCTTCAGACTTTGGCGAAGGAGGGAAGCCTCTCCTGAGAGTCTTAAGTTCGAGCCTTGAACTAGCGTTAGACCAGGGGATCTGGAGGGACTGGGTTGTATATTGGAAGGCACGTTAGCAGAATGACCTTGGGCAGGACCCTTTTCCAGGCTTCTTTAACCAAATATGTATAAGGGAGAATACATAGACTACCCAGCCCATCAGCCGGGTCAGCCAACTTAGATGGGTCATTAGAAGGGAAGATGAAGAACGAGTCCAAAGTTGTGAAAAACAGACACCCTCCGCCCCTCATGCTGCCATGATGTGCTCTTCTAAGCTAGGGTTTGTGGAAAGTGCGTTGCAAGGAGGAAGGCTAGCAGACAGACCTGGACCTACACCAAGGTTAAGAGCACTGTGGTCCCAGTAGCCTAGTAGGACAGGGATACAAGTAAACTCATGAAAACAGTGAGTGCTTGCTTCCGGTGGATGAGCAGTGGAATATGCTGGAAGCTGGCATCCCAGGTGACCCTGGGGAGTCAGCACATAATGTCTGGTTAAGCAAGGGATCTGGATTTTTGCACACTTTCCTGAATACACTGCCACTTAAGGAGATCCTCCTGTCTCCACTTGCCAAATGCCCAGATGACTGGGGTTAAGGTCGGGCCACTGTACCTAGTCCCCACTGGTCTCTTCCTTTCCTTTTGGAATACTAATTGTTTTCAGTTCCCACTGGTGCACCGCATCCACCCTTGGAAAATCCACAGTCCTAAAATAAGACTCACAAATGCACTAGCCTGGCAAGTGAGTCAAAACAAGTCAATATTTACAAGAAAACAGCTTCTTGGATGGTGATCACTGGACACACATAACAGATAACCCAAATCAGAGTTGCCTCATGTGCTCTGCAGAGAATTCCCCCCCCCCCCCCCCCGCATTGCCTATTTCTGAAGGAATTGGGGGCTTGGTCCAAGGTGTCACCTGCCAGGTTGTACTAGAAGCGACTGGTACGATATGTTCCCACGCTTCTCATCTTGCTTGGAGTGGTTGAGGGAACTGTGGCTCACCAGGAAATGAAACACTGTTTCTTGAACCACAGGATAGAGCCTTCTCAGATTCCGAAGCTACCAGCCACAGCATCCAGGATCCACTGGTGGCTCAAGAGGAAAGCAGAGACAGCTTCCCTGAAAGAAATGGCTCCCAGAGTCCCACTGAGTCAACAACCAGTGGGGTCACCAAAGTAACAAATGACACCATGGATAAAATAGCCGAGGCCTTCGTCCAGCACATCCAACCAGCTGCTCAGTTACCCACCGAGCCTCCCAGCCAGCCCCCTGTGAATTCTTCCAGCCAGTCCCCTGTGAATTCTTCCAGCCAGCCCCCTGTGAATTCTTCCAGCCAGTCCCCTGTGAATTCTTCCAGCCAGCCCCCTGTGAATTCTTCCAGCCAGCCCTCCACAACGTCAGATGCTCCCATCCAGGTTCCTACTGAACCCTTCTGCCCAGAGCCACTTGCTCAGTGCTCTGATTCAGACAGAGACTCCTCAGAGGCTACGCTGGTGGAGGCTTTGACAGATTTCTCAGTGAAGCTCTACCATGCCTTCTCAGCTACAAAGAAGGCTGAGACCAACATGGCCTTTTCCCCGTTCAGCATTGCCAGCCTACTCACACAGGTCCTTCTTGGTAAGACTGACTTCTGAAAGGCTGTAAGCGGGACCCATTCATAGAGATCACCCACCACAGGCCTTCTGCGAGGCTGTGTCTGTAGAAAGAACCTGTAAAATTTGCTAATAGGGGTGGTATGCCTTCATTCTTGAACATTGTATCATTTAACAATGATTTAATTAGGTACTATTACTTATCCTTTTGGTTGTGAGCCTCACCTTTAATGGCTGAGCCATCTCTCCATCTTGTACAATTGCTTATAAACTAAACCCCTATGAACTCATTATAACATACAAAGTAAGGTCCCAGTCACCAATCATGGTTCAAAGCAATGGAAAGCAACAAGAAAGATGAAATCACCAGAGATATACCTAGGATAGCATCATGGTGATGCACTTCCTAGCTATACAACTGTGGACAGTTCACATAACTTCTCTTGAGTGTGGCTTATTACCTGTTAAATAGGGAGGGAAAAAGCCTTCTGCCTTCAAGAGAGTGATTCAAACTGGGCATGGTGGTGCACGCCTGTAATCCCAACACTTGGGAGGCAGAGGCCTGCGGATTTCTGAGTTTGAGGCTAGCCTGATCTAGAGAGTGAGTTCCAGGACAGCCAGGGCTACACAGAGAAACCCTGTCTCAAAAAACCAGAGAGAGAGAGAGAGAGAGAGAGAGAGAGAGAGAGAGAGAGAGAGAGAGAGAGAGAGAGAGAGAGATCCATCTTGGAAAAGGCAATAACAAATTACCACAGGCAATGGAAAGAGAGAGGTGACACTTCTCATACCCAAACAAGGAAAATTCCAGAAAGGCTTTTAGAGACTACGCAGATAAGATTCCTTCTCCTGACATCGCCAAATCCTAATGTCCCACCATAGCTGGTAGCACCCAACTCTCCAGGCATGATAACAAGACTGTCCTCCTCAGATATCCTCAAAGTCACCCGGGAGGTCCTTTCTAGTCAGTTGGTTTTGGTACATTAATTTTAGTCCAAATCTTTCATTCATCTTTCATTTATTAGCTCTGTTGTCTTAGATACATTAATAACATAAGTCCTGAAACTTCAGGGTCCTCCTCTATATAATACGCATGTGAGTATCCCATGTAAAAGGCTTGGTGACAATTTAATAAGGTAGCATAGCAGAGGTCTTAGAATGCCTGGAGCAGAAGAGATACTCTCGGCAAATCTTAGCTATTATAGCAGAGAAGGCATAGCCAGTAATTGTCTAATAACGCATAACACCCATCCTCTTTTATAATAGACCTTTATATCTCTCTTTATAATGATCAAATGCCTCTGCTTCAGGATGACCCCCTTTGTAAATCCAAACCATTTAAATCAAAGTCAGCGTGGAAGTGGCTAGAAAGACAGACGGGGTTCACAGAGGTCGAGAATCAGGGAAGGAGACTATCTGACGCCCTGGAAAAGTTTAGTGGGACGACTTGGGAATGCCCACTACCTTCTCCCTGGCACATGAACTGTCTTCCAGAATCTGATGCTCTGAGATCCCCAGCGTAACACGAAACACCCTGCATTCTAGCCATTGCTCAGCCCCAGTCTCCCATTCCTTCCCCCAAAAACCCCCATCTCTCTGCCCTGTGTTGCAGGTGCTGGAAACAGCACCAAGAGCAACCTGGAGAGCGTCCTTTCCTACCCCAAGGACTTTGCCTGCGTCCACCAAGCACTAAAGGCCTTTTCATCCAAAGGTGTCACTTCTGTGTCTCAGATTTTCCATAGCCCAGGTGAGTGTCCAGGGCAGATGGTAAGCTGTGGATGATTCTGGAAAAGAAAGCCTGGGAGAGAAGATGGGGAGCCTGTGGTGGGGATGAGTCAGGGCAGATGGGAACTCACATTCCCTCCAGTAGACTTGGTCTGTGAGAACAAAGGTCAGAAAGTCTTGTCATGAGCTTCCACTGAGGCCTGGAAGTAAGGTTTATTCCTGCTGAATAAGGAAAGGACAGAGGGGACCGTCAACTTCGAGCTGTCCTGTGGAAGGAGGTCTAGTGAGGGCCGGGCAGCAGGGCAGCGGGAGTGCTGAGGAGTGGCTCTGTGGCCCCCAGCTCCCCGTTTGTTTTCTTGAACCTAATTCGAGCATCTCTAATAGAGGAGCAGGCTGGTCCCTGCTCCAGCATTTTGTCATCATTGGATTGAGCAAGAAGAACCACAGGAACCAATGTGATGGTCTTAAATCCCTGCGCTCTGCAGGCAGAGGCAGGCAGATCTCTGTGAGTTCCAGGTCAGTCTGCTCTATGTGAGTTCTAGGCTAGCCAGAGCTACGTAGTATAGCCATCTCAGGAAAAGAAAATAAGGAAGAAGCAAAACAGAACCTACGGGAAGTGTACTCACTCTCACACTTGCCCTTTGAAGGGGGGTGGGACTGCTCAGAGGACTCACACTTCCCTGCCTTTTCCTGCCTCTCAGATCTGGCCATAAGGGACACTTATGTGAATGCCTCTCAGAGCCTGTATGGAAGCAGCCCCAGAGTCCTGGGCCCAGACAGTGACGCTAACTTAGAACTCATCAACACCTGGGTGGCTGAGCACACCAACCACAAGATCACTGAGCTGCTGGACAGCCTGCCCTCCGACACCCGCCTCGTCCTTCTCAATGCCGTCTACTTGAGTGGTAAGGAAAACGCCAGGCAGGTAGTGGGCCTAACGCTGTCCTGCCTCTCCTTCAGTCTTCACATGCCAGCGGGCTCAGCATTCCACAGCCACATTCCCATGTGACTGATGGTCCTACCCTCCCCAACAGACCCTTTAATACCCTTTTGCCCCTCCTTACAATACAGCCACCCTCTCTTCCTTTAGCCAAGTGGAAGAAAGCATTTGAGCAAAAAAAGACGATGGCGCCTTTCCTCTACAAGAACTCTTTGATTAAAGTACCCATGATTAGTAGCAAAAAGTACCCTGTGGCTCATTTCATTGACCAGACTTTGAAGGCCAAGGTAAGTTCTGGGCTTACTGTAGCCCTGCTTCAAACCTGAGTGCCCGGGCTCTGTTTCTGCAGTGACTTCCTTTTCCTGATCATTATGGGGTGCCTGCTTGCAAATTCCCCATTTCTCCTTCTTCTGTCCATTGGCCCCACCCTCTTATCCTCCTCCTCTCTCTAGTTTTGGCCAAGGCAGGGAATTTTAGGCTGGAAGACATGAACTAGACACAATTCTAAATCGTCTTCATTCATCTCTACTGTGTCAAATGGCAAACAGTGAGTCGTGTTTTAATTCTGTGTATCTCTCTCTCTCTCTCTTTGAAGCCAGCACTCTGGGTAGACTGATAGCTTGCCAAGCTATCTTCTGTGTGTGTACACTTGTTCTCCAGTATTCGTACACACTTGTAGGTGAATAACTGGATATGTGCAGATATGTACTACATGTATATATACACAGGTGTTACATTTCTTGTTGTGTTTTGGGTGTTGTTTTGTTTTTTCCAAGATAGAGTTTCTCTGTATAGTGCTAGCTGTTCTGGAACTCACTCTGTAGCACAGGATGGCCTCACATTTATAGTTCTGTCTGCTTCTGCCTCTTGAGTAATGGGATTAAAGATGTGCGCCACCAATACCAGGCTAAATTAAGTTCCTTATCAGAAATTGAGCAATATAATTCTAGTGGTTAGAAAGAGAGAAAAGACAGAATAAGGAGCCCAAGCTGGGTTTGGCAGTGCACACCTTTAATTCAGCACTTGGGGGAGGGGGGCAGGCGGCAATGCAAATGGTTCTCTGTGAGTTCAAGGCCAGCCTAGTCTACAAATCAAGTTCCAGGAGAGCCAGGGCTATATAATAGAGAGTTCCTGTCTAAAGGAGGAGGAGGAGGAAGAGGAGGAGGAACATCCCATAAGATTCTAGATACTAAATTCTTCCATGCCCAGTGCCTAAGCATTCCCACTTTGCTAGAACTGTAAGACCCAGATCTGTAGGGTAGGAAGCAGTGTCTCAGCACTGAACATAAGGAGAACACATCTTCGAAGCATAGCTAGCCTGGTTTCCACTAAGGGAGACTTCTGGGTCCCTTTACACTCGGGTGTGTGTATATCAGTGTCTCAGAGGGAGGGCTTTTGAGCCAGCATCCCTATCCATGGGTGGTGGGTGCATCCATGAATTAGAAGAACTATCAACAGAAAACATTGTGAGAAAAAATTATACTGAACACAGCCAAACTTTTTTCTTGTCATTATTCCCTAAAAAGTACACTATACAACTATTTACATGGAAAAGTTGCTTTTGGTATTAAAAATAATCTAGAAATAATTGGAAGAATAATAGAAACAGGGCTTAAATAAACCAGATCTCAAACTCATTTGGTAGACTGCTTGCCAGGCCCACACAAAGCTGTGGGTTTGATTCCCAGCTCCTCCTAAAACTGATTGTGGTGGTATATACCAGTAATTTTAGCACGTAGGACATTAAAACATGAAGGTCAAGGAGGATCATAAGTTCAAGGTCAGGTGAGGGGTGGTGGCACACCCAGGAGGCAGACTGAGGCAGACCTCTGTGAGTTCCAGGCCAGCCTGGTCTACAAACCAAGTTCTGGGACAGCCAGGGCTACATAGAGAAACCGTGTCTTGAAAAACCTAAGGGGAGAGAGAGAGTTAGTTCAGGATAATCCTGTTTGAACCCATCCTGGATTGCATAAGATCTTATGAAAGAGTGGGAGGAGGGAGGGAGGGTGGGAAAGAGGGAGGGAAGGAAGGAAAGAAAGAAAGAGAGAAAGAAAGAAAGAAAAGAAAAAAGAAAGGGGGGGGAAAGGAAGAGGAGAAAAGAGGAAAGGAAGAGAAGATAGAGAAGGAGTTGAAAACCCCAATCCCTTCTCTATTATTACACAGCTAGTCAAGGTAGCTAAAACTTGTCCTCATTCCTTGGGCTCTCACGAGGCCCAGCACGCTTCAGGCAGATGGAGCGGCATCCCCATTTCACACGCAGCACGCAGTCCAGTTTAGCTGCCGCTTATTGAAACAGTACACACCAAAAGACAGTCCCGCGGCCCGGAGACGGGAATGGGAGCTAAGGAGGTGCATCTCGTACTCTCTAGGTGGGACAGCTGCAGCTCTCTCACAACCTGAGCTTCGTGATCATGGTACCCCAGAGCCCGAAGCACCCGCTTAAAGCCATGGAAGAGGAGCTCAACCCCACTGTCTTCAAGGCCGTCATGAAGAAGCTGGAGCTGTCTAAATTCCAGCCCACTTACCTGACGATGCCGCGTATCAAAGTGAAGAGCAGCCAAGACATGCTGTCCATCATGGAGAGACTGGGTGAGCCCTGGCCGCCTGTGCTCACTGCCCGGCCGTGAGGGGAGGCGGGAAAGGTGGCGCTAAAACGTGGCTCTGTCATTCTACAGTTCTTTTTTTTCCCTCATCCTTAACACAAGTTTACTCTGCAGCTATGTAAGTTAAAGGGACAAGGTTTTTATCCCACGAGGTCACTGAGAAAGCTGAAAGTCCGAAACTGTGTGCGACTTACCAAAAGTTTGCCTGGCTTCCCCTTGAACTAGTCGGAGTCAAAGCACCACGGCAGTCCGCATCTCCAGACCTCTGGGATGTTTCTCCTCTGACTCACTGAACCATGCGACCAGATGGGCTGCAGACAGTCGCTGCCCCGGCCACACTCACTAGCCAGCCACCTCTCAGGCTAAGCTCAGATCCATCTAGAGATGGCACATTAGAGGCTCTGAGTTCTTGGGAGACTTTAGAAGGATCATTTTAATTTTTTCACTTTTTCCCTATTGGTTGGGAGATTTAATGTTATTTAACTTTTTATTGATTCTTTGTGCATTTTACACTAATCCCACTCGTCTCCCCATCTTTCCATATCCACCCTTGCGGCCTCCCCCACAAAAGAAAACAAACACAGAAGCTGTAGTATGCTACGGTGTGTCACAAGTGCACCCTTTCATCCAAACAGCTTTATTTGCAAATGCTCATTGCAGTGAGTCACAGGTCTGGTTCGAGGCCTCTGGCTTCTGCTATGCTATCAATGCTGGATCCTCACCATGTTGCTGGGTGTTGTGCAGAGCTGCTGCAGCTTTGTCTGCAGGACCAGCCATTTCATGGACTCCGAAGTTCACAGAGGGGTAGATGTTGGGGTGGACCAATGCAAAACCCTGGAGCTGAGTTGGTCATCAGGAAAGCTCTTCTCCCCATGCCAGCCAGGCCAGTGCTCCAGAACCCAGCCTACCTGGGCCAGCAACCCAGCACTGCCCGGCAAGGAGCAGGGTCAGCTCACTGGCTCTCACAGAAGCACCATTTTTTCTTTCCTTTTTTTTTTTAAAAGATTTATTTACATATTATATCTAAGTACACTGTAGCTGTCTTCAGATACCCCAGAAGAGGGTGTCAGATCTCATTATGGATGGTTGTGAGCCACCATGTGGTTGCTGGGATTTGAACTCAGGACTTTTGGAAGAGCAGTCAGTGCTTTTAACTGCTGAGCCATCTCTCCTGCCCGAAGCACCATTTTCTAAGCTTTAACTTCATCTCTACCTAGATTGGTCACTCATTTCCTGTTCTGACACTTGAGCACCTAATATATAATCTGACTTTCTAGAATCAGGATACAAAACCAAATAATAGACTAAAAGATGTGCCTGGTACTCCTACTTGTGAGGAATTACAAGGGCTTTAGGAACAGGGAAATCAAAAAAAGATATTGACCCAGTCGGTGATGGCACATACCTTTAATCCCAACACTTGGAAGGCAGATTCAGGCAGATCTCTGTGGGTTCCAGGCCAGACTTCAAATCCCAGCAACGATATTCTCATATACATAAAATAAATAAATCAAACAAAACAAAATCAAAAACAAGTATTAAAACAAAATGTTTTAGTATTTTAAATATTTAAAACAGCACCTCTGCTGCTAAGGAAATGCTAGGGAATTTAGGACAGAGGAATTAGAGGAATTACAGTATATATTTATGACTTATGACTTCACAGCATTACAACGTCCTATAATCTCATTTTATAGCTTATTACCCATCTCTATTTTCCAAAGTCCTTTTAAAAGCAATGATGTCATTTTTTCAGGGGAGAGTTAGTGGTAGGCAGAGAGTAAGGCCTCTCATCTCTTGAGAGTGGTTGCTGGGCCTCCTGGCAGGGGTTCCCACTGACAAGATCAGGAGGAGTCATGATGTAGAACCTGAGGAGGAAGAGGATGTGGAAATTTGAGACTAACCCAGGAAATTAAGAGGAGAATCTCCACCCGCCATGAGTTTCCTGCTGACGTCTGATTTTGTTTTTCTCTTGGTTTTGCCCTAGAATTCTTTGACTTCACGTATGATCTCAACCTGTGTGGGCTGACTGAAGACCCAGATCTTCAGGTGTCTTCCATGAAACACGAGACGGTGCTGGAACTGACAGAGAAAGGCGTGGAAGCATCTGCAGCCTCCGCCATCTCCGTGGCCCGAAACTTACTCATCTTTGAGGTGCAGCAACCGTTCCTCTTCCTGCTCTGGGACCAGCAACACAAGTTCCCAGTCTTCATGGGTCGTATATACGACCCCAGGGGTTGAGACAGGCAGGAGACAGGCTTGCGTAAACACTGCCATCTAAGCCTCAGTTCGTCCGGTTATTTCCTTGCTACCGCGTCCTCTAGCCGCTTCCAGCCTTAGGAAGTGGCAGACCGAACTGTTTCTATTCACCAACCCCCAGGGTATCAAAAAAAATTTGATGCACTTTTTTGCAGCTTTTATGGTTCAAGCTTATCAAACTCTACAAATAAAACTTGCAGATATTTTCTTCTCTCATGATTCTGTGTACTAGTTACCTCAATATCAGAAAACAAGGATTGCCATGCTTCCTACATCAGCTCCGTGTACTAAGCCACTCTAGACTCAGTGGCTTAAAGCCCCTGATGTTTATTACTTCATCCATGTGTCAGGATTGGCCAGCGGTCTTGCTTGTCTGACTAACTGAGTTTCCCTAGGCATATAAATGCACCTTCCTTAGTGAGCAGGTTGGTTGGGGGATGACCGGTCTTTGATGGTTGTCTTAGTCCT
This sequence comes from Apodemus sylvaticus, assembly GCF_947179515.1. NCBI lineage: Eukaryota > Metazoa > Chordata > Mammalia > Rodentia > Muridae > Apodemus > Apodemus sylvaticus. The sequence goes on along the minus strand of NC_067476.1, from coordinate 65,362,984 downwards.
GGTTTTATTGCTGTGAAGAGACACCATGACCACAGAAACTCTTATAAAGGAAACCATTTCATTGGGGCTGGCTTACAATTTTGGAGGTTCAGTCCATTATCATCACCGCGGGAAGCATGGCAGCGTGCAGGCAGACATGGTGCTGGAGGAGTTGAGGGTTCTACATCTTGATCTGCAGGTAGCAGCTCACCACTGTGTGCCACTGAGCCTGGATTTAAGCATCTGAGACCTTAAAACCCACCCCCAAAAGTGATACACTTCCTCCAACAAGGCCACACCTACTCCAACAAGACTGTACCTCCTAATACTGCCACTCCCTACAGGCCAAGCACATGAGTCTAGGACCACACCTATTCAAACCACCACACTGGTCTTATGTGACACTTTTTGACATTCTTCTACATGTCTCCTATGTCCTGCCACCAGGATGACCTGTGTTCTAAGAACACAACTTCTTTCTCTCTTGTCTGCCTGTATCAAGTTAACCATTTTCTCATCAACAATCTGCATGGTGAAATTTAGATTTAGAGTGGGAAACCATTACAAAGTTATGGGGTAGAGAGCCATTAACTAAGGATCACAAATACACATCAATGTACTGATACACATGTATCTGCCATGATCCTTATCTTGGTTATTTGCTTGCCCCACACCCCCAAAAAGTAGCAATAGGTGCTGGAGAGAGCTCACTGGTTAAGAGCACTTGCTGTCCTGGGTGATTCAGTTCCCAGCATCCACAGCAACTCACACCATTTGCAATTTCAGTTCCAGGACATCTGACACCTTTCTCCCTCCACAAGTACTAGGTACACACATGGAGTACTGACTTACATGCAGGCAAAACATTGACACACTAAACATAAAAGATAACTTTAAAAATGTGGCAGTAGCAGTAGTCAAACATAAAAGATAACTTTAAAAATGTGGCAGTAGCAGTAGTCGTGAACATGGTGGAAATCATCGTAAGCATTCTGCTATGAGTTTTGCAGACGTTTAATTGCTGCAGTGACTTTGTATGACTAACTCAGGCTGTTCAAAGCCTTTTATAAACGGCTTTCTTCTGGGCATGGTGGCACAAACCTGTAATTCAAACACTCGGGAGCAGTGCTTCTCAACCTTCCTAATGTGGTGACCCCAACCATAAAATTATTTTCACTGCTTCTTTATAACTGGAATTTTGCTACTCTTGTGAACTGTAACACAAATATTTACATTTTCTGATGGTCTTAGGCAACCCCTGTAAAAGGGTCATCCAACACCTCGCCCCAAAGAGACTGAGACCCATAGATTGAGAACCACTGCTCTGGGAGTTACGGCAGGAGGAACATAAATTGGAGGATAGCCTGGTATAACAAAACTGCTCCTAGCCAGGCGGTGGTGGTGCACGCCTTTAATTCCAGCACTTGGGAGGCAGAGGCGGGCGGATTTCTGAGTTCGAGGCCAGCCTGGTCTACAAAGTGAGTTCCAGGACAGCCAGGGCTACACAGAGAAACCCTGTCTTGAAAAAAACCAAAAATAACAACAACCAAAAAAAAAACCCCAACAAAACAAAACAAAACAAAAAACTCCTCCCAAAAAAGCTTTTTCTGTCTCTGCCTCCAAATTTGTTTTTCCTTTTTGTGGCCTATCCCCATGAACTCATTGATGCCTCAGCGCCGACCTCTCCTGTCCCTCTTCCCCTGTCTGTCTCCCTCCTCAGCCCATCTCTGTCCCTGCCTCATCTTTCTGTCTCTGTTCCTCCCCACCTCCTCAATATGTTTCACATTCTTTCTCCGCTGTCTCCTTCTTCTCTCCTATTTAAGGCACCTCCGACTCAAATATGCAGAGCACCATTCCTGGATTTAGCTCATCAGCTTTTTTTACTGATGAGGAGAAAGATCCAGGTTCTAGCCTGGTCACAGTCTCCCCTCCCCAGCTCTGTCCACACACACTTCAGACACTCAAGTTCCCATCCATGACTAGGCCAGAGGCAAGTATATTCCCTGAGCCATCGCCCCTCAGACATTTCCCAAGCATCTTCCAGACATGATGAAGATTTAATTTTCAAAAGGGGTTATCCCAAAGCTCAAGCCAGGCTGCTTGCTGTAGTTCTAGGTTGGGGGATCTCCCTGCAGGGTAACAGATGGCCGGGATATAGATCCCAAAAGCAGATACCCCACATTCTAAGAACTTCTCCCCATCCCTCCTGCCCAGAAAATCTTGTGTAAGAAGCTGAGACTCTTGGAAGGAGGGTGACAGAGTAAAATGTCACCTAACGTAACTGGACCCAAGCTTGAAGCTTTTGAGCCTTTGGGCTTGTTCCTTCCCTCCAGGGTGCTGAGCTAGAGAGCCAGGCACATGACTAAGTACAGGATATGAGATCACCCAAGCTTCTAATAACCCTTGGCAGGATAAGCTTAGCATGGATTCTGGTAGCTGTCTTGTTACTTTTCTATTACCCTGATAAAACACCATGACCAAGGCAACTTTGAGGGGTGGGGGATGGGGGTCAGTTCCAGGGAGTAAGAGTCCATGGCCATTAGGACAGGGATATAATGGCAGGCATGGCACTGGAGCAGTAGCTGAGAGCTTACATCTGATCCACAAGTATGACGGAGGAAGGGGGAGGGGAGGGAGAGGGAGGGGCAAAGGGAGGGAGAGGGAGGGAAGGAAGGGGGAGGGGAGGGGTATAGGGGAAGGGGAAAGGGGAGAGAGGGAGAGGGGGAGGGACAGGGGAAGGAAGAGGGGAGGAAGAGAGGGAGAGGGAGGGGGAGGGAGAGGGGGAAGAAGGGGGAAGGAGAGGGGGAGGGAGAAGGGGAAGGAGAAGGAGGGGGAATGGGGAGGAAGAGGGGGAAGGGGAGGGAGAAGGGGAAGGAGAGGGGGAGAGAGGGGGAGGGGGAGAGAGGGAGAGGGGGAGAAAGGGGGAGGGGAGGGAGAAGGGGAGGGGGAGGGACAGGGAGAGGGAGAGAGCTGACTGGCTGGTAATAGTACAGGCTTTTAAACCTCAAAAAATAAAAAAAATAAAAAAAACCCTCCCAGTGATACACCTCTTCTAACAAGGTCACATATCCTTTTTTTTTTATTGATATATTTTTTATTTCCATTTCAAATGATTTCCCCTTTTCTGGGTCCCCACTCCCTGCTAGTCCCATAAGCCCTCTTCCCTCCCCAAGGTCACATATCCTAATCCTCCCCAAGCAGTTCTATTAACTAATTATTCAAACATACAAGCCTCTGGGGGGGTCATTCTTTTGTTTTGTTGTTGTCGTTTTGTTTTGTTTTTCAGAGACAGGGTTCCTTTATATAGCCCCGACTGTCCTGGAACTCACTCTGTAGACCAGGCTGGCCTTGAACTCAGAAATGCACCTGCCTCTGCCTCCCAAATGCTGGGATTACTACAGGTGTGCGCCACCACCACCTGGTTTTTCTTTTTCTTTTTCTTTTCTTTTTTTCTTTTCTTTTGGCCATTCTCATTCAAACCATCACAGCAGCCAAGAGATTTATTCCTGAAAGGAACTTTGGTCCCTGTAATTTTCTGGTTGTCTGTTCTGCTTGAAGTCAGAGCATCCTTAGCGGGAGAGGAGAGGAGATGGAGCAACAGTCACTGCTTATCCCTTCCGTGCTATCCACTTGCTATGGTTCTGCTCTGTCCTTGGGCTTCCCTTCAGTTTCTAGGCGAGGCAAAACCAAGCAAAGCCTCAGAATGCTAGGCCAACTCTTCGTTGTAGCTTGTCTTCCAGTCAAGACTGAGAATCAAACAAGTCACCCCAATGTGTCCTAAGATTGGAAAGATCTCTGCTTCCTGCCGTGTTTCACAGTCCAAGAGCTGTCTACATACCCTTGCTTCTGTACTAGAGTGGACTACATGCAGAGGGACCTTGCTGGGCTACATAAACTCTTGCACACATTTTGGGACATGATGTTGAGGAATCACATGACCAACTGTTTCACGTAATCTCACTTTCATAGAGGCTAGTCTGCTCTTTTTCATACAAAGGTTGCAGACATTCTAGAAAACAGATATTCAAGGTCTTTCCATTTTGTTTGTTTGGTAGGCTGGTTTTGGTTTTTTTGAGACAGGGTTTCTCGGTGTAGCTCTGGTTGTCCTGGAACTCACTCTACAGACCAGGCTGGCCTTGAACCAAAGATCCACCTGTCTGTGTCTCAAACCCTGGGATTAAAGGTGTGTGCCATGACCACCCAGCTACAAGGCCTCTGGAATGTGAAGCTAGCAGGAAATATAACATCACTCCTGCTTAATTATATTGGTCAGTTAGTCAACACATCGGCTCAAATTCAAGATAAAAGGACAGAATCTCTACCTCTTAAAGACAAGACTCTCAAAGTCACTCTGCAAAGAGCATGGATGAAAGAATACATGAATCACTCCGGCCACATTGCCAACCTAAGTGGTTGTACGTATTTGTACAGACTTCTAGCAGTTCTCCTTAGCAAGCTGCTGCTCTGAGCTCTTCCTTATGGAGACTAAGGGGATGGCTCTGCAGCTGAAAGTGCAGAGAGAACCAACTTTCAAAAATTGTCCTATGACGGATACACCACACACACACACACACACACACACACACACACACACCCTGTAGGCATAAACGTTTTGCAACCTACTTTTAATAAGGGTTCCACCTCTAACCCACCACTCAGAAGAGGTCGTAGAAGAGAAAAGTTATTAGGATATGGAGGAAGGGGACTTGTTCAGTAATAGTTCTTTGGGGGACAGGCAGGGAGCTTGATTTTCTTTGGCAGCAGTTCAGTCCTGTAGCAAACACCAAATACAACTCAGCAGCTGCAGACCAGTCCTCTAGGCAGGCAGACATTAGGCACTGCCACATATACACCCATAATACACACACACACACACATACAGTCCACACATACCCCACACGTAAACATATCACACACGCATATATATCACACAAAAACATATCACACACATATACACCACACACACACACACACACTACACACACACCCCACACACAAACACATCACACACACACACATATACATCACACATATCCACACAGATGTACATATCCCCCTGCATATACACATACACCACACACACACACCTGCACCAATAATGATAATAATAGTAATAACAATATTTTTAAGGGAACCAAGAGGAAATTTGGGCTTGTTGCTTCTGTAATAACAGGACTGAAGAGGTTGAAGTAGGAGAATTATTGAAATTTTAAGGTCTACACAGTGAGCTATAGGCCAACCTAGGCTACAATAAGACCCTGTCTTGAAAAGAACACAAAAGAGCCTTCAGGAAGCAAAGGCAAGTGGATCACTATGAATTTAAGACCAGCCTGCTCTACACAGAGTACACAGAGTATTCCAGAACAGTTGGGGCTACAAAGAGAGAGCCCGTCTCAAAAAACTAAAATGAGCCAGATGAAGTGGCACACTCCTGGAGTCTCAGCAGAAACAGGCAGATCTTTGTAAGTTTGAGGCCAGCCTTGTCTACAAAGTGAGTCCAGGACAGCCAAAACTCTGTTATACAGAGAAACCCTGACTCAGAACAAAACAAAACACCACCAAAAGGAATGCATTAAAAACATTTTGTTGACATCCTAATACTAGGAACAAATTTGTTACATGCCTTTGTAGGATGCTTTGATTTTTCTTCTTCTTCTTCTTTTTAAAGGTTATTTATTTATATGAGTACAGTGTAGCTGTCTTCAGACACCAGGGGACATGGAACCCCATTACAGATGGTTGTGAGCCACCATGTGGTTGCTGGGATTGAACTCAGGACCTTTGTAAGAGCAGTCGGTGCTTTTACCTCTGAGCCATCTCTGCAGCCCTTGATTTTTCTTCTTCTGCTGACTTTGTGACATCCTTAATCCCAGATTCAGAAACACATGTATTTTTGAAAAAGACAGAGCATTGCAGAGAAAGACATATATACTCCTAAAATATCTACCTGAAGCCCTACTTTTGGGCAGACAGGGTCTTATAAGTCAGCAAACCTATTCCCATGATCCTGTTCCCAATTAAGCACCTGTGTGAAATTCTAATAAAGACCAGTGGATTGTGGTTTCTGTACAATTAGCATTTCTGCCACATGATGGAGCTATTGAAGCTTTGTCTTGCATAATCAGGTGGACATTATCCTTGAATTTTGGTTGGTCCAGCCTAATGTCCTGCTCCTTTCAAATATGAAAAATCTCAGGAATTGGCATACAGTTTTTGTATGGGGCCATGACAATCTTCCCCATATAGTTCTGGTTTGCTGTTTTTGTTATTCGTTTTGTTTTGCTTTACTGTGTATGGGTGTTTTGCCTTCATGCATGTATGTCTGTGTACCACATTCATGTCTGATAACCACAGAGGCCCAAAGAGGGTGTTAGATTGAAGAATCAGCCTGCCTCCATCTTAGGCTTATAGCAAGATAGCAAAAAACCATCTTATAGCAAAGATAAACTAGGTTCATTCCTGTTTATGATGAAAGTGTTTTTCACGAATTGGGCTATGCCCCACCTGTAACCTTAACTATAGATGGTTCTGTACTGCCTGCTTCTAGAATGGTAGTCATGTCTTTGTTTCAAAAGGGCTGTTATGGCTCCTTTGTCATGACCACCCGTTGTTACGACCACCTTGTAATCATGCTTTTGTTTCTGGAGGGTGTTATAACTAACTAGTAATGCTTATGTTCTGCCCCTGAAACCCTGCCTATTTTTCTTGCCAAATCCCCATTTGGAAATCCCCTACCCCTAAGCTATAAAAATCTCACCTTCCTCATATCCAGCACTGACCTCTCAAGCCCTGCCTTGAGGAGAAGCAGCCTGTGTGCAGGAATAAAAAGCCTGTCTTAATTAATTCCTTGCTTTAATTAATTTGGCCATGGCGGTCGCAGAACTGGAGTCACAGAAAGTATGTGCTGCCCTGTGGGTGCTTGAAATGAAGCCTGAGTCCTCCGGAAGAACAGTCAGTGCTCTTGACCACTAAGCCATCTCCCCAGCCCCTCATTCTGATATTTCCCGTGTGTGCTGCTGAAGCCAACGGTGACCCACAATCTTCAGCTGCTTAATCTGGATTCAAACTTTGATTCCTGGACAAAGGTATGGCTCAGTAACAGAGTGCTCGTCTAAAACGCACACACACACACACACACACACACACACACTCACACACAACGTTGGAGTTCCATTCCCGGACAACAATAAACAACCAACCTCGCAAAGTTTATAGTTCTTACCAGCTCAACTGTTTTTTAATAACAATACCTTCAGGTTCTGTTGAGACTCTGGAAGGCTCCAGACCTCTGAGTCACAACTATCCTGGTGTCCACCAATGTTCAGGGTCTTGTCCTAAGCTGTAGCTGGTAGTCATAGTGGTATCAGTAACTACCTGACACAAAGTAAGCCCAATGTTATTTAATTTTAGAAGCCAACTTGACGGGCTTATGCCATTATCTTTGGATATGTCGTTGAGAATGTTTCAGAGAAGACCAGCGTGTGGATACAATGGACCAATGTAGAAGATGTACCGGTGGTATAGATGAGGACTATCCAGCTGGCTTCAGGCACAGATGAAGCAAAAGGGTAAAGGAGGGACTAGAAAGATGACTCAGTGGATAGGCGCTCTTCCAGGGTTTCATTCCAAGCACCCACATCATGGTTCACATTGTCTTTAACTCCATTTTTGGGGGTCTGATGTCCTCTTCTGCCCTCTGTAGGCACTTGGCATGCATGAAGTGCACGTACACACATACAGACAAAATTACACCCACACCCTGGGCAAATGAGATATCTTAGTGGGGGTGAAGCACCTACTCCCAAACCTGAGAATGACCTATGTTCAATCTTCCAGACCCACAAAATGGAAGGAAAGGAGAAAACCAACATCTGTAAACTGTCTCTGACTTCCACATTCATGTCTTGGCACACACATGCCTACACATGCACACACTAAGTGAATAGGTAATGTAATAACAATTTTAAAAAAACACTTGCACACATAAATATAAAATAGAAATTATTTAAAATTTAGGGTAAAAGAAAAGAACTAGTATTTGCTCTTTTTTTCTAGAGCTGGGACACTCTTCTCTTGTTGGACATTGGAGCACTAGATTTTCTGGCTTGTAGAGTCAGTCCAGTACTCTCACTGGTTCCAGTTCTCGGACCTTTGGCCTCTGAGAGTGACGTCACATGCTTCCTTGGTTTTGAGACCTTTGAACTTGGATTGGGATGTATCACCGGTTTCCCAGATCTTCCAGTGTATTAACGGCCTGTCATGGAACTTTTCGGCCTCCGTGATCACGGAAGCCCACCCCCTTAGGAAGTATCCTTTGAGTACAGTGTGGCGGCAAATGTCTGATTCCCATCCTTGGGAGGTAAAGGCAAGAAGATTGGGAGTTCAAGGGTATAATAGCCTCAGCTACATGACAAGTTCCAGAATACTTTGGACCCTTTCTCAAATAAAACAAAACAAAACAAAAAAACTAACCATCAATAGACTAGAAAAACAAAAACAAACAACATAATAACCAAAGAACTAAACAAACAAAAACAAAGGCCTGGGCCAGATGTTGTGGCATAGCCTTTAATCTCAGCACTGACGAGCAGGCTGCTCTCTTAACTGACGTACTACCTCTCTGACCCTATTTGGGTTTTTTCATACATTTCAAAAATGATCATGTCTAATTTCCATTACAAAGCTATTGATTTTGGAGGTTGTTTTTTTTGTTGTTGTTGTTTTGTTTTGTTTTTGGCACTAACACCTTGGCTTAATGAACCGAGATAACATCAATCCAGGATGCAGATGGTATCTTAAATGATTCCTCTGGATGTTAAAATCATGTCACATCATCATTAATGTCACTGTCAAAAGTTACGATGTACTTGCACAGCAGCTCGATTTCACATAACATGAGTGCTGATGGCAGTTATTTTCTGTTGCTAGTTTAAGTGTCTCTGTCATTAGCAATAATTAGGAGTATAGTTTACAACCTCCTCAGCCAGTAATTTTGAAATTATGTAATCCTTGATGATTTTTTGTAATTGTGGAAGATTTTCAGTATTTCAAATTTGTACCATTAAGATTTACATAACATACAAGTAGCACCAGACATTATTATCTCCTATTTATAAATGAAACAAATGAAGTTTTTATTCATCTAATGCACTTATTGACTGTGTATCAGCTGACAGACAGTAGGGTTAGGAGTAGGCTCCAGTGCCTACTCCTCTAATTCCAGAACTTGTGCTTGATATACAAGATTCCTGCCCCTCCCCAATGGTAGTTTTATCTTTTAGAAGGTACTAACAGCTATTTTTTCTCCTCAGCCTCAGTTAAAGAAACACTCAGGGGTTGGAGAGATGGCTCAGTGGCTAAGAGCACTGACCGCTCTTCCAGTGGTTCTGAGTTCAATTCCCAGCAACCATATGGTGGCTCACAACCATCTGTAATGGGATCTGACGCCCTCTTCTGATGTCTGAAGTCAGCTACCGTGTACTCGCATGCATTAAAACAAATAAAGAGATTTTTTTCTTTTTTTCTTTTCTTTTCTTTCTTTTTTTTTTTTTGTTTTGTTTTGTTTTGTTTTGTTTTGTTTTGTTTTTCGAGACAGGGTTTCTCTGTTTAGCCCTGGCTATCCTGGAACTCACTTTGTAGACCAGGCTGGCCTCAAACTCAGAAATCTGCCTGCCTCTGCCTCCCAAGTGCTGGGATTAAAGGTGTGTGCCACCACTGCCCAACCATAGTTTTCAACCTTAGGAAGAAATGCTGAGAACATATGAGATTCCCTAATTTCCATAACAAGAACCTCGGGTGTAACCACTACAAATGCAGGTCCACTGGTCTGATGCTTGCAGAATGGGCTGGGGCTGCCATCTGCGACACTGAGATGGCCTGGACTTCTCAGAGTCTCTTCAAATGACACATTCGAAAGCCTGATATTTCAATGATTCCTCACTCTAGTCTTTGTCTCGACTAGCAATGTAACATATATGCTGTAGTGGGTTGAATAAGCTGGGCCCAGGGAGCAGCACTTTTAGGAGGTGAGGCCTTGTTGGAGGAAGTGCATCACTGTGGGGGTGGGCTTTGACATAAGGTTCCTCCTAGCTTCCTGAGGATGTCAATCTTCTCCTGTTTGCCTTCTGAATGAGATGTAGAACTCTCAGCACCTCCAGTGCCAGGCCCACCTGGACCCCGCTATGCTCCCACCTTGATAATAATGGACTGAGACTGTTAAGCTAGCCCCAACTAAATGTTGTCCTTCTAAGAGTTGTCTTGGTCATGGTGTCTCGTCACAGCAGTAAAACCCTAACTCGGACATATACTACACATGTAAGTACATGCCGTGCGTGTGTGTGTGTGTGTGTGTGTGCGCACACACACACACAGACACACACACACACACACACATACACACACGAGTCACAGACACGTGCAGATGAGCACATTCACACTCTTGTACAAAAAGCACATACATGCTGCTGTCTTGAAAGGGGTAAACGTTACATCCAAGCCCCAGCTCCGGAGGAAGGCCTCTTGAGTAACAAGGGTACATCCATTTCCCACCAAGCTTCTGATCACTAATTACAAGCCTTGAATTAGCTTCATCCATCATTCTGAAGTGACAGTCGGGCCCCACAGCTCCCTTCCCCATTGTACTCTGCTTCTCATTGAGTGACCACAGATTTGTTCCACAAAGCAAAAACCATTTTAGCCCAATATTCAGTTCTCTCCAAAACCATAAATGTGGGCATGTCCAGGCTCAACCCCTAGCCTTCTGCCCCACTCCCCCACCACATGGAGACTCTCCCTCCCACGCCAAACTCCCTCTCAACTAGTCTTTACATGTGCATGTGTTACATTGCAACAATGCTGTGGCTTCAAGTTGATTTTTACCACAGTCACAAATAAAAATAAGCATTTAAGAAATAATTTTTTCCAAGGTCAGTGTATAAGCAATACTAGAAATGTCATTCACAGCAGGGTCCCAACTCTGTCCTAACACAGTAGCTCAGATTGGATGAGCTAGCAGAAGAAGCAGAAGGATCTGTGGCTCAGCATTTGTGCTTGGAAGCCCCATGGGGACCTCTTGTACATCACCTCTCTTCTATTGAAGTTTAAGATCCCAAAGCTGTATTAGCTCTGTCAGGGAAGACCAGATACAAACCTTAGGGGTACCAGATAGTGCACAGTGGAGCCAATGGAACAAGGATGCTTCCAGGGGCCTACACTAGTATGGTCACATCTCTCCTCTTTAGGCTCCAGCATTATAATCAAGCCTCAGACTCTTCTACCTCAACCAGACTTCCATCCCTGCAACTCCAACCCCTTAGCTATGAAATTCTACTTTGTGGGAGCAGGCTGATTTCCAAGAGTATCCCAGAGTGAGGTTAGGAGTGGGCCACATGAGAAAAGTTTGCTCTGGTGCTGATGTTGAAATAAGTTTGCAAACCTCCCAGAAGGCATACACATCTTTTCTCATTGTCCTTAGCTCTATGCAAAACATCTGACACCTGCCAAGTGCCACTTGGATATATATTGCTTAAAACAAAACACAGAGAGGAAAAAGAGCTTTTCTGTACACATAAATGTTCCTGCTGGTGTATCCAGTACAAACCTCATTCCCCAACATGTTTTCTTATCTTCCTCCAACACAGAAACCTTCCTGCCCTGCAGACCCTGTCTTATCAACTCAGTAGCATGATCACACAGTACTTGAGTCCTTCATTTTCAACCACCAGTAAGCTCATTTAATTTTTTTTTCTAGTGCTGCGGTCCGAACCCAGAACTTCATTGTAAATAAATGTTATTCCAGAACCAGGAAGTCCTTTGTGAACCTAATTCAGATCACATTTCACTTCTTTGGTATCACTTATTCTTATGAATGTTTAGTAAATAGCCCAGAGTTGTGGCTCATATCTATAACCCCAACATGTGTCTCGGGTGGATATATATGGAGAGAGAGAGAGAAAGAGAGAGGGGGGAAGATTGCAAGTTTGAGACCAAGCTAAGCTAAGAGTGAATTTGAGGCCAGCTGTGGTATATAATAAAACCCCTGCCTTATACATAAAAATAGATTACAAAACAAACAAGGCCTTAATGATTAAATGCACTACTCCAATTCTGTAATTGGTCAACCAGGAGAGTTCAAGAAAGAACTTGGAAGGGAAAGCAAGAAAATAAGAAGCTCAAGGCCAGCCTTAACTACATAGTGAGCTCATAGGTCAGCTTGGCCACTCAAGACCCTATTCAAGCCGGGCGTTGGTGGTGCACGCCTGTAATCACAGCACTTGGGAGGCAGAGGCAGGCAGATTTCTGAGTTCAAGGCTAGCCTGGTCTACAGAGTGAGTTCCAGGGCAGCCAGGGCTATACAGAGAAACCCTGTCTCGAAAGAAAAAAAAAAAAAGAATTTTATGGATGGTTGTGAGCCTCCATTTGGTTGCTGGGATTTGAACTCAGGACCTTTGGTAGAGCAGTCGGTACTCTTAACCACTGAGCCATCTCTCCAGCCCAAAATTGGCAGTTTAGAGGAAGATAGTTAGGTGACTGAGAATATCACTCTAGGAAAAAAATTAAATCTTGCCTAGCCAGCCAGGCATGGCAGCTCATGCCTGCAATCTCAACACTAGGGAGACTGAGGTAGGAGCATTGTAAATTTTAGGCCAACCTGAAGTACGTAGCAATACCTTGTCAGAAATAAACAAACAAAATTCATACTAGTCACATGCAATGAGTCATCAAGTCAGATCTTGATACAGCAAATTGCTATAAAGAGCAAGCTTAGCAGGTGGTGGTGGTGATGGTGGTGGTGGTGGTAGTGGTGGTGGAGGCGGAGGTGGTGGTGGTGGTGGTGGTGGTAGAGGTGGTAGTGGTGGTGGTGGAGGTGGTAGAGGTGGTGGTGGTGGTGGTAGTGGTGGTGGAGGCGGAGGTGGTGGTGGTGGTGGTGGTAGAGGTGGTAGTGGTGGTGGTGGAGGTGGTAGAGGTGGTGGTGGTGGAGGTGGTAGAGGTGGAGGTGGTAGTGGAGGTGGAGGTGAAGGTGGTAGAAGTGGTGGTGGTGGTGGTGGTGGTGGTGGAGGTGGTGGAGGTTGAGGTGGTGGTGGAGGTGGTGGTGGTAGTGGTGGTGGTGGAGGTGGTAGAGGTGGTGGTGGTGGTGGAGGTGGTGGAGGTGGTGGAGGTGGTGGAGGTGGTGGAGGTGGAGGTGAAGGTGGTAGAAGTGGTGGTGGTGGAGGTGGTGGTGGTGGTGGTGGTGGTGGTGGTGGTGGTGGTGGAGGTAGTGAAGGTGATGGTGGTGGTGGTGGTGGTGGTGGTGGTGGTGGTGGTGGTGGTACACACCTTTAATCCCTACACCCAGGAGCCTTGTCTACCGAGCAAGTTCCAGGACAGCCACGGCTACACAGAGAAATCCTGTCTTAAAAACACAAAACAAAAAGAGCAAACTTGCCTCTGTATCCCTCTGGCTTTTAATCTCACCACGTAATCACTCCTTCTCAAATGTTTTCCTATGATGGTGGTGTCCCCATGTTTTCTGATGCACTCAAGGGATCCTTCACCAGAGTCCGAACTAATAGGGCAGCTCAACCTTGAACTTTAAGCTAAGTAACCTTTTCTCATTTTTTCTTTTTTGAGACAGTTTTCTTTTCCTTCTTAAATATTATATTTATCACTATTATTTTACATGTGAGTATTTTCCTTGCCTGTATGTTGTATGTGTAGCAAGCACATGCTTGGTGCCCTCAAAAACCAGAAGACAGCACAGGACCCTCTGGAACTGGAGTTACAGATGGTTGTGAACCACCATGTGGGTGCTGGGAATCAAATCTAGGTCCTCTGAAGCCTCAGGGGAACGCATAGCTGTTGTCTCAGCACTTGGTAGGCAGAGGTGGAGGAATCATCCTCTGCTACATAGCAAGTTTGAGGTCACTTTGGGCTACACAAGACTTTGTCCCAAAGTTGAAGGATTTAGCTGTAGACACAGTTTTAGCATGTTCACCCTCCATTGCTCGCCTCTAATTCTGTTGACTACCTTGTCGCGTTAGAATTTCCCGTATGTAGCTATGACCAGTAGCAGTTTCAAGATTGCCTTCTTCCACTAACCTAACAATCCTAGCAATATGGCTTTTTCAAAGATTCGAACCAAAGCATTCAAGCCAAAACTATGATTGACTCTGACTCGTCCTTGAATCAGTCATTATGATTTGATTAGCTAAGCCTGGTGTGATTGACAGCCTTTGGGATGACCCTCAGTGATACTGTATCCTGGTATCCAGGCTCTTGTGTAATTCCCTCTTCTTGAAAAACTAATTCTCTCTGTGTGCTATTATCATTATTATTTTAACAGAGTAACTGATTTTTATTTATTTATTTTTATTTTATTTATTTATTTATTTTGGTTTTTTCAAGACAGGGTTTCCCTGTGTAGCCCTGGCTGTCCTGGAACTCACTCTGTAGACCAGGCTGGCCTCAAACTCAGAAATCTGCCTGCCTCTGCCTCCCAAGTGCTGGGATTGATTTCTAACCAATAGGTTGTCAATGTTGTGGGGTTGCCACTTCCATGATTATGTTGCTAAAGTTTGTGACTTTCATCTTGCCAGCAGAATCACTTTCTTGTTGGCTTGAATGATTCAAGCTACTATGTTGAAGAGCCTCGCATTTCGAAGAACTTAGTAACACTGTGAAACAGAGGCTCATAGTCCACAGTACTGGAGGAATTGAATCTTGACACAATGATGAAAGTAAGCATGGACTAGATCCTTCCTCCATGGAACCCCAGCCAGGAAAGAAACTTTCATTGTAGCTTCACAAGAAACCCTAATCAGAGGACCCAATAAGTATCATTCAGATTCCTGAGCCACAAAAACAGCGAAGAAAAGAAATGTGTGTTATTCTAAGACATTAAGTCCGGACTAACTGGGTACATAGCAGTAGGCAGCTAGTACATTTCAGTTGTGTAACTGCCCTTGAATGGGCAGATGGGGTCAGTATCGTGTGAATCATGGTGACTGAAAGTAAATAGTAGGTATCTCTAGAAAACAGAAGTAAAATGTGGTTGCCAGAGGCGGGGTGGCATCTAGTCAAGCAAAATCAGCAGCTGCTCATCTCGCACATCTGTTTGGGAATGTAAGAAGACAGCTGGAAACACATGCAGAGATACAGATTTGGCAATGACTGTTGAAGCTAAGAATGGATAAAATTGTCACTAAAGACAGAAGAGTCAAGAGCAGCTCCCTTGGGAATAACAACAATTAAACAGCAGATGGGAAAAGAGCCCAAAGGGATAGGAAGAGGCAGAAGCGTAGAAAGACACGGGTTTGATGTTAAACAAACTGAGCTTGTCTGGCAGGTACGACATCTGTCTAAGGAATTGTCTTCTGTTAGAAATCTGAACTTTCAGCTCAGAAGTTATATATTCTGCAACTGTCATTGCAGAAATGACTAGACAGCTGATCATGGTTCTACAAAGCCGTGACACCAGCACCTGAAAGGCTGAGGTAATAGTATTAAGTGTAAGGCCAGCCTGAGGGACATTTGAGACCTTGTCTCAAAAAACAAGACAAAGCAAAGCAAACAAGCATAGAAATGTGACTGCAAAATTAGGCACAGAATAGGCTAGAGAGATGGCTCAGCGGTTAAGATCACCGACTGCTCTTCCAGAGGTCCTGAGTTCAAAACCCAGTAACCGCATGGTGGCTCACAATCATCTGTAATGGGGATATGATGCCCTCTTCTGGTGTGTCTGGAAACAGCTACAGTGTACTTACATATAATAAATAAATAAATTTCAAAGAAAAGTGAAAAAAAAATAGGCACACGACAATCTTTCACAGTCCAGTGAAAATATGCATGGACAAAAGTGTTAAAGATAAATTCTTACAATGCTGAGTGGTGGCAGTTCATGCCTTTAATTCTCACACTTGGAGAGAAGCAAGTGAATCTCTGTGAGCTCGAGGCCAGCCTGGTCTACAGAGTAAGTTCCAGGACAGCCAAAACTATATAGGAAAACCCTGTCTTTAAAAACAAACAAAAAACCAAAATAAAACAAAGTCTTGCGGGCTCTGTATGCTTGGGCAGTAAGAGAGGAAGAAGGAGCTGTACACAGGGAGCTGAGCAATGGCTGGAGAAGGAGTCAGCCCCGGAGGGACTGCCCAGACACCGCGGACATTTCGAGAATCATGCAGTTGACTGGAGAGATGCCTCAGTGGTTAAGAACATCAACTGCGCTGGGTGGTGGTGGCGCACGCCTGTAATCCAAGCACTCTGGGAGGCAGAGGCAGGTGGATTTCTGAGTTCGAGGCCAGCCTGGTCTACAGAGTGAGTTCCAGGACAGCCAGGACTACACAGAGAAACCCTGTCTCGAAAAAACCAAAAAAAAAAAAAAAGAACATCAACTGCTCTTCCAAAGGTCTTGAGTTCAATTCCCAGCAACCACACGGCAGTTCACACTATCTGCAATCTCCAGTTCCAGTTCACAACTATCTGCAACTCCAGTTCCTGACACCCTCAAACACCAATGCACACACGATAAAAATAAATGATTTTTTAAAAAGACACATGTAGTTAACGATGACAAATGATGAGAACTGGAAAGAGGACAATGCATCAATACCAAGGAAGCCTTAGGAAATAACATGTGTCTTAGTGGGACTGTTTCAGTAGGAGCAGGAGCAGAAACAGACTACAAGAATTTAAAAATAGTCACACATATGGCTGGTGAGATGGCTCAGCAGGTCGAGATACTTGCTGCCAAGCCTGGAGACCTGAGTTCAATTCCTGGTACCCACAGGAAAGGAAAGAACTTCCAAAGTTTGTCCTCTGACCTCTACATGAGCACCATAACATATATGCACACATACACAGGTACACATGGAATAAAAATATTGAGACAAGGTCTTTCTCTATATATCTGGCTGTCCTGGAACATACTCTGTAGGCCAGACTGGCCTTGAGTTCCCAGAGATCTGCCTCCCAAGGGCTGGAATTAAAGAAAAGTACCACCACACCTGGCTATAAAAAGTATGATAATAATTTTAATAGGCGAGTAGAGCTGGAGAGATGGCTCAGTGATTAAAAGTGAGTACCGCTCTTGTAGAAGACCTACATTCAGTTCCCAACATGCACTTCTGCTATCTTACATCCACTTGTAACTTCAGCTGCAGGGGGATCTGATGCCTCTGGTTTCCTTGTACACTCACACCCATGTCTTCTTCTTCTTCTTTTTTATCTCTTTGGATTTGGTTTTTTCAAGACAGGGTTTCTCTGTGTAGCCCTGGCTGTCCTGGAACTCACTCTGTAGACCAGGCTGGCCTCAAACTCAGAAATCCTCCTGCCACTGCCTCCCAGAGTGCTGGGATTACAGGCGAGTGCCACCACTGCCCGGCACACACCCATGTCTTCTTATGCACTCCCCACATACTCAGTATTACAAAAAATTAAGAATGGATTGATAAATGAATCATGCCAGACATACTGAAACAGATGCTGTACTTCTCTGGATGCATGTGAAATTCATATGTGGCCGGGCGGTGTTGGCGCACGCCTTTAATCCCAGCATTTGGGAGGCACGCCTTTAATCCCAGCACTTGGGAGGCCGAGGCAGGTGGATTTCTGAGTTCGAGGCCAGCCTGGTCTACAGAGTGAGTTCCAGGACAGCCAGGAAACCCTGTCTCAAAAAAACAAAACAAACAAGCCGGGCGGTGGTGGCGCACACCTGTAATCCCAGCACTCTGGGAGGCAGAGGCAGGCGGATTTCTGAGTTCGAGGCCAGCCTGGTCTACAAAGTGAGTTCCAGGACAACCAGGGCTACACAGAGAAACCCTGTCTCAAAAAACCAAATCAAAAAAAAAAAAAAAAAAACCAACCAAAAAACAAACAAACAAAAAATTCATATGCAGAAGCTGAAAATTTGGGTCTCAAAGTAGAAGGGTGTTGCAGTGATTAATGGGTGATAGGAAATCTGGGGTGAGGGGTGGTGCAGAAAAAAACAGAGGCTATATGAATGATGGACACTGAGTCACTTACCTAAGAGGAAAAGTAGTAGCATTGTCAGCATAACAAGGGGTCTGGGTCAGAGCAATTTGTATAACTTATGAAAGAAAAACTAAAGAAAAAGAAAGGAGCTGTTTCTGTTAATTATCCTGACTTGATCACTGATTCATTGTAAACTTGTGATTGACTCACATACTGTATACAAAATTGTTATGCACCACTTTGAAATAAAATAAATGAACAGAACACAGAAGAAGAGCTAGAGTGAAGATAGTACTGCTGAGTGTTTTGGAACAGACTGAGAGAAGATCTGAGGTGGCCCATGGAGGCTGAGATGAAAGTGGAGTGTGTCTTTGCAGCGTCATTGTTAGGCATCTTGTATTCCCTTCTTTTCCTCTTTTCCATTTGCTCTTCTCCCATTCTCTTTTTTCTTCTTCTTCTTCTCCTCCTTCTCCTCCTCCTCCCCCTCTTCCTCTCCCTCCTCCTCCTCTTCTCCCCTCCCCCTCTTCCTCCTCCCTCTTCTTCCTCCCCCTCCCCCCTCCTTTGTTGTTGTTTGAAACAGGGTCTTACTATGATGAAGCTCAGACTAGCCCGGAACTCACTATGTAGCCCAGTCTGGCTTCAAACTCATGACCAACACAGTAAATACTCCTGCCTCAACTTCCAGAGTGCTGGGATGATGTCCCAGCCACCTTTCCAGGTCCTTCTCAGTTGCCCATCTTACATTTTTCTAAAATAAACAAAGTCTAAAACTTCTCATAAGCTAGGCGTTTGGCAAGCTTTTTATTGTAAAGCGCCCGGTAGTAAATATGCTAGGCTTTTGCCAGCTGCATTTTAGCTGCAATCACTCGGCTTGATTGCAGAAAGTAGCCATGGGAGTCTATAAACCGATGAGCACAATTGCATCCTGGAGAGCTTTATGTATGCAAAGATAGGCAGATGCAGGAGTAGGTCTGTGAAATGTACCTTGCTGATCCTTCCCCTAGCTTAGGGAAAGGCGTTGGAGATACAGTCATCAGGGCATTCGCTGAAGCAAGGATAGCATGAAGACCTCAGAGAAAGGGATGCGCTTCAGAACAAAGGCTCTCATGTCTATTTGAATCTGTCCCTTTTGGTATACCTGCAGTCTAGTTCTCTAATTTGCGCACCTAGCAGCCAACAACATGTTTGAGGCCATACAGAGCTTTCCATACTGTCAATTGCCAGACATGAGAGCACAGGAGAGAAGAAGCAAGACAGTGAAGATGAAAAGGCACCTTACTGAGGGAGGAGGGGAAGCCAAAGAGGCTCTCACTGACAAGCTTGCTTCAGCCAATCTCTCTTCCCTTCTCTTTCACACTGTTCTGTTCTCTTTCCAGAGAAGGGATGGGGTCAAGCAGGGCTTGGAAGGCTGTGACTGGAAAAGAAACGCTTCATACATATGATATACATGGGCAGAGCCAAGTGAATCAGTCCTCTAGTGGCGAGGGAGACTCTGCTCTGTCTGTAGGGAGAAGTCTTGTTGAACAGAGGACTTTTAGACCAAGGCAAACATGGCTGAGAGCTGAGGATAGAGGTGCTAGCCCAGCTAAATGAACAGATGGGCAGTGTCACTTGGTAAGGGGAGGAGTGTCAAGGAAAATGATGCCTTTGGAACTGAGCAGTGGCTGCAGGAACTCACTCTAGAGTCTGCCTTAGCTTGTTTCCCATTCTCCTGTTTTTCTCCATACACGTTAGGGTTTTGAGGAATTTCCAAACAACCTGGAGCACCTACCATCATATCCCCACCTCTCAGCTTCCATGCTGCTCCTTTTGCCTGGCGTGCTCTGGCTCTCCTCCACCATTAGCTTCTGCCTAAAGCCCTGAGTTGTCAAGTCTCAGGTGCTACTACCAGGTACCCTTTTGAATTTCCTTCCAAGCCTTCCCTTCTCTGAAGCTGTCTCTCACCAGAGTCAGCTAGCAATCTCACCTGGGAGTAAAGGGATGTTGAAGACAGAGTCACTTCCTAAGTATCTCTTCAACTTCTCCTGACACACAGCATGTTATCCTCGCAGAACCTGCTAGAAGCAGAGATTGAACAGATATTCTACAAGTTCAGCCCTCTTCTTTACTAGTGCCTCTCTGAGCTATGTTAGAGTCCTGTATGTGTAGTCTGAGCTTATATCTAAGTGAATACTGTATATCCTGCATTCTCACTTCTTCATAAGTGCCAGTGCCTTGCATTTCTGATTGAGCCCAGAAATTAATAAATCCAATCATTCTTTCATTCCCTCATGGTAGGAGATAGCGAGGTCTTACACTAATATTTATTCAGGAAGCCAGTGCTGAGCTGTTTCCTTCCTTCCCTCCCTCTTCTTCCTCCTCATCCTCCCTCTTTAATCTTACTATGTAGCCCAGATTGGTCTCAAGTTTAGCATTTCACCTGTCTCAGTCTCTGAAGTGCTGGGATTGCAGCCATGCACCACCACGCTCAGCTTCTGCCTGTTTTCTTGTAGCTCTAGCTACCCTGGAACGCAGGGATTTCATATGCTGGTTAAAGGAACTTATTGGATCTGCCCACAACGGATCATCCTTAGATATCAGCCACTGTGAAAAACTATTACACCAGCTCCCATATGGCCTTGGTTAAAAAACACATATTGAATAGACACAATGATGTGTTTGACTATATTAAGACGTGTTCTGGTTTTATTGGTGCATATTAAGTCGTGAATACTGTCTGTGCTCTTCTCCACCCCTAACAATATCTTACTTTTGGCTGTTGAAAAAAATTCACCTATGGTCTAGGTTGGTCTCAAACTTGTTATGTAGCTAAGAATGACCTTAAATTCCTAATCTTCAGGCTTTTGTCTCCTAAATGCTGAGGCTACAAGCTTGTTTCAACCAAGCCCAGCAACATCTTGTTTTTTAAGCCTTGTAAAAAACAGTAAGTTCCTATATGGTGGAAGGACAAAACCAATCTTAGTTGTCTTCTGACCTCCATGCATGTCCCCCACATACCTTGCATGTTAAACAGCAACATTAAAAAAAAAAAAAAAAAACAAACTAGCATCTATACAGAATGATTCCTGGACAAGGATGTTGAATTTCCTTTCCTATTGCATTGATGCCCTTGGTGATGCCTGATGTGGGTCTGGAAAACTGCACAGCTTTTGGTAAAACAAAAGAATTTCTTTACTGAAGGGGAGGGGGACAGGGTGTTTTGGCACCTGTTGGGTGGTAATCTCACCATTGCGGGGGAGGCTTATTGAAAAATCCTGACTGCTGCAAATTTGGGGTGTACCACAGAGCAAGACCTTGGCTCAAGAAATCCCCCAAACAACACACATACACACACAACAAAGAAAAAAATCCAAGAATATTCTGTTATTCTTCAGGGTAAAGATTTTATATATATATGAATATATGTATGCATCAGTATTTATGTTTCAGTATTTATGAATATATAATTATATATGGTTGAGACACCCTGTCCCAAAACAAAACAAAATACAAAACACACAAAATAAACAAAAGTCATAAACAGTATACAATTAATATATACTGATAAAATTTAAAGTGATGTTAAACTAAATTTGAAAGGCAGTTCCTCTGCTCTAGCCAGATTTCAAGTGCTTAATAGCTTGGTATGTCTGGTGGCTACCATCTTAGATGACACACATATAGAACCATTTCCGTTTGTACCCAGAAAATTCCATATGGCTGCTCTGTTTTGGATCTCTCTTTTTCAATTGATTAGGCTGAGGCCTATGGAAGGAACATGATCACTGCGTGCTTGTTACAGGTAGATATGGGTCTAGATACCAGCTATCCTATTTACTGATACATACACCCGCATTTTCTCCTTCCTTCTGAGACTCTAGGATCCTCCAGCTCAAAGACCCTAACCAGTGCAAGAAAGTCAGCCTGGACTGAGCAGGGGTGGTGGTGATGGGGGTGGGGCAAGGCTGGTTCAGAGGGATGTTTGTGACTGAACAGGGCTTCAGATGCTGTGCATTCCTGATCGGGTCAGGCTTGCCCTGCGGCACTCGGGATTAGCTCTTCTCTACAGCCCCACCTCTTCTTTCTGGAGTTGCCAGTTTCCTGCCCAGCCCAAGGGGCGCACGTATTCAAGAGGCTCCCGCACTGCTTTGGGTGAGGCTAAAATGCTGAGAAAATTCCCGGATAGAGAAAACTTCTGGTCTGAAGGAGAGTTGAATACAGGCAGGAAATTGACCCGGTACATCTTTCAGAGGTCTCCCAAATCCAGGGGCATCTAGGAAGAGGGCTTCTGCCAGCCCAGCCGCAAGTTACATTTGGCGGGAATTGCTTTTGCCTTAACCTGGGGTCGTAGGGGGGTGGGATGGAAAAGTGCTGGAAGAGGGGCATGCTGAAATGGGGTAGGAGTAGGGAACAGGAGGCGAGAGGCCAGGGGAGGGGGCGCCGGGGAGCGCCCTGACCTCGAGGGCTGTGGAGAGGCGGAGAGGATGGGGGTTGGGGGAGAAGAGGGGAGCCTGGCAGCCAATGGGAGGGAGGATCTCGTTTCAAAAGGGTTAACACACAGCCAATGAGAGCCTGGGGGAGCGGATCCTGCTCACTCCATTCAAGAATCCCAAGTATTCAAGATGGACGGCAGGGAGTGAGGAAGGAGAAAGGGGGCGCGGGGGGAAGAGCCAGATCTGTAGAGGAGCGGAGCGCCGCAGCCAGCCTATCCTGGAGCCTCCGTCCTGGCCGGCGGGCAGAGGGGCGGCCGGCGAGGACTCGAGCCTGGCAGGGGAAGAGAGGCTGGCGGGATACGAGAGGGCGTGAGAAGGGAAGCGAGGCCAGAAAAGAGAGCCAAAAGGGAGGGAAAGGCAGAGAAAGAGCCCGGGAAGAAGGAGGTGGCGGGCAGAGGAACCTAAGAAGAGCGATGTGTAGGTATCGGGAGCTCTGCGCTTTTCGGTTTTCTTTCTCGGCGAGGGGAGGGGGTGCTCTGGCCTTTTTCTCTCCTCTGCCCTCCCCCCCTTACTCGTAGGCATCTTCTATATTTTTCCTTTTGAAACACTAACTGGGGAGCACCAGGCATGTCTTTCTGAGGTGGCCTCACTGTCATTTTCCAATGGGGGGCGTGGTGGGGATGGGTGGGGGGCTCTGAGGCTGAGCCATCTGCCAGTCCCTGGGCTTGGGAGGGTGTGGGGACGCAGGGGACTTGGAGGGTGTGTTCCAGGAGCAGCTAGAGCATTGCAGGGAATTTGTCACGTCCAGAACTTGTAAGGTGAGCCCCACTTGCTTGTAGGGGTGTGAGGCTGGCTTTAGCTAGTAGCGGTGGGTTGTGAGGACGTGGGGAGCCGTGCCTCCACCCTCCAGTTGGGGTGAGTGTCGACTGTGGGGTGAGTTGTGCAGCAAGTATGGCTGAGAGTTTGTGCGTGTGCGTGCGAGCGCGTGTGGTCCAGCCTCGAGGTGTGGCGGGGAGTGGGGGGGGCACAGTTGGGTGTCGAGGAAAAGTGCCCCTCACCCCACACTTCCCAGCTGCCCCTCTCATCCCATTCACAGAACAGGGCTTTCAGGACCCTCCTGCTCTCCTCCTCCCGTCGCCATGGTTGCGGGAGGAGGGGGGATTGCTGGAGGAGACAGTTGGAGCCAGCCCCTTGCCCCTGCTGCTCCGGCTAACCCCCCACCTGCCCTTTCTCTCCTTTCCACAGGCTGGGCCCCATTCCTGCTGCTCTGGCGGGCTGGGGCCGGAAGATGGTGGCCAATGAGGAGGGGGAGTGGAGAGAACTTGAGCCAGGGCCTCCCCTCCCCCATTTCCTCCTCTGTTTCTACACCCGCTTCTGGAAGGAGCTGGGGGATGGCTCCTGGGCCCAAGGTGGGGGAGGGGTCCTGCTGGCTGTTGAATTGCTGGTCTCCCCTCAGGAATGAGTTGTGCACGTGAGCTCCAAGGGACTCAGTGTCCCAGCTGCGTATCCCTTCACTCCCTAAGGAAAGATCTGGGAACTCCTTGATGAAGCAGCTTCTTTGGCTACCGTGAAGCTCCCTGGGTAGTCTTGTCTTTGTCCCTCTGCCCCATGTTGGTCTGGTCCTGTTCCCATCTGGCTTGCCCAACTCCAGGAGCAGAGAGGCCTGGCGACTGACCCAAACCGGGCCTTGGTTTCTGTCCATTAGAACTGTGCAAACTGTGGGGCAGGGCCCAGTGTTTGCTGATTACAAGAACAAACTGCCTGGGAAGGCGGGAAAGACACTCTCCTGCTTCCTGAGGGGTGGGGAGGAGGCTGGAGGGGAAACCCAGAGGAAAAGCACCCACATGGAATTCAGTCCTCCGTTTTTCCTGCTGGCAGCAATGAGGGTGGGTGGGGGTCTCCTTCAGACTACTCCATGTCTGAATGGACCTCCACAGGGAGGACTCTGACAGTCTCGGTCCCTTAGGTTAGAGCTGTAACTGGCTTCAGATCAGTATGTTTACCTGGTGTGTGACTCTAGAGGCCTGCGTGGCTCTGAGCCTTGGGTTCCAAGTGCACCTGGCTTTGAACTGGGGTCACGGAAATGAGTGTGAAGACTCCACCACTAAACTCGTGGTAGACAGGAAACGTTGCTTCTAATCCCACTGGCAATGAGAGCTTATCCTTAATTCAAGAGCCAAATCACTGACCATTTCACTTAATACCACATCCATGGGGTACTTTGAAGACATCAGAGAGGAAACAGTGGGGTTTCAGTTGCTTGCACCTCCAGATCAGGGAACTTCTTTCTCCTGCCTAAGCACCTGTAGTTACCTTCTAATTACTCTGGTCCTGGAGGGTCACCTGAGATCCTCACGCTCGGTGAAAGGCTCTGCCTGAAAGGTTGCAGGCAGAATGCAACCTCGCCTGTTACCGCCTGGTCTTTTTTTTTTTTTAAACAGTTATTTCCTTTGAGAAGTGTCAAATGATAAGGAATCCCACAGGCTGTCTCACTTGGCTCTGCACCACCACCACCCCTCAAGGAAAAAAAAAAAGGATCTTTACTGGGAAGGAAATGAGAGCGGAAGGCCGTGAGCGGAGCTTGGTCGGGGCCTGGGAGAGGGTGAGGAGGCGGCCGGCATGCCTTTGCTGCTGGCCGGAGCTCTTTTCACATTGTGCTACTGTGTAACGCGTACCGAGCAGTGCAATGTTAAAAGGGCATCGGCCTTGTAGTACTACCCAGTGCCGGCAGCCTCCTCAGCGGCACTGTGTTCTCTCCCGTCTGAGCACCAGCCAGCTACACTGCTGGGCATTTGATATATGGAGCCCCTCGTTGGATGAGCAAGCTATTCAGCTACTAAAGCTGTAGATCTCATAAGTTAACAGCTCTGTCCTAAGCCCAACAGAAAGACACCCATGTTTTTGTAGACCTGTCCAGAGAGATTTGAACTGGGGAGGTGGGGGAGGGTGAATGGTTTTGATGCCACCTGCTGGTTATGTGAGGATATCATCTGAACCCTTCAGTTTTTAAGACTAAAACCCCGGGGGCAGCTCCTAAATGAAGGTCTGAGTTTTCAGATAAAGTTTGGGATGAACACTTTGTGAAGTATGGAAGAAATTGTGTGAGACCCACAGAGGACCACTGGGGATAAGGAGGTGCACAGGGAAGGAAAGGGGCTTCGGGGTCCCTCCGGTCCCCTACTGCTCGTCCTTGCGTCTTCCATGACAGAAGGAGTCTCTTCACTCACAGCTTTCAGCATGACCCTCCCTTGACCACTCACTTGATTGTGATGGTTCTTGAAAGCAGACCTGCTGGTCACCCAAGATTTGGACAGCACTAGTTATGATCTTAAAAGATTAATCTCTTAAGTGGCGCCCAGAGTCTTCTCGTGCCCCACAGCCACACCACTGACTTTCTGTCTTTCACAGGGCTCTCCTTGAGCAGATTGTAAAGCCGGCTCTGATGCCGGAAGTGGGGCCAAAGGATGGTATTGGGTACCTACTAGAATTTAAGGAAAGGAGATACTGGCATCAGTAAGACAGTGGATCAGCCTCCCCTCCTTTGGCCCCAGCACTCGGGCTTCTGGCTTCTTGGCCCCTCTGTGTCTGCAAGTTCTTTGTCCTGTCTACTGCCTCTCCGTTCTGATGTTAACGAAATTTGAGATACTACAGATAGCTCCAAATCCATTACTTCAATCTAATAAAGTTATCTGAATCTCCCTGGGTATAGTGGTGCACACCTTTAATCCCGGTACTCAGGAAGGATTACTAAGTTCAAGGTAAAACTCAGTTCAAGACTAGCATGATCTAGATAGGAAGTTTCAGGCAAGCCAGAGCTATGTAGCGAAGCTATGGCACCCCCACCCCAACCCCAAAGCTTCATGTCTGCACAAAATGGTCATTTAGCAATGCCATGCTAGCTTTCTTAAGTTTTGGGATGAGGATGGAGGTCAGTTGGTAGAGTGCTTGTATAGTGTTGTATAGTGTGCAGAAATTACTGAACCTGATGCCTAACACAGGGTAGAGCATGCCTGTCATCTCAGCACTTAGAAGGTGGAGGTAGGAGGATTAGAAAGTCAGAGCCATACAGCAAGTTAGAAGGCCAGCCTATAACAGTAGTTTGTCCATGCTTTCCCAGTGTCCTTGAGATGAAGTCACCATCCTCTAATGTTTACAGCCCCCTTCCTGTTTCTCCCATTTTAATCTCTCATGTCTCATCCTCTTGCACTTCTCTTCCAGCCTCAGCAAAGCACAGTTTCCTCAAATTACCCTAGCTTGTGCCACGTCACACGGTTCTGTCTGAACTTCCCTCATCTTGCCCTTACCCTGCCCATCCTTCTAACATGGTCTCTCTTCTGTGAATCACCCTTGACTCCTCAAATCTAGGAAGCTAGTCTGTACTAGAGCCCATATTATCTTCCACTGGAATTAATTAGCTGCTTTCTGGCCACTAGATTCAGAGCTCCAAAAAGTCTGGCCATGGCTGGCTTACTCCCCACACATCCCCTGGCAAATAATACATACCTATAAATATTTGCAGTGCCCATGAGTTAGTTAATCTAGAAATAAGAATGTAACTTAGATGATTTTTACCATAGATCTAGTCTTTTTCTGTAGGGGCTGAGCCTCCTGAAATTTCACATCAGTGCTCCTGGCCATGCTCCTTACATCACACCTTTGTGTTGATGCTATACTTTTGATGCTATAGCCCACCTTAGATCAACTGCCAGCATTATCTCAGCCCATAGGTTTTCATTTTAGCCTTAAGGTATCCATGAATTAAGACATTTTAGGACCACCACCCCTCGAAATCATGGATACACAAGAAAACACTAAACTGGAATATGTTTACACTAGCTGCTCATCCTGATCTGGGTAAAAGAGTAGCCTCATTGGGGAGAGACGGTATTAGATGTCCCTTCCCTTTGGACAAGCTCATCAAAACCTCGGTTCACCTGGATGCTTACCGCTTGTGAAACAGGTGGAGGATCTTGGCACAGACAAAGCAACTGCTGCCTCCTACTGGTTTAAGGGGGGGTGTCCTTGCTGGTGTGCATACAGGGGACAGTACAAGGCCCATACCTAAGGAAGGAAAGCCAGGACAGCCACCTCACAGTTGCTTTTCCCCTTTTTATTAAAAATAGACCCAAACACTTTATGTATCATACAAAAGTTTCGTTCGCTGGTGGCAGTCACAGGAAAGACTGGTCCCTCAGCGCTGATGATCCGCCTCCTCCAGAGGACTGGGTCCTAAGGAGCAGCGGCTGAGCCTTGGGGAATGCCCTTAAAGACTGCTCTCTGGCAACAGCCAGCTGGGGGTGGGGGCTGTTCTTGGAGCAGCTTTTCCCACCCCACCCAATGGCAAAGATTACATACTTGAAAGTGCCTCTTTAGTGCCAAGGTAAACAGTGGAGTGAAATGGAAACCCCTGTAACTGATTCCCAGGGTCTAGGGTTTGTGTTTTTCCTTCTATTGGCCTCATCCCTGGTCCTTTTTTTAAACCAAGAATGGGGGTGGATAAACTACCCTCAGACTCTGGGGCCCTGATATCTGAGACCAGAATTTCACTCTCTGTGGTCTAGCCCCACCGCCAATGGTTGCCCTGTTTATTCAGAAAAGGCTGATCAACATTTGGTAGTTCATAGTCCTATCTGCCTGAGTTCATGCCCTGCCATCTCTTGGTTTCTGGTGCCTGCCACAGTTCTCTCCTTCCCCTGTTCCGGATTTCCCTGACTGCTACCCACTCCTGAGCCATAACCACCCCTGGGGTATCCCAGGCTCCTGTTCCAAAGAACCTGGTATTTCTGTGATGGGGGAGGGGGAGGTGATCACTGGAACCAGGTTTCCCCAGGGGTGGGCAGTACTCATGCTGGTGTGGACTGCTCAGCAGGGCCAGGGGACTGGTGTGAGGAGGGTGGGGCATGCGGAGGAGGGTCACAGACTGCTGAGCCCCTCAGTCCCAGCCGTTGTCTTTCACCATGTGTGACATCTCAATGATGTACTTCCCTTCTTTGTATTTCTGGCTGGTCTCAAAAGCTTGTTCCTGGGGGGTTGGGGGAGGGGAGTAAAGTAATGACCATGGGAAAGGGTGCCTCCCCTCTACCTCCACCTAGGCCAGCCCAATTCCAAGCCCCGTCTGTGGACTCTGCCTGCTGTGTGGACACGGTTTGGAGGGTCACAGGGACTGTAGGAGTCTTCAAATACTTACATATTTCCAGCCCAGTGTAGTCTTGCAGCTTTCACAGAAAATGTCAGCTACCGAGTGGAGTCCTGTGAGCAGGAGGCGCTGTTCAGCTGGCCCACAGCCCACGTTGACCCTGTCTCAGGAAACAAGGACCCAGCACACAGTAGGGTTGCTCTGTCAGTCCAGCCCCCAACCAACCCAGAAGGATCTCTACTGGGGTCCTGCCTTCAGCGGGCCACCCCTCTAGAATTAATGTTATTAATGCTTGGGTCTTTTTCTGCCCCAGGAAACTAAACTGTGTTTCCTTACGCCTTTACAGAGGGGATTGTAGAACCAGGAGTACCAGGTCCTTTTGAAGGCACACCCCCATTTTGCAAAGAGGAAAGCTGTTGAAACACAAGTACACACGCACACACACACACACACACAAAGAAAGAGGTGGACTCACACGGAGTTAAACAGGTAGGCCCGGCCATGGCTTCCTTGGAAGGACTGTGGAAACAGGACAGACAGTGACTACTGGGTTTCCCTTAGCCCTAAACCTAAACCCCAGCTGGAGTGGCTGGAGACCTCGGCAGTTCCCATTGCCCCCTCTCTTGGCAAGCCTGGAGTAAAAGACTGGGGGAGTGGCAGACCCTCACTTCAGCGTTACCTTGGAAATAAGCTCATCGTGTTTGGCCAAGTGTGCTCGACAGTGGACGCAACTGTACGTGCGGTGACAGCGGGGCAAATAGCTGCGGAAAGTCTTGGTGGGTAAACATGCAGGGGCCGGGCCAGGGTCACAGCTGGGCATGACGGGCTGGAGGACGATGCCCTGGCGGGCTGGAGGGGCTGGTGCCGTGCAGCCCCCACAGAGACGGTCGCAGGTAAAGCAGCGGAGCAGATTGGCTAGAGCCGTGTTTCAGGACAGTAGAAGTGTGGGGGGGCTGCCCTGCCAGGGCCCCCCCCAGACGAGAACCAGATAGAAATGGAAATCACCTGGCAAGAGAAGAAGGTGCATCAGTGGAGGTAGGCCCTTCCAAGGAGCCGCTTGTGATTGGTTAGAGAAGACGGAGCTCAGTCCTCCGCACTGCCCCCATCACCACCAGCCCTCAGCCTCTCCTTGCACTTTCTGTCCCCTAGAGTCCCATTCTGTTCTGGCAGCGGTTCCAGGCGTCTTGTGCCATGGCCAGGGATTTGGTACCTTTCTCTCTCCAGAGACAGTAGCAGCCTCTAGCATTTTCCATTGAGAGCAGCCTGCTGGCAGACACTGCTTTGGGAGCAGCATCGCCTACAGAGGCCCACCTTGTGTCCAGTTCTCTGAGGAGCTGCACCCTAACATGAGATTGGGACCTTTTTAAAAGCCAGCTCTTCCTGGAAGTTGGATTTGTTTATTTAGCGTATCTGCTTTTTTCTGTCTCAAGGTCTCCATTCGCTACAATTGGCCCATGTTTTGGGAAGGAAGGAAAGAAGAACAGGCAGATGGGTGCACACACATTGTTCCAGCACTCCCCTGGGGTGGAGTCCTGCGCCCTGGAACTCCACAGAACTTGGTAGCTTCTTCAGTATTGCAGACCTTACCCCTGGCTGTTCCTCAATCCTGCCTCCTGGGATGATACAGCTCTGGGGCTAGAGGGAGCACTTGCTGTCTTCCTAGCCTCTGGTCCTCTGGTCTCATTGCTTACTTACCGTGGCCTTAGATCTGAGTTAAAGACAGGCGTCTAGCCCTAGGAGGAGAATTAACTTTCCTCCAGCAAGTCTGACAGCTAGACCTGTGGAAAGTAAGCAGCACCTCAGAAGCCAGGCTCCTGGGCTGTGCGCTATAGAGTGGGAGCAGCCTTAACCGGAGGCAGCAGGGTAAGGGGACTCCTTATTTTGAAAAGCTGGGCTTTGGGGCACAAGGCAGAACACATTTCTCCTCCTAGAAGCCAGAGCAAACACAGTGCCAGGACAGCAGCAAAATAAATAATTGCAGGGATCCGATTAAGAATCCTGAGGCGCTGGGATCTGCTCACACTCCTGTCCCAAAGTGGCTGAGGGTACTGCAGGCAGAGGATAAGGAGGGAGTTGTCTGCTGTTAACTCTGATAAGCAGGCAATGTGCCTCCGCCTCTGGTGGAGTGTTCTGCAGCTGTAGGTTGGGTAGCCTGTGTCTCCTTCAGAGGTGCCCGTGATGATGTGCTCTCGTGATGCTAGACCACCAAGCAGAGGAGGCAGTACAGCTTCAGTTACCAAGATAAACAGGCTGTTCTGTCCTCCGTGGTGGCCATAAACACCCGATTCTTCTATTGTCTCCAAGGGTTGTCATGCAGTCTCCACAAATCCCCCTGAGTGAGACCATCTTCAGTTTCTGGTTCTCTACTGTTGTCTGAGTCCTCGGAAGACACCTTGGGCTGAATTCAGGGTGACATTGTGTTCTGGCCCTCCTTGCTACAGTTCAGCATCTCTTCCTTGATCTTCAAGTTTGCCTTCAGTTCCCCTCGAGGTACCAGCCACCTTGAGACACCTACTTCAAGGGACTAGGAGATGCCAGGTTTGCCCCCTCCCGCTATCTTCTTCCCTAGCCCCGTCCTTCCGTCACTGTCACGCCTCCCTCCCTGTCCCCTGCTTCTCTGTCCAGCAGAGGAGAAGCTGCAAAGGACAAAAAAAAAAAAAAATCATAAAAAAGGAGAGTTGGGGTCATTTCTTCTCCCATCTCTGCCATTTCTCGCCTGTCATGGGGTGAAGTAAATCAGGCAAATTACTGGGGTCAGAAAACAAAACAAAAACAAAGGTGAGTGCTGGGAAGAAGATGGGTCCCTGAAGCTGAGATGGGGCTGGACTGTGGGAGGTGGGGGGGAACGGAAGGGTTTGCTCCCGGGAAGACTGGCCACTGACAGCCGAAGTGACAAGGCAGAGACTGGTGGCACCAGATGCGAATCCAGTGCCTCTCGGGAATAAAAAAGGGGAGGGGGACTTGTGCTCACAACGGATGTATTCAATTGCTTTGAGGTTTCGCCTCCCCCTGGGCCAGGCATTTTCAGTATGGTATGGTCCGAATAATTAGCAGAGCAGCCGGCTCCCAGGGCTGGCTCTGGGGGTCTGCACCAGCAGCAAAAACAATAAACAGTGATGTCAGATGCTGCAGACAAAGTTGCCAGGAAATAAGTGCGAGAGAATCGTCAGAGCTTGGGGAAGGATGGAGGAGCCGAGGAGAGGAGCAGAGGCAGCGGGGAGGGGGAAGGGAGGACAAAGGGTGCATGAATAATGCTTTTGCAAAGGGGAGAAAGCAACACGCAGCAGGAAGAGGTAATTTGCGAAGGGGAAAAATTGATTTGGAGAAGGGCTGCCCCCTCACCTTGAGGTCTGCTCCAGAGATCTCCGTCTATCTCTCTCAATCTCTCTGTTCACTCTTCTCTCTTCTCTGTTGGCTCCTTCAATTGGGAAGGGGATGGGATTTGGGGAGGGTAGTGGGGGGGGGGCTGAGGTCTGGGACTGCAGGCTGGCAGCTGCTGGGGAGGGGGGCAGAGGTTGCCTCTTGCTCTGTCCCTCGGTCTGTGGGTAAATGTGGCTGTGTGTTGTGGAACTGCATCATAACACTGTGAGTCATCCAACCCCCCACCCCCCTCACCTCCCACGTCAGAGCAGGGCTGGGAGACACAGGAGGCGGGTTGAGAGGGAGGGAGGGGGCAGGCATCAAGGGACCAGGCTAGAGGAGTGATGTTAGTAGGGGCAGAGGGACGGATGGCTTAGGGGTGTCCACGTAAGTGGTAAGGAAAAGGAGAAATATGTTGTTAAGGAGCAAAGCTGTGTGACCAAGGAAACAGAACCCAAGGAAGGGCAGGGATGGAGTGAGGGTGGCAGGGAGGGAGCCAGGATGGCGAAGGGAGGTGGATCTAGAGAGAGCCAGGAAGTACACACGTACTCAACATGAGACATTTCCACTTCAACTCTGACATCAGCTTTGGTGCAGGGTAAAGGGAGGATATATTAATTGTCATGGATGACAAACCAGGCTCTCAAATGTGTTCAGACTGAGGACTTGGAAGCTTTAATGTCTGTTTGATGGCCCCAAAGAAGCCATAGGTCAAATATGGCATCTGAAACCCAGGAAGCTCTTTTATCAACTCCCTCCCAAGAGTTAGTGCTGCGAATGGAGAAACCTATGTGACATGAGGTTTTTAACAGAAGTGTAAACTTTCAGAAGCAGAGCCTCAAGGAAACTTCACTCTGCATCGAAGACGGCAAAGTCTAGGGCAAAGCCCAGCATGCTGAAGATATTTGCAAAATAGTAGTTTGCTTTCATCTTCAGACAAGGGCCGAGTGTCTGGCTTTGATATCCAAGACATCAGAGTTGAAATCTTAGCTCTGCCAATTATTTGCCAGGAACACTGAGCAAGTGACTAATCCTTCTGCACCATACAGTTCCTCTTCTGACCAGTGAAGCTAATAATACTGTTTACCTCAAGGAGAATTGACTGTGTGAGACAGTGTGTAAATTTCCAAAGTGCCTGACATACGATAGTCATGAAGTAAAGAGTAATGAAATTTTATTTTGTCCCCTCCTTTTGTAGTTAACTTTAAATTAGCATTCTAAATTGAATGCTGTTATGGGTTAGTGCTGTTTATTTTATGTATATTAGTGCACTGTAGCTGTTTTCAGACACATCAGAAGAGGGCATCAGATCTCATTGCAGATGGTTGTGAGCCACCATGTAGTTGCTGGGAATTGAACTCAGGACCTCTGGAAGAGCAGCTTAAGTGCTGAGCCATCTCTCTAGCTTCCATATATATATATATATTTTAATCAGCTTCCAGATAAAATTCATTTGACCTAGAAGTTATGCACTTTCCATGAAGTGCAGTACTATGTCTCTTACGAAATTATGTGGGCCCAGAACATGCACCCATCCACAAGATAAAATTCCATTTTATTTCATAGGTTAAATTTTAGAAAATGAAAGCTGAAACACAGATTTCTGGAGAGTAGTTTTCTCATCTATCTCTCTTCTCACATGTGAGGGGTGATGATTAAGTCAAGGGAAACAGGTAAAGAGAGATCCTGTTAGTCCAATGAGAAGAAAAGGGAATTCTGAATATTTAATCAGGATCAAGTCTGGAGTGTAGATAAACTCTGAAGACATGGTGTGTGTATTATGAGGGTTGGTACTAGAGGCCTGAAAATGAGAACAACTGGCTAAAGAAGGAAGGAATCAGTCATGGCAATTACCATTATTCAAGAAGCTGAGGTGAGAGGATTCCTCTGAGTAAGAGGTCAGTCTGAAGTACACAGAGAGTTGCAGGCCAGTCTGAGCTACAGTGTGAGACTCTGCCTAAAAACAGGCAAGCTGGTCATTGATGGCGCATGTCTGTGATTCCAGTACTGCAGAATCAGACATCGGAGGATCCCAGAGTTCAAGGTACTCAAAACACAAAAGCCAGAGAAAAAGATGGCGGGGATGGGGACTGGGGGGGGGGGGGGCGGGATTTGTCTTGGTAACAGATAAAAATGGTAATACTGGAGCTGTGAAGATGGCTCAGCAGGTGAGTGCACTTGCTTGCCACAAGCCTGACTGAAAACCGGAGTTCAGTCCCCTGTCAGGGCCAGAATCTATGTCGAGGTGAGGGTCAACTCCAAAGCCTTGTCTTCTGCCCTCCTCACTGTAGCACACTGCCACCCCCACATGGACATCAGGACACACAACATGATCAGCCAAACAAAGGAAAGAGAAAGGAAGTATAAGAGGAAGACGGCTGAGGATCCGGGCTTGAGGAAAACAGAGAACAGTCCCTCTGTGCAGTGGTGTGGTGTCGCATACGCATACCTTTAATCCCAGCACTTGGGAGGCAGAGGCTGGCGGATTTCTGAGTTCAAGGCCAGCCTGGTCTACAGAGTGAGTTCCAGGTCAGTCAGAGAGATCCTGTCTCAAAAAAAACAAAACAAAAAAAAGTTCATAAATTTAAATCAACAAAGGATCAAAACTATCAAAGACTTAGCTGCAGAGGAGAAGGACCAGCACACAGGAAGGAATGATGGGGTGTCCTGTGGAGGGTGGGGAGACAGCAGGGGGTGCCTGGTGAGATTGGAAATGAAGAGAGTGCAGGCAACACACACACTCAGATGGCTTACATGCTGTTCTTTTTCTGTATTTAAGAAGCAAAGTGGAGCTGGGCAGGGGTGGCGCACACCTTTATTCCCAGCACTTGGGAGGCAGAGGCAGGCTGATTTCTGAGTTTGAGGCCAGCCTGGTTTATAGAGTGAGTTACAGAACAGCCAGAGCTACACAGAGAAACCCCATCTCAAAGGGAGGAGGAGGAGAAGGAGAAGAAGAAAGAAGAAGCAGTGGAGAGCAATATCAAAGGGAGGAGAGGGCTCTTCCTGAATTCAGCTTGAGATGATTATACAATATCTGAAGGAAGATGACTTTGAGGTAACTGGGAGGTGTTGAGAGTGGAAGCAGCCAGGCAGTGGTGGCGCACACCTTTAATCCCAGCACCTGGGAGGCACAGGCAGGCAGATTTCTGAGTTCAACGCCAGCCTGGTCTACAGAGTGAGTTCCAGGTCAGCCAGGGCTACACAGAGAAACCCTGTCTCGAAAAACAAGAGGGGGGGGGGGAGCAAAGAATCAGACCGGGAAGAGTGAGTTCTGAAGAAAGGGGATTAGGTTACATTTTTTTAAAAGAATTATTTTTTTATGTATATGAGTACACTGTGGCTGTCTTCAGACACACCAGAAGAAGGCATCAGATCCCATTACGAATGGCTGTGAGTCACCATGTGGTTGCTGGGAATTGAACTCAGGACTTCTAGGAAGAGTAGTCAGTGCTCCTAACCACTGAGCCATCTCTCCAGCCCTTAGCTACATTCTTGCTAATGGAAGTCTAGAGGTAAAATTCTGAAGAATGAAAAAAGGATCCTATGTCGAATAGTTCATTCAAAAGCTAATGTCTGCATGGAGAATGAACGGTATAACTAGGTCACATCTCCAAAGAAAACCATGAGAGGTGACAATTTACCTGCCTGAAAACCGAGTGCTAGGTAAGACCAGCAAGAGAGAGGTAGACCAGAAAGCTGCCCTGATCTCTCAGTTCAAATTTATCACATGGGCAAGAATGAGGAAAGTATTCACCTGCTTTAAAAGCCAAACAGTGGATTGGAAAGATGGCTTAGCAATTGTGTCTCACAGTTATTGGTAACTCCAGTTCCAGGAAATCTGATATCTTCTGATCTAGAATGGCATGAGGCATGCGCACGATGCACATACATGTGGACAAAACGCTTACACACATAAAAATATATGGGGCAGTTGTGGTTCACGCCTTTAGGTCCAACATTCAAGAGGTGGAGGCAGATGGATCTCTGAGTTCAAGGCCAGCCTGGTCTAAGGAATGAGTTCCAGGAAAGCCAGGGCTACACAGAGAAACCCTTTCTTGAAAAATTGAGCCCCTTTAATCCCAGCACTTGGGAGGCAGAGGCAGGTGGATTTCTGAGTTCGAGGCCAGCCTGGTCTACAGAGTGAGTTCCAGGGCAGTCAGGGCTAGACAGAGAAACCCTGTCTTGAAAAACAAACAAACAAAAAAACCCAAAACAAACAAAAAACAAAACAAAACAAAAAAAACAAAAAAAAGGAAAAAGAAAAATTGAACCAAAAATAAAAAATAAATAACAAAATTACAAACAGACAGTATGGGCTGGGTGGAGTGGCTGGAAAGTTGGCTCATGGGTTAAGGGCACTTGTTGCTTTTGCAGAGGTCCTGGATTGGATTCCCAGCACCCACATGGCTGCTCACAAACATCTATTACTCCATCATCTTCTGACCTGTGCAGGCACCAAGTATGAGTGTGGTCCACACACATAGGCAAAACATTCATACACATAAATCTTAAAAAAGAAAACCTGTAAAATGGAGGTTACAGTTATAACTACTGTACAGGATTCTATCTAGAATTGAAGGACTACCCATCCAGCCATGGAACAACACCTAGCAGCTAACACTATGCAATTGTTTACCCATTATTAGAAACTGACCCAGAAAAAAAATTATATATAAAAAGAAAAGCCGGGCAGTGGTGGTACACGCCTTTAATCCCACCACTCAGAAGGCAGAGGCAGGCAGATTTCTGAGTTTGAGGCCAGCCTGGTCTACAGAGTTCACAGAAAAACCCTGTCTCAAAAACAATACAAAACTAAACAACAAAAAACACCCCCCCCCAAAAAAAAACAACAACAAAAAGAAAGAATAACTGATCCAGCCCCCTAAGCTCTTGGTTTAAATGTTTTAGTTATGTTTCTCTCATTACTATAATCAAATGCTTGACAAAAAGCAACCGAAAGGTGGTTTTATTTTGATGAATGGTTCAGGACACAGAGTCAATCAACACAGGGAAGGCATGGCAGTGGTAATGGCTTGCAGCCATGGTGGTGAAAACTTGCTTATGTCTGGCCAGATCAGGAAGTAGAGAGTGAAATGTAAGTCCTTAAGTGGCGTTTCCCTTTTCCTCTTCTGATTCTGTCTAGGAGCCCAGGCCCTGGAATGGAGCTGTCCACATTCAGGATGAATCTTCCTCTTCAGTTACGTATTTCTGGAGTCCTTTCACAGACACACCCAAAGATGCACCACCCTCGGTGTCCAAGTTGTTTACAGATTCAATTAAGTTGGCAAAAGACATGAACCATCAAAAGGCTTGCCTTTAAGCCTTTATACCTTTAATGCCTTTAAATCCAGTACTCTGGAGGCAGAGACAAATGGATCTCTGTCTGAGACCAGTCTGGTCTATGCAGTGAGTTCCTGGACAGCCAGGACAGTGAGACACTGTCTCAAAGCAGCAGCAGCAGCAGCAGCAGCAGCAGCAGCAGCAGCAGCAGCAGCAGCAACAACAAAACAAAAGCCTACCTCTACTAATAACTGAGTGCTTGGGAAAATGTCTCTGATTATCCTAGTTTTCTTAAATGAAATTGGAGATATTATACCTACCCGGGTTTGTTGGGTATTGTGACACAGACACCTGAAACTACTTTGAAAAATGTAAAACACTGTATAAACAGATGTTATTATAGTCTCCCCAGCCTATAATAAAAACTTAAAGCTAACATCAGATACTTTCTATATTATAGGCATTGTTCTTGGCACATATGTCTCATCCAATCTTCAAAGCAATTTTAGGTGGTTGAATACTGTTATTATTCCCATTTTATAGAGATGTCTCAGGGAAAGGAAGCCTGTGATTTATCCAAAGTCAGGTAGTGAACTAATACAATATTCCAAAGACCATACTCATGAAAAGTGGATTATGGAAGTGGAACCAGTTAGAAGTGTGTAAATGACTGACTTTGTATAACTGCCAGCTGTGCACAGAGAAACAATTTAGAATCTGGCAGAAGTTGTTGGATAGTGACTGATTTATAAGATAAACGAAAGAAGTCATTGGACTTTTATTCTATGTTTACTAAAGAAAAAAAAATCATCCTGGTTGGTGGCTCAAGTCTAAATCCCAGCATCTTCAGAAGATCAGAGGCAGGAGAATTACACTTAGTTTCTTCTATATGCCAGTTCCGCATGACCTCAAAGGGGGACTGCTTGATTGACCTGGTGTGTGTGTGTGTGTGTGTGTGTGTGTGTGTGTGTGTGTGTTCTGCCACTTTCCCTCCACCTGGGTCTCCTGCTTAAGATAACTTCCCCACTATTTTGGCTTGTGGTCTAGTCGAGCAGAGCTTTGATCTAGACAGTAATGCCTCTCCCTCTGGTCGCCCTTAGCTTTCCTGGACAGCAGATAAGAGACCACGTAACTACCTCCCGCGCGTGGGCGAACCAGCCAGGTCTCTCCGCCTCCTGCGGTCTTCCCGCATAAAGTGACGGCGCTGCCCCGCCCACCTTCGCGCGTCACGGAACAATCCTTGAACTATAATTCCCAGAGGACCAAGCGGTGGTGCGCGCTCACTCCGAACTACACATCCCAAGATGCATCACGCAACCGCGTCTCCTACTACTGCGCAAGAGCGGAACCGCTTTTGCTTTCCGGCTAGTATTTAGGTGTGCGCCGAGCGTTCTGTAACGCTGTTTTGGAGTCCGTGGCTGTATAGGTAAGGTTTAAGGACCCTAATTACCTCTGAGAGGCCCTGGCAAACTTTGGTGTCGGAGCTAACTGCGACAAATACTGGACCCAGAATTATGGTTCAGAATCAGAAATAGTAATTAAAATTTCTTTGGTAGTTTCTAATTTACAGTGAATTGTTTTGTTTTTCCAACTGTGCTCCATGTTATTCCCCGGCACAGCACTGTTATGTGAGGACATGTAAATGTCCACCATATATCAGCTGGGGAGTTGGTTCAGGTATTAAGTGGATGGATTATAGTAACTACTGGTAGTCCCAGAGCTGGACATGTAATTGTTTTCTGAGTCCGAACCCTGTGTCCTGTTCTTTGCATACGATTCAGAGGCTTGTTTCTTGTTGGCTAAGGGAGTTGGAGAATGGGCACGTGTTACTTTATTTTCCTAAAGAGTAATGGAGGAAAGACTATGCAATTCAAAACTCTTGTTAGTTACATCTGTAAGTAAT
Organism: Apodemus sylvaticus; assembly: GCF_947179515.1. Classification (NCBI taxonomy): domain Eukaryota; kingdom Metazoa; phylum Chordata; class Mammalia; order Rodentia; family Muridae; genus Apodemus; species Apodemus sylvaticus. The sequence continues at coordinate 65,323,968 of NC_067476.1, read as the reverse complement.
TTTCTTTTTATGTCCTAGTCATTCACACACTCTGTTTTTTGTTGAGGTGCACTACACCTCAACACCTTTTGTTTGTTTGTTTTGGATTTGGTTTTTTCGCGAGGGTTTCTCTGTATAGCCCTGGCTGTCCTGGAACTCACTCTGTAGACCAGGTTGGCCTCGAATCAGAAATCTGCCTGCCTCTGCCTCCCAGAGTGCTGGGATTACAGTCATGTGCCACCACCACCTGGCTAACACCCATTTTTTTTTTAAAGATTTATTTATTTATTATATGTAAGTACACTGTAGCTGTCTTCAGACACCCCAGAAGAGGGCATCAGATCTCATTACGGATGGTTGTGAGCCACCATGTGGTTGCTGGGATTTGAACTCAGGGCCTTCAGAAGAGCAATCAGTGCTCTTAACCGCTGAGCCATCTCTCCAGCCCCCGGCTAACACCTTTTGTTTGGGAGCAAACAAAAATACCTCTACCTCCTGGTTGTGGGGAGACCGGCTGTAAACAGTGAGTCTGGAGGCAATAAGAACTGTGCAGAAAAAGAAAAAGGGACTAAGGGAAGATTTTGAACAGTGGTCTGATATGGTGATTTGATCAAATGTTTAATTTGGGTTCTAGGCACGGCAGCTTTACAGAAAAGATGAGCGAGGAATCCAATGATGATAAGAAGCCAACGACTAAGTTTGAACTAGAGCGAGAAACAGAGCTTCGATTTGAGGTGGAGGCATCTCAGTCAGTTCAGTTGGAGTTGTTGGCTGGCATGGCGGAAATCTTTGGCACAGAGCTGACCAGAAACAAGAAATTCACCTTTGATGCTGGTGCCAAGGTGGCTGTTTTCACTTGGCATGGCTGTTCTCTGCAGTTGAGTGGCCGGACCGAGGTGGCTTATGTCTCTAAGGACACCCCTATGTTGCTTTACCTCAACACTCATACAGCCTTGGAGCAGATGCGGAGGCAGGCAGAAAAGGAAGAAGAGAGAGGTCCCCGCGTGATGGTAGTGGGTCCTACTGATGTGGGCAAGTCCACGGTGTGTAGACTGCTACTCAACTACGCAGTGCGTTTGGGCCGCCGTCCTACTTACGTGGAGTTGGATGTAGGCCAGGGCTCTGTGTCCATCCCTGGTACCATGGGGGCCCTGTACATTGAGCGTCCAGCAGATGTGGAAGAAGGTTTCTCCATCCAGGCCCCTCTTGTGTATCATTTTGGCTCTACCACACCTGGGACCAACATCAAGCTTTATAATAAGGTCAGAACTGGAGCTAAGGGGAGGTGGGGTAGAGGGATAAGTTACAATCAGGGTAGGAAGTAGGGAACTTTGTTACTTGAAACAACACAGTTTTCCTTCTGAATGTAATTGCCTTTTTTATTTTTTGGTGTGGTATTACTGTCATCTAATTTCATAAGAGACCATTTTAAAACTAAGTCAGCTTTAGACTGCTAAGCATTTTGTAGCACTATTCGAAGGAATTCATTATTAAGAGGTAAAACAGGAAGCAGAGGGCTTGGAGACATGGCTCAGCAATTTGGAGTCTGGCACATACCTTTAATTTCAGCAGAGTCAGAGGCAGGCAGATCTCTTGAGTCTGTGGCCAGCCCAGTCCCCATAGTGAATTCCAGGACATAGTGAGACCCTGTTGCAAACAAAACCAAACCAGAAACAGTACTACTCCTGTCAAGGGTCAGAGTTTGGTTCCCAGCACCCATGTCATGCTAGTCCCAGTTGCCTGTCACTCCAGTTCTAGGAGGATCTGAGGCCTCAGGTGTCTGTGTGCACTTGCTCTCGTGTGCACAGGCATACATACAGATACATAATAAAAAGTAAAAAAAATTTAAAAAGGAAGCTGCTGAAGTAACAAAGTTAAATCCGTGTTGTGGGGTTAAAACCACAGTCATTAAAAATATCGATTTTGATGTTAATATACCAGTGAGTACTGTAGCCCATCCCTATAATCCTAGGACTTGGAAGGCTAAGGTAGGACTTTCAGGAGTTTGAAGCTAGGCTAGAGTTTTGCACTAAAACCCTGTTTCAGAAAAAGTAAAAATCCTGGGAAGCAGGGGCTAAGGTTCTATGTAGCTCAACTGACAAGCACATTGCAAGGCTTGTAGTTGGATTCCCAGCCTGTGAAGTTTTTGGATGGCACCTATTACTCAAAGAGGAACTTAGATGGATTTAGGAGCTGGGGAGATGGCTCAGTGGTTAAGAGCATTGGCTCTCCTTCCAGAGGTCTTGGGTTCAAGTCCCAGCACCCACATGGCAATTTATGACTAACTCAAGCTCCAGGAGTATCTGACGTCCTCACACAGACATGCATACTTGCAAAACACCAATCAGTGCACATGAAATAAAAATTAATAAATCACTAAGAAAAATAGACAGATTTATTTACTTTTGTTCGCTTTTTTTCTCCAGATTACATCTCGTTTAGCAGATGTGTTCAACCAAAGGTGTGAAGTGAATAGAAGGGCTTCTGTGAGTGGCTGTGTCATCAACACCTGTGGCTGGGTCAAGGGCTATGGGTACCAGGCTCTGGTGCACGCAGCTTCAGCCTTTGAGGTGGATGTGGTTGTGGTTCTGGATCAAGAACGACTGTACAATGAATTGAAAAGGGACCTCCCTCATTTTGTTCGAACTGTGTTGCTCCCAAAATCAGGGGGTGTGGTAGAACGCTCCAAGGACTTCCGTCGGGAATGTAGAGATGAACGTATCCGTGAGTATTTCTATGGATTCCGAGGCTGTTTCTATCCCCATGCCTTCAATGTCAAATTTTCTGATGTGAAAATCTACAAAGTTGGAGCACCCACCATCCCAGACTCCTGTTTACCTCTGGGCATGTCTCAGGAAGACAACCAGCTCAAGTTAGTACCTGTCACCCCTGGTAGAGATATGGTGCACCATCTCCTGAGTGTCAGCACTGCTGAGGGCACAGAAGAAAATCTTTCTGAGACAAGTGTGGCTGGATTCATTGTTGTGACCAGTGTGGATGTGGAACACCAGGTGTTTACTGTCCTGTCTCCAGCCCCCCGCCCATTGCCTAAGAACTTTCTTCTCATCATGGATATCCGGTTCATGGATCTCAAGTAGTAATAGCAAGAAGCCTCACTTTCTGGGCCATAGAGTTCTGGCCATCACCAAAGGCAGATGGAATGAACTATAGCAATCTTATTAAGGCAGCTGACAAGGCCCAACTAGCAGAAAGCACAGTCTCTACCTCTTGAAACAGTTAGAAGCCAGATTCCTGGCTACTATTTGGTTCATTTACTCTGAGCCAAAAGGAGACAGCTCAAAAAGAAAATTTTTTTAAGATCACCTAAGGTACCATTTTAAAGATTCCAAGACCCTAGAGAATTCCATGTCTTCCACTGTGCTACCATGTGGGTTTTCTTGTTAACACTTTCTAATATCTCTATATAGTATTTCTTATATTATTTAACCAGGATGAAAGTGAGAAAGAGTTCAAAATTGAAAACAATTATTTTAATAAATACTATTGACATAAAAGTTGGTGTGACCTCTTTTGCTCTCCGCTCTCCCACACTCACCTCTCTGCCCCTGGGGCTCTTCCCCCCCTCCACGTGGTCATGGCCGGCCTCCATTCTCTATATTCTCTCTCTCTCTCTACCTCTCTACCACTAACTCCCAATAAACTCTATTCTACACCCCCCCAAAAAAAAAGTTGGTGTGATTCTTTTTTACTTTTACTTCTCACCCCTAAGCATTATAGAAACTATAGGAATAATTTATTGTTAAAATGCTGTGAGAAAGGGAAAATAAGAACTTGCTTGTGAGCCATTCACATTTTACTCTTGCTGGTAAACCTGTTTCCAGTGCCTGGTATATTCGGAGATTAGAGGCTAGAGATAATTTGGGATGATTTCATATCTAATTTCCTTGAGATAGTCCATTACCTTTTTTTTTTTTTTTTAAGTTTATGTATTTTGTGTGTGAGTGCTCTGTCTACGTGCCAGAAGAGGGCATCAGGGCATCAGATCCCATTACAGATGGTTGTCACCTACCATGTGGTTGCTGGGAATTGAACTCAGGACCTTTGGAAAAGCAGCCAGTGCTCTTAACCGCTAAGCCACCTCTCAAGCCCCTGTTCATTACCTTTTTATTAAAGCTTTCTTCATCTTGTCTGTGTGGAATCAGGCCCAAAAGTCCAAATATACTAGAGATTTTGGGCATTCGTCTGAAAAGCCCATTTTGGTATATCTTGTCTGAACATCAGTAAGTATACAATAAATTTAACCTTTTTTTCATCCCACAACTCTCATACTCATCAGAAACTCTTCTCGGTGTGAAACAATGTTTCATGAAGCTTTCAGCAAAAGAATAAAAAATGCAAGTAGTATACAGAAGCTTACATTTGGGGATATGGGACAGAGTCATGGGTGGTACTTTCTGAGTGTATCGAGAGAAAGACCTGGACAAATTAAACGGTAAAAGCTTTCAGATAAACTTCAAAATCCTAGAAAGGAAAGCTTCGAGTTTAGTGAAGAAAAAAGCATGGTAGTTGGGTGTAATGAACCAAACAAAAGTAACAGTGCAGCTGGAGGGAACTGGAAAGATCAGATAAAGCATGGTTCATAAATTGGCATCAAGTTGATTTTGCCCACAGCAGTGGGAGAGATCATAGGACTAACTGGACACTAAGCAGAGGAGTGGTACAATGCATTTTACATGTGACAGATTTTCTGCCATTTTCATGCACTTAGTTTTGGTTAATTCTCCTGATGTTCCCCTATTTCCCTGTCCTCTGTCCCTTTGTATCTATCTTGCCTCCAGTACTGCCCATGTTTTATTGACCCACTCTTTTAAAGAGATCATTGCTATGTGGACAGTTGATTTCAGAGGGCAAGCCTCTGGGGAAGCCAGGGAACAAACGGGGATATTCATGTGTCAGTATCCATGTGAATTGGTGGACAGGATAAGGGCTGCAGAAAAGGGGCTGAGGAGAGCTACTGTCTGTATCATCTGTGGTATTTTGAAAGTAAAATGGATGGGACTTGCTGAGTGATAAGAGAAAATGGAATCAAGGATGATTATGAGGGGTTGTGTGAGTGCATGCATGTGTGAATTCTTGCTTTAAATTTTAGGTGTGTGTTGGGCTAGAGAGATGGCTCAGCAGTTAAGAACACTGACTGCCCTTCCAGAGGTCCTGAGTTCAAAATTCCAGCAACCACATGGTACCTCACAACCATTTGTAAGGAGATCCTATGTCCTCTTCTGGTGTCTGAAGACAGCAATAATGTACTCACATATGTATAAAATAAATCTTTCTTTAAAAAAAATTTATGTGTGTGAATATTTTGCCTGTGTGTATGTATGTACACTACATGCATGCATGGTATCTAGGAAGGCCAGAAGAGGGCATCTGTTCCCTGGAGCTGGAGTTTAGCCTGTGAATTGCTATGTGGGTGCTGGGAACCAAATTCTGTCCTTTGGAAAAGTAACAAGTACTTTTTTTTTCCTCTCCTGTTTTTGTTTTTTTTTTTTTTTTAAATATTTATTTATTATATGTAAGTACCCTGTAGCTGTTTTCAGACACTCCAGAATAGAGTGTCAGATCTTGTTATGGGTGGTTGGTTGTGAGCCACCATGTGGTTGCTGGGATTTGAACTCAGGACCTTCGGAAGAGCAGTCAGTGCTCTTAACTGCTGAGCCATCTCTCCAGCCCATGTTTTTGGTTTTTTGAGAGTTTCTCTGTATGATCCTGGCTGTCCTGGAATTCTATCTGTATATAGACCAGGCTGGCCTCCAAGTCAGCAATCTGCTTGCTTCTGCCTCTCAAGAGCTGGGATTAAAGGTGTGTGCCATCATAACACCAGCCCCTCCCCCCCTTTTTGGCAAACAGGTGTTCTTGACTGCTGAGTCATCTATGTGCACATGTTTTTTGTTTTGTTTTGAAAAAAATTTTACTTATTTTATATGAGTACACTGTAGCTGTCCTCAGACACACCAGAAGAGGTCATCAGATCACATTACAAATGGTTGTGAGCTATCATATGGTTGCTGGGAATTGAACTCAGGACCTCTGGAAGAGCCGGTCAGTACTGCTAACCACTGAGCCATCTCTCCAGCCCATGAGCAGTTTTGAGACAGGGAGTATACTCAAACTCAGTACACAGCTAGCAGTCTTCCTCCCTCCACCATATAAGTTTTGGGATTACTACATGTGCTGTCATGCCTGACTTACATAAACAAATGTTTTAAAGGTTTTAAGAGATTTAGTTACTTGTATTTTAGGCACATTAGTGCTTTGCCTATATGCATGTCTATGTGAGGGTGTTGGATCCCTTGGAACTGGAGTTACAGACAGTTGTAAACTGTCATATGGGTTCTGGGAATTGAACCTGGGTCCTCTAGAAGGGCAGCCAGTGCTCTTAACTGCAGAATCATATCTCCAGCACCAAAAATTTTTGTTACCATTTTTTTGTGGTTATCTATGTGCATGATGGAATGTGCATCTATGTGAAATCCTTACCACAGTACATGTGTGGAGGTCAGAGGACAACGTATGGAGTGGTGTTAGTCCACCTTTTATGTGGGTTTCAAGATGGAATTCAGGTCACCAGGCTTGTAGAGTCAATCACCTTTGTTTACTTACCAACTTGAGCTATCTCATCATTATTATTCATTCATAAATATGTGTGTATATGAACTACATTTTATATCTCTCTATATATACATATATATGTGTGTATGTAAACTTTTTTTTTTTTTTTTTTGTGGAAAGGATGTCACTGTAACCCTAGCTGGTCTCCAATTTGAGTCTCCTACCTTAGCCCTTCTAAGTACTGGGATTGCAGGTGCTCAGGTGCCAGGAAACTACAGTAGGTAGTAAGAGACTAGCAAGTGAGTTTGGGTATTGTTGAAGTCTGAGTCATTACTCATCTAACTGGAAGTACAGCATAGACAGATTTGGAGCCTTAGAACAGGTTCAGGTTGAACGTTCGTGGCAGCCACTAACCTTTAAATATGGAAATGTTTTAAGCAGTATAATTTAGTAATTTAGGTACTGTGAAAGTGGAAACAAGGAAAGTGGAATTAAAAGATCAAATGGGTTTGGGATGTAATTCTGGTAGTACAGACAGAAGACATTGCATTCCATTGTCAGTACTGCATGAAACAGAACGAAACAAAACAGCAGCGGGGGCAGAATGTGAAGCAAACTGGGGACTAGCAAAGAAGACTTCACTATGGATCCCAGAGCACTGGTGTGTAGCAGAACCTAGAAAAGTAAAGTGCTGCAATGGCGGTGACAGAGCCAAGGTGCAGGCTTGTCTTTCAAGAAACTTTTGTTAAGAAACAGGGTGGAGGGCTGGTAAGATGGCTTAGCAGGTAAAGGAACCTGTTGCCAAACCTGACAGAAAACTCACTCCCATAGCTGTCCTCTGACCTCTATACATGTTCTGTGGTGTGTGTGTGTCACTACTACCTCACAAACATAAAAAAACAGAAACAAACACACACCAGGGGGAAAATGCAGTAAAGGGGCTAGGATCCGAGAACAAAGCGGAAGAATGTCTTTTAGCAGATGCTTATATGTGGCAGGTTACGCCAAGGACTCGGGCCTTGATGCTAAGCCAAAACTATGCCACTGAGCTTCATCCCTGGCTCCAAAGGTCTATTTTATGAGGACAGGGAGTAAAGATAGTATTTTAATGTGAGGAGGTTAAAAAATGTATTTATTGTTATTGTTACACTGCCCGGAAAGAAAGTATTCTTTTTGCTGATTTGAACTGTGACACTGGTTTGCAATTTATAAGCATGAGAAAATCCAAGGGAAGAGGATTTGAAAGAGCATAGTGACACTAGAGAAAAGGCGCCGGTATTATCTGATATACTTGTCAGAGTAATTTATTATCCCGGCGGTGGTGGCGCAGGCCTGTAATCCCAGCACTCTGGGAGGCAGAGGCAGGTGGATTTCTGAGTTCAAGGCCAGCCTGGTCCACAGAGTGAGTCCCAGGACAGCTAGAGCTATATAGAGAAACTCTGTCTTGAAAAAACCAAATCCAAAAAACCAAAGTAATTTATTTCAAGTATGATGATCTGGATAATATATTGTTTTAGTCATCATTTTACTCTGGACTATTTTTCAGAAGTTTTTGAGTTACATCCTATTAAGCACTCCTAAGAAAAGAAAAATGGAGCTGGGCGGTGGTGGTGTACACCTGTAATCCTAGCATTTGGGAGGCAGAGGCAGGCGGATTTCTGAGTTTGAGGCCAGCCTGGTTTAGAGTGAGTCCCAGGACAGTCAGGACTATACAAAGAAACCCTGTCTCAAAAAACAAACAAACAAACAAACAAACAAAAAAACCCAAAAAAAAACAAAGAAAAGAAAAGAAGAATGGAATTCTTGCTGTGCTTTGGTACCTTTGCTCCTTTGTGGGTTCTCTTCCTCACTCCTTATCCCCCAGTTTCACCTCCTATCACTAGACACAATAGAAAGGAGAGAGAGAGAGAGAGATCCTGAATCTTTTATTTTTTATTTTTTGGTTTTTTTCTGAGACAGAGTTTCTCTGTGTAGCCCTTGCTCTCTTGGAACTTACTCTGTAGACCAGGCTGGCCTCGAACTCAGAAATCCACCCACCTCTGCCTCCTAAGTGCTGGCATTAAAGGCATGTGCCACCACTGCCTGGCTGAGTTCCTGAATCTTCATTTCTTTTTTCCTTTCTTTTTGTTTCTTCTTTGAGCACTACTACTAACAAACTACAACCAACCCCCCTGAATGACCAACAACCACCAATATCAGGGCTCTAACATTTATATAACCTCTGAAATGTTCCCAGAATTACAAACACTACACAATCACAGAAACTGTCTGGAGCTGGCAAAACCATGCCTCTGCTAATGCACTAGGCAAACACAGTTAGGGGCTGGAGAGAGTCTGAAGCAGCCCCTTATTCCTACATCTGCAATTAAAACAAAAGCATATTCTTATATTTTTGTGTTTTTAAAAGAAACCAAAATCCCTAAATTGTCACTACATCTTGGGACAGTGATTATGCTTCTTCTAGTACTCATCCAGTTAAAATTGGGCTTGACAATCAGGTAGTCCCTACTGACCCTGAGGTATTGAGTACCTCTGGTTGGATGATGGGATACTTTTTCCATTTAGTTTACTCTGGCCAAGAGACAGGATGACTCACACAGGTCTTAGTAGAAAAATTGGGCTGGCAGGATGGGTCAGTGGGTGAAAGGACTTGCTGGGTGTGACTGACAACTTGAGCTCCATTTCTGTAAGCCAAGAGAGAACCAACACCCGAAAGTTGCCTGACCTCTGTCTGCCTTCCCCTTCCCCCTCACTTACACACACACACACACACACACACACACACACACTAATAGTTTTCCTATTTAAAAAGGTAGGAAAAACTAAGAATGCTTAACTTGTGAAGGATAGAAAATAAAGCTTTAAAATCCTAGATTAAATTTGATTCATCTTAAGGAAACATTATTTTATTGGCAGAATATACTTGATAGGATAAAAGTTGTACCTCCAACTAATGGCTGAAGATTTTTTACAACTCTCTCAGACTGCTCTATTGGCCGTGCCTCCTTCTTCCTCCACGTGTGAGGCATAGGCCAGGCCTTACCACCACTCAGGAATTCTGCAACCATCCTGAGAATTTACCGCACTGGCACCTTCACCAAGGTATTGTTTTAAATAAAGTTTCACTCCTTAAAAAAAAATCAAGCCGGGCGTGGTGGCGCACGCCTGTAATCCCAGAGGCAGGTGGATTTCTGAGTTCGGGGCCAGCCTGGTCTACAGAGTGAGTTCCAGGACAGCCAGGGCTACACAGCAAAACGCTGTCTCCAAAAACAAAACAAAACAAAACAAAACAAAACAAAACAAAACAAAACAAAACAAAACAAAATCATACTCGAAAGGGCTGCAATAAATGTTGCATTGAAGCCAGTAGTAAAAATGATAAGGGATAAGGCTAGATTCTAAAGAACAAGGGGTAGATTTTTGCTTTAACTGGCTGCCTAAGGCTGAAGTGTCAAAGTTAAATCAGTAACATTTGAAGTCAAGTCAAGGAAACAACGACAGGGCTTGGAAATCACCCTGAAGGAGAGACGTTCGCTTCAGGGAAGTGGCTCGGGGATATCGTTTTGAAGGGCTGTTATGTAACAGAGCTGCTTTACAAGTGAGAGGAGAGCCCTATGGCAAAGCTACTGGGTCCGCAGCTGTCTCAGCCTAATTAGGGCAAAATGCAGAGCCGAGATCTACGGAGAGTTGGCCAGCAGCTCGCCAGGGACAGGAGCTATTCTAGAAAGACTTTCCTTTTCAGCCTGTTTTCTCAAATTGGGTGAGGTCAGGGCGCCCAGGCCTCGTGTAGTCGGCGGAGGTGTCTACGCCTCGCACCGCGCACTGCCCGGGCTTCACTCCACCGGCGAATCTAGCACTGTGAATCTAGGGACAGCAGCCGCGCTCCTTCATCTAACCCAGCCCTTGACACTACCCGCTCCTCAGACTGCTCTACTGGCCGTGCCGCCTCCTTTCCATGTGTGAGCAATCACCACTCAGGAATTCCGCCATGGTCTGAGAATTTACCCCACTGACACCTTCGCCAACGGATTGTTTTAAATAAAGTTTCACTCCTTAAAGAAAAAAAAGGGGGGGAGGGGCCTATCTAATTCTTACACCAATGAATGAAGAGGCAAGGAAGGAAGCCGGAAAGGCCAACCGGTGATTGGCTATCGTAGACCCTTGTCAGGACTGTACCAGGCTAACTCGGAGGAGGCTGGTGAACTAAGAAAGGGTATCTATCTGCTTGGTTTTTTGAGCACTTCCGGTGCATACGTACAATTTCTTTCTTAAAAGTGTCTCCTGGCTACCCTACAAATGGGAAAGCGGACCAAGGAAGAGAAAGACCTCGCCTGCTCATTTCCTCCTTCCCAATCCTGCGCAGTTCGCCATGCCCGGTCTCCCGACCATCAAGCCAGACACGACGGCCAAACGCGCGCGCTCCCGTATCACTACGTGCTTGCGGCGCCGCGCCCCTGCAGCCAATCAGAAGGCGAGGTCGCCGCGGTCGCCCGCGGTGGCGCGCACGTTCCAGAGCGGCGTGGGGGCGGGGGTTAAGGGGGGGTGAATGGAAGAGTGAACGGGGGCGGGCTCGGCGGCGCGAGCCGCATGAATGAGAAGAACGTGCCCCGCGAGAGATGTCCCACGCGCCCGCGCCTGGGAGCCAATGGGAACGCCGTGAGGGCTTCAGACCCTGGGCTGAGGGCAACGGCCGCGCGCCGGCACGGAGGCGAGCGTCGGCCGTCGGGAGCGCGCGGCGGCGGGGCGGGCGTGGAGCGTGCGGGGGCCGCGCGCTGCCTCTCAGAGGCCAGACGGCACTGCTGGGAGGCGGCGGCGACAACGACGGCGGTGACAACGACGGCGGCGGTGACGGGCGCCGCGCCGGGGGTGAGTACCGGGGACGCTGGCCCCTGCGGAACCGGAAGTGCCGGGCTAGTGAGGTGGGAGGGGAGAGTGACCTCTAGGGAAGGGGGACCGCGGAGGGGAGGAGGTTAAGGCCCTACCCCTCCTCTGGCTGTACGGGCCCCGAAACGGACGCCCGCGGAGTCCAGAGAGCCATGGCCGCCGGGGCTTGGAACCGGTTGGTCCCGGGCTGCCCAGCTGCGGAGCCGCCGCCCCTTCCTTCCCCGGCCCGCGGTTCTCTCAGCTCCGGCGGGCCCTGCGCGCGGTGGATTTGGTGTTTTCTGGGCCAGGGGTAGTCAGTTCTGTCCCCGGTGATGACTCTCGGCTCCAGCTGCCGGCTGGGAACTGTACTCCTTTCTCCGCCCCGCGGTTCAGGCCCCTCGCCCCACACTCCCCTGGTACTTAGTTTGAGCTTCGACCTGTGGTTACCTGTTCTTCCTCCCATCCATCTGCTGCTTTTCCCTGCCCCCCCCCCCCCCCAGCCAGGTGCTCCATGCTTTTAGTACTTTGTACTTTTTACAAGTAGGGCTTGCATGTATTTGACAATTTTTTTTTTTATATGTAGCTGTCTGTTCCTAGGGAGGTTTAAAGTTCCTTGTTGGCCAAATGAAACCATTAAATTAAGAAACAAGAAAGTAAAGTTATTAGAAGTAGTCGTAGAATAGATATATGTTACATTGTAGGCCATTTTTGTTATCTTGGGTTTACTTCCTGGTTAATGCCATCTTGTCCAGGATAATCTTAAGTTAGATCTCCATCCTTTTATCCCAGTGAGAGTCTGCTTTGTATCAGACAGATCTCTCCGCTGCTCATGAGCACATACAAATTCACATAGTGTTTGTAAGAATTCTGTCGCTAGGTACTTGGACACCTACGTCGATCTGTAATGGTAATTCTCGATCTCTCTCTCTATTTTTTATTTTTTGAGATAGGGTTTCTCCGTAAAGCTCAGTCTGTCCCGGATCTCACTCTGTAGTTTAGGCTGGCCTCGAACTCAGAAATCCACCTGCCTCTGCGTCCCAAATGCTGGGATTAAAGGCATGAGCCACCACTGCCCAGCTGTTCTCTTTTTTAAACTTCTACTTGGATCTTTCCTTCATAGCATGTATGCATTCTTCTATATGACATCTCTATTTTTATACATTCAAATTTAATGTTCTGTGCTATAGAGCTTGGCTATTTTAACAAATAATGCATGTACTCTTAATGGCACTGCTCCAAAGGAGCTACTTATATCAAACCTTATGAAAGTCTTCAAACTACATATCTGGAATTGTTTGTTGTTGTTTTGAGACAGGATCTCTGTACATAACCGCTGCCGCCCTGAAACTCACTTTATAAGACCAAGCTGGCCTCTAAACTCTGAGTTCTGTCTGCCTATGCCTCCCAAGTGCTGCGATTGAAGTCGAGGGCTACCACACCTGACTCTGTATTGTTTGTTTTATACATACATATTTTCACTCGTGATTTTTTCATCCCCTGGTCAGCATGTGTCACTCACATTCTTGTCCACTTTGGTGATTGTGTTGTGGATACACCAGAGTGTGACTGATGAACCACACTCACCTTTCCGGTTTTGTCCTGTCTCTGCATCACATTCCTTTGATAAGACTTGGCGTATTGTTATTTATAACCAATAAATTATTTTATCTTGTCCCTTCTAATATATATCCTAACATTTTAGACGATGGTCTCATTTATATTTCAGTATGTGGTTCCTCACATGAGTAATCTCATGTACTGCTGTACCATGGCAGAATTAGTCTGTGTGGCTTTTTTTTTTTTTTTTTTTTGGATTTGGTTTTTCCGAGACAGGGTTCTCTATGTAGCCCTGGCTGTCCTGGAACTCACTCTGTAGACCAGGCTGGCCTCGAACTCAGAAACCCGCCTGCCTCTGCCTCCCAGAGTGCTGGGATTACAGGCGTGCGCCACCACCACCCGGCCTGTGTGGCTTTTATTCTGTAGTAAATGTGATCTGCAATAGTGTAGGATTCACTTTACATAATATTTAAGTAATTTTCCTTTTGTCTTTGGAGTTTTGAGGGAAACAGTTCCTTTAATAATACTATCTACAAATCAAGAAATTTCCTTGTGCCAGTTGATAAAAGATATTTAGGCCTAAAGTAAGGAAATAGAAATAAGCATAAAATCAGGACTAAATAGGATCTGGTTTTTAGTAGGACTGTAGAAACTTAGTGCAGTCTTTGGGCCTTCGTTCTAATGTTGCTTACCTCCCTCCTTTCCTCCCATCTTTTTTTTTTTTTTAATTTATTTTTTCTTTTGAAACAAAGTCTCACTATTTAGTCCTGGCTGGCCTGAAAGCTATGCATATCAGCGTGGCTTGGAGAGATCTACCTGCCTCTGCTTCTCAGAGTGCGGAGATTAAAGGTATTCACCATCATGACTGAGTGGTGACAGGAGGCTCCTTTGCCTTCTATGTTGTAGGTAAGAAAAGAAGTGATAAATTACAGAACACATTTGTATTTCATTGTCTGGAGCTTTTGATGTTTTAATAGCTGCTATTGGTTGGTATCAAGCAGTATACAACTTGGGAATAGCACTGCTTTCATTTGAAATTCTAACTTAAGCAGAAACCTTGGTCAGTAGATCCAAGGTATCATTAGGCATGTAGTGTGGTAGAAAGGGTCTGTGTCAGCAATTATACTCTGGGGTTCAGAACCTGGCTACCCAAGTGATTCAGTGGAATGGCCTCAGGCATTCTCTAGCCTTCAATTTTACAAAATAGGATAAGGGACTCACCAGATAATGTGAGTAAAGTGCTTTGAGATCACCAGATGAAAAGCATCCAGTAAAATTAAGGTGCTCGTGTTGTTTTGTTACTGTGATCAACAGATATAATTGCTACTCTAATCATATTGAATTAGGAGGAGTTTAGTTTACCTCCGAGTAGGTCAGGGTTAGGAATTAAAAAAACATTGAATTTGGAGGAAACCTAGTTTCTCATAGAGAATATTTCACCTTTTGGTGCAAGATCATTTGTCTAGGACCCTTAATAGATGATTCCAAAAGTACAAAAATTGAATTTCTGCTTCTTTGGTGTTGTAGCTAAAAGCCATAGGCATAGAAAGAGGCGCACAAAAAAGGAAATGATAGTTACTGTCCTATTTTTAAGCTTCCTTGCTTTATTATAGAAATAAATATCCTCTTTGTCCAAAGAGAAAAATCTGTTTTAGCATTACCCTTCACTCCTGTGCCCTTGTTTGTTTTTAGATTTTTATATTCTCGCTATGTGTTGTAACTGTCCTTCTGTCAAGAGAGATGGGCTTATAAGAGCTAGTCCTTGAATGACCTTAGCTCAGATAAGACTAGGTTCTCCTTCCAATCTGAGTAGTCCTTAAAAAGGTGAAGGACTCTGAATGTATTTTCCACTCTATTTAGAGTTTATTCTCACGTACATAGAAGTGAAGTGGAGAATAGTCTTTCTTTTAAAAGGGTTTCTCTGTATAGTCCTGGCTGTCCTGGAACTCACTCTGTAGACCAGGCTGGCCTCAAACTCAGAAATCCACCTGCCTTTGCCTCCCAGAATGCTGGGATTACAGGCGTGCGCCTCCATCGCCCAGCTAGCCTTGGTGTTCTTAAGAAATACCATGAAAGAATTTTTTTGATAATGATAATTTGGTTTTCTCTAGGTAAAGCACCATATCCCACTTGAACTCGGCATCCAGGAAGCCCAAGATTGAAGACAAAAGATCAGAGACATTGACTAACCTGGAAACAGGGACATTTTTGGAACTTTATCTAAAGTAATCTTTTAAACTGTCATCAGGTGAAATCAACTTCATCTTATTCTGCTTACTGAAAAGGACATGGCTTCAAGGATTTTAAAGTTCCTTTTAGTTTTTCATGAACTTTATGGGAAGCAGAGCCCTTAAAAGGCTTGGGAATAACAAGAAGAGATTGAAAACAGGCAATACTGCTCTCTCTCTCCCCATTCAAAGAAAAGGATTTACAACTCAACCTTGTAACAGCTGTTGTCCATCTTTGGCCATCAAGAGAGAAATAAATAAAATTAAATCACCATTGCCAGACAACCAGCCCTGGTGAAGTCAAGGTGTGAGAGTGGTGGCATTGAGAAGACTGCAGGAAAGGGACAAGGACTGCAGTTAAAAAAAATCAGCTTTTCTTTAAGCTGGAAGAGACCCCAAGTTCCTTCTTGGAGTAAAATAGAAACCCAGGGCACACCTTTTAGGTGCTGCTCATATTTTTTGTGGAAGTGTGGTGTTGTGGAGGGGCTTTTGTATTTCCTCAGAAGAGTTAAAGCTTCCTGCCCTCCCCACCCCCTGATGCTTCTTTCCTCCCTTTTGAAGACCTGCCTTCATCCATGAGATATACCTTCATCTGCCTGACTGCATGTTTTCCACCTGGGACTGTTTGCATGCGTACAGCCTACTGTTTGTCTTCATGTTTTAAACTGTACAAGTTGTGATTCTTAATCTCCTTTTCTGCTCTATTCTGGGGAGGTGGTTTTTAATCAGTTGAAATCACCTTTCCCCCTCCCATGTGCTTTCCTTCATTTGAGATCTTTTGACCTTCATTTTTATTTGGGAGGGGGAAGGGTGATAATTATACATTTTCTGTTTTCCCCAGCTTCTTTCCTCTCTGTTTCCCTCATCCCATTTTCTTGTCTGTTCTGCCGCTGTGTGGGCCTGGGCTATGCGGCAGGGCACATCTTTCATCAGAGCTCCAACATGCCCGCAGAGTCTGGAAAGAGGTTCAAACCCAGCAAGTATGTACCGGTCTCAGCAGCCGCCATATTTCTAGTGGGAGCTACAACACTCTTCTTTGCCTTTACGTGAGTTTTCTCCAAAGTGGCATTTGATGGAGGGAGGGTCAGGCCATGGAAAGTGAAGACTGTTTGTTTCTTCAGTTTCTTTAGTTATGTGGAAGCTCATTTACAGTTGCCTGACCTTACTCTGTTAGTGCCCTCTACTTTCTGTCCTTCGGACTCATAGATGGCTTCATGTTTTCCTGTCTAGTTTCATCATAGGTGATACTAAACTAGGAAGGAAGTAGGATACACAGAGAGGCTTCAAGAAATTTAAATGAAAAAGAGACCTAGAATTGCTTTAAATATTTTTGTTGTTGGTTTTTTGTTTATTTGTTTTGTTGTTGGTTTTTTCTTTTTGAGACAGGATCTCTTCAGAGTCCTGGCTGTCCTAGAACTTGTTCTATAGACCAGACTGTCCATGAACTCACATAACCCACTTGCCTCTGTCTCTCACATGCTGAGATCAAAGGCTGTGCTGACTTAAGTCTTTTCAAATAGCAATCACATCTGGCATGTCTGAGACATAGGCTAGAATTGTGAAAGCTGAGTACCTCAGAGAGGTGTTGTTGGTGGTGTTATTATTGTTGTCTTTTGTCTTTGAGACACTGTATCACTATGTTGCCCATGCTGGCCTGGCATTCCATAAGTAGACCAGGTTGGTCTCAAGTTTGTGTTAATCCTCATTCTGCCTCCTGAATTCTTAGATTGTATACGTTTTTTACCTTTCTCTGCCAAAATTGGTTTTGAGATTTGAGAATTTTGAGACAGAATCTTGATATGTGTAGCCCAGGCTGGCTTTAAGTTCATGATCCTCCTGTCTTAGTATACTAATGAGCCGGGCAGTGGTGGTGTATGTCTTTATTCCCAGCACTTGGGAGGCAGAGGCAGGTAGGTTTCTGAGTTCGAGGCAAGCCTGGTCTACAAGGTGAGTTCCAGGATAGCCAGGGCTACACAGAGAAACCCTGTCTCAAAAAACTGGAAAAAAAAAGATATACTAATGAGATAGTGTTGATTTTTAGTGTTACCTAACTGTTTTTTTCTATACTTGTAAGAGCTAAGGTCTGGAGAAGTAAAGGCTCCAAGGAAAGAAGTTTTATTTGGGAAGAAAATGCTAGAAGAGTCATTTGCATTAGTTCTCACTAAAAGGAGTGGGAGTTCTTATACTCATTAATTCTAATGGGAAAAGTAATTGGCATTCAAAGATACCTCACTTGGAGTCTAGGATCAGGATCCTTCTTAGTTAAGATCTTAAGACTTTGTTCATATTTATTTTACTGGAGGTGACTGATTTTTTTTTTTCTCCCTTCTGTCCCCAGTGTGGCCACCTAATGTCTTTTCTATTAGCAGTTCATAATGAATCTATACCAGCCTTCTGAGCTTTATACTGTTGAGTCATTGAGTAAGAACTCCAGTTGTACCTCTTGGAGTAATCAGAGAACTAAGATCTCATTCTCTTGTCACCTGTATAACTCATATTCTGCCCTTGATATGTCAAATAGCAATGGGAGGAGTGCTTCTTCAGTGTCAACATGTTTTGATTTTTGCTGTTTTTGTGTAAGCAAGATCAAAAACTTAACCAAGGGATAGTTATATCTTTGTGCTTTAGTAATGTTGTGCTGGGTCAAGAACTGGATCAGGGTAATACCTTTAGATATACCTGCTGGGAATGTCTGTTTTCCTTTGGAAGTCAAACTCTTGTAGCTAATGTGTTCAGGCAGTGTTTTTTCTCTTCCAAACTGTTGTTGAGATCGAGCATGCAGAATCTGTATCTTAATTTGTTAATCTGGAACCACTGAAGTGCTTGGCTTGTTATACCAGTTTGCCCACAAAAGAATTGTTCTGACAGGCATTGTCTTACTGATAGTTGAAGCTGTTTCGACTACTTTTTCATTCTTTGCTCCCAGTTGACTCGGGTGCCCTCTTGTATCAGCTGTAGCAAAAAGTTTTTGTTTTTGTGGTGCAGGGGATTGCCTCTGGGGTCTTGTGCATGCTAGGTGACTATTTTTAACATAAAACTATATCCTTAGCCTGGGGAAAAAATGGATTCTATTTGGAATTTCTGCTTTTAATTCAAATTTAGGAGAGCCTAAAATCATAGGTGAAATTTGTCCAGAATTAGTTTCCACAGAATCAATGTCTGGGCTCCTTTTCTTACCAAAGTCTCACTGGTCCACCTTGTGGAGTCAGTCCTAAGCTCTTTGTTGTTTTAACTTTATCACTTTTTTTTTTTTTTTGGTGCCCTCAGCGAACAGGAAGGGTATTGGATACCTTGGAATTGGAGTTATAGAAAGATGTCTTATGGAAGAACAACAGTGCCCTTAACCACTGAACAGTCTCTCCCCATCACTTAGCTCTTGCTTCCTCTGAGAGCCTTGAGCCTTGTCATTTCCATCTGAAGTGTCTCTTGACTAAGCATCCTTCTGGGCTGAGGCACCACTGCTCTCAAGAATGGTTCTTCTCTGCATTCTTCCCTTTGAGATGCAGTTCCTTGGGAAACACTAAAACTGTACTGGGTGAAAGAATTTGTGCTTTCAAAAGAAGAAATGAGGAAGGCTCTTTTTGAACTCACTTCTGTGTGGGGCCATAAATCTGTAACTGCTCTGTCACCCTCCTGTTCTTTTCACTAGGTTACAAGTGGCTCTTACATCAGTCTAGGTCCCAGGTGATAATTACTATGGGACCTGGAGGACTGGGAACAGGAGGAAGAGTTCCTTTCTGCTGGCAGACGTAATTAGTGGAGGCATGTAGGCTTCAACTAATTAGGAACAATTTACCCTCCATGCTTCTTTGTTAAGTAGGGAAAGCTATGAACAGAAATTACCAGTTAGGTCTGGTCATCAAAGAAATAATGATGCTTTCTGCCCCAGAGAAGTCTGTAAAGAGTAGTTGAGGTTCTCCCTAGAGCTGATCCTCCTCCTCATTGACTTCATTTGTTTAGTACTAAAGCCAGGCAGGAGCTGCTAGTAGCCTGTCCTAATTCATTTCTGTCTTCACTGTCTGGGTAGAATATCTGTTTAAGTAAACCTGCATCTTCCTGATTACGTAATAGAATTTGCATCTGGGTTCCATCTGTGGTAGTTTAATACTTTTTGTTTGCTTTTTTGAGACAGGGTTTCTCTGTGTAGCACTGAGCCAGTCCTGGAACTCACTGTATAGACTAGCCTGGCCTTGAATTTAGAGATCTACCTGCCTCTGCCTCCCAAGGGCTGGAATTAAAGGTGTGCCACCACCTCTGGCTGCTTTTTGTTGTTTTAAGACAGTCTCACCAAATAGTTTTGGTTAGCTTGGTACTCATTATGTATACCAGGCTGATTCATAGAGATCTGACTGCCTTTGGCTCATGAGTATTGGGATTAAATGTGTCACCATACCTGGCTTTTGAGACTGAGTTTGGTACTTTGTTAAGTGTTTTTGGACCTCAGTTCTTCCTTTCCATCTATAAAGAAGTTGAATTGGAACACTTTATTTCAGCTGTCTGAAAGTTTCTAGATGGTATCTTACATGGAATCTTAGGACATAAAACAAAAATTAAGAATGCTAGGGTTCAAATGAGATTTTTTATAAGTCCAGCTTCCCAGAGTGCCTAAGACCTCCGAGCTCTTGGCAACATCATTAGGAATCACTAAATTGATCTCCTCTATAGTGTTCCCAAGTCTCAATTTTTCATTTCTGAAGTTGGGGAGAAGAGGTAGGGAGATCTCTGTTTTTGGTAGAATGAAAGCTGAAGTGTAATCCAGATAGTCTCTTCAGTGTCCTATCTGTGGCCAACTTGCTTTCTTTCAGATTCTGCCTCAGGTCTCTTCCAATCTTTCTATCTACAGAACTGGGCAACCTCTGTGGGTTTTTTCTTTTCTTTTCATACCAGTGGAGAGGTGTGGGCACCTGATTTGAGTGGGAACAACCTGGTGATCTGGGGCATTAATTGAAGCATGGTTGTTCCTTTTCTTTCTGTGTGGTTTTCCTCATCCAGGAATAAGTGCCCAGGTCCTACTGTATACATGGTTCAGCTGCTGGAAATTACAGGGTTTAGAAGTACAAAAAGCAAGAGTAAAGAGAAACTTATGAACCTCTCAGAGGACAAATTGTTTTCTGTGGAATCTTTACAGAAGTGTTCTTGATGAAATTTTAGCATGGAAATGGGGCATTCATTCCAGCCTTCTCATCAAGAAACACTAGACAAATGCTCAAATGCTCAAGCAGTATGCTAGGCTTGGGTGGAATGCACGGGCATGTTCTTAGGAGCTTAGTGCCTCAGCTTTAAGCGTCCTTGAATCTCTAGTATCTCACATAGGGAAGATGGGATTAAGGATGAAAGAGCTGAATGATAATTGATGATAGTGATGATTTTTCTTGTGTCTTATATCTAGTGAATTCTCAGTATGATACATGCTGATTTAAAAAGAATTCTAGTAGCAAAGCATGGCACGTACCTATAATCTCAGCACTTGGGAGGCAAGCAGATGGGTCTTCAGTAAGAGAACAACCTAGTCTACACTATGAGAGCCTGTCTCAAAACAAAGGACAGGACTTCCCTCCCCCTCCCCATAAAAGAATTTTAACATCTTTTCAGACATGCTCCTTTATTTTCATGTGTGTATTATACAACTGAAGTGACAAGTAGCAAGCTTAAGAGTTTCCAGGGAATTGAGAAAGAATTAGAATTTAAAACTTCTTGGTCGAGTTTTTCTTTCTAGGAATTTGACCTTTTTTTTTTTTTTTTTTAAAGCAGTAGGAAGTGTTAGAAATGTTAGGGAACAAGATTTCAGGAGAGTGTCTATTGAAACCCCCACTTCCCCTTTTACTTGGCATTGAAAATAGACATAATGAATGGGTGGGCAGAAGAACCTGTTCTACCTGGGGTGGTTTATGTCTGGGAATCCCATCAGTGACTCAGCTCCTGAGCTGCAGCCACTCCCTAAACTTCTTGTGCTCTGTGATTATTACTTACAGAGCTAAGGACAAGTCCTAACTTCTCTCCTTAGGTCTGGCTACATCTCTCTCTATCAAAGGCAACCGATTCAAACAGGCCACTTGGGGTGGTCATCTTGGAATCTAGCAGAGTGCTAAAACATGGAAAGCTTTTTCCTCAAGACAAGTAGAACATAGGGTGTGGCTGAAACAGGCTTTGCTCACAGATTGTTGAGGTGGATTGTTCTTCAGTTAAGAGTCCTAAGGCTAGAAGCTGCAAGTCTCAGCCTAGAAGATACTGTTCATGAAGGTGAATTATTTGAATCACTTAGACATTCTGTCACTGTGAGAACAGTCTTTATTTTAACAATAGATAAACTCAATTTTACTATTATGTATTTCACTGAAATGTACTGATAGAGGTTTAAAGGTAAAGTTTGGCAGGATACATTTGGAATTGGGTGATTTATTTTGTTGGAAATGACACTGAAGAAAAGGTGGGATCTAAAAGATCAAGAGTTGAACCAGGTGTGGTAGCACAGCCTGTATGTAATACTGTCACTCAGGAGGCTGAAGCAGGCAGGAATATTAGAAGTTCCAAAGTTAGTGTGAGAGTATTCTAGTATGCCAGGTTGAAATAGGCCATACAAAGAGACCCTCTTTCAAAAACAAAACAAAACAATGGGAGGGTGTGAGGAGGAAAATAATAAATAAAAGGAAAGACCTAGATTGGGCTCTGAGGTGAGGGGCTACAGTGACCAGTTCTAAGAATCTTAAGTCACAAGCACCTCACTGTTGTAAAGATTTAATTTATTTCTCCCTTCTAATTATCTTCCCAGGCTGTAGAAGTGAGTCACCCTTTCTTTCCTTCCGCAGGCGGAAACTGAAGGACAGCTAAGTACTAAGGAGGGGCTCTGACTTGGATGATTGGTTTTTGGTTTCTCTCCTTCCCTCCTGAGAAACCTGGGAAGTAGGCTCTGCAGGGACTCTTCCTTCCAAAGGTCTACCCCAGCTCACACCATGACATGAGAACATCTTTTCTGAGCAGAAGCGCTCACAGAGGAAGGGGCTTTCTGGGGCTTTCTGTGATGATACTGTGGAGCTGTGGCTAAAGGGATGCTTTCACTTTTATGGCTGCTTTATTATTTTGGTTCCCAATTCTATATAGCCCAGTAAAGAGAACAATGAGTTGATTAATGTTTACTAGCTCCAAAGCCTGGCACATAAATAGTATTTAGAGTATATATTTTTAAATGGATGGCTGACTTTGAAAAACTGGATAATGGTGACAGATTTGTGTCTCATTGGTTTATTTATATCTAATTAAGAAGTCTACTGCCTCTAAACTGTCCTGGGTCACTATTTACAGTTGTGGGTTTTTTTGTTTGTTTGTTTGTTTGTTTTAAAGGGAACTGGTCACCTTTCTTGACTGTTTGTTAGTATTTTAGATATCAATAGTTGTCTTATCATAGGCCCATCTTTTCCTTCATTAAATTCTTCCTGTCTTCTGGGTAAAAAGGGACAAGGGCAGATGCTGTCCTTATTCTGGAGATTAAATTCTCAACCACACAAAGCAGATTAGGGTATTTAGCTGATGTCTTGTGGTGAGGAGGAAGTTCTTTCTGAACTGAGACAAGAGATAATATTGGTTCCTGGGAAAAGAGAGGACAGCCTCTCTACTCAGAGTTAGGTTCTAAAAGAACCTGAAGTTAGGCTTGCATTAGCAGGCTTCCCTGTCTTTCCTGTCAGAGGTATCTAAAGCACGTTTCTTGATTTGAATGCTATGGATACTGGATATGTGTGTCCTTTCTCACCTAGCCTTCCATAGGATTTTTTGTCTGAAATTGTCTTAACTTTTCCTCTCATTCTTTGCTCCAGTTTTGGATGTAGGAGAAACCTAGTTTTGTTCTTTATATTTTATGAAATGCTTTACAGATTTACATGTCATTCTTGCGTAGAGGCCATGATGATCTGTATTATTCTAATTTTAGTATGTGTGCGGCCAAAGTGATGGACCCCTTGTTTCCTTTCTGTGGAGCCTATGTGGTTGAACTGGCAGTTGTACTTTCCACATTCTAAGCATTGGTGTTATAGGTGTGCACTATTGTGCCTAACTTAATTTCTGTCTTCTGATATATATTCTTGTCTGTATTATTATTTTGTCTTTTTGAGACACGGTCTCTCTGTGTATCCCTGGCTGTCCTAGAACTCACTCCATAGACCAGTCTGGCCTCAAACTCAGAGATCCACCTGCCTCAACCTCCTGAGTGCTGGGACTAAAGGTGTGTGCCACCATGCCCAGATTTATTTTTATTTTCAATCTTTTTTTTTTTTTTAATTTGGTTTTTCTCTGTATAACCCTGGCTGTCCTGGAACTCACTCTGTAGACCAGGCTGGCCTTGAACTCAGAAATCCACCTGCCTCTGCCTCCCAGAGTGCTGGGATTACAGGCGTGCGCCACCACTGCCCGACTTTTATTTTCAATCTTAACCATTAGAATTGGTCTCTAGATAGGTGATGGCAGAGAAACCCAAAGTAGTTGAGATTGGTACAAAGCTACTTGTAAAGACAGAAGGGGAGCTAGAGAGGCAGGTAGCAGCCACGTGCTTTGGGCTATTAAGCAGATCATCAATGAGAGATGGGTCCAAAAACTTTAAGTTGCTTCAGAGACAGCAGTGTAGCTGACATTCTTCAGTCAGTTCCTAGTTCTTGGTTCTGTTTTGTAAGTAGATAAGGATACATTGTAAGGCTGTGTAAAGATTCTGAAGAACCAGACCTTGATGCAGGGAGTTAATACAAGATTGTCTCATCCTGAAGTAAACTGAACAGTTTTGTGGGAAACTGGGATACTAATGGCTAGGAAAGAGAGATAAAGATAATCTGCAATGTCAGAGGTAAATCTAACAATTATATATATGTAAGAAGGCTGACTCTCTATAGATTTATGTTGGTGTCAAAGGAGTTTGTTTTCTTTATTGTCTACAGGTGTCCAGGACTAAGCCTGTATGTGTCACCTGCAGTGCCCATTTACAATGCAATTATGTTTCTCTTTGTGCTGGCCAACTTCAGCATGGCCACCTTTATGGACCCAGGAATTTTCCCCCGAGGTAAGATCTTTCTGTACTCTCATGTAAGCTCCCTGTTGTCATTAAAAATAATTATTTGGGCAGATAACAATTGATCTTGGGCTTGTAGGGAGTCTTGGATACCGCTACTAGAATATATATCACAATATCTAGTTAATTTGGTTCACTTTTGATCAAACCTTTATTATTTAAATGTATTATTATTTAAGGTTTTTTTTTTTTATAGTTTGATTGTATTCTTTCCCATCCCCCAGCTCCTCTAAGATCTTTCCCCATCTCCCTGCCCATCCAACTTCATATCCTTTTCCTCTCAAAAACAAACAACAACAAAACAAGAAAAGAAAAGAACCAAAACAAAATTAAACTTAACATATATGCACACAAACTGGAGTTTGCTTTGTGTTGGCCTACTGTTGTTCCTTGGCTTGATACCCAGTGTCACTCCATTAGAGAAACTGATTTTTTTCTCTCTCAACAGGTATCAATTATAAATAGCATCTTGAATAGGGATTGTGCTTTGGTCTGCTTCTTTGGGTCAAATCTTTGATTTTTATTCAGAAATTTGTTTAGATCTTGTACACTGAGTGGTGTTAGGTACAAATGAGAAAGTAAGTCTGGGTAAGGTTCTCTTGAGAAAGCAGGCACAAGTATATGTACATTTGCTCAGCAAAATGAATGAAGTACTGCTAAGAATGGCTGAGAAGACTGGAGGGCAGTTTCAGGCACAGGAAGGAGACACAGAAGCTTGTGCCCATGGAGTGTTGAAGTCGTCAAGGCTGGAGTAGCATTTGGTGTAGTATATGGTGAGGCCAGAAAAGAAACCTAGGCCCAGGTTGTGAAGGATGTCATTTGCTACATTTAACAAGTAAGCCTCAGTAAATATATTATACTTCTTCCTTTGATACCAAAGAGGTCTTCAATTTACAAAAAATAATTCTTCAGACAGTGTACAGGCTTTGGCAATAATATAAACAAGATGAAAATTTGAATTTAAGACTAGAATTACAGCTTTTTCAGAAGTAGATTCAACAGAATCACTTATGACAGCTTAATGGGGCAGAGCAGAGTATAAAACAATCTGCTGCTACACCACCCTGAACATGCTTGATCTTGTCTGAACTCAGAAGCTAAGCAAGGTTAGGCCTGCATAGCACTTAGATGGGAGAGCATAATTTTATTGTGATAGTTTCAAGGTTCATAACTTGGGAGATAAATTGGATGCTGATTTTGATAAACTGAATATTAAATAGGTTGTATATTTGCTTTTTTTTCTATGCTAGGGATTGAACCCAGTCCTTAGATAAGCACTATACTCTTGAGACCTAGATAATGAATTTGAGGTATTCCTTGGTACAATTAACCAGCACACAACTGAATAATAGGAGTTAAATACTTTGTTTTAGGAATATGCAGCTATGGTATTTGAAACAGCAGGAGTAAGATTATCTAGAGAAAGAAGAGTCAGCTTAGGAAAGAGATGAGGTAAGACCTGGTCAGTTCTGCCATTTTTACTATGAGTATAGCAGAAATAGCCCCTGAAGAGGGATTGAACAAGGAGGAGGAGAAAGTAAAGAGAAGGCTAAGAAGAGCTCATGAAGTAACTGACTTATTACTAGTATAGTAATTGAAAGTCTTTGTCTTGCTCACTAAGAATTGATTCCTTACAAAGTTATTTTTATTTTTAGGCAGGGTCTCACTCTAGCCAGGTTGGCCTTGAATTCTGCATTAGCCTCTTGAGTGCTCTAATTACAAGTGTGAACCACTACAGCTGGCTGAAAAATGTATCTTAATAGTAGTTTAAGTAGTGTATTCATGTATACATAAGTAGAAGATAGAGCTGAATTACAGTTGTTTGCAGGCAGTGAATGGAAAATGAGCAAGCAGTCAGCAAGTATAAGAAGTCCTCGTTTAAGAAGTAAGCAAGAAAAAAAAAAATAAAAAAACAAAAACAAAAACAAAACAAAGAAACACCACCGGCCGTGGTGGTGCACGCCTTTAATCCCAGCACTTGGGAGGCTGAGGCAGGTGGACTTCTGAGTTCAAGGCCAGCCTGGTCTACAGACTGAGTTCCAGGATGGCCAGGGCTACACAGAGAAACCCTGTCTCGAAAACAAAAAACAAAAAAAAAAAAGAAGTAAGCAAGGGGCTGGAGAGACAGCTCAGTGGTTAAGAGCATCGACTGCTCTTCCAGAGGTCCTGAGATCAAATCCCAGCAACCACATGGTGGTCACAACCATCTGTAATGAGATCTGGTGCCCTCTTCTGGTGTGTAAACATACATACAGACAGAACATAGCCCGGTGGAGGTGGCTCACTCTTTAATCCCAGCACTTGGGAGGCAGAGGCAGGCGGATTTCTGAGTTCGAGGCCAGCCTAGTCTACAGAGTGAGTTCCAGGATAGCCAGGGCTACACAAAGAAACCCTGTCTCGAAAAAAATAAATAAATAAATAAAAGAAGTAAGCAAAGAAGGTAGAAGATGGTATAATATTTAAGGAGAAGCAATCTTTACAAGACAGAAGCATGAGGAAATTGAGCCAGAGAAGAATGTGAAGCCTAAATGGAAGAACAGGAAAAGCTGAAAGTCATCTTCAGGGAGGAAGTGCGATCTTCCCTGATGTATATTGGAAGTCCTGCTCATGGAGGGAGTAGGCTCATCTTTGGAAAGGGCATGAGGATAAGACCTATCATGAGTAAGAAAGAGGTAGAGAGATCATCAGCTAACAAAAAGCTATTACTAGTGACATCTACTTTCCTCACAAGTATGAGATGATTTTCTAAGTGGACTTGGGATAGGAAGTGAGATTAGGTTTTCCTGATCGTTATTGTTCTTTGAAAGCCTGTTTCAGTGTTACTGATCATTTGGGATTTCTGTGAGAGAACACTTGGGCCCCAAAACCAAGGAACGCTATTTTAGTGAGTTATTAACATTCGTTCATCAAATATTCAGTAGCCTACTATATGGAAGCTGTGGTGACCATTTGTAATTTCTTTTTCTAATGTTTTTGTTCTTTTTTTTGAGACTGTAAAATAAAAATAATTTTGTAAGGAATCAATTCTTAGTAAGCAAGACAAAGGGTGACTTTGACTTCTGACTGTCCTGGAACTCACTTTCTAGAACAAGCTGGCCTTGAACTCCACCTGCTTCTGCCTCTTGAGTGCTGGGATTAAGTGTCCACCACTACTGCCCAGCTTTTAAAATGTTTTTAAGATCATTACTTTCAAATAGCTAAGTTCAGAAGGGAGTGGTGGGTGTGTGTGTACGCACAGATGCACACATGTGCTTAAGAGATGAGAATAATTATTTAATTGTTGTTAAATTAGTTGAGTTCTATAGATAATGTGGAAAAATCAGAAATTTTAAAACACCAAGCATTTTATTTTCCTGTTGAAAAGATGTGTATAATAAGAGATGTTGTGCCAAGATGATGGTGCATGACATGGTGACAGGACAGTTTTATGAGCCCAGGTTTGCAGCCAGCCTAGGCCACAGAAATATTCCTTACCTTTAATTAATTAATTAATTAGTTGTTTTATTTAATGTGTTTTTGTTTTTGTGACAGAGTTCCTTTATGTAGCCCTGACTGTCCTGGAGCTCCCTCCATAGGCCCAGTTGGCCTCATTCACTGAGATCCACCAACCTCTGACTCTTCAATGATGGGATTAAAGGCATCACTGCCAACTAAAAAAAAATGCTTAGCTTTTAGTCAAATCTTTGTTTAGGAATATTGCAGAGACAAATGCTGCATGTAACTTCATTGTCCAGAGAGAACTCTTATATTATGGTATACTCCCTTTATTTTGAAGGACTTTTTGTTTTGTTTTCTTACATTGCTGAGGAGTAAACACATGGACTTGCACATGTTAGACAGTAACTCTATCAGAGAGCTACATCCCTGAAGATTTTACATATGACCTGGGCATGATTGCATACCTCTGGTCACAGCTCTTGAGAGACAGAGGCCGGCAGATTTATGTAGTTGTCAAGCTAGCCATAGCTATATGGTAAGACCATATGTGAAAAACAAACCACAGTTTTATATATGCCACTGTTTAGGCTTATTTATATATAGTATGTGTCTACAGGAGTAGTAAGATGAGGATTGAACTTAAAGTCTTGTGCTCAAGAGATCTACATGCCTCTGGGATTAAAGGTGTTTGTCACTATGTCTGGCTGAAAACTTCATTTTTGTAATGCCTGTATTATCACTTTTCTTTCCCACATTTTTTCTAGATTAATTATGAAAGTAAAAATTGCCAACTGCATATGAGGGGGAAAGTAATATTCTTTGTTTCTTTTTTTTTAAATTAGATATTTGCTTTATTTACATTTCAAATGTTATCCCCTTTCCTCGTTACCCTTCTGAAAACTTCCTATCCCATCCTCCTCCCAATGCTTATCAAACCCCATCCCCTCCTACTTTCCTGACCTGGCATTCCCCTACACTAGGCATTGACCCTTCACAGGACCATGGCCTCTCCTCTCTTTGATGTTTGAAAAGGCCATCCTCTGCTACATATGTAGCTGGAGCCATGGGTCCCTCCATGTGTACTCTTTGGTTGGTGGTTTAGTCCCTGGGAGCTCTGGGGGTACTGGTGGTATATATTATTGTTCTACCTATGGGGCTGCAAACCTCTTCAGCTCCTTGGATACATTCTCTAGCTCCTCCATTGGGGACCCTATGCTCAATCTATTGGTTGGCTGTGAACCATGGGTATTTTGATCCCCCTTCTGAGAAGGACCAAAGTATCCACACTTAGTTCTTCCTTCTTCTTGAGCTTTATGTGGTCTGTGAATTGTATCTTGGGGTATTCCGAGCTTCTGGACTAATATCTGCTTATTGGTGAGTGCATACCATGTATGTTCTTTTGTGATTGGGTTTGATATTTTCTCAGGATGATATTTTCTTTTTTTGTTTGTTTGTTTCCTTTTTTTTGTTGTTTTTTTGTTTTTTTGTTTTGTTTTTTGTTTGTTTGTTTTGAGACAGGGTTTCCCTGTGTAGCCTTGACTGTCCTGGAACTCACTCTATAGACCAGGATGGCCTCAAACTCAGAAATCTGCCTGTGTCTGCCTCCCAAGTGCTGGGATTAAAGGCGTGCACTACCAACTGCCCAGCTTGGCTGATATTTTCTAGTTCCATCCATTTGTCTAAGAATTTCATGAATTCATTGTTGGTTTTTTGTTTTGTTTTGCTTTGTTTTGTTATTTTGTTTGTTTGTTTGTTTTTTTTTTTGATTTGGGTTTTGGGGTTTCTTTTTTTGTTTTTTTGTTTTTTTTTGTCTTTTTTTTTTTTTTTTTCCGAGACAGGGTTTCTCTGTATAGCCCTGGCTATCCTGGAACTCACTCTGTAGACCAGGCTGGCCTCGAACTCAGAAATCTGCCTGCCCCTGCCTCCCAGAGTGCTGGGATTATAGGCGTGCACCACCACTGCCCGACTCTATTGGGTGCATTTTATGTTGCACATATGGAGTCAGTTTTCTTCTTACACCTTGTGAGTCTCAGGAATCAAACTCAGGTTGTTAGAGTCATGGCAGCTAGTGTCTTTACTAGACAAGCTATCTCACCAGCCCTAAATAAAATTTTGTTGAATTTTAATACATATGTAGATATGTATTAAAGACAAAAGTAAGTAAAATATTAGTGATTTTTACAAGATCAATGCTCACTTACAGCCAGCATCATTGGGAAAGTAGAGGGAACTGGGGGAAAGTTACCAGCATTCATTAATAGATTGTTCTTTTTTATTTTTATTTTTTTTTTAAGGTTTATTTATTTGGACTGGAGATGAGGTTATGTAGTTAAAAACACAGGCTATTCTTAAAGAGGCCACAGGTTTTATTCCTATCACTGACATAATGGCTCACAAATCTGTGACTCTCTTCTAGGGGCTCTGATGCCATCTTCTAGCTTCTGCATGTGGTGTATATACATACTTGTGGGTGAACACTTGTATACATAAAATAAAAATAAATGTGTGAACTCATATGCAAAGAGAACTGACTCCTGAAAGTTGTCCTCTGATCTCCACACACATGTGCTCACACATATATGCAGACTAATGACTAAATTAAAAAAAAATTAATTAAGAATATATATTCTTACTATTCGTGAAATGAGGGGAAAACTTCTGTTCTTAACCATCTAGTATGATGTGAGCTGTGGATTTGTAAAATATAACATTATTTTGAGGTAATTAAAAAAAATATGTTTTAGCCGGGTAGTGGTGGCGCATGCCTGTAATCCCAGTACTTGGGAGGCAGAGACAGGTGGATTTAGGAGTTCGAGGCCAGCCTGGTCTACAGAGTGAGTTCCAGGGCTACACCGAGAAACCCTGTCTCAAAAACAAAAAAACCCAAACAACCCCCCCCCCCAAAAAAGCCCAAAAAACTATGTTTTGGTGCTAAAAAGGTAGCAGAGATTCAATTCATAGCTCACAGCTGCCTATAACTCCAGCACCGCCATGGGATCCAATACCCTTTTCTGGCATACACATACACAGATACACACACAGCCACATCCACACTAATAAGTATTAAAGAACTATGTTTTGAACATCCTATGTTGCTAGTACTTAATAGTTTGGGCATAGTTGTTTTTAAATTTTTCTCTTTTCTAGCTGAAGAAGATGAAGACAAAGAAGATGATTTCCGAGCTCCCCTTTACAAAACAGTGGAGATCAAGGGTATCCAGGTGCGAATGAAATGGTGTGCCACCTGCCGCTTTTACCGCCCTCCTAGATGCTCCCACTGCAGTGTCTGTGACAACTGTGTGGAGGTAAGAACACTGGATGGGGGCTGGAGAGATGGCTCAGCTGTTAAAAGCACTGACTGCTCTTCTAGAGGTCCTGAGTTCAATTCCCAGCAAACACATACATGGTGGCTCACAACCATCTGTAATAAGATCTGATGTCCTCTTCTGGTGTGTCTGAAAACAGTCACAGTGTACTCACATATACATATATACATACATATATAAATATTGGGGGGGAAAAGAACACTGGATGGGTGAGATTCTTGTCTATCCTAAGTTGTCTTTTAATTAAATTTTTTATTATTTACTTATAGATGTTTTTGCCTACATGTATATCTGTGTACTGTGTGCATTTGGAGACTAGAAGTGGATCTCACAGACTGCTGTCTCCATGTGGGAAATTGAGCCTAGGTCCTCTGGAAGATCTCTCCAGCTCTGTCTTTAAAAATAAATTTTGAAAAGTTTTGTTTTTTATTTTTGTGTGTACCTGGTGCCTGAGGAGGCCAGAAGGTGGCATTAGATTCCCTGGAACTAAAGTTACCGATAATAGGTTCTGAGCTACCATGTGGATGCTGGGACCAGAATCCAGGTCTTAAAGAGCAGTAAAGGCTCTTAAGCACTTGGCCGTCTTGCACCCCCTAGAATAATATTTTTTTTAAGCAAAGACTTATTTTTTAAATTATATGTATTTGTGGGTATTTGCACGTGAAGTGCTGTGACAGGAGACCAGAGCCTAGGAGGTTGTAAGCTGACCGATGGAAGGGCTGTGAACTGACTTCAGATTCCTCTGTAGGAACAGCACATACCTTAATCACCAACCAATCTCTGTAGTTCCTAGAGTAGCTTGCTGAGGTGTAATCCTGCCAAACTGCCTGATCTGCATGGTTCAGCTGAATCAACTGGTATTGGAGGAAGCACAGGAGAGCCGGAGCTTGAGCTCTGTTATTCCACAGGAAGCTTTGCTCTAATAACAGCTTTCCTGACCCCAGGATTCAGTCTCAGCCATCTATCCTGTGGTTACTTAGTGTTCTCTCTTGTACAAAAAGCATGGCCTTGTGTTTAGCTCCATTTTTGTAGCTATTCTTCTGTATTGTTTTATTTTCCCATAAATCTTGAATGTTTTACCAACATTTTTGTCTTTTTGGTTGCATAGATTTTTTTTTTTTTTTTTTTTTTTTAAAGCAAGGACTTGTCATGTAGTTCTGACTGGCCTAAAACACATTATGTAGACCAGGCTGGCCTTCAACTTTTGTGGCCAGCCTCATGTGTCGCAAGTACTGGAATTGTAGA
The DNA here is from genome assembly GCF_947179515.1 of Apodemus sylvaticus. NCBI lineage: Eukaryota > Metazoa > Chordata > Mammalia > Rodentia > Muridae > Apodemus > Apodemus sylvaticus. Next base: position 65,291,716 of record NC_067476.1, on the reverse strand, counting down.
CTTGCAGCACCATGCCAAACTTTAGATCAATTTGAGAATTTGGCTTTTGGCCAACCTCTGGAAGGTCTTTCAGCTAACATAGAACAAAGAGAAACTGCTTTGAATATTTTTAAATTTAAGTTTTAAAAATTTTCCAAATTTTTGTAACTAAATGATCATAAATAACTAAAAGTAAAACTTAAGTTCTGTTATTTAATTCCTCTTTTTAACAGAAGAGATCTAATACTGCTTTTTTTGTGTGGGGGCTGTTGGTTTTTCTTTGTTTTCTTCTTTATGTATATGGGAGAGTAGGAGGAGAGGGGTGGACAGGTAGATGTGCATGTATGTGTGACTGGCACAGGGGTGAAGGTAAGAGGATAACTTGTAGTAATTGGTTGTCTCCTATCATGGGAGTCCCAGGGATTGAACCCAGGTTGTCAGGCTTGGTGGCAGATACCTTTACCCAGTGAACCATCTGGGAACCCTAGTGCTGTATTTTAAAGATGCCTTTTATTCTGTATCTTTTTGTTCCTAGGAATTTGATCATCACTGCCCTTGGGTAAACAACTGTATTGGTCGCAGGAACTACAGATACTTCTTCCTTTTCCTCCTTTCCCTGACAGCCCACATCATGGGTGTGTTTGGCTTTGGCCTCCTTTATGTCCTCTATCACATAGAGGAACTCTCAGGGGTCCGCACTGCTGTCACGTATCCTTGAATGCCTTTGGCTTGTAGGATGGGGGCATGGGGTTGTGGGGCAAGTTGAAAAGTAAAGGGGAAGTGGTCATAATAGAGCCGGGGAAAGCAAGATAACATTGTTCAGTTTTCCTTGACTATTTGGAATCAGCATGGCAGTAATGTGTGTGGCTGGCTTATTTTTCATCCCTGTAGCTGGCCTCACAGGATTTCATGTGGTGCTGGTGGCTAGGGGACGCACAACCAATGAACAGGTAAGGAGAACTAGCAGGAGACTGAACAGGGCATGTCTTAAGCCCTTACTAGTGAAGAACATAACCCTTTCACAGATACAATGCCAGTGAATACTTAATGTGATGTGATAGAGATTAATAGTAGTGGGGAAAGTAAATGAAGTAGGCCCAAGTCCGCAATAAGTTGAGTTAAAGCTGGAAATGGTGGTACAGAGCTGTAATCTTACTTAGGAGGTTGAGGCAATTGCTTAGTCTTATCTTGCAGTTAGCCTGTCTGGGATTCCTTAGGTTCGATCAAATATGGATGGTATAGACTTGGAGGGAAAATCACATCAGTATTGAATATATATGTCCTTTTTCTTAGCATTGTTCCGTAAATAATACAATAATTCTTTATGTAGCATACTGTATTAAGTATAGTATAATAGTATAATGATGGAGAGATGAGTTACTGTACCCATTTATATAAGGGAATTCATCTGGGGATTTAGTCAGTATTCAGAAAGGTATGTAAACCTATTTTATACAGGAAACTGTTAACAGGGTCAGTTTCTATGAGGTAGACTTAGAAATTGAACTGAGAACCCTCACTCTAGAATCTCTGTTCTTAATCATTCCTAGTATCAATTTTTGACCTGAAAGAGTGGCTGCACAATCATTTGTCTTTTGGCATAGTCTGACCTACCTGGGTCTTTCTATCTCCTAGGTTACAGGTAAATTCCGGGGAGGTGTGAATCCCTTCACCAATGGCTGCTGTAACAATGTTAGCCGGGTCCTCTGCAGTTCTCCAGCACCCAGGTACACCCACACCCTTGGACTAGTGTTCATTCTTAGTTAAACTTTTGTCTCCTTTGGGCTTGTTCTGAATAAGGGATGTTTAATGGAAAATGGCCTTTTAGGAGGGTTTGCTCTTAGAATGGTGAGTGCTACAATGAAGAGACATGCTGATCTTGTGGTGAATTCTTGACTTGAGTTGTTTAGGTATGGCTAATTGCATTTGAGAACTGAGGATGTGTAACAGTTCAACTTCAGAATGCTAGATACCTGCTTATAAAGCATATTCTTGCTGAAGGTTTTCATTGAATTAAATCAGTTTAGCACTAACTTTTACACTACTCTGATAGGACTGGTTTTTGATGCTGAAGATTAAACTGTTGGTCTTGTTCTTTATCACTGAGCTATATACTATAGCCCATGACTGCTTATTGTATGTGCACAATGCTTCCTAGTAGGTATGCAAGTAGAAATTTTGAATGAAATAGTAAGTGAAGGAAGAACAACAGTATCAACCAACAAGACCCCTGAGAGCTCCCAGGGACTAAACCACCAACCAAAGAGTACATACGCATGGAGGGACCCATGGCTCCAGCTGCATATGTAGCAGAGGATGGTCATCAGTGGGAGGAGAGGCCCTTGGTCCTTTGAAGGCTTGATGCCCAGTGTAGGGGAAATGCCAGGGCAGTGAGGTAGAAGTGGGTGGGTGGGTGGGAGGGGGGGAGCACCCTCATAGAAGCAGGGGGATAGAGGATGGGATAGGGGGTTTCTGGAGGGGAAATCGGGAAAGGGGATAACGTTTGAAATGCACATAAATAAAATATCAAAAAAAAAAAAGTAAGTGAAAACTTTCTCACTCTTGCTACACAGGTATTTGGGGAGACTAAAGAAAGAGAAGACAATTGTAATTAGACCTCCTTTCCTTCGACCAGAAGTGTCAGATGGGCAGATAACTGTGAAGATCATGGATAATGGCATCCAAGGAGAACTGCGGCGGACTAAGGTGAGAAATTAGGAAAGTAAAGCTAGGTAAACCCACGGAATTTCACTCATGGCAAAGAGAAACTTGCATCGAATGTACATCTTTGTGTTAAAGTCACTTAAATACAGATATTTTCTTCATTAGATTTCAAGTTCAATGACAATACACACCAAGCCATTTTCTTCCATGTCTTCATAAGATGTAACATCTTTCAGATGATAGACAGCTTTTTTTGTTCTTTATTATCCCCAAACTGACTCTTGTCCTAGTACTTACATTATGCCAATTTAATATTACCTAAATGTAGTTTCCCTACCTGATTTCTCTCTCTTCATTTATTAGTCTAAGGGAAGCCTAGAGATAACCGAGAGCCAGTCTGCAGATGCGGAACCTCCACCTCCACCTAAGCCAGACCTGAGCCGATACACAGGCCTTCGAACACACCTCGGCCTGGCTGCTAATGAGGGTAAGGGCTACCCTGATCTGTGAGATCCTAGAGATAGAAGACAGGAATGGGTACTATGTAAGCTGAGGAGAAAATGAGCAAGGGCTGGGAGGTAATAGTTGAATTATGTCTGAGAACACCCAGTGGATGATACTGGAGTAGTTTTCTTTGAATAGCTAGAAAAGGAAGGATGTCACTTATCAATAGACAGTTGTATATGTGAATGGTGTGTGTGTGTGTTACGCTGCTGGTGGTGGTGGCTTGGCAGATCAAAGGACAACCTCCAGGAATTGGTTCTTTCCTTCCACTATGGGTTCTGCAGATTGAACTCAGGTCTTTAGGCTTTTATGGCAAGTTGCTTTTATTTTTTGAGAGTATGCCTAAGTCAGAGAATTTCTTAGTATGTTTGATGCATTTGCCCACCACTGATTTTGAAACTAGTAGAGATCTTTGCTTTTTTTTTTTTTTTTTTGGATTTGGTTTTTTCAAGACAGGGTTTCTCTGTATAGTCCTGGCTGTCCTGGAACTCACTCTGTAGACCAGGCTTGTCTCGAACTCAGAAATCTGCCTGCCTCTCCCTCCCAGAGTGCTGGGATTACAGGCATGCGCCACCACCGCTCGGCTAGATCTTTGCTCTTAAAAAAATAAAAAATAATAACTCACCCACCCCCTTCCCAGGCAGTGATAGTTCAAGCCTTTAGTGGGTGGGTCACCAGGGAGTTAGAGGCCGACAGACTTCTAAGTTCAAGGCCAGCCAGGTCTACAAAGTTTTAGGACAAGGCCACTCAGGAAAAACAAAATGAAACAAAGAAACAAGAACTATGTAGACCAGATTATCATTGAACTCAGAGGGATTTGCTTGCCTCTGTCTCCTGGCCTATCACTGTTTTATAATTTTTATCATATGTAGATGGGTATTCCGCTTGCACGTGTTTATGTGCTCAGCATTTGTCCTCCTGCTTCAGTCTTCTGAGTAGCTGGGACTTTTATCTAAGGACCAGGCCCAGCTGAGTCTTTAGACCACAGCAAAATCTTATTGCCTAGACTTTGCTTTTATTAGGTATATTTGATTCTGCTGTGTCTTTTCCCTGTATTTTCAGAAACCCCATAAAGGTTAAAAGAATTAGCTTTACTAAAAGTAGTTCTCTCTGGGTTTTCCCCCATGTAGATAGCAGTCTCTTGGGCAAGGACAGCCCCCCTACACCTACTATGTACAAGTATCGACCAGGTTATAGCAGCAGTAGCACATCAGCCGCCATGCCTCATTCCTCCAGCGCCAAGGTACTGTGTACTCCAAGAAGTGGGGTCATAACCTCTGCTCATTCTGGAGGAGAGGAGGGGGGACTGTAAACGCCAAGGACATTGCATTTACTGATTATTGGCACTAATGGAGTTGAATCTCCTTGTGTTTTCATCAAAAAAGGAACAATGACACATACTAGATAAAACCACAAATTAGTGTCAAATCTGATTTGAGAAATGACTTCTGCCAAGTTACTTAGTTTCTGAAAGCCTCATTTCTTGCATCTTTAAGTGAGGTATTTGTTCCAGGTTATAGCTTTTCAGTAAGGACAAGCCATATGATGTCCAGGTTTGAAGTGTACAACTGGCATGCAATTTTGTTCTTCAGGGGGTCTTTGGGCTCTGGTGTCTGGCAGCTATCAAAAGGATTCCTAAGACTGCTTACTCTTTTTCCACAGTTGAGTCGTGGAGACAGCTTAAAGGAGCCAACTTCAATTGCAGATAGCAGCCGCCATCCCAGCTACCGCTCAGAACCTAGCTTGGAACCAGAGAGCTTCCGGTCTCCCACTTTTGGCAAAAGCTTTCATTTTGATCCATTGTCCAGTGGCTCACGATCCTCCAGCCTCAAGTCAGCTCAGGGCACAGGCTTTGAGCTGGGCCAGTTGCAGTCCATTCGTTCAGAGGGCACCACCTCCACCTCCTATAAGAGCCTGGCCAACCAGACACGCAATGGAAGTCTATCTTATGACAGCCTACTCACTCCTTCAGACAGCCCTGATTTTGAGTCAGTACAGGCAGGGCCTGAGCCAGACCCACCATTAGGCTACACCTCTCCCTTCCTGTCAGCCCGGCTGGCCCAGCAACGGGAAGCCGAGAGGCACCCACGTTTGCTGACAACTGGCCCACCACACAGAGAACCCTCACCAGTCCGTTATGACAATCTGTCTCGCCACATTGTGGCCTCCCTCCAGGAACGAGAGAAGCTGCTACGACAGTCACCTCCACTTGCAGGCCGTGAGGAAGAACCAGGCTTGGGAGACTCAGGCATTCAGTCAACACCAGGCTCAGGCCATGCCCCCCGTACTAGTTCCTCCTCAGATGATTCCAAGAGATCACCCTTGAGCAAGACTCCACTGGGACGCCCAGCTGTCCCCCGTTTTGGCAAACCAGATGGGCTAAGAGGCCGGGGACTAGGGTCCCCTGAACCAGGCACAACTGCCCCTTACCTGGGCCGATCAATGTCCTATAGCAGCCAAAAAGCCCCATCTGGTGTCTCTGAGACAGAGGAAGTAGCATTGCAGCCATTACTGACACCCAAGTAAGTATTTGTCTTACCCCCCTTAATTCAGCTCAATTAGCAGAAAGCATCAGGCCTTTGGCTGTACACGATTCTAGTATAGGCGACTCTGGGGATTCTGAGAACTCTTTTCAGAACATTTGATTGCCTTCATGAACAATTCCTCCTTAAGAGACTTAAGACTGATAATACTGCCTTCCTGAAGGTTTTCTTTGCCAGAAATTAAGTATATGAGAGCTGCAGTTAGGTGAGAAACAGAAATCAGTCTTATTTTAAAAAGCATATCAATAAAGTAAAAGGGACTGGACTGTTTGGGTAATATATGAAAAAGCTCACCAACCCCGATATTAGACCCTTTGTGTGTGTGTTTTGTGTGTGTTTTGTGCATCTTTCCCTGATGTCTGTTTCTTCTTTTTCCCCCAGAGATGAAGTACAGCTCAAGACCACCTACAGCAAATCCAATGGGCAGCCCAAGAGTATAGGCTCAGCTTCCCCTGGCCCAGGCCAGCCACCTCTCAGTAGCCCCACAAGGGGAGGAGTCAAGAAGGTGTCAGGGGTGGGTGGCACCACATACGAGATTTCTGTGTGAATCTTGGCGCCTCCCTTCCCCCACACCTCTGCACTTACACCAAAGGGCCTCAGGTGGCCACCTTCCTTCCTTCAAGGGGCTCCCCTTCTTTGCATGGACATTTTTTAAACCACCAATTCCAAGAGGATGAGGTTTGTTTTACAAAATGCCATGAGGTTAAGGAGAGTTGGGGCCCTGAGACTGGGGTGGCACCTCCCCCTCCTTTGATCTTTTAAGACCTTCCCTTCCTTGATCCCTGGACCAGACTCAGTGGACATTTGTGCAATTGCTCGTCGCCCTGGAGGGAACCAGATCATTTTTAAACCAGAAATAATTTTTTTTATTATTGTTACGGATTCTATTTTTTTCCTCTTCTCCGTTACCAGGTGTGTGTGTACATATATATATATTATAAATATCAAAGAAATTATATATCTATCCTGGGATGGGAAAACAAGGGAGGGATATATAGATATATAGATATATAGATATATATATAAGGAGGGGGATTTTATTCTTCCCTTTCCTTAGACCAGCAGGAAAAGAGAGACATTAAAGTCTTCCTTTTCTCCATGGTTCCCTCTCTTTTGTCCCAGTTACCGACTAAGGAAGTAGCACCCTTCCTGGTGCTAGGTGATTAGGAAAGAAACCTGGGTACATCTGGGGTTCTCAGATAAAAGAACTTGGAAATTTTTTAGTTTTCCCAGGAAAGGGGTCACAGTTCCATGACGGTGGTGGGAGATGAGGAATAGAACGTGGCCTAACACCAGGCAACCCCACCCTCCATTCTTGGGAGACAGGGATTGTGGTGGGCTTCAGTGAGCCCCTTCAATGCTTCCCTATAATTTACAGAGAAATCTTAAAATCCAAGGCCAGGAGAGAAGAATCCAAAAAGCAATATTTTTTCATCATATGCCAAAAATGGGATAGAGAGAAGGAGTGGCAGGCCTAAGCCCCTCCGATTGTCCCTTGGGGTTTACCCCTTAGCCCACCTCAATATGGTGCTGGGTAGGGGGGTAGCTGGGTTTTAACCTTTAAACAGGGAAGACTCCAGCCTCTATACAGAGACCCTTTAATTTTTTATTCTGATTAGCCATTTTAAACCAACAAGGAATAAAATAAATCCTGATCTAACCAGTTCCCCCTGACTTGTGTTTTGTCTGGTTAAGGCAGGGTGAATGGTCTTAAGGAGTCAAAAGGGAAACCTCATTCTCTGATTCTTTTTATTCTGGCTATCAAATTAAATGTCCTGCTGGGTGAGAAAAACCTAGCTTTTCATAACAAAAACATCCTGTGTTGAATCTGTTGCTATTCCTCAATTTCCTTTTTTGAAAGTAAAAACAGCTAAGCATGGTGGTGCATGCCTTTGATCCCAGAACTTGGTGGGTAGAGGCTGATGGGTCTCTTTGAGTTTGGGGCCTGCCTAGTCTTCATAGCCAGCCAGGGTTACATAGTGTGATGTCTCACAAAAACCCAAACTAAAAACTTTCAAAACAACCAAATCCAGCATTAAACCTCTTGCCAGAGGTTCACTTAAAAAACATGTAGGGAAAAAAAAGTCAGGGAGAAATAAACTTGGCTATTATACACAGGTCTTAGGGGCCAGGCCCCAGAAAAAGATGTGAGCATAATGAGACAAATACTAGTTTGTTTTCCTGCTAAAATATACTGGTGATTGTGGCTCACACAGGTATAAACCTTATTTGGGCCAGCTTTCCAGATGGAAGATGAAGATCATTCAGGCACTCTGCTCTGAGCATAATCAGCAACATATTTTGTATCTATGGTAGGAACATACTAGCAAACTGTTTTCAGACCATGTTTTCTATTCTCATTTTGATTTTCCAGCCTGCTAAGGAAATACTGTGATGGCAAGATCCAAAAATCTCTTGCATCTTAGTGCCTTGCCCTAAAAACTTTGACTCAAATAGAATGGCACTTGCCTCTTAAAAGACAGCCATACTAGTCAGTGTGTTAAACATACTTTAAAACAAAAAATAAAACACTGAAGTCCTGGAATCAAACTGCACAAAAGAGGGGAAAAAAAAGAAAAACAGCTTATTGTAAAAAGGATATCCATGAAAACGCCAATTGGACTAAACCATAAAAAAAGCATGGCCGCATGGCCCTTCTCTAGTGTATTAGTCACATGCACAGCAGGGGCTGGCCCCTGTCCAGCTGTTGGATGCCCCCACAACAGGGTCCAAGTGCCTGGAAGAGAGTTTTTATCAGCAGGTTTGGTATCATAGGAAAGCCATCCTTGGCAAAGTCTAGTAGTCCTATTAGCGAAGACTGCTGCTGCTGCTGGCTTGAGAGCTGCCCATACCTGGGTGGTCTGGACTATGTCGGTTCTGGAGAAAACAAAGAAAAGGGTAAGAACATTCAGAAACTAAAAGATGGACCTAACTAGATGTGGTGGTGCATGCCTTTAATTCCAGCACTTTGGAGGCAGAAGTAAGTAAATTTCTGAGGTAGAAAATTTCTGAGGTAGAAACCAGCTTGGTCTACACTGAATTCAGGCCAGCCAAGACTACAACTTGAAACCTTGTCACAAAACAACAAAAATTCTAAATAAATCATACAAGATGAGCCTGCTAGCATAAACCTGTTATCTCAGATACCTGGGAGATGGAGGCAGAAGAACTACAAGGCCTGCCTAGACAACCTAGTGAAACACTATCTCAAAAAATTATCAATAAGGGGCTGGATTTCTTATAGAAAACCTGAGTTCAGTTCCCAGCACCATCATAGCGGTGACTCCAGCTTTAGGGCTTAAGACACTGCACTCTAGACACTGCACTCATGTAGGGAAGCACATGTATTCATAAATACAAAAAAAAAAAAAAAAAAAGACAAGGTGACACAGAAAACTCAATGGGTCCTAACCACAACAGCCCCTACCTTTTTCTTTTTCTTCTCTTTCTTCTTCCTTTTTCGTTCAGGATCCTCTTCTTTCTTCTTTTTCTTCTTCTTGTGATCTGAATCAGATGGTGTTTCTATAGGAAACATTAAGAGTCAATAACCCGTTGAGCTTAAGATCTACTGCTATAAACTCTTAAGGCTACAGGAAAATCTAACTCTAGAAGTTGTAACTAATATTTTTCTCAAGTGTCCAGAAAGGATACAGAGATGCTGTTAGAGCACCTGTGCTAAGTCACTACTTGCCAAAGAAATGTCACTACATGACATTTCGGGGTCCAGAGTAACTTAAGCTTAACTGTAAAGGCCAGGTCACACTTGAGCCAGTGTCTCCATCTGAATAAGAGGTGCTCCTTACCTGGGGGAACAGGATCCTGGGTACGGCTCTGTTTGTGCTTATGCTTATTCTTCTTCTTGGGAGGCTGAATATGCATCAGCCGACACTGCTCCGGCAACTGAGGGAACCAAAGGAAGGTCCAGGTGAGCAGAGAAAATCCTCTCTCCCATCATCTGTTCTCAGTAAATTATGAAGGAACAGACTTGCACAGAAAACTACTTCCACGCCTTTCAGACCATTTGCTTTCTTACTCCCCAAAGAGAGACTCACCGGGCCAGTGTGGAGGCGGAAACCAGACAGCATGGTCCCTGTGATTGGATTAAAAGAGCCTCCAAGAATAGGAGGCTTCTCAATGAGGGAGCGGAGGCTGCTGTTGTCATGGGAGCCAGGAAGATCAATCATCCCTGGCAGGTCAGGCAGGAAGTTACTTAGCTTTTCCTTTACTTTCTTCCCACAGAACTTATTATAGGCCTGTTCCAGGTTGTAGTGTGTGATTAGATTGGTGCTGCCTGTCAGCTCTGTGCTGCCTAGAAAACAGTAATAATGAGATTATACCAAAAGCAGATAACTTTTTGTTAGTAACTCAGAAGTAAATTGAAAGAAAAAATCCTCTAGATTTACTTTATATTTCATCTGCATGTTATATGTACCATGTGTGTCTGTCTGGTGCCTACAGAAGTAAGTCAGAAGAGAGGGTTGGATCCCCTAGAACTGGAGTTAAGGAAGGTTGTGAGCTGCCCTGGGAACTGAATCTGGTTCTTTTGCATATCTTGTTGGGCCATCTCTCCAGTCCCAAGAAGGACTATATTTTAATGTAAATGTAAATGAGGAGAATTTAAGGAGAATTATCTTAAGTTACTGCTATTGCTATGAAGAGACTACAGCAACTCTTATGAGAAACTTGCTTGCAGTTTTAGAGGCTCAGTTCATTATCATGTTGGGTAGCACAGTGAGAGCGCATGGTGCTAGTGAAGGAGTTGAGAGCTATCCATCCCCAGCCTAGAAAGAGAGAGCCTAGGCATGGGCTTGTTCAACCTCAGAGCCAATAGCCACACTTCCTAGTCCTTATCTTTTTAAAGGAATTCCATTCCCTGGTGACTAAACATTAAAATATATGATCCTCTGGGGGGGGGCATTCTTATTCAAGCCAATTATAAACTATTTATTTAAAAAAATTAAACCAAATAAAGCCAAGCCTGGTGGCACATGCCCTTAATCCCAGCATTCAATTGAGAGACAGAGGCAGGTGGATCTCTGTAAGTTCAAGGCCAACCTAGTCTACAAAGCTAGTTCCAAGACAGCTAAGGCTGTCTCACAGAGACCCTGTCTCAGAAAAATCATACAATTAAACACACACACAAAATCAAACAGAAACAAAAGCAAATTTTATGGTTGAGCATCTGTAGGTCAAAAATCTGAAATATGAAACTTAGTGAATTCTAGCACTCAAAAAGTATCATATTTTGGAGCATTCTGGACTTCCTATTTTTGGATTCAGGATGTACAACTGGTAAAAATCTATGCAAATATTCTGAAATTTGAAAAACTAAACATTTTAGATAAGCATATTAGACTATAGACACTAAACCTGTAATAACACGATTGCTAGGTATGGTGATGCACACCTGTAGGTATAATGCCAGGTCTTAGAAGGCTGAGATAAGGCAGTTGCATTCAAGGCTAGTTTGAGCTACCTAATGAGAGCCTGTCTCAAACACCCCACCTCAGTAACATAATAAACAAACACAAAATACTGTACCATGGACTAGAGGGATGGAAAGGCGCTGGAGCAAAGGAGGGCAGAGATAGAAACTGAGAAAAGGAAAACGCTAACTAGAATAACTTACTTGGCATTGTATCAAATACTGTTCTGCTTTTCATAAAATATCTCAGAAACATCTTTGTGTGAACCAGCATAGCAACCTTATAATTCAGTTACAGATACAATATATTCAATGGCTGACTTTTTTCAAAAGAATAGAAATATGCTAATAATATGGACAAAATAAAAGAGTAGAAATATCTAATGTACAACTTCACTGATAATTACAACAGCAAACAGGTAAAGTGGCCTGTTTATGATATCTACTTGGGAAAGTTCAGGTTCTGAACTGTGAAGACAGATGGTTGGTGTCTTATTCATATGACTGGCTAGTGCCTAGGTTATACATTTAAATGTTTGTGACATAAACAAGCACTTTTCTTCTGGCCTAGGTCTTACTCTACATATTTCTTTCTCTTCACTGTGAAATAACTCAGAAGAATGTTGTGCAACAGTGTTGCCTCTCCTAACTGGACATGCCTTCTGTTTTATCTCATTTGTCCTATTTCTGCTAGTGCTCCTCCGAGAAGGTTATGTTTATGGCTCAGTAGAGAAGGCACTTGTTGCTTTTCATAATTTTTTTTCTTCCCGAAAGGTTTGTCTGTTTAACAGCCCTGGCTGTCCGGAACTTGCTTTGTAGACCAGGCTAGTCTTGAAAGAAAAGAGATCTGTCTACTTCTGCCACCCAAGAGCTGGGACTAAAGTGTGAGCCACAACAGCCAATGCTTTTCAAAACTTGTAAAAAAGGAGTTCAAGCATATCAAAGTGGCATATTCCAGTAATCCCAGCATCCAGGAGGTAGAGGTAGGAAAATAAGGAGTTCTTGCTCTTCCTAGACTGGCAGGAGTTTGAGGCCATCCTAGGTGACATGAGACTGCCTTAAAAAAAAGAAAGAAATAAAAATTAAGTAAATATGAGGAGATGATCCAGGTTCTATTTCCAACACCCACAGGGCTGCTCGCAGGCATGTGTAGATAAATCCAGTTAGAGGATCACACACACACACACACACACACACACACACACACACACACACACACACACACAGTGCATAACACACATGCAGGAAAACATTCATACATATAAACACTAAAAAATAAATACAGGTTTAACTTCTATTTGAACTGTTCTCTGAAAAAGATTTCTAAACCCCTTTATGAAACCATGGCTCGGGGCTGGAGAGATGGCTCAGCAGTTAAGAGCACTGACTTAACTCAGTCCTCAGTTCAAATCCCAGCAACCATATGGTGGCTCACAATCATCTGTAATGAGATCTGATGCCCTCTTCTGGTGTGTCTGAAGACAGCTGCAGTGTACTTACTTATAATAAATAAATCTTTAAAAACCAAAAGTATGACTCTAAAAACAAATTTGAATTCCCAATTCTATGTCAATTCTATGCAAATTCATTTTTTTTCCTTTTCTTGAAGTTCTAAGTATTGTTCACATCATTATGGCCTCTCTATTCCAATTCTTGGAACTCAGGTTCTGTAGTTTTAGAAAGCAATACTTCTTGTTTAAAACAAAACAAAACAAAAAACAATAAAACAGTAGCACAGTGCTTAGTTTCCTATGTAGCTTGTGGAAGGCCTGGAGTGCATTGGGGCGGGGGCGGGGGGGGGGGGGTGTATAAACCTCTACTTCTCATGGTACTTGAGTCTAATAATTTTTTAAAAAATGATTTATTAAAAAATTTTTTATACAGTCTCTTTCTAAAGTCTTGGATGACTTGGAACTCACTATGTAGACCAAAGTTTGCCTTGAATTCAGAGATCAACCTGCCTCCGCCTCTTGATTCATGTTTAAAGATTTATTTTTTATCTTATTTGTGTGTATATGTGTGGATGTTGTGTGGATGTATGCCACATATTATCTGAGTGCCTGTGGAGACCGGCAGATGGTACTGGGATCCCTGGAGCTAGAGTTATATACAGATAATTGTGAGGTTCCCGTGTGGGTTATAGGAACCAAGCTTGGTCCTCTGGACATCAAATATCCTTAACTTCATAACCTTTGAGTCATCTCTCCAGTTCCCATAGACCCTTTTAAGGCAATGTCTCATGTAGCCAATGATGACCTTGCACTCCTGATCTTCCTGCTGGGATTATAGAAGTATATCACCAAGCCTGGTTTGTCAAGTATGGAGATTGAATAGAGAGGTCTTTATGCATGCTAAGCATGTACTCTACCAACGAAACTACATCCATAGCCTTCCTAATCATATTTTACTACAACTTAACTTTGATGTCTAATCAACCACTAGTCTTCATGTAAAATTTCTAATATATCCAGCTGGATCTAATTATCTTCTGGGTAGAAAACAACAGCAACTGTAACACTATTTCCTTTGAGAAAATGACTTTCTAATTTTGTTCACCTATATAAATTCTTCAGGGTTCACATAAATGATATCTTATTCTTGCTGTCATTTTGGCTAACAGATTTTAAAAACCATCAGGTAGTTTTTAACATTGCTTCCTGTGTGAAGCACAACTATAAATAAATAAGACTGACACCCACAAAATATAAGCACAATCCTTAGACCATGTATCTTGGATCTCAAAAAACAAGCTACCTGAAGACCAGGCTTAATAATCCCCACTTCTTATAATCCCACCATATCAAGCGTTTGCCTCCAACAGTCAATACTTATCAACTGAGTTATAAATAAATGGTACAATTAGGATGGGTAATGCAAAAGATAAACTTCACATACCTGAAGGCAGAGGCAGGTGGATCTGTGTGAGTTCAAGGCCAGCATAGTCTACAATGAATTTGAGACAAATCAGGCCTACATAGTAAGAGCCTGTCTCAAAACCTCAGTAAGACAGGCTGGAGAGATGGCTCAGTGGTTAAGAGCACTGGCTGCAGAGGTCCTGAGTTCAATTCCCAGCAACCACATGGTAGCTCACAACCATCTGTAATGGGATCTGATGCCCTCTTTTGGTATGTCTGAAGAGAGCAATGATGTACTCATATACATAAAATAAATAAATCTTAAAAAACAACTTAAAGAACCCAATAAGAACAAAACAACTAAAATAAGGAAAAAGAAAACTGCTTTAGCACAGTCATTTCTTTATGCTTCAGTTTTCAATTATAAAATACAGACAATACCAATCTATCTAAAAGGACTAAGGTAAGTATTACATATGGTTACTACACTGATGTGAACTCCAAACTATTTTGCTAATAGATAATTGGGATAAACAAACTTTTTATTTATTTTTTTGAAGCAGGATCTCATGTCTCCTAGGCTGGGCTTGAACTCCAGATCCTTCTGCCCTCACCTCCTGAGTGCTGGTATGTAGTACCACAAGTTTCCTAAGATTCAAGGTGCCCAGATACCTCTTTTTTTTTTTTTTTTAAAGACATTAAAACAGGGGGGTGGGGGTGGGGGTGGGGGTGGAGAGATGGCTCAGTGGTTAAGAGCACTGCCTGCTCTTCCGAATATCCTGAGTTCAAATCCCAGAAACTACATGGTGGCTCACAACCATCTGTAATGAGATCTGACACCCTCTTCTGGCACGTCTGAAGACAGCTACAGTGTACTTAGAGATATAACAATAAGTTAAAAAAAATTGTTTTAAAAAAAGATTCATTTCAACTAGCTTTAAAAAAACATAAAAAACATTGCTATATTAATTGAAAAACAAAATAGAAACATTTTATGATAGAACTGAAGATTTACATGGAAAATATATCTGGTAAAATTATAGAAAAAATTAGAAAAACATGTTAAAACTGAAGATTATCATGGAAAATTTTATATAGATATAATAATGGTAGGCATAAAAGTATTCCTGAGTTAGTTGAAAGTGGAATTATAAACATTTTCTGATAAAATTTGTAGATTTACATGGAAAATATTTTTGATAAAATTGAAGAAATATATAGAAAAACATGTTAAAATTGATGACTATCATGGAAATTATACAGATAAAATGATAGGCATAAAAATAATTCTAAGTTGATTGAAAATGGAATTATAAGCATTTTCGGGTAAAATTGAAGATTTACATGGAAAATATTTTTGATAAATTTAAGAAATATATAGACAAACACGTTAAAATTGACCATTTCATGGAAAATTTTACAGATAAAATGGTAGATATAAAAAAACCTTTCTAAGTTAATTGATATCTGCCTACAAATCCAGCCCTACAAAGGATAATAGATGGGAAATACCAACACAAGGAGGGAAACTACACCCTAGAAAAAGGAAGAAAGTAATCTTCCAACAAACCCAAAACAGGATATCCACACAAACATAAAAATAACATCAAAAATATTAGGAAGCAACAATCACTATTCCTTAATATCTCTTAACATCAATGGACTCAACTCTCCAATAAAAAGGCGCAGAACGCCTCTTAGTTTTTAGCTCTTCAAATTTTTTCTTTCCATAACTTCCTACTCTCAGACTACCACACCCACAATTCCTCTCTCCGTTTATATTTAGTTCTTTATTTCTGTAGGCTTTACCTTTAACATGTAACTTGTATTCATTTGCTTCTCTACTGCTAAGACCTGGTCCAGACCATCTCTTTTCTGAACAGTTAACTTTGATTATCCCATTTTCATTTCTCATGTTTCTACTGAATATCTAAAAATCACTAAATTAGATCATTTCGCACCCATCTTGAAATGACTTCAACTTGAACTTTAAACAACTTACATTGCCTTATAAAGGCCTCTACCTATTTCCCATCACTAATGGATTTGTTCACTTTCCAGAGTCCAATGTATCGTCTGCCCCTCAGATATTCCAAGCCCCACCACAAAACCTTCTTGAATCTAGTATCTCCTCTCTGTCCATACACGGATGGCTTTATTTATTCTTGAATGCTACCTACTCAGAGGTGATTCTGTGAACGCGACGCCTTATCCATGGCAGGCATGAGTTCTACCATTGAGCCACGCCCCCCGCCCCCAATTTCCCCGAATAATTTTATGAATGTAAGAATTGATTCAATTCTAATCCTTTCTTTGAACAGGTTAATCTCCGAGACCCTGACAATGAAGGCAACTTACTACAAAGCAAGTTTGTGACAGACTTTAAACTAATATCGTAACGTCTCCAGACGTTAAATCGGGTCTCCCGAGTTCCAAACAACGGCTCACGTTTTTATAGTCACAAACGGCGGTCAGAGAACCCGGATCACGGAACTTCTCGCTAGAGGTAGTCCCAGATATTCACACCCAATCCAAACCCACCCCAGAAAATCAAATTATCCTTTAGGGCTGTGAATCGCCGAAAGGCTTCAGACACTGGCCCACTGGCCACGCGTAGCCCTGTAACCTCACTTCCAGCGCGGCAGGCAGCTAGCCCAACCGTCACCTAACTATTACCTGAGTGGCTACTTTTGGCCCACCACTCACCTGGCAATTCCCGCATAAGGTAGAAGGGGCCACTTCCAGCCGTCGACTTATCGGCTCCTGCGGGGGCCGAGGTCGCCGTCGAGGGCGGGGCTGTGCCTGGACCACCTCCTGGAGGAGGAAGGGGTGGCGGGGGAGGCTTCCCAGGCCCGAAGCCTAGGGTGCTTGGTGGCGGTGGGGGGTCAGCTTGCGCTCCAAACAGAGCGGTGAAGTTCTCCATTGCACTCTCCGCTTCTGCTTACCCGGGATCAGGCGTTAATTACTTTCATTGGACAGGACTTCAACAGGGCACCACCCTCTTTGTCTAAGAGCTTCCCATCATTGGGTACATTAAGCCCCGCCTATCACCTTCCGGCAACTTACTTCCGTCGCCTGAGAGACTGTTCAGTGTTTTGCAGACTAATAGCCAATAAAATGACTCAAGTAGAAAAGCGACAACTATGAGGACCAATAGACTATTTAACTCATTTTCTGATTCATTATAGCACCCAATAAGAGATCTACATCCGGGTCTGGAGGCGTTGCATCTGATATTTGGCCCAATAGAAGCATTTCTGGTGGGGGCGGAGGCGACGTTTTGGGGAGCGGGAGTGAGCCGGCGAGAGAGTAGGCAGGAAAGATGGCTGTCCTCGCGCCTCTGATTGCTTTGGTGTACTCGGTGCCGCGGCTTTCACGATGGCTAGCCCGACCTTATTGCCTTCTGTCTGCCCTGCTTTCCGTTGCTTTTCTCCTCGTGAGGAAACTGCCGCCGATTTGCAATGGTCTCCCCACGCAACGCGAAGATGGCAACCCGTGTGACTTTGACTGGGTGAGCGCCCCCTGCCTTACCATCCCTCTCGACCTTGACCATCCCTGCACTGCAGGTGCATGTGAAAATATGGGTGCAGGTTTCGGGATGTAGCCGCCTTTCAGACTTTGAGTGAGGAGCCTAGGCCGTTATCTAGTCTTAGTCTTCGTGTTTAAGATGGAGAAACAGATTCCAGGCTTTCCCTCACAGATGAACAGTATTCTACAGTGATTCCAAGTTACCTGGGTGCCTTTGAAGAAGACAAGGCCAGGAGTGGAAATACCATTTAAAATTTTTCTAATTTTTTTTTAACGAAGTAATCACTGTGCAGTTAGGCGATTTCTCAAGGTACAGCATTCAGAAAGTGCTGTCTAGCCGTATTCAATTCTCTGATAGACCGGCAGACATAGGTCGCTGACTCAACAAAATAAATGACATTGGTGGAAAACTGCTAATCTGGGCATAGTAACTGCACACACTATCTTTCTGAGATGGAATAGGAAAATAGGGAAGATTACAAAAATATGAGGTGGGGGGAAGCCCCTCAACCATCTAAGGAGCAATATTTAAGAACAATTAACATTTGCCATGAAGGTTGTGGACATAGAGCTTTCCTATACAGATATTTATGCTAAAATAGCAATGGCCAGGACTTATGGCCTAAAGGTATTAATATAACCTTGGGTAGGCCTCATGTTCTCTACTCTCAAACAAGATTATTAACTTTGTTTATATTAAAGATAAAATACTGTTGCCAGGGTTTTCATTGTACCGTTTTAATCCCAGCACTCTGGAGACAGAGGCAGGTGGACTTTTGTAACATTGATGTAAGGTAAGCCTAACCTATATAGGACTTTCTAGATTCATCAGGACTACATAGTTAGACCCTAACTCAAAACAAAAGAGCACACCAGATACCCTACTTATCTCAGTTCCTGTACTCTAGAGTCTTTCTTTATAAATTGCAACTCTGCCAGGTACCTCCTCAGAATTGCTCTATGATTTCATTAGGCCTTCTGAAGATAACAGCTTCAGATCCCACCAGTACAGTATAGATGAGTGGTAAAGAAAATGAAGTGCTTATGTTTTTGAGTCTTTATGAACTCCTCTTTCTCCTTTAACCTGCATACTTAAAGACTATATTAAAATAGCCTAGGAATGGAAAGATGGTTCAGTGGTTCAAAACACATACTCCTGCCAGGCAGTAGTGGCATGTGCCTTTAATCCCAGCACTTGGGAGGCAGAGGCCAGTGTAACTCTGAATTTGAAGCCAGCCTGGTCTACGGAGCTAGTTCCAGGACAGCCAGGGCTACACAGAGAAACCCTGTCTTGGGGGAAGTAGGGGGAATAATACGTACTCATTTCTGGTAACTCAGATTTGATTCTTATTGCCTAAATCAGGAGATGGGGCTTCCAGTAACTCCAAATTTGGGGGGTCTTTTTTTAGGCACCAGCACTCACTTGCACATACCAGTATGTGATAAAAATAATAAAAAGCAAATATAGAATTAAGAAGACCTCAACTCTGGGGACTGGAGAGATGAGATGGCTCAGTAGTTAAGAGCACTGGCTGCTCTTTGAGAAGACTTGAGTGAGGTTCCTAGCACCCACATGATGGTTCAAAACCATCCATCATTCTAGTTCCAGAGGGTCCAGCAATGACCTCTGGTCTCTGTGAGTACTAGACAGACAGTACATTTATAAACATTCAAGTTAACCCCGAATACACATTTAATATATTACACATAAAATAAAAATAATTTTTAAAAACAAATGCACACACCCCTTTTTATACTGGCTAGCTGTAAAACTCTCCTTTAATGAAACTATGAATCCCACTTTGGCCTGAGTGGACTCCTAAAAGATTAGGGTCACTCTTCAGGCTCGGCCAGCAACAGTGGGACTGTCTGTTGTCCTCATTGTCCTGGAACATGTTAGGTAGACCAAGCTAGGTTTGAGCTTTTGGTGTTTCTCCTGCCTCTGTCCTCTAGAACGCTGGGTTCACATGTGTGCATCACTGCATGTAGATTCAACACTGTGTGTATCCTGAAGATGGAAAACAGCATAAAAATTTGAGAGTCACTGAATAGGAATTTAATAATAATATAATAATAACAGTAATTGTAAAAAGCACAGCATCGTAATCCACATTGTAATTTCAGCTTTGGGGGTGCGGGCAAGAAGACCACAAGTTTAAAGTAAACCAACATAGCAAGTTGGGTGCCAGCTTGACCTATGAAAGATTGGCGAAAACAAAATAAAAGACAAAGCAGTGTCGTCCCGGCTGTATAACAAGATACTTCTCAAAATCAAATGACAAAAAAGAAGGCCCACACTTGAGAGGCTAAGGTGGGAGGAGCATTGTGAGTTTGAAAGAAGAACTGACTCCTGCAGTTGTCCTGTCTTCCACATGTGTGCTGTAGCACATGCATGAGAGTGTATACACACAATAGCTGTCGCTAAATATGGGACATAGTTATATACCCCAATACTGGTACTTTACAGACTAGGCAAGAAATTGCTTAGGCAAGACAGTGAGACCAAGTCTCAAAGACAGAAGGAGAGATGGAGAAAAAGAAAAAAAAAAAGAGAAAACCCAAAGGTCATGGATTTGTTGAAAGATCCCAGCCATTTGCCAAGGGTAGACCCTAAGCCTAGGTCTTTTGACTTGTTGGTACCACTGCCCCTCAGCTAGCTCCGTTTATGTCTTGTTTACCAACTCAAGCTAGATCTCTTGTCTTGCATTTCATAGTTTGCCCCCGACCCCATCAGTCTCCTTCAGCACTGTGCTCTTGTATCTTCCAGAGAGAAGTGGAGATCCTGATGTTCCTTAGTGCCATTGTGATGATGAAGAACCGCAGATCCAGTGAGTTTCCCTGCTGTGTACTGGCTGGGATCTGGGCCTCCTGTCCTGCTGAGGCTCCTTTTTTGTCCTATTAGAGGAACATTGTATTTAGTTAATTAACTAGTTCCACATTTCAGGCCAGGGGCTAGTTTCACCTTGGGCTTCTCTGTCCTCTCCCTCCTGTTCCCATTTCAAAATACCCCAGGAAGAGGGACAAAGAGTGGGCTGGAGCTTCAGCCCAGCCTGACTGTGCTGTCTCTGTGTTCCAGTCACTGTGGAGCAGCATGTAGGCAACATCTTCATGTTTAGTAAAGTGGCCAACGCAATTCTTTTCTTCCGATTGGATATTCGAATGGGCCTGCTGTACCTCACGCTCTGCATAGGTGAGAAGATGGCTTTTATTATGCTAAGGTTCTATAATGTAATAATTTTAAATAGTAAAGTTCTTTGATAAAGGTTTGGTTTTTTTTTGAGATCCTTATCTTGCACCTAATGAAATGTGTGTAGCTCTGGTGGTGTTTACTTAGACAGGATTTTAAGAGGAATATGTGCATGTATGTATTCTTTGATGTCTGAAATTCCTGAGTGAGTTTGTAAGTAAATCTGTAAAAGGCATTGTTGACATTTTTTTCTGTGTTCAGTGTTCCTGATGACCTGCAAGCCCCCCTTGTACATGGGTCCTGAGTATATCAAGTACTTCAATGATAAAACCATCGACGTGAGTATTCTACTTTCTGTTTCTTGATCCTGCTTTGTGGTTTTGTGTTCTTCATTCATAAAGACAGTGCCTCATGGTAAAAGTAAATAGCTGGGGTTGGTGATGGGTAATTGTTATCCTCATACTTGAGAGGCTGAGGTACGATTGCTGTATAGGGGGTTGGTCTGGTGCTGCTTGTACTCAAACACTAAATTCTGTACCATAAAATCCAGTTGCTCCAGACTAGTGAATCCTCATGTATGCCTTTGTTTAAACCTTGCTCCCCAATTTAAAACTAGTAGTTAAAACTAGTGACAGCCAATAAGTGGGAGAGTGGGGGGGGGGATAGAGAGAGATGGAGTTTGAGTTACCAGATTGTGGGTCCCGGGTAGGGACCAGGAAGAGAAGGAGCACGGAGTTGGCAAAGAGGGAGAAGACAGGAAGTCTCTATGAGTCATGATTGGAAGTACGTGCCGGAGGGAAATGCCTCCCTAGGACAGCAGATTGCTGGAGCAGAAGTAGCTCAGAGAATTAGCAAAAAGCAAGTATTTGGGGAGCATAGTTGGGGTAGTAGCCAAACTAGCATGAGAGATTTAGATTAGGGGTGATTCCCAGTATCGTGCAGAGCCTAATAAATACCATATTGTTTATGTCCCATTTATTTGAAGCTAGATGAGGATAAGGTTTTTTTTTTTTTTTTTTTGTTTTGTTTGTTTTTTGGATTTGGTTTTTTCGAGACAGGGTTTCTCTGTGTAGCCCTGACTGTCCTGGAACTCACTCTGTAGACCAGGCTGGTCTCGAACTCAGAAATCCACCTGCCTCTGCCTCCCAGAGTGCTGGGATTACAGACGTGCGCCACCACCACCTGGCTATTTTGGTTTTTCAAGATAGGGTTTCTCTGGGTAGTCCTGGCTATCCTGGAACTTCCTCCATAGACCAGGTTGGCCTCAAATCAGAGCTCCTCTTGCCTCTGCCTACCAAATGCTGGGATTAAAGGTCTGCTTAGTGGGTTGCTGCAAGTTTGAGGAAGTGTAGGCTACATAATGAGTTCTAGAACAGTTCCAGCTCCATTGGAAACTTCTCTCTCAGTAAAGAATGGTAGGCTGGTGAGATGGGTTTCGTCATGTAAGGATATGTGCTGCACAAGTCCTGACAGCCTGAAACTTGCTCGCTGGAACAAGTAGAATTTGAGAATCCACTGCACAGAGTTGTTCTCTGGCCTCCATATGTGCACAATGGCGTGCGTGCGTGCGTGCGCGCACGTACACACACACACACACACACACACACACAAATAATAATTAAAAAATAAACTAAAAAAACTAAAAAAAAAAAAAAAAGTCCTTGCTTCCAAGCCTCAATCTTCAGATTAGAAGGAGAAAATTGAGGACTGGAGAGATGGCTCAATGGTTAAGAGCACTGACTGCACTTCCAGAGGTCCTGAGTTCAATTTGTAGCAACCACATAGAGGCTCACAAGCATCTGTAATGTATATCCAATGCCACCTTTTGGTGTGTCTGAATACAGCAACAGTATATTCACATATATGAAATAAAGAAATTTTTAAAAAATAAACAATTGACTGAAGCTGACTGTGGCACACATGCCTTCACTCACACAATAAATACAATTAATTTTTTTTCAGGTTATTAAAAAGGTTGATGGCCATTCCAGGAGAAGGTCCATCTCTTGATAAATAATATTTTATAAATGCTTATTTTATCCCTCTCTCCCCCCAAAAAAGTGATATTTATTTGTGGTAAACTGCTTACCTCACATGTACGAGGCACTGGGTTCAATGCCTGGCACCGACAGACAAACCTGGAAGTGTTGTCAGGGTACTCGTATAGGAAAGAGGAAGCCCAGGCTGTCAGGTCTGAACCTTCTCAGATGCCCAGGTGATTTAGCCTATTCTCTGTTCCCTTTGTGTGGTAGGAAGAACTGGAGCGAGACAAGAGAGTCACTTGGATTGTGGAGTTCTTTGCCAACTGGTCTAATGATTGCCAGTCCTTTGCTCCCATCTACGCTGACTTGTCCCTCAAGTGAGTATGCACAGTGAGGCCTATCAGAAACAGAAATGCTGTGGCTCCTTTCCTTTGTCCTTAAGTTTCACATATCCAAAGTTGTTTCGCTTTTTCTTTTTCTTTTTTTCTCCTTTTCTTACCTCGATATCTATACTTTAATTTTCCTCGGTCCAGTCCTTTATTTTTCAGTCTGTTAAACACTATATATTTTTTGCAGGTACAACTGTTCAGGGCTAAATTTTGGGAAGGTAGATGTTGGACGTTACACAGATGTTAGCACACGGTATGTAGATGCTTGGGCTAAAGACCTGAGTGAGAATTCCTTGGAGTGATTGCTGTAAGTAATGTACACAGGTGCACTGTACTGAGTCCTCATCTGACCCTGTAGGTACAAAGTGAGCACATCACCTCTCACCAAACAACTCCCTACCCTGATCCTCTTCCAAGGTGGCAAGGAGGTAATTCGTCGGCCACAGATTGACAAGAAAGGACGAGCTGTCTCTTGGACCTTTTCTGAGGTATGTGAGACACAAGGGCAATGGTTGGGAGAAAGATACACAGCAGTGAATGGGCCATATCCTTAGTCTGGGTGTAACCCTGAGTTCTGACACTTGATTCTGAGGACGTAGATTAGTTATAGGATGTTACCTGTTAAGTCAGCAGATTTATGTTATATGCTGCTAATGCTGAGGAAAAATGATAAACACTTGGTCTGTGAAGTGCCTGTATTCTGTAGGCAATTAGGTTCTTCATCACTAAATTTCAGTAAATCCAAGGCAGTACCACCTAGCTCATACTGCTTTACCGTTGCATGTAGATACAATTCTTGGCACAATAACTGGCCTCTAGTGAACATTCAAGTATCAGAAAAAAGGTAGGTTAGGGCAGACTCTGCCCTCTGGTTCCTCTGGTTTATAGACTGTGCTTAGGTAAATACTTCCTACTCCTAAACTCTGAACTTCACCTTCCTGCCTAGCGGTTGATGTGTTCATCTTTTTTGTGTAGGAGAATGTGATTCGAGAATTCAACTTGAATGAGCTATACCAACGAGCGAAGAAGCTCTCAAAGGGTGGAGACAACGTGTCAGAAGAGAAGCCTGTGGACCCTGCTCCCACTGCTGTGCCAAATGGGGAAAACAAGAAGGACAAATAGGATCCTGAATTGTTTTTGCTCCCTCTCCTGTCAGTTTCAGGAACCTTTGAGGCCCAGTTCCAGCTGTAATCACAATCCTTGCCTGAGGCCTTTGATTTCTCTGTTTAGCTGTGCCTGGGTGGGGGCACTGTGCCTGCTTCTGATTTTTAAAGAAGCATCTTGGGAACCATGAAGCAGTCTACTAGGAAGGGCTCTTCTGCCCTGGGCAGCTGTTTCTCGAAGGGAGTGATCTCATGGATAGAGGTAGAAATGGTTTCCCTCGAAGGTTCGGTCAATGTGTAAATTGCTATTCAACACTTGGATATTGCCAGTTTGTGGTTTAATTTTTCCTCCTAGTGAGCTTGCAAAGCATAGACTAAATTAAACTCTAATGTTAGATGTCAGAGTATGAAGCTCTTAGAATTTTTCCTTAAGGACCCTTTCTTCCTTTAGGCCTTTCTGTCTTGATCTGTGCATTAAGAAATTTAAGTTTGGGGCTGAAAGAATGGCCCATCGATTAAGAAAGAACACTGGTGGCTGCTGTTCCAGAGGTTCTGAGTTCAATTCCCAGCAACTGCATGATGGCTCATAACCATCTATAATGAAATCTGGTGCCCTCTTCTGGCATGCCGGCAGAATACTGTACATAATAAGTAAATCTTAAAGAGAAAGAAATTTAAGGGCTTGGAGAAATGGCTCAGTGGTTAAAAGAATTGGCTGTTCTTCCAGAGGTCCCAGGTTTGATTCCTAGCAGCCACATGGAGGCTAAACCCTCCATAACTCTAGTCTCAGGGGCTCCGACATCTGCCCTTGACCTTAACTGGCACTGTATGTATGTGGTACACAAACACATGAAGGCAGAACACCTAAAAGGGGTGTTATCATTTAAGCGTCACTGATCCCGGTGAAAAGCCTTCAACCAGGATTTTATCATTGGAAATAGAGTTGAATGATCATCCTGAGTTGTGGGAACTGAGAGGAAGGGTGCTATAAACCTGAACGGTTCCACTGTGTGGCGGGGCGGGGCCTGAAGAAGAAAGCCCTGTGGCTGGACCGCTGTTCTCTCCTATCCCACAGCTTTTCCTAATAAAGGGATTGTTATTTTGATTGCCCTGGTGTTTCTCCTTTATTAGTGGCAGCTGCAGGGGAACTGCTTTTTTTTTTTTTAAATTTAAATCCTAAGATTGAACTCAGGGACTCCAAAAGCCAAACACACCTCTAAACCTCAATTAACTTCCTTTTAAAGTTATGGGTGAGGGTCTTTATCCGTTGGAGATGAACCCTAAGTCACCATCCTCTTGATTTCACCTGAGTTATATGAGAATATATAGGCACCAGCTACTGCATCTGGATTGTAAATGGCTGGGGTTCAAAATACACTTAACCGTTCAAATGGCAGGGGTTTAAAAATACACTTAATCAGCCGGGCGGCGGTAGCGCACGCCTGTAATCCCAGCTCTTGGGAGGCAGAGGCAGGCGGATTTCTGAGTTCGAGGCCAGCCTGGTCTACAGAGTGAGCGCCAGGACAGCCAGGGCTATACAGAGAAACCCTGTCTCAAAAAAACCTAATCCAAAAACACTTAATCGTTCCGTTTGGTTTCACCACGTGGGTATGTGGATTAACAAAATCGGTGCGCATTAGCTAGTTTGTGTAGTCTACGTACAAACGCCATGGAAATGCGGTGATGGAAATGCGGTGTAGACTTCACTGGGATTGGTCTGAGGAGGGAGGCTCTCCAGGTCCCACCGTCTCCGCCCAAAGTGGTTTTCTCCTGATCCCAGTACAGGACCCCACAGCGGTACAAAGTGGATTGATCCGGATTTCCGCGCCGACTCCCTCCTGATAGGCTGTGTGGTTGTGCTTGAAAGGTTCCGCCTTCAGATCACGTGCCCTTCCACCCCACCCCGGCGCGATTCCCTTTGCTGCGAGATTTGAACTTTGCAACTGATTCCCGGCTGCTGGCCCTTCGGGGTTGCGTCGCCACTTTATTCCACCAACGCTTCATCCCGAAATCCGTGCCATGGCCCCTCTCGGAAGAAAGCGTAAGGCCGGGGCCGCGCCTACCGAGCCGGCGGACAAGCGCGAGAAGCTGGCGGAGGGAGCGGCCGTGGTCATTGAGCACTGGTGAGGGGCTGGGGAGTCGAGGAGGGCAGGAAAGAGTAGGCTCTGGCGGCTGGGACCAGAGACTCCATTTGCAATCGCTGTGTCCGCAGCACGAGCTGACGCGTCTACGGCCGCCATGCTGCTGCCCTAAGCCAGGCTCTGCAACTGGAGGCCCCAGAGCTACCTGTGCAAGTGAACCCGTCCAAACCGCGGAGGGGTAGCTTCGAGGTGACGCTGCTGCGTCCGGACAGCAGCCGTGAGTGGAGGCCGCGATGGGGGAGGGGCGAGGAGCGACCCCCGGCCACCTGATAACTGAGGGGAGTGGGTACTACTAATGAGTACCACCATAATTTGACTTTATCCAATCCTTTCCCAGGTGTTGAACTCTGGACTGGTATTAAGAAGGGCCCTCCGCGAAAGCTCAAATTTCCTGAGCCTCAAGAGGTGGTTGAAGAATTGAAGAAGTACCTTTCATAAAGAGGTTGGGAAAGAATCCTCCTGTTGAGGTTTGCATCATGACCAGGGGATGCACACTGGGGTGGACAGGAACGTCCACCATTATGGTATATTTTACATGGGATTCGGGATTTTCGAAGAGGAGCTAATTTGTAGAATTCCTGCTGATAACAATCCCAACCCCTGGGGCTGGAGAGATGGCTCAGCGGGTAAGAGCACCGACTGCTCTTCCAAAGGTCATGAGTTCGAATCCCAGCATCCACATGGTGGCTCACAACCATCCATAAAGAGATCTGACACCTACAGTGTACTTACATATAATAAATAAATATTAAAAAAAAAAAAACATTCCCAACCCCCAAACACATCTAAGTGCCATTTGTGCTCTCTGAAGTTAGTTAAGTCTTGCCCTGAGGGTATTGGCAAGTTTTGTTTGCTAATTCAGTTTTCTACCTCTGGTACTATTTTTAATTCCATGAGTCTATTGCAAATCTTACCCCGTCAATAAAGTATGGCTTACTTCTAGTTAAGGTTTTTCTCCCTTGTATTGGCAGAATCTTTGCTGTTACTTCACTTTACCTTTTCTGGGTTTTGTTAGTAATCTGTGAGATATGGTAGCATTAACCCCCACTTCTTGGTTACATGGATTTGATTTTTGTCCCTAGTGCTTTGTTATGCATGTTTAGCAATCACTGATGGAAGGTGAAGTTCCTGAGCTCTGGAGTTGTAGGTGAGGGTGGGCATGTCTCTCTCAGTCCTTGTGATTGACCCTGCTCTGATGTTCCTGTCTCTGTTTGCAGCTTTCAGTCCCTGGAGATGTTGAAGCATTTATGATGGTGCATGGCCAAACTTAAGCTGTGTGCCTGAAGCCATAGTTTCTTCCTCACCAGAAGTGATGGTTCAGTTGTGAGGCAGCCCTCCAGCAAGGCATTGTAAAAGTGTTTCAATTGTTTAATAAAAGTTCAAGTATCTGAGAATAAGGATCAAGTTTAAATTTTGTCTTAAAAATTAATAGAACTAGCTTTGTGGGGTTGTTGGTGTTTGTATTTTTCATAGTGCAAAGTAACTTATGTCTGGAAATTTTAAGACCTAAGGAAAAACATGTGAAATACTTATAAAACATGAATGTTGCGGGGTTTGGTGGTGTATACCTGCAATCTCAGCTCTTGGGAGTCTGACAGGGGGACTGGGAGTTCATGGCCAATCTGGCCTCCAGAGGCCCTACTTTAAAACAAAACGGTACAAAGCAAATCTGTTTTTTAAAACAACTATTTTTAATCTACTTCTCAGAAGTGGTCATGGAAGTAACATCTTTCTGGCTTCTGTGGCAGCTTTCTCTTGACTTCCCATACCGGCAGTGAGTACGCCCCATAGGTTGGGCTTAGTGGCACAAGTCTGTAACACTAGCTACAGGAGGCTGAGGCAGAAGTCAAAAGTTTAAGGCCAGCCTGTGCAATTTTGAGATCCCACTCATTTCAGTGTTCTACCTAACATGGCTTCAAACATTCTTTGAATACAACCACAAACAATGCTCAAAGTTTTCCTGAATTATCAGTGACTATGAGATGTCTCATGAACTGAGGCCTACTCATAACTATTCTTATGACCAGAGCTGGGGACCACAAAGTTTTGTCACTGAAAAATGGACTACAAAGAAATAGCTTTGTTCATAATTTTCTATCCATGGTAGTGCTATTTATTTGACTTCTGCCTGGTGCGCACACCTGAGGAAGGGAGGTCAGTGCTGAGAGGAGGAGATGTGCTTGCTTTTCTGCCAAGAAAGCCTTTTGTTGAACAGTTGTCACCCTCCTAGGAGCGCTAACCTGCCCTCCTGCCTCTACTATGTTAGTATATCTACTTCTGTTTCTGACTCTGAGGAAGGGTCAGGCCAAACAGAGGGAACATTAGTGGGCCCCAACCTCCCTTCCACTGTCCAGTCTACCACATCAATCTCTTCGTCTTCAGAACTGCCAGGAAATGGGTCCAGCAGTTCAGGGTTGGCAGGCACTTCCCTGACTGCCTTGGGAACAGGACACAATACCTCATCCATGCCTAGGGACACTTCCAGCCCTGTCTCTGCCCAGTTTGAGCATGGAGGAGAGAAATCACTATAAGATCTCTGGGAAGGGTCAGAGGAGTCAAGGTGGAGAAGTTTTTCTCCCTGACCATCCAGTGGCTGGGAGCTGGTAATTTCAAGGTCTGGAGTCCAAGAGCCTCTTAGTGACAGTGCCTCTCTACTTACCTCAGAGGGCATGACAAGGGGGCTAAGGGGCTCAATTGATTCTGTGTTCTCAGAGCGCAAGACAAGGGGACTAAAGGGCTCAACTGGCTCTTTGTTCTCACCAACTGGCTCCTTTTCCAATCCTGTGAGGTCTCTGGGCCAGAGTTCCATGTCTGGCAAACACCATTCTTCCCCTTCAATCCAATTCTTTCCTGTTTCTGACAGGTGATAACTTGGGGTTCTGCAGCCTTCAGCCCCAGGACTCTCCAAAGATCCTACTGGTGGCTCAACATCTGAGCCACATAGCATAAAGTCCAAAATCTCTTCCAGTTCACTGGTGGCTGCAGCACTTGTGATTCGATACTGCTCAGCCTCACAAGGTTGGCTAAGCAAGGTTGTGTCAAATGTGTAGGGCTCTCTGCAGTCAATATTCAAGTCAGATTCCTTCCCTGTCAGCATTGGACTGGACTCAAACTCTGACTTCACCACAGGGTGGTGTGGGGAGTGGCTAGCAGAGAGCAGAATGTCTTGAAGCCTAGGGCTCTCAGGGGAGTCCTGACACAGTTGTATTCTAGCAGGTATGTCCTGTTCATTAACTGAGGACAGCAGAGTTCCAGGAGGCTCTTCTACTTCTGAGGGTTCTAGGATCTGGGAGCTATCTTGAGTGTTTCTGAGGGGAGGCTCCTGTACCACCTCCCAGCAGGTACCGTTGACAATCTTCCTAAGTTTTACTCTTCCAACCTGCCCCTCCTCTACAGAGTTGGAGGTAGGAGCTCTGAGTTCTGGGCTCTGCTTCTTGTTTCCGCCTGTCTTCCCAGCATCAGGCGGCTCTGCAGTGCTCTGGAGAGAACTGATCTCCCCTGGTTTCTGCTTATCCACACCCTGTGCTGTTTTACTTACAGTTTTCTGCCTCCAAAGACGCCGGCCAGGGGCTGTGGGTATTGAGCTGGGACCACTTAACATGCTGGAAGGCAGAGATGTATAGACATGGGGTGAAGGCTTTGAGCGACTCAGCCTGATCTTTCTGGGCAACAGTTGCTCATCTACAGAAGGGTACAAGCTGGGAAGTGCTGTAGGACCAGGGTTACTCTTGTTTTCCTTAGGCCCTTCTCTCTGGCTGGATGGAGATGAGCTTCTTTCTTGAGTCAGGCAAATCCTGGCTTTCTTCTTGAGTAGAAGAGTGTCTGACAAGCTATCTGCATTTGGTAGGTTGCTCTTTTTGTGAGCCCCCTCTTCTTCCCCTAAGGATTTCAACCTCACTGCCCCAAGAGGACTAGGAGTCTCCGTGACAGGCAGCGGAGTTCGAGGGCGGCTTCTGGGTACCACCACTCTGGTAGAGATTGGTGCAGCACTTGGTGGTTGTAAGCACTCTCTGTTTAGTCTTCGGCCCTGTGGAGCCTTTACTAACTTCCCACCCTCTAGCTGAAGGGTTTCCAGCTCTGACACTCGGAGTTGACGGGCAGCAGACAGCACATCCTGGGCTTCTTCCTGAGATACCTCCATCTCTGACGTATACAGGAAGTCCACGAGCTTCCTTAGTGTCTGGATCTTTAGGCCTCCCAGCTCCAGCACCACCTTCCGACCCTGAACTGGCCTTTCCCGCTCCAAGCGTTCTGTGAAGAAGGGACTGCAGGCAGACAGGATGCAGCAGTGGGCTGGGACAGCCTCACCTCAAAAAACAAAAATAAAAACACAGTTAATATGCTTTTTCTTTGCTTTGGTTTGTTTTTAGTCCCAATAATAACAAAAATTACTAATTTGGAGATGAGAAAAAAACCTTAAGCAACAGCTTGAAAAGAGAGAGGAAATATGAAACAGTGTCAGCTAACCAATGTGTTTAGGGCTTTAAAAACCTTGTCCAAGCTGGGCGGTGGTGGAGCACACCTGTAATCCCAGCACTCTGGGAGGCAGAGGCAGGCGGATTTCTGAGTTCGAGGCCAGCCTGGTCTATAGAGTGAGTTCCAGGACAGCCAGGACTATACAGAGAAACCCTGTCTCGAAAAAGCCAAATCCAAAACACCAAAAACAAAACAAAAACAAAAACAAAAAAACAACAACAAAAAAACCTTGTCTAGGCTGAAGAGTGGTTAAAAGCACTGACTGTTCTTCAAGAGGTTCTGAGTTCAATTCTCAGCAACTACATGGGGACTCACAACCATCTGATCTGGTAATGGGATCTGATGCCGTCTGGTGTGTCTGAAGACAGCTACAGTGTATTCATATAAAGAAAACAAATCTAAAAACAACTACACACACACCTTGTCCAAGTCACATGTGGTGGTGTATGTAACATCAGAAGTTGGTAGATAGAAATATCAGGAATCAGACATTCTAAAGACCAGTATGAGCTATATATATGGTATTGTTTTAATATTTTTCTTTTGGTTTTTCAAAACAGGGTTTCTTTGTGAAGTCCTGGCTGTTCTGGAACTCCCTCAGTAGACTAGGGTGTCCTCACAGAGATCCACCTACACCTGTCTTAGCCTCCAGATTGCTGGGATTAAGGTGTGAGATTTTGTTTTCAAAAGACCCAAACAAACAAAAAAGCTTTCCTAAGTGCTTGACATATTTTAAACCTTTGCAACTATCCGATTAGAATAGTATGTACATTTTAAAGACTTTCTACACCCATTAAGACTTTGCAGTTTGTTTTTGTTTGCTTATTTCTATACAGGATCTGGTTATATAGCCCAGACTGGTTCAAATGCATGAATCATTTGAGAAGAGCAATCAGGCTCTAGTTCTTTTCTTTGTGTGTACATGCATATTCGTGAAGGGGTGATAACTGCATGCTATGTAACATAAACATGGAAGAGAACCAGCTCAAATGTCAGTTCCTACCTTTCTCCTTGACACAGGATCTCTTTGTTGTCCTTCATAATACCAGGACAGCTGGTCTACAAGTTTCCCAGGACTCTCATGCCCCTGCCTTCCATCTAGGCAAAGGAGCACTGGGTCTGGAGGTATGCACAACCATACTGCTTTACTTGGGGTCTGAAGATTCAAACTCCGGTCCTCACATTTGCATGTTAAGTTTGTTACCCATAGAGCATTCAATCTCCCTAACTCCTATAGTTTATATTTGCTTACTTATTTAGGGTATGTGGAGGCTAGAAGTTGACCTCAATTGATTTTCTATCTTATCCTTTGAGAGAGATATCTCACCAACCTGGCTAGAGTAGCTGGCCAACAAACCCCAGGGGTCTGTCCATCTCTACATTCCCAGCACTGGGAATATAGGAACATATATATCAAGACACTCAGCTTTTTATATAGGTGTTGACAATCCAAACATAGATATTTGTGTTTTCAAGGCAAGCACTTTACCAATTAAGCTCCTTCCCTAGCCCCTATTTGCATAGGATATGTGTGGATGCACAGTTCGTGTGTGTGTGTGTGTGCTATAAAATATACATATAGGTCAAAGAACAACTTGTGTTTTTCCTCATTTTTCTTTGATACAAGGTTTCTATCTTTCTATGTGTTTCCTAGGCCAGCCTAGCTGTCCTTTGGGCTCCCAAGGTTCTCCTGTCTTCTGACTCATCTCTTTGTAGGGGTGCTGGGATTATAGACAGTTGCACTATGTGTTTGGGTATTAGGTTTATGTCTACATGCTTGCACACTAGGACTTATACCCAGTGAGCCATTTCCCTATCCTCTTAGTTATTTTGGGGCTGGATGCCATGTTCTGTATTCTGGTTTAAAAGTCCCTATGTAGTCAAGGATGACCTGAAATTTCTGATCTTCCTGCTTCTACAGCATGTACCACCCCACCTGGTTTAATCTCTGCTGGGGATTGAACCCCAGGGATTCTTAAAAACTAGGTTAACACTCTGTCAACTCAATTATATGCTCAACTTTTATTTTTTTTTACTTTTGTTTTTTGGATTTGTTTTTTTCAAGACAGGGTTTCTCTGTATAGCCCTGGCTGTCCTGGAACTCACTCTGTAGACCAGGCTGGCCTCGAACTCAGAATTCTGCTTGCCTCTGCCTCCTTCCAGAGTGCTGGGATTACAGGCGTGCACCACTACCACCCAGCTATTTTTTTTTTAAAGATTTATGTGTTTATATTTTATGTGTATGTTCTGCTTGCATAGATGCCTGATGCTTAAGGAAGCCAGAAGAGGGCGCCAGATCTCTTGGAACTGGATAGCCTGTAAAATGCCATGCCTTTGCTGGGAACTGAACTGTGGTCCTCTGTAACACCCACAGGTGCTTTTAACCAATCCCTCCAGCCAACCCCTCCCCCCCCCACTTTTGTTTAATGTTATGTTGGTTTGTTTGTTGAGATGGTCTGGGCATGAAAGATGACTTAGCATAGGAAGGTACTAGCATCCAACCAAGCCGAGCCCTGAGATCCATCCCCGAAGCCCACATGATGAAAGGAGACAACTGAGTCCTGTAAGCTGTGTGCCATGGTACACCTCCCAGCCCACAAAACAAATGATATCTGTGTCTGTGACAGAGCATGGGCACACACAGGAGCAGCATGCATGAGGACACCTCACTCTGTAGCCTGGGCTGTCCTTGTGATCCTTTTACAGCAAGTCCTGCCTATCTTCAAGATTTACTTTTTTTTTTTTTAAAACCCAGGTTTGAATTATATACTGAATACTCCATCCACAGAGAAGCATATGTACCACATATGTGCCAGTTGCTAAGAGAGCATTGGATCCCCTGGAACAGGACTTATGTGCCTGCTGGTACAAAAGCAACCTGTTCTTAGCCAGTGAGCCCTATCTTTCCAGCCCCATTCTGTTTTAATTTTAGGAGTTAAAAAATTAGTAACAGTTTAACTTTAAAAAAAATGGTTTTATGTTTTACCTACAAATGAATCTGTGTCCCACACGTGTGAGTTACAGACAATTGTAAGTTGAAATGTGGATTCTAGGAATCAAACCAGGATCCTCTGGAAGAGGGGTCAATAATCTGAACCATTAAGCTATCTTTTCAGCTTCCCAACAATTTTCCTCTTGAGAATAGTTTTAGAAGGGCTGGGGATATAGCTCATTTTGTAGAGTGCTTGTTTACAATGCACAAAAACCACAGGATTGATCTCTAGCTCTGCATCAAATTAGGCATGGTGGTAGATTTAGGAGGCAGGAGAATTAGAAGTTCAAGACCTTTTTCAGCTACACAGAGTGAGGAAAACCTAAGTTACATGAGGCCCTATCTCAAAAAACAACAACAACAAAAACCTTATTCTAAGCCAGGTGTGGTGGTAAAAGAAAGCCTTTAATCCTAGCCCTGGAGAGGCAGAGGAGTTTCAGGTCTCTGAGTTTGAGGCCAGCCTGGCCTACATAGCAAGTTCTAGGTCACCTGGGCTACTAGTGATACCCTATCTCAACAAAACAAACACCACCACTAACAAAGCCTCATACCCTCACAAAAATAATTGTCCTGGAAACAGAAAGCTTTTTGTCAAAGTTTACAATATTTATAGCTAATAACATTCTTCTGGGTTGGCAGTTTACCTCTGGCCTTAAACTCATTTTACCTTGTTTGTTCTATAGTGATTGTTCAGTTCAACTGCAGTTACTTTCTTACCCTCTGCCTGCAGAAGGGCATCACAAAACACACCACTCTGCTGCTGGTGATGAAGCTGCAGAAAGGCTACCCGGAGGAATCGGGGGTTCCTGTACAGGATTTTGGAACTGGCAGGAGAGCACATGTTGTATTTGGTTAATAAACCTTCTAAGTTTTCCTGGTTCAGATTCCTGTGGGGAGATAACATATTTCAGAGTTATGATTATATCTAACTTATGTTTTTGTCTATGCAATGGCAGAGAA
This sequence comes from Apodemus sylvaticus, assembly GCF_947179515.1. Taxonomy (NCBI): domain Eukaryota; kingdom Metazoa; phylum Chordata; class Mammalia; order Rodentia; family Muridae; genus Apodemus; species Apodemus sylvaticus. The sequence goes on along the minus strand of NC_067476.1, from coordinate 65,256,988 downwards.
AATTTAAAAGCTAATGAGTTGAAGAAACACTAGCTGAGAAGTTACCGTGAGGATAATGTCAAGAAAGACTATTATGACAGGGTGAGTCTTGGCTATTCTGAAGTAGCATAGCTGTATTTATATTATTCAGATGACCTAACTTCTCAGAGACTCACTTTTCTAATGCATGAAATGGAAATAACAGTACTTACCTTGTAAGACTTCTAAAAAAAAATGTAAATAAGCTAGACATGGTGGAGTATGTCTAGAATTCCAGTTCTTGGGAAGGACAGGTAGTATGATCAGGAATTCAAGGACATCCATCCTCCCAGAATTAACTAATTCAAGGCCAGCGTAGGGTATATTAGACCCTGTCTCAAACACAGAACAAAACAATTACATGTCTGTAATTGAAGCAACCGAGAGGAAAAGGCAGGAGAACTTTGAGTTTGAGGCCAGCCAGCATGGGATACATGGGCGATTGACTCAAAATAAAATTAAATGAGTCATTACAGGCAAAATTGTTTAGTCTAGTGTGTGCCTAGCACAAAATAACACTCTTCCTCAAATGTCCGCTATCTTTATTACTCAATTTTTTTCATTCATATTAGCACCAAGACCCAACTCCTGTAGTGCCAATGATTGGCATTCTTCCTGAGCACCACATCTCAGTATACTCTGAATTTCACACTTTCAAAGACAATACTGCTAGCTATATAAGTGACTCTGGAAAGCCACATGCATTTTACTCTCACTTATTACACTAACCAGCAGAGGGTGCACAATCAAGACAAGACAGGATTTAGGAGGTCTTACATAGAAACCAAACTACTGTTGATTGACCAAAGTGAGCCAGACTGTCCTCATCAATTTGCGAAACTATGGACTTTGTGTCCCTGGTTAACTGCCTGGCTAACAGTGGAACAAGGAGTGGTAAGCGGTTGTCTCTTTTCCACCCAAATAAAATGAACATTCTGACTTAACACTTCTAGTTTGTGGGTGTGTGTATGTGCCATGACCACTTCCCCACCCCTACTCACTGTAGAACTGGATGTTCTTTTTCTGGTACGGTTATGTAGTTTTCTGTCAGGTAGCACTGAAGAGTCCAAATAGTTCACGCCAACTACCAGGAAAGAAAAGAGTAAATAAGTAGATTAAGAATGAGAAGTATCAGCTGGACTTGGTGATCCTATGTCTATAATCTTAGCTATTATTCAGGAGGCCAAGGCAGGAGTATTATATGTTTCAGACCAGCATGGCTAATTTCCATTCTCAAAATAGAATTTAATAAGGACTGATGGTATAGTTCAGGGGTAGAAGTCTTGCCTGGCATGTGTGAGGCCTTATACTGAGAAAAATGATCGGGGTGGGGGTGGGGTTGAGGGTGGAAGGGGCAGGGAGAGAAAGACTACTAATTTTCATCCCAGTCATAGGAAATGTAGACGAGAGCGAGGCCCCTGTTGCAAGGGTGTGGGAAGGATTTCCAAAACATCAATGCCTAGCCTTCTCCTCAAACCCAACCTGGAATTGTTTTGCAAAAGAATTTGTTCCTGTTGTCCTCAGTTTCCTCTGGTCCTCTTGTCCACTTGCTTGGTTTCCTCCTAATGTCCAGCTCAAGCCCGAAAGGTTGAGCAAAGCAGCACAGGTAAGCCAACAGCCTCAGCGATCCCCTCCCAATCCAGAAACAAGAAAATGAGGGTTAGTGGAGAAAAGAGCGACACAGAAGGCCCTGCAAGGCAGGTCACCCGGCACGCCTTGGGCCTCCAGGCCCAACTCCTTTGAAGAGGGATCTTCGGCGCGAGGGTTTCTGGGAATGGAGCAAGGAGCTACTGGAGGCCTGAAAACGGGACTGGCCCTCACGGACTCCGCTGGCTTTGGTCACAAGGGTTTTGTAGCTTCTCCTCGCCGTCCCCGGGCCGCTGCAGGTCTCCAGCACCCACATGCACTGGGCAGTGATGATGACGAGGGTCTAAGGCCACGCGGCCCGCGGCCCAGGCTACACACCGCGCGCTGCCATCCTCGCGCTCCGGGCGTCGAGGGTTCCTCGCTACTTCCTTCCTCCGCCTGCGGTCCCTCCGCGCGCCTGAATACGTCATCCTCATTGGACGGCCGCTCCTGGGAGAGCCAATCAGAGCAGGAGGGCGCTTTGGCGGGAGGCGAAGTATCGAGGGAGTTGAGGCTGAGGGGAGCGGTCCGGCTGCGAGAGGTAGGGCTCACGGGCCTGCTGGGAGGGATTCTTCTGGAATCTGCCTTGTCCCGGAGCACATGGAGGACGGGGCCAAGACTTCCGCTTAAGTAGGGAGAGCTTCGAAGCGGTTGAGGTGCGGTATTTTGTTTTTGTTGTTGCTGTTGAAGAGGCTGCAAATAACCTTTGTACTGGCTAGATCCTTCTAGACCTTTTGGAGAAAAAAACAAACATTCGTTTCTGCTTGCAATATTGCTACTTAAGATAGGTATTTTCTAAAACTAGAGAGGTCCGGAGGGGGAACAATCGCAGGACTGGTTTGTGACACCCTGCCCCGCACCCCGCCACCCAGACCACATGTATTCAGGTCCAGTCCTGAATCTCAGAGAAGTGGTGACTCAAGTTGTGGAGTGCCCCGTTTCTGACTAGAAACTTTTCAGGGATGGTACTAAAAACAATGATTTCAAAACAAACAAAAAGCCGGGCGTGGTGGCGCACACCTGTAATCCCAGCACTTGGGAGGCAGAGGCAGGCGGATTTCTGAGTTCAAGGCCAGCCTGGTCTACAGAGTGAGTTACAGGACAGCCAGGGCTACACAGAGAAACCCTGTCTCGACCCCCCCCACCCCAAAAAAAATACAAAACAAAACAAGCAAACAAACAACACCCCCCAAAATAAGACAGAAGTAGTTCAATGATTGAATTTCACTTGATAGATGCTTCCTTGGTTGCATTACTTGGCAGTGGTGAACCACTGAAAACTTTGAGGGGGGTGTCAGAATAAAGACTGGCCATACCAATTCTATTAAAACTAAAATTTAAAAATATGTGTGTATATGTCTCCGTGTGTGTGCCACTCATGTACAGGTGTCCACAGAGGCCAAAAGAGGGTGTTCAGTTCTCTGGAGCTAGAGCAACAGACAGTTGTGAATTATCATTTGTGGGTCTGGGAATTGAATTGTGGAAGACCAAGAGGTTCCCTTAATACTGAGCTATCTTCCCTAGCCCCCTTTTTTGTTTTTTTGTTTGCTTTTTCATTTGTTGGTTTAGTTGGTTTGGTATGGTTTTGAACCCTCCTGTCCTGGAACTTACTATGTAAATCAGGTTGACTTTGAGCCTACAGAGATATATTTGCCTCCGCCTCCGGAGTACTATTACACATTAGACCCCCTTCTTTTTTGTTTTATAAAATGATTATGTGTATGGGTGTTTTGCCTGATATATCTATGTATTATATGTGTGTCTAGTGCCCTTGAAGGCCAGAAGAGGGACTTAGATTTCCTTGAACTGAGTTACAGATAGTTGTGAGCCACCATGTAGGTGCTGGGAACCAAACCCAGGTGCTCTAGAAGGGAACTAGTGTTCTTAGTTACCGAATTATCTCTCCAGTCCCGTTGTTGTTGTTATTGTTGTTGTTGTTACTATTATTATTATTATTACCAGGATCTCATGTAGCCCAGGCCTTGAATTTGCAAAGTAGTCAAAGAAGACAGTGAACTTCTACTCTTCCTGCTGGGATGATAGGCATTTGCCACAACACCTACTTTATGAGGTGTTGGGAATGGAACTCAAAGCTTCATTCATGCTAGGCAAACTCCTGATCCTTCTGCCTCCTCCACTTTCCAGATGCTAGGATTACAGGCATGTGCACTACAATGCCCATTTTTTAAAAGATTTATTTATTTATTTATATGAGTACACTGTAGCTGTCTTCAACCATACCAGTAGAGGGCGTCAGATCCCATTATAGATGGTTGTGAGGTTGCTGGAATTCAGGACCTTTGGAAGAGCAGTTAGTGCTCTTAACTGTGGAGCCATCTCTCCAGCCTGCCCATTTTAATAATCCATTTTTCTTTGTTTTTTTTAAAATTGCATTTTAATTAGTGTTTATATGTGTGTGGCTGCATATGCCAGTGTGAGTTGCAACCAAGGGACAACATGTGAGAGTCAGTTCTCTCCTTCCACCATGAGGGGCCTGGGAATCAAAATCAAATTGCGGTATGACAAGCACCTTGAGCCATCTCATTTAAAAAAAAGTGTGTGTGTGACCTGTGAACCATATTGCATTCAGTACTCAAGGAAGGGAGTAGAAGCTTTAGATCCCCTGTAACTGGAGTTCTGAATGACTTTGAGTCACAGTGTGTGTTCTGGAAATTGAATATTGGTTCTCTGCAAGAGCAGCCCGTGCTCTTAACTGATGAGCCATGTCCCCAGGCCAACAGTTTATTCTTAACGAGTTTATACTATATGCTAGACATCTTTTTTTTGGTTTTTTGGATTTTTGGATTTTTTTCCCCCCGAGACAGGGTTTCTCTGTGTAGTCCTGGCTGTCTTGTAACTTACTCTGTAGACCAGGCTGGCCTCGAACTCAGAAATCCACCTGCCTCTGCCTCCCAGAGTGCTGGGATTACAGGCGTGCACCACCACTGCCCGGCTATGCTAGATACCTTTAGAAAACATTTATGTTGCCAGGTAATGTGGAGAAAGAGGAACATTCTTCCATTGCTAGTGGGATTACAAGCTGGTACAACTACTCTGGAAATCAATTTGGTGGTTGCTCAGAAGACTGAACTATCTGAGGACCCAGCTATACCACTCCTGGGCATATACCCAGAAGATTCTCTGTCATCCTGGTACTTTGTAGGTTGAAGCAGTAGGGTTGCTGGAAGTTCAAGGCCATCTTGAGTTTTATTCTGGTAGGAACTATATATAGCAAGGTCTGACTGAAAAGCAAAAGTGACTTTTATGTGTATTTTTATTCTTACAACAGATTTGTATGTGTTGTGATATGTGATGCACAGGCACACAGGCTAGAGAAGAACATCCAGTGTTCTGCATTATCACTCCCTGATTTACTTCCCTAAGTTTGGACCTGGGTTGGTGACCAGCAAACTGTAGTGACCCTCTGGGCTCCCCACTCCTATCCATAGGCATTCATATAGCCATGTCTGGTTCTTTACATTGGTGCTGTAATCCTCATGGTTGAGCAGCAAATGAACAGTTATCCACTGAGCCATCTCCCCAGTGAGAGATAGATATTTCCATTTTATAGCTAAGGAAACTGAGGTTCAGATATTATGTCAGGTAGTGGTGCAGGCATCGGAACTAGTGTACTTGTACAGATGTAGCTGGAAGCCAGCGGTTTGACTGTAGTCTCTTTTCTTAGTATATTACCATTATAGATATGAAAGCTTTATGAAGATACACTTTGCAGCAGCCAATAAGAACACACACCTTTTATCCTAGCACTCAGGAGGCAGACACTGGGGGAATCTCAGTGAGCTCAAAGCCAGGTCTAGATATCAAGAGTTCTAGGCCAATCAGGGCTACATAATGAAACCCTGTCTCAAAAAATAAAATAAATTAAATTAAAAATAGGGCTAGAAGAGGTCATAGTGGATACAGGCACTTACCACCAAGATAATGACCGAAGTTTAATCCCCTGGGCTCACATGGAGGAAGGAGAGAGCTGATTCCTGCAGATTGTTCTCTGACCTGAATCTGACTGCTGTGGTGCATGTGCACTCAAGTACACACAAGTGAATCTAAGTACAAACATAGAAGAAGAAACCTCCTAACTCATCTTCCTGTAGTAACTAGTGAATAACTGATACCAGTTTTATCAGGTGGTAAAACACCTTCAGCCCTATCAGAAAACAGGCTCAGGGCTTTTGAGTTTGAGGATAGCCTGGGGTAGAGTGAGATCCTGTCTTAAACAAAACAAAACAACCTCTCCACCCAAGAAAAAACAAAATCCAACAAACACAACCCCTTCCCTCGTAAACTTTAAAGGAGTTCAGAGGAAAACCCCTATAATATTTTATTTAAGTCAAATAAAAAGGCCAGGTAATTTTGAGTTGACTAAAAAATAGCATTCTCTTAATTATTTTAATGGACGATATTCTTAACTGTTCTAAAGACTTTGTTTATTGGATTCTGCTTATTGTCCCAGGCAAACAAGTATTGTTTTGATGGGAAGATAAAGCTGTTTCTCAACTGCTTAGTGAATTCTGCTTTCTTTTAGTTTAGAGCAGAGAGGTTAACAAACTATTAACTAGTCTAAGCATTTATTTTCTTCATTAGCTTTAATTCAATTAAACCAAAACAATGAAATTGAGTTTGTCTCAGATATTTCCTGCCATCCCAGTCAGCATATAGTCCTGTTTCTGGGATTTCTCCTTCCTTCTTTCCTGGCTTCCTTTGGGAAAATGCTTTTGGGAAGAAAGCAGCAAACCAAACCGTAGCAGGTAAACAAAGTAAGCTCTTTTCTGTTTTCCCACCCAGTTAAGTAGGGAAAAGGGAATAAGACCCTCATCAAAGAGAACTGAGGCTTAGGCGTGCCGTTCTAAAATGCTTTGTTATTCCGCCCCCCTCCCCCCAGCTCTGCAGTAATTCCTCAGAGATTGTATAGTCTCCACTTTAAATATATATATATATAAATAAAAAAAATATATATATAAACTTCCTCGTCTTTCTCTCCCCCCCCCCTTTTTTTTTTTAATTTCCTATAATAAAGTTTCCTATTGGATAAGGTCAGCTCCCTGATTTATGCCTGGTTCCTATTGGAAGCTCGTAGGGGCTGACATCACTTAGGAAGGCTAGGGTAGGGCTGCCAGATCAGTTTGTCACCACCCAGGCTCTCTTGCCTTTGGCTGGATGCAACTTCCATTTTAGGTGTTGGATCTGAGGGGAAAAGGGGAGAGAGAGAGAGAGAGAGAGAGAGAGAGAGAGAGAGAGAGAGAGAGAGAGAGAGAGAGAGAGAGAGAGAGAGAGAGAGAGAGAAAGGGGGAGAGAGAGAGCGCGAGCAAGAGGGAGGGAGAGAGAGAGACCGACACGGAGGGAGAGGAGAAAGGCAGGAAAGATCGTGGAACGAGGAAGAGGAAGAGGCGGCGAACCTCGCTGGATTTGTCTTTCTCAGCACATTGGTGAAGCTTTAGGTTTGTTTCTTAAAGGACTGGCTTTAGAAGTCCACATTTGAGGTATGTGCTTTTAAAATTGTTTCCCTTTTATAAAATGTGTGTATAACTAGTTGGGAAAGGGATAATTCAAGTGGAATTTTTTTCTTGATGGTAACTGGAGAGACTTTTAAAAGGGCGAGAAAGCCTGTTAATGCTGACGGTGAATTTTAATGAGTTATTTTTTTCTACTTTTAATACTTTGGAGGTTTCTTGGAATTTTATTTATTTAAGGAAAAGGTATGCTGTACAAGACCTGGAATCAAACTTCTAGGTCTAATACCGGAAGCTGGTTAGAACCAGGGGTAGAAGTTGTGTAAATTACATTTTTGTGTGTACTTTTATATTATTTTTTTTCCCTAGATTTAGCTAACATACACTTTTCTCAGAGCTCAAAAAAGTCGTTTCTTTTTTGGCATGTTGTGTGTGGGTTGGGAAAGGAATTTGTCCTGGTTGGAAGCTAGTTGTACAGATGGCTCTTACCATGTTTCTGAACTTTTAGCCCCCTCACCTTTGAATTTGTAGCAGAGGAAAGTTACAGGAAGCTTTCGAGTTTCAATGGTATTGTTTTTTTCCTTCTGAACGTGAACAGCCAGAAGGGTTTCAGCTCTGCAGTTCTTGGGTGTGACCCTCTTTCACTTTTCCAGGTGTGGTAGTGGGTGGGAGCCGCTGTCGCCTGCTTAGGAGTCTCTTTGCTTTGCCTTGTGAAAACAAATAGATCTATGTTGAGTTGCCACTCCTTCCTTCCTTCCTTCCTTCCTTCCTTCCTTCCTTCCTTCCTTCCTTCCTTCCTTCCTTCCTTCTTTTCTTTTTGTACTAAAAGTCCTTTTAATGACACAGATTTGTGAAAGTGTTGTGTGTTAGCAGATATGATAGTGTTTGGCCCTTCAAGGGATAAGGAAATCCTAATCATGATTTCTGTTGACCGGAGTCGGCAGAACACCTGAAAGCCTTTTTTATTTCTTTTGGTCTTTGAAAGGTCTGTAGGTTGTGAATAGACTGGTGAAGAGAAACCACTTAATGAAAACTTGGAGTTTGCAAAGTGCATTTGAGAAAGCATAAACGGAATTTTATTTTTAAGCCACTGGAAAGATGCTTTTTTAGAGGTGTCTTTTGTTTGTTTGCTTGGTCGATTAACTTACCCTTAAGTTAAAACACTGTTAAAGCTAAAGGTCTGTGACTGGTTCATGTTTTATAACTGACCTTAAGATTTGCTTGGTTTTGATTTTTGTATATACATCTTAGAAATGTACAGATCCTAGATAATTATATAGCCAACTCATCAGTAGCTAGAAAATAGGCACTTTTAAAATGGGAATCAGTATGGAAATTAAAGCTGGAATATTGTTTTAACTGTAGCAAGATGGGTCTTAATGTGTAAGCTTCTCATTACCTTTAAACTGATAGGAATCTTTAGTCTTCTGATTTCATAGTCCCTCCCCTGTTCTTTTTAGACTAGAACATTTCCTTCAATATTTTTCTACAGGGAAGACATGCCTTGCAAGATGGTTTTGCCCTTGTGCGGTTGTGGCTTCAGGAGGAAACAAGTTTTGTTCCTCTTTTCCTTTCCATATAATTTAGGCAAGGATTACAGAAAAAAAATTGATGTGTGGACCTCAGAATTAAAATAAGTAATTTAAAAGAAAGAAAAAAAAGACACTATGTACAGTGTGTTGAGCTATAGTTCTCATTTCCAATTTTTCAGTTTTCCTTTGAAATGCTTTTCCAAGTAGGTTTCTAAGTGTGTCTTTGGAGGGTTGGTCTGTTGCTGCCAGAGTGTCGGTTTCTCACTCAACCTTTAGGGGGAGGGATGAGAGTCTGAAGGAGGAGTACAAAGGCAGTTTGAAAATAGGTTCTGGATGACTGCTGGTGATCTGGGTCCGGCTTGGAAACTGGGCTTTGTGTAGCCGTGTTGTGCAGCATTAGGGTCCAGGATTATTTACAAACTAAGGCATTGTTTGCCCTCCCGTTTAGTACAAAGCCTTTTGAGGTGATAAGATGGAAGATTTTTTTCACCTTCTCTCGTCCTTTCAGGAATCATAGGAGAGGGTACAGATAAGTAAATCTTTTATTTTGCTATTATTTTTATTTTCTGTGTTTCTTATTTTGGTTTTGGGGTGAAAATGATGACAAATGAGTATGAATTGTACAGATTTTCTTTCCTTGTTTGCTTTATATTCAATTCAGTTAGTTTCTTTGTTATGTGAGTAAGGTCTGTGTTTCAGGTGTGTATGGTTGGTTAGAGTTCTAGTGCCTTTCTTAGAATTCCAGTATGGACATCCAGGGGGGTCAACATGGTCTCAGCTAGTCTAAAATTGGGACTCTTGGAGATCTTAGAAAGGGGAAAGCTTCCTGTAATCACGTGCCAGCCTTAGGTTTATCAAATAATTGTTCCTTAGGGATAGATGAGACAGAATGCAGGCAGATAAATTTGGCTTAGATCACTATCAATTGCAATATCAAAATATTTAGCTATGTATAATTTATTGCTTTCTATTGTGGTAGGTGACAGCCCTCTGCTAGTACCTTCTAGGTCTTCCCGTCCCCTCCCCTCCCTGCCATTGTTTTATTTTACTGTGTGCTAAGCATTTTACACTGACTACTTAATCTCTAATAACCATTTTTTAAAAATGAATTTGAAACAAAGAAGCTGGGGGTGGCTGAACATCTCATTATTTAAATGGTGGAGGTCAAGATTAACTCTGGTCTGATTGACTACAGAGTCAATGAATTTAACCAGGGGTACATTGCCATTACCCAAAGAGAATGGACATAACAGCTGGGACTAAAATAAATGAAGCAGGCAGGAGTGTTTTAGTAGTTACTTACAGGTACCAAGTTTGGATAGTATATGTAAAAGACAGGTTTCCTTAGAGTAAGCGAGAGCTGAATATGCTGGCACAGATATCTTAGCCCTAAAAGCCAGGATCTTATCATGTACATGCCACTGCTGTCCCATTGGTCCCTTTTTTCCCATTTGCAGTGCTGGGGATTGAACTTGGGGCCTCACACAGATTAGGCAAGTACTCTGCCACTGAGCTCATCACCAGTCCTGCATGCTTATTTGTTTATTTTGAGACAGGGTTTCTCCATGTAGTTCTGGTTGTCCTGGAACTCTGTAGACTAGACTGGCCTTGAACTCACAGAGATCTATCTGCCTCTGCCTCCCAAGTGCTGGGACTAGTGGCATGCACTACCATATCTGTTGCTCTTTATTTTTAACTTCTTGGATTTGCCTCAATCTTCATTTGCTTATTAGTGAAATTTTATCTTCCGGAAAATTTTCAGCTCTTTGGGTTGAATAAGAAGCTTGCAGGAGGTAGTTGTAATAAATGTCTTTATCATACTGTATTAAAAATTATCTTTCACTCGAGCTGCTGTGTGTGTAGGTACTATCTTATCTCTCCCTTCATTACCTATTGTAGTGTCTGCTACAAACTGAGGTGCTCAGTAAGCCTTGTTTAATTAAGGTACTCGATGGGCATTAGTGGGGACTGAGAAGACTTAAATGGAGACAGGAATCAGAACAACATGAATTAATTGCATTCCCATGTAATTTTGACACTTTCACTGTAACCTGTAGTCTAAGTTTATTATTCCTTTCCATTTTTCTGTTTACATGTATCTCATTGTGTGAGGTAGGGAGGACAGGCACCTGTTCCTGCTGAGGCCAGGTGTGTGGAAGTCAGGACAATTAGGGCATGGGAGAGAATCTGTTCTTTTTGCATGGTTAGAACTCAAGTCTGCTTGGTGTCAAGTTCCTTTATCCTTGACATTTCACTAACCCAAACTAATCATTTATTTGAGGTGAAATCTCATGTAACTGAGGATCACCTTCAATTTGTGATCTCTTCTGACCCTTCTTCTGAATGCTGGTGCTATAGACATGTGTCACCACAACTAGCTTCTTTTAAACAAAGTTTCTGGGGATAATGGAAGATCTTTAAAGTTTAGCTTTTCTTTGCTGTCAGTCTAAAGACCAGTATAAGAAGTAAGGTGCATTTATTTCATAGCTTAGGCAGCTGTTGCCTGCAGTCAGTGAAGGTAGCCTATCCACTCTCTGGGGAAAAACATGGAGAGCAGCTTGGGTCAGTGGTTTATACACCACCAACAAAAACACAAAGATCTTGGGATGATAGTTTTTGATTATGAGTATTCAAAGAAAATGTAGTTGATGGCATTTTTTTTCCCTTGAGTTTGAGACAGGGTCTCCTGTAACATGGCTGATCTTCAACTCTTAATCTTTCTCTCTGCCTCCCTACTATGCTACTGTGAATTATAGGACTAGACTGCTACACTTGATATCATGTGTTCCTTTTTTTGCTGGAGATTGTGTAGGGTGTGTGTGTGTGTGTGTGTGTAGGATTAGCACAGGATAGAACACACATGGTGGCTCACAACCATCTGTGTAATTCCAGTTCCAGAATATATGAGATCTTCTGGCCTCTGTGGGCACCAGGTATGCATGGTACACATATATACATGTAGGCAAAACACCCATACACATAAAATAAAAATCAACAAATCCACATTACATGAAGATGAAATGGGAATTGATTGACCTAAAAGATGTAGCTGCCTCCAAGGTTTCCAATACAGCACTGATAGAACAGGAACACTGTCCTGCTTAGAATTAAAAGGGGAAGCTAAAATATGACTGATTTGTCTGATTTGTATTTAGTTGTGTAATTATTTTTAATTATATTTTTGAGACAGAGTCTCAAGTAGCCCAGGCAGACTTTGACCTTGCCTAGGTCTTCCTAAAATCTGGACAAGCCGATTGAGTTATCTAGTCTTTTTTATTTATTTATTTATTTTAATAGGATCTTTCTGTTTTAGAGCCTGGGCTGTCATGGATTCTAGGTTTTTTTGTTTTGTTTTCTTTTGCTTTTTTGTTTGTTTGTTTTTTTTTTTTTTTGGTTTTTCAAGACAGGGTTTTTCTGTGTAGCCCTGGCTGTCCTGGAACTCATTCTATAGACCAGGCTGGCCTAGAACTCAGAAATCTGCCTGCCTCTGCCTCCCAAGTGCTGGGATTAAAGGCATGCACCACCACTGCCCCGCTGTCCTGGATTCTGTAGATCAGGCTAGCCCCCAAATTTAGAGAGATCCTCTTACCTCTATCTCCTTAGTGTTAGGATTAAGGATAAGTACTACTATGTTCTGCTTCCTCTAGTCATAAAGAGTTTTTTTCAAGTGCTGATCATTGCTAGGTAATCTGGTTAATGTTTTCACGTATCCTGTCCGATGGTTGGGGAAAGTTGTGTTTACAGTTTTTACTTCAAACATACAGAATTTTGCAAGAAAATTTTCAAGAATTACATTTACTCTTATTTACTCCCATTCACCCAGCACCTGTCACTTCTGTTTTGCTTCAGATATTTTAACTGCTGCATAGTATTTTTTAATTTACTCAACCAAAAAAGTAATTTCCTACTGAGCACTTTCCCCCAGTGTTATAAGGCAAAGTAGGATAGCACAATCGATGCTTAAAAACCATTGAAAGGAAAATCTTTTTTTTTTTTTCTGGGATTAAAGGTGTGCGCCACCACCACCTGGTGGAAAACTTTGTAAAAGAAAGTCCTGTTTAAAAAGAAGCTGAAGCCAATCTTGCTTGGATTTACCCTGGGATTTACCCTGGGACAAATTGCTTAGTCACTGTTTATCCTGGTCTTTTCTCTAAGATGGTAATAATTTTAATAATTTCTGTGGAGATGTATCTCAGGGTGCTTGCCTAGCATGCTCTAAGTTCTAGGTTTGAGCTCTTCTAATGCAGAAACAAACAAACAAAATGTATTAACTCTTAACTTTGTATATAGGGTTGTCATTACAATTGGTTTGCTATTTAAAATTCATAAAAAGGTATATAGCTCATAGTAATACTTTGAGTTTGTTTGCCATAGAACACTGAATAAACATTTGTCTGGTTGGACAAGATGTCTTTTTTTTTTTAAAGATTTATTTATTTATTGTTATATGTAAGTATCCCTCTTCAGACACACCAGAAGAGGGCATCTGATTTCATTACGGATGGTTGTGAGCCACCATGTGGTTGCTGGGATTTGAACTCAGGACCTTCGGAAGAGCAGTTAGTGTTCTTACCCACTGAGCCATCTCCAGCCCCAGACAAGATGCCTTTTATAAAAAGTTTTTTTTTTTTTTTTTTTTGAGACAAAGTTTCACTATGTAGCAAACTTGCTTATACTCAAAATCTCCTGCCTCAGTCTCCCAGTGATAGTGTTACAGACCTGTTCAAGCCTCTCATATTCTGTTAACTTTAAGAAACATTTTATTTTGGTAGTGAGCAGCAACTTTTGGGGAGTTGTGGAGGTGGGGGCTCAAAAACAGTGTTCACTCTTCCGGAAAGGGAGAGTTTAGTGATAATTTTTTCAAAGACTTTAGAAGAACTGCAAGTTATTCCCGTCCTTTTGTGACCAGCGGAAACAGAACTCTGTGTAAATGTAATTTGATAAGAGTGGATTGAGAAGGGTTTTGATTGGGCTTGTTATTGTCAACTTGAACCAGATTTTTGTTTTCTGGCTTTCACTATGTATTCAAGGGTGACTTGGAACTTCAACTAGGCTGCCCTCAAACTTTTGAAGAGCCTCCCACCTCTGCCTCTCCCCCCTCCAGTTGCTTGGATTACAGGTATGTACCACCAGCAGCCCCTCTTTTTTGGTCACAATTCATTTTGAGCCAGATTCTTCACATCAAGCTTACCTAGCCAGGAGTTTATAAGCTAATGCTGTTATATAAGTGTGCGTACACTTAGGAAACAAAGGCAGGCTTTTGCTATGATTTGTATTGAAATGGGCTCCCTCTTTTTTTATTCAGGAAACACTTTACCTGTAGCCCATATTTATGGACATTTGTAAAATGTAACTTGTAAAAATTTTGATTTCATGAATGCTTCCTGTGAAAAGTGCGCTAAGAGAAGTCTGTTTTCATATGAAGAAAAGAAAAGCCAAGTTGGGCTTGGAGGATGTGTGCATATCTTAGATGTAGCCCTGTCTGGAAGGAAACTTGTAGCTTTCCTCCAGTCTAGAATTTTCCTTCTCTCCATCTTACCTCTCACCTTTCTAGATAGGGCCTTGCTATGTAGTTTTTTGTTGTTGTTTTGTTTTTGTTTTTTGTTTTTGTGATGTAACCTATGTTACTAGGGTTCTGAATAGTATTTCTTTGGTACTCTTTAGCCTTGTGTGATAGCTCCCTTACCCAAATTCTTACATTTTTAGTCTAGATTCTTTACTGTTTCAGGTGATTCTTCCCCATTGGCTTGCTTTCCATTTTCTGTATTCTTTCTTTTAAGTTGATGGTCTTCTCAAGATTAATCAGTTGTATTGATGATAAAGAGAAGTGTAGGATATAGCTTCTGGTTTCTTAGAGTTAGAATGACATGAAGGCACATCTAATAATTCAACTAGTGCCCCTCCCCGCCACCCTATGAGTTTCTCTGTGTAACCCTGGCTGTCTCAGGTTGGCTTTGAACTCATTGAATTCATTAGCCTTTGCCTCCCACTTATTGGGATTAAAGACATGTACCATCACACCCAGCCCTCAGTTTTTATCTTTAATTTTTTTCCAGATCTCATCTCTTTCCTAATTAGTTATTCGTAGCTCAGCCAATAGTAGAGCAAAAGAAATTTACTTTCCCCAGAATAAATGACATTTGTATTTGTGACCCATGTTGTTCTGTATTGAAATGGAGAAGTACATTTCTTACAGTTGAATGAGAAGATGTTTGTTTGAAGAAGCTTATATTTTAGGAGACCAGAATTTATTCTGATGTTTGAGGTCATAGACATTGTTATAGAAAGTAGGTCAACTTTTCAGTACCTTTATCAAAGCACCTGCAGTTCCCATTTCATTGCAAGTGAAGTAAATCTCATTGAATAGGTAGCTGGTGTGTATATTCAGTCTACTTTTAAAATAGAGGAGTCTATTTTAAAAGGGAAATTGATGCCAATCTGATTTCTCTCCTGCTTCTTTGTTGGAATGGGGGAATTCTGTAACCTTTCTGCTGTTCTTTCCTCTGCTGGCTTTGTAAACTAGGACACAGTTAGGCACTCGAGTACTTATCCTGCTGAAGGTCAGCCAAAGGAGGAGGAAGAGGTATATGGCTGTAGGTGTATAGAAGTCCCCAATCATAGATGGACCTAAGGGTCACAGTTAGAAAAACAAGTAGAGAACCTGGTATGACACATGCCTGTAATCCCAGTATTTTGAGGAAACTGAGGCAGGAAGATTGGGAGTTTGAAGCCAGCCTATGCTTCAAGGTGGACCTTGCCAAAAATATCAATAAATAGGACTGGTTAGATGGCTCAGTGGGTAAGACGCTTGCTGTCAAACTTGATGACTTCTGTTGGTGTGCCTTATGGCGTAGGTTCCCACACATATACATGCATATACAGAATTACTGTAAAATAATAAAAAGGAGCTAGTTATGGTGCATGCTTAAGAAATGGAGAATGGAGGGCCGGGAATTACCTTATTGTTGGTAAGTGGTGAGTTAGAGGTAAGCATGGGAAACATGAGACATTGTCTCAAAAACAGCAGATATGCAACCAACTAAACAAAGAAGTCTTAAAAACAAAATGAAAGTTGGCTTCTTTTTCTTTCTTTCTTTTTTTTTGTTTTTGGTTTTTGGTTTTTGGTTTTTGGTTTTTTCGAGACAGGGTTTCTCTGTGTAGCTCTGGCTATCCTGGAACTCACTCTGTAGACAAGGCCAGCCTCTAACTCAGAAATCCGCCTGCCTCTGCCTCCCAAGTGCTGGGATTAAAGGCATGTGCCACCACTGCCCGGCTGGTTTATTTTTCTAAAATTTAACTGTATTCATTGAACATGAGAAACATCTTTACTCAAAAGAAGGCAGGTATACATGCAGTTCTAGCACCTGAGGCTAATGCAGGAGGATAGAAGATGGGAACTAGCTGGGCTAGATATCAAGACTCTTTCCCAAAAGCAAAACAGAAAAGACCAAAATAAAACAAAGAAAACAAACAAACAAGCAACAAACAAAAAGATAAGGGTTGAGGATGTAGTTCAGTAGTAGAGCATTTGCCTGGCATAAACAACTTCCTGGATTTGATCACTACATGCACAAAAAATGCTGTATGCCATGTTCTAGTGTATACTAATAATCTAAATTGACTTAATGAGTATATAAGCTCATATGTAATTCTGCTGAAAAAAATATTAGTACATAGGATGTAAGCTTTAAGGGGCCAAGGGGGCAAAATTTGTGTGTGTGTATTTTTTGCTGTTTGTCTGTCTATAAACACACAAATAAGAGTTTCATGAAGCCTCGGCTATCCCATGAACTCCTAATTCTTCTGGCTTCATGTCTCAAATGCTGAGGATTATTATATGAGTGATCAAGGAGGGCTTATTTGTAAGGTGTATTTGGAAGAGAACAAAAGAAATGAGTAGTCATACACAGGAGAGGAGTAGAGAAGGCACAGACCTAGGTTGGCCCCTGCTCAAGAGAGATGGTTGGGGTGGATAGCAACAGAGACCTACCTGTCTGGGCTGCTTTATACTGAAGGATAGAGTAACTGGTACAGGATCCTGCAGATCCTACAGAGTACAAAGAAAAATTGTGTTTAGGTCTATGGAGACAACAGCTGTGACTGGTGTTTTGTATGTTCCTTCCAACTTGAGGCAACAGCTGTCCCAGCCTCTTTCTCTCTTTGTAGAAGCTCTGAGAGTGAATGATTTCCATATTAGCCCATTCTGTATGGGTTGTCTTGGAGAATCATAAGACAAGTGCAGTTAGAATAAGTTTATATTCGGTTGTAAACATCAAAGATTTTCTTCTTATCTATATAGTTGTCTAGGAGAAGGTGAAATTGCAGCCCAGCTCTGGTACAGTTTCTTTTTGTCTATATTTGTTGGTTTTGTTTAAGAGTTTTTAGATCACCACTTACCTGTTGCTGCTACTTGTGCTCATTTCACCAAAAATTCCTGGGCTTTTTTTTGTTTTGTTTTGTTTTGTTTTTGGGACAGGATCTCTCTGCATCTACCTTCCTGGAACTCACTGTGTAGAGCAGTCTAGCCTGGAACTAAAAGAAACCAACTGCCTCTGCTGGGATTTAAGGCATGGGCTACCATAGCTGGATAGGAGTTCCTCCTTCCTCCTCTTAATGTTGGGGTTTGAAGGTTCAGGGAATCTTTTCCTGAGACTGGAGAATTAGTCACTGTTATCATATCCATATCTATCTTTCATATCAGTGGTGATTATCCTTGTTAAGTAACCTTAGGGCTCTATTTCCTTTTCCAGGTACGTAAGTTTAATTTATTAGGGATCATCAAAGCACATAGTGAATACGTTTGCTTGGTTGATTTTGATGGAGCTGAAGAATAACCAACTATTTGGTAATTTGGTGTTCTTTGGCAACCCATATAGCAAAGTCAGATAATACCTGATTACCAGAGGACCTGTGTCACTCACAGGGTCCTTCTCAAGATTTTTGGTTTAGCAAGTTTGTTAGAGATATTTCTCCCCTACCCTGGACTCTGAGTGTATGTGTGTCCTCCAGTTTTTACCATAGTCCAGGTTAGTTAGTCTAGTTTTCCTTTTTGAGCCTCCCCAGGCTGGGTTTAACCTGTAAGAGCGAGTGTACTCAGCTTTCCCTTTCTTTCCGTTAGAGGCTTTAGACCTGGCATTTGACCTGGTTACTCATTGGTTTGCCCTCTAAATACAGTTACCTGGTTGTCATCCTGTGCTTGGTATTAACATCTTTACTGTTGACTAAGGAACACTTCAATTACCTTCTCCTAGCTGTAGCATTATGTGGGAAGAACTCTAGGTAATTACAGATTTCTGCAAGGTTTCCAAGTTACTTTGAGTAACTAGTTGATGCTTATTTTTCCAGCATATTAGATGGTGAAGGTACTTATGATTGTTATGGCTGTATCATATTATGCTGTTCTTTTCTTGTTTTTTCTTTCTTATTTTATTGTTTTTTTTTTTTTTAGCCTAAATCTTTACTTACAATTTTCATAGAAATGCTTTTCTCC
Source organism: Apodemus sylvaticus (assembly GCF_947179515.1). NCBI lineage: Eukaryota > Metazoa > Chordata > Mammalia > Rodentia > Muridae > Apodemus > Apodemus sylvaticus. Next base: position 65,238,854 of record NC_067476.1, on the reverse strand, counting down.
ATAGCTCTTTAAGGACATTTTGCTACCCATTTGGTCTCAAACTAGAAGTTAAAGTGACTTGCTTGGAAAAATATCAGCAATAGCTCTTGCTGTTTCAATTTCTGGGTATTCCTCATTTATTATCAACAAGGCTAGAAACATCTAGAGTTCATGAATGCTAGAATGAAGAAGATTTAGGACTTGGCTTCTTTTACAGTAGAATATGGAACACGTGTTTAGGAATTTGGCATAGACTTTCATTCCTTGCAGGAAATTAAAACATTTACAATGTTGTTACTTCTGCAGTGTAAATAGGTAGGCATGTACTCCAGCAAGCAGCTAACAAGTCCATAGGCAGTGAGCCTGGTAGCAAGATACTCTTCCTTATAGGTACTGAGTCTCAAAAAAAAAAAAAAAATTAAAGCTGAACTTGTTGACATAGATCTGTAATCCCAGCAATCAGGAGGATCACTGTGAGTTTGAGACCAGCAACAAGCAAACTGGGCTATGTACTGAGAGTTAGTCTAAGCAAAACAAACCAAGCAAAGGATTTAACGTTATGCTGCTACAGGCATCCTATACTTAAGTCCACGTTTTCAGAGTTTCTAATCCAGACTGCGTAATGATCTGAACTGTTTAGTGGGCAGTAAAACAGGCCCAAATGTATTTTCTGACTACTGCCCCTTTTGTCAAAGGAATGTTGTGGTTAGATTGTCAGGAACAGATCACATGATTTTCTACAGACTGTGAGAATCACTACATAGCATTTTTAAAAATATGAATTCCCAAATGATTGTGATCCCTCAGGGTTGAGCTCTCATGTGGGTGGGTATTTAATTGAACTGAGCAGACTGGCTTGTGGTGGGAGACATGAGGTGGGGGCTGGTTAATTTGAAATTATCTACTTGAGTGTTACTCAGTATTGTTTTTGGGTTCCATGTTAATCCAGATTTGAAGGTTACTTCAATATATAGCATGGTGTGGAGAACTCAAGTTGTCTGCTAAGAGGAACTTTTAGACCACGTCTTCATTTCCCTCTTGCAATTTTGAAATTGTGGAACAAATTCAAGAGAGGATGTTAGCATTGAAACCCCAGCTGTACAATTTGTTTAAAACTCACAGGAAGGGCTAATTTACTTCCTGTCTGAAAGGGAAATGCTGGCTTCCTTAACTTCCTTCTTGGCTAACTCTGGTTAACTTGGGATATGGGTGGGGGAGGGGAGGAGTTGGTTCCCCCACCCTCCCCCCTTTCAGTGCTGCAGAACACCTCATGCGTGCTAGGCAAGTGTTCCTCCTGAACACTCTGGATGGTCTACCTTCAGTCTGTGCCACCGGCCTCCACCTGGTTACCCAAGCTATAAGAAACAGTTTCCATCATGTTTCTGTTTAGTTTGTGTTCTCCTTTGCCTCTGGTGTACATTGCTGTGGTTTGGGGCCGGGGAGTCCTGTCCTAAGGTTGTTTTGCAGTTCAGGAATGCTTCCTGTCCCTCAGACATGATTTTGCATTGAGCCTTATTTGTGTACACTCCCCTGCATTCTCTGAGATTTGAAAATAGACTTGGAGGGCAGAAACTGAAATCCATTTGACACTGAAAGGTATATTGTAGAGAGACTTAAATTGGACAGAGGGAGTGGATGACAAAAGTTTCTTATTTTTAAATTGAGCCAAGAGAGCATTCCAAGTGGAGCCAGTTGGCACTCTTCCTGCTATTTTAGTCCGGCTTCTCCTTCCCACTGGCGGTCAATTGTATTAACTGTTTGATGTGAGTTTGAACTATGCTCTGGGGAGGAGGGGAAGGGAAGGGAGGGAAAGTCGTGGAAACAGCTGGTGTCTTTATCAAACCCTCTCAATTATTCTTCGTAAAGATTATTCTGGAGCAAGGGGTGGCCCAGGAATTGTACTTGGATAGTGGAGTGGCAGTGTCTTCTCAGACACTCCATACTCTGGATGTTGGCTACTTGGGATTGGGATGTACCCTAACTTTGTGAGACACATTCTTTTCTCCCCTCCGTTTGCCTTCCAAGTGCTCCGATGGCTTGGGTTTTTTGTTTGTTTGTTTGTTTGTTTTTTTGGTTTTTTTTTTTTTTTTTTTTTGAGACAAAGTCTCAAGTAGTCCAGACTAACTTTGAACTTTTGAATTCATCCTACCTCCATCTCCCAAGGGCAGGGGTTATGTATGAGAGCCACCACTCCTGACCTCCTCTCTCTCATTCTTTGGCTTTGGAACATGATTCGGGATGAGAGATGGCAAAAGAGATTCATCCTCATACAGCCCTGGGCCCTTCAGGGATGTTCTCTTTAACTTCCCTTTGGTTGAGTTTTCTAAATAATGTTGGAAAGAGCCAAAAATACAGTTAGACTCGGGATCTCTGGTGGAGTTAAGTTAAACTGTAATTGGTTGACAGTACTAGTCTTCTTCCCTGTCTCATACTCCAAGGTGATGAATGACATTTTTCTGAGTCAACACTCCTTTTCTGTCTCACCTGTTTAGTTTGACGCAGCAGCAGCATGCATAAGGGTGTATTTAGTATTACATATTATGTGTGCATGCATGTCTCTGTGTGTGTGTGTGTGGTCTTTTATAACCATTTTCATTTTATTTCAGAAACCTTCCTTAGATTTTTACTTAAAAAAAAAAAGACCCAACACTTTGCATGTCCATCTCATTGTATACCAGCAATTCTCACTGTTTGAGTTCTGAGCAAGGGAACATTAAGAATACTGATATTTATAACTAAATTTTCAAAGTTTGAACATTCTTGAGAAAAAGAATTAGTTAAATTTGGGACTAGGTAAAAGACTGGAAACTTTCATTTGTGTGCTTCAGTGACATGATTTGTAAGGGCTAGGCCCTAGGTTTCTATCAACTTAGAAGAGCTGCTGTATATATTCTTGCCCTACTTCTCCATCTGATTTGCCAGGTCCTCTTAAGAACTAAATGCTTTTAAATTGTGCTGCAGAGATCAAGATAGAGCCAGATATTCAGGATTTAGCTAATAATGTTTCAAGTGAGTTGGGGTGTGTATGGCTAAGAGGATGAAGGAGAGAAATGATGAGAAAGATGGGGGATTTACTAGTTCTTGGCTCAGAATATTCTGGTTAGAACTCTTCTGAGCACTACTTATGCACCCCCGAATAGAATCTTGGGCAAAGGGTGCTACTTCTTTGGATCTCAGGAATCTCTGGTTAATGGAATTTGACCTGTGTCTAAAGTTTTGCTTCTAGGGAAGCTAACTCCCAATGGGCTGTGCAAGGTATTAGAAAAACTTAGTTTGGTTCATTCTCAGAGGCAGGCAGTGCTTTTTTCTAACAAGGCTTCAGGAAAAGCTAAGGTTGCTGTCTGTCTCTTTGCTGCCTGAGCTACAGTGCAATTCCTATTGGCCCTCCTCCTGTTCTCTTGGGAAGTCAGGAACTTTGCCCTCAGAACTTGATAAACTACTTTTCTGTAGGGTGGAGTCTGCTGCCTTTGTTTGTTCTAGGTGGGGCCAGCTTTAGGAATCAGTTCCACATGTAGGCAAGTTTGAAGAGTTTAAAAGCAGTGGAAATGGGTGGCATGTTCTATGGTTGGTGATCATCTTGGTGGCACTTTCTTGTGGGGTGGGGTGCCACTTGTAGCTGTGCTGACAGGAATAAATCCCTATTTCAGAGTCTCAAGGTGAAAAAATTTGCCAAGTGCAATATTAATAATACCTCCCCATTAACCTCAATCCCCAGACTCTTACTTAGCTCTTACTTAGGTCTGTGCACATAGTATCTTTCTGCAGATTCTTAAAGGCCTGAGCTTTGTCCTGTGTAGTGCTTGCTGGCTTGAGGCTTAGAGGAGGGTTGTTTTCCTGAACACGATAAGGAACTGAGCAGGGCAAAGTAGGAGCTCTAGCTGGTGATTGGTAGACAGGATGCCCTGGAATGTGGTTGGCCTGCAGCCCAGAATCCAGCACTTTGTATTTGTTTGTTTCTGGGAGACTGTGGTCTAGTGCTACTGTGACAGGAAGTGAGAAAGCTGGGAGTGGGGGAACAGAGAGGGGTGATGTCTTTGTGGTTCTCCTGTGAAATCCCTTTGTCTCTGGAGAGCAGCTCTGCTACAGAGCCCTACTGAGAAGAGAGCAGCCTTTGTGTGTTTAATGGGTCTCAGAGCATCTAGCTACTCTGAAGGATTAGAGGGTGTGAGATCCGACTGTGGCCTTTTACATCTCAGCACTTGAGTTATATAAATGGCCTTGATCTCTTAGCATTGAAGAACTTACTGAATTTTGTATATGCTATGCTTATTTATGGATCTAGGATTTAATTAAGAATGGAATTCTAGAAGGGCATGGATGTTAGATAATGTTGATGTACTATGGATGTTGCAGAAGTTGTTTGGGGTCTGAAAGGGACAAAGAAACTGGTAATCCTGGAGCCCTTCTGTGTGGCTCCTTGCTACCCACAGGAGTACCCACGCTGCTACCTATTTGATTTCGCCTGTTTGATTTCACCTTACTGCAGGTGGTCTCCCTAACTGGAGAGAGGTGGTAGTGTCCTGGGATTGAAGTAGTGTACCCATGACAGTTTGTCTTCCTCCTGCTGCCCATTTTTTTTTCTTGTTTTGTTTTTCCTGCTCTTCATTCCAGCTGTGAAATAGGCATCTTTTATCACTGTTGATTGGGTGGCTCAGTCCTCTACTTCTTGCTAAGCTGGCTAGCCCCAGAGCATACACACAGACCTGCCTTTGATTGCCCAGGAGGACAGCTGCCCTAGAGGCAGATTGCTAACATACCTCTAGAACAATCCCCTCCCTCTGTTCTGATGCTGGCCAGCACAGTCTTCTCTGCTTCCAGTTCCTTTTCTTTCCCATTCCAACTGTGATCTTTGCTTTTGACTTAGTGAGATGTCATATTAAAACACGAGAGGAATATTTTGATGAGATTTATTTGAGGTGGGGTGAGGGTGACTGTGTTTTTTGCTAAATTTTAAGATGAGACTTGTCAATGGAAAAGTAGGTGATTGGTACAAAGTAGTCTCTGTTTTGTGTCCACTACTTTTTTTGATTTGATTACTTGTTCCTTATAAAAAGAAATTAAGTCAGATGCTGGGAGGTAGTGGCTCATGCCTTTAATGCCAGTACTTGGGGACCGCGGGTAGGCATCTCTGTGAGTTCAAGGACAGCCAAGGCTACAAGGAGAGACTCCCTCCTATCTCTAGAAACAAAAACCAAACCAAAACAACCAAAAAGAAGCTTATAGAACCCCAGAACTGAGGAATGCTTTGCCTTATAAAGTGAAGATAAGACCCAGAGGTTTCTCTGGGTGGGTCCACTCCTCCTTGCCCATGTCTACCCTACTTCCTTAAACGACGTGTGTGTGTGTGTGTGTGTGTGTGTGTGTGTGTGTGTGTGTGTGTGTGTGTGTAGCTAGGAGCTCACTATGTAGCCCAGACTAGCCTTGAAATTGTCTTGCTTCAGCCTACCTTATATTTGGATTATAGGTATGTAATATCATATCCTGCTCAAAAAATAACAAAAACCCCTGTTTTAACTTTTGTGTACTTAGAATGATTCATAACTGCTGGAAGCATAGGAAGTTCCTACACTTCTCCTGTATGGGGAGTATTATAGCCTGGAGTAGGACTACTTACCTGCTGTGCCGATTCTGTTAATGTTCAATTATCATAACAAAGGACTGTAAGTGAACATACAGTGAGGCAAAGAACCACTTGAGCCCACCTGGGGTTTCAGAGAATGTGGGCATCACACAGGTACCAGCTAGACCATCTTACTGACAGATTGGTATTACATCAGAAGGTACTAAGAAGATTCTACTGATAATTTCTATGGGGGAGATTGCAGCACACTGTGCTCTGGGGCTGGGTTTTATCTTTCATTCAGATGGGAAAAGCATTTCATCCTGTTACCTGTTAATAGAGTTGTGTGCTTTCTGTCACTGCTTTCTTCATAGATGCACTGTTGTCCATAAAGACAAATGTTTCCTAAACCTTGAAGAAGGGGTATCGTCCTTATCAAGGTTTTGAAAAATTAGGGACTTTGTGCATATGGCTCAGTTACGTGATTCTACCTTTTGCAAGTTACTTTCAAATGATGAGCAAACAATGAGGAATGCCATAGATGAAAGTAAAAGGATTGGTGAGAAGCTGTGTCTTTAAAACAAAGAATGTGAGTTCATGTCAGTTGGATGACTTCTAAGCTTTTCTAGGTTTTCTTGTTTGTTTGTTTTTCTTTTCTTTTCTTTTTTTGCCTTGGGGGGAATATAAGGTGTCACAGTTAATTTTAGAATTTCCCTTTTAATAAGAGTTACACAGTATCTTGACATTCTGTTAGATTTTTCTCACTTTACTGCCCTCCCTTTTTTCTCCTTCCTTTTTCAGGAAGGAGAAAGGCATTTGGCCTCTCCCCTTCCTGGAGTCTGACACCTCCCCCACTCCTCCCTTTTATCTTAGTTTCCTTATCTGCTTCTCCCTAAGCCTTGCTTTTTCCTTATAAGGCTAGGCAAGGTCCCTTTGCTCAGGTTGCCCAGGGATCTAGATGACTAGCGTCTTGGTGTCTGTTGAGAAAATTCAGTATCTGTCCCAGTGGAGGGCCTTGGAGAGAGGCACCTGGCTAATGGGGAAAGAGAAGGAGGTGGCCCGGCCTGAGAGATCAGAAGGACTTGTTAGACCAGTCCTGTGTATGTGTCATACAGCTCCAAAGAGAAGCAGGTTTTGTTTCTTTCCATGCCCTTTCAGTCCTGGGTTCCTTGATAGAGTCACACCTTTTGTTTCAAAGCCAGCACAACTTTAGCCAGTGCTAATATGCTAGGGTTTGGGGAGTTCCAAGGATATGTAGGAGGGAAAAAAAGAGCAAAAATAATGTTCTATGTCATTTCTGAACTCAAGCTTGGATGAAGTGATTTTCCTACTCCCTTTTGTGATGATATTTTTCAGTATGTGGTTTCCTCACACTCCTAGACTCAGTGATCTTCCTGCCTGTGGACCAGTTTTTGTTGTGACACAGACTATTTAGTCAGCTTTGTACCCCTAAACAGTCACCACATACTTTTTTGAAATTATAAATTTAGAGTAGGAGATACAAATTCAACTTGTATGGTGGCCATCATCTGTAGTTTTAGCATTCTGAAAGCTGAGTTAGGAGGGCGGTTCCAAGAGTGTGAAGACAGTTTGGACTCTAGGGTACAGGCCAGCTTAGACTGCAAAGTACAGAGCCTCTCTCAGACAAGCAAAATGAAAAAGAAGACAAACATTAAATTCTGCAATGAATGTAACCACACATGTATTCTCATCAGTAGGTAGTTGAGACGAGGAGCAATGCTGAGTTCTAGGCTAGCTTGATCTATATCACTAAGCCAAGCTCACCGCTCAGCTGGGCTACATGCTACCTGGAGCTTTGTTGTCTTGGCCATCTTATGACCTAAGTATTTGTGCCCATCAGATGCCTGTCAGATGCCCCTCACCCAGAAACCCTTGTGGCCCTGGTTACTGAAAGCCTGGTCATCTCTCAGGGCCAAGGAGCTTTTTAATGCAGCCCAGGTCCATTGTTCCAGAACATAGCTCCTAGAAAGCTCAGAAGAGATGCGGTGCCAGCCAGGGGAAGGTGGAATCAAATTCCTGGTGTTTTGTTTGTTTTGGGGGAGGGGAGAACAGGATCACACAGTATAACCTAGGCTGTCATGGAGCTCATGTAGCCTGGGCTGGCCTCACTCATCAGTTCCCAAGAATCTCCCTGCCTTAGCCTTCTCAGTGCTTAGATTGCAGGTGTAAACTACCATAGGGGTACAAGAAAAACTTTTTATGTGTTATTTTTTCTTTTCTTTTTTTCTTTTTTTTTTTTTTCTGTCTTTTCAAAACAGGGCCTGGTTTCTCTCTTCAGCCCTGATTGTCCTGGAACTCGCTTTTCTACCAGACTGACCTCAAACTCATGTCTGCCTACCTCTGCCTCCTGAGTGCTGGCATTAAAGGCTCATGTGGCACCCCTTCTCTCTTTATGTATGTGTATCTATACGCATGTGTTAGGTGTCCTAGGAAGCCAGGAGAAGTTATCAGAGCCTTTGGAACTAGAGTTATAGGCAGTTTGGAGCTACTTGACTTAGGGTGTCAGGAACTGAGCTTGGGTCCTGTGGAAGAACAGTAAGCCTTCTTAACTGTTGTGCCATCTCTCCAGACCCACATGGTTAAGTTTTTTTAAAAAGCTTTTATTGTTTAAGTTCTGTTCCTTTGCCATTGGAGTCAGTTATATTACTTTTCGCAGAGGAAGATAATGGGACCAGAGGTACCATTAACTGCCTAAGTGAGCCTTAAGGTGGACACAGCAGGACACTATTGGTCAGCCTTTTCAGTAAACTGGAGCCTCAGGGAAATGAAAAAAACTGCAAAGACTGGGCTATTTAAGAGTGTAAGTTTTGTTACTCCATAGTTGAGATAAAATTGTGAAGTAAGCAGAGTCCCTCTTAGATTAATATTTTTATTGATTGTTAATAATATAATTACTATTATTGTTGTTAAACTATGCTGTCTAGGCTGATCCAGAACTCGCTTAAGCACTAGGCACATACTACATGCTCTTCTGTCTTTGGATCTTTTCTTTGGTTTGTGTGTCATACAGGACTAAACCTAGGGCCTATGACTATACTTAGTGTCCCCAGCTCTTGAGATTGCTTTTAAGAGGTGGTCTTCTTGGCATTTAACTCCTCTTTGAGATTCTTATGCCTCACTCAGACATGTCTTTCAGGGGTTAGTATGATTATGAATCTAAACAGAGGAGTAAGGATTACTATAATTAGTTTCAGTTTTAGAAGGTAGAATTTTCATGAGGGATGAGTTGGGAGCCAGAACTTTTTTTATTCATTTGTTAATTAATTTGTTTATTTATTTAATTGATATGAGTGCTCTGTCTTCACACACACCAGAAGAGGGCATCAGATCCCATAACAGATGGTTGTGAGCCACCATGTGGTTGCTAGGAATTGAACTCAGGACTTCTAAAGAACAGTCAGTGTTCTTAACTACTGGGCCATCTTTCCAGCCCTGGTAGCTGGAACTGTGGACTCTGGTACAAACACTCTTTGTAATATGGAGTCTTAGAAAAAATTTTCTCAGAATATATTTGAGATTTAGAAACAGAATGGTAATTTTCTCAATGTGTGTACTTGAACAGGAACATTGAACTGTGAGTTTTGGACACATTTTTTTTTCTGACTGAAAGTTATATTACACAGTGCTCAGGTGTTAAAGGTTGCTTGTTGTATGTTACCGATTGGTATTCAGTAAGATGCTTGGTGTTTTTAAAAAATTATTTTATATCCTCAGAAGACATGGAAATGGAATTTGCTTTGAGGCATTAGTTTTTATTTATAATGTATTAATAGGAAGAAAGGAAGACTTTGGGACTGGTTAGAGAAGATTGTAATCTCTTCCCCAGAGACTGAAGGTCAAAGCTTAGATAGCTCTTTGACTGAGGGGAAATTGGGGTTTCTTCTAGGAAAGGTGTACTCAAGTACTCACCCAAGTCTGGCCAAATATGGGTGTGTCTATGTGAGCTTCCTGGAAGTGTGTGTGTGTAGGTCTGTGTGTGTGTTATTTGTAGTCATTAAATGAAGCTCTGGATGGATGGTAATAGAAATTAAAACTTAAATAGGGTTACAATTCCTCCCAGGTTTTCTAGATATTTTTGACAGTGATTAGATTTTAGATCTTTTGAAGTCAGGGGTTTTATTTAATCTTTGCCATTTAGAAAAGTAAAGAATTCCAATGAAAGAGCATGTGGTTTCTCCTCCAGACATACTAGTTTCTTATGTTCAAATGTAGTAGCTACTACAGTTACATTGTCAATGGCTTCCCATATGTCTTGGCTTTCTCTAAGTACTTCATATGGATTGTTTTTGTTTAGCTCTCATAACTACCCTTAAGTCTTTTTTATTTTTCTATTTTATAGAGAAGAAAACTGAAGCACCTTGCCCAGGGTTGGGTAAATGTTGGATCTGGGACTTGAATAGAGTTAAGTTCTAAAAGCCCATGTTCTAGTATGAAGATGAAGGTGATGATGATTGGTGCTAGGTCTTACTCTGTAGCCTAGGTAGTTAGCTTCTATTTATATAAATTTTCCCACCTCAGCCTCCTAAGTGCTGTTGTGTGTAAGTCTTGTTATTCCCAGCCCAAATTAGATTTCTTTAATAAACGTTTTTATTCCACTTATTTATTTGTGTGTGTGTATGTTGGGAACATAAGAACTGCTACTCCTGTGAGGAGGTCAGAGGATGACTTGCAGGAGCAGATTTCTTCTTCTACCATGTGGTCTCAGGGTTCCAACTCAAGTCATCAGTGGCATAATGTCTTACCCCATGAACCATCTCACCAGCCCCCAAATAGATTTCTGTAGTCAGTTTACAGTAAAACAAATTATTTCAGGGTTGTGCTGTTACTGGTGACTGGTTTTATTGCCCTGCTATTTGATTGGCACTATTTGATTCTTTGGTCCTTCTACACATTTGATTTAACTTAATATACTTTGAAGTTCTCAAATAAATAAGCTGTAGACCTGGAAGGTCTTTCTAGTATAGGTAGGATCCATCTGGTAAAGACTTATGGCTTGTTAAAGGTAAACAGAGCTATTCTCAGAAAATATAATCTTAGGAGAATAATAAGGTTAAATACCTCTTAATGATCCTTTTTTTGATGAGAGTGTCTATTTGACAATAGTAAGTGGTGAACTTGGAAAGATATTAGACAAGACTTAGAGGACTTTTTGATGCTGGCCACAGTCAGTCAGTGATTTGCAGATTGGTTTGCAGCATAATCTTTTTATGATATGTGGCAGGAAAAGGAGACTTCATCAAGTTATGAGACTTTCTGCTGTGGCTTTTCATATGCTTTCCTTTCGCCTATGTTTTTGCATGCTGTAGACATAGATGTTTCCTCCTCCCTCTTTTCCTATAAAGGTTAGGAAGAAAGTTCTCAAAGGTTATAGGCCATAGGACCTTGGACCTTTTTTATTTGTTTGTTTGTTTGTTTGCTTATTATTTATTTAAACTTGAGGAAAGGTCTTGCTAGGTAGCTCCAGGCTGGGCTTGAACCTGTGATTCTCTTGCATCAGCCTCATAAGCACAGGGATTACAGACATTTGCCAGTATGCCCTGCTTGGACATGTATTTGGACATCATGGCATAGAAGAGAGTATGGGCTTAAGAGATATTCGAGACCTAGGTTTAAATTCTAAATTTGCTATGAACTGTAGGAACTTGTTTAATTTTTTTCACCTATGAGTCTGTTTTAACATTTGCAGTAAAACTTCCTTATGGTTTCTGTGATTGCTAGGGCAATAAATGTAAGCCATTTCAGTGTTGGTAATTTTTCCGTGTTCTCTTTTTCTGAGGTAACAAAGTTGTAAGACCCTGAGAAAGAAGTAAGAATTAATGTAACTTATTTGTATTGGTACAATGACTGTCAGGTACTAGAGAACCACGGCTGTCCCAGAAACTCAGGTTTAGTTGGGACCTCCTAGTATATAGAGCTAGAATAGAGAAACCAGCTCATCAACTCTGTAGAATTCAATTGTGTTCTAGATCCGATTAATTTCATCTACTACTTCACAAAATAGTTTGGGGCTGAGGCATTACCATGAAGTAATGTAATTGGCAGATTGAATCTAACTCTTGAAACAACTTAATACCTCACCTTGTAGAACACACTCTATCTCATTCAGTCTTTACAGCAGCTCAGACTCAGACTGGCCTGTTGCTATTGACATCACACAGATGAGAATAACCAGAACATAAGCCAGACCCGGTACCAGGCTTGTGAATTATATATATCCTGCCTCAAACAGCCGCTGTGTCTCCCTTTTAAACAGAAAAGCTGTCCATGCATAAAGACCTAGGACCTCTTTTTCTATTTAACTATATTGTCCTCTTAGAGTCAACTTTAAAGCTAGGATGATGGAGAAGTTAGACTTTCTCCAGACTGTGCTTTGTGATATAGGTCCTGCAGAGTTTCCCCTAACTTTCCTTTTAACTCCCTGTATCAAATTAAAGTTGTGGGGGCAAAAAGTGACCATTTATGGCATAATGACAAACACTGTCATCTGTGGCAGGGAGTGTTGTTTCTTTGTGCCCCATAGTAGTGGTCGCCTGGGCTTTTATTAGCAAGAAGATTACAGGGTGGAGGCTGCCACAGTGGTAACTGCAGTACAGGCCCTGTTTAAAATCAGTAACTGGAGGAGTCTCTCTTGAGCTGGGTTCTCTTGATGTGGAAGGTTCATAGATCATTGTACACAGCAGATGAAGGCAAGTGTTTAAAATGAAGAAATAGGAATAAAAAGGAAACAATTGAAACAAGCCAGGAGTGGTGATAAATTCTTATACTCCAGTACTTGGGAAGTATAGACAAGAGGATCAGGAATTCAAGGTCAGCTTCAGCTTTATAGTTTGAGTTTGTGAGTTTGAGGCCAGCCTGAGAGATTGTCACAGACAAACAAACAAACAAAACCCCACAACATATTAAAGAAAGACTCTTGAGTGGCCGTTTGGAATGTGGGGTAGGAGTGTGAAAAAGTGGCACTGGGATATTGGGCGTTGGGCTGTATGAGAACAGTGGTTGATAAATGATTGTGGGAGCCTAGGGCTGCGTAGGACCCACTTAGGGACAGTTCAGCGTGTTCTCGGATTTAGTGACTGAACTGATTCAGTTTACTGGGCACCTATTTATCAGTTTCTTCTGGATACTCTTGCTGAATGCTGGATACATTTAAGGCAAACAGGCCCTAGCTTTTGTGTTTGGTGGGGCTCTGGGAAGCGTGGGAAAGGGAGCCTAAGCAGAAGGCCCAGCCTAGGCTAGTCCCCACATGTCTTCCCCCCATGACTATTGCATTGGTTTCTCAATGTCTTTGTGGGCATGCTGGGACTGGGCTTTGAGGTTTCTGCCTTAAGGGTGGGAAGGAGGGGGAAGGGCATTCCAACAACAAATTTCACCCCAAATCAGTTTCCTATAACAGAATATGTGCGGATTTATCTACATTGTAACCCGGTCTTGTTCTGCATGGATTTACAAGTAGAGGAACTGCAGGTGACAGTGCAATCTGAGCTTTAATTAATCCCACATCCAGAGCCAAGATATCTGAACACAGCAAAGTCTAAAGGGTATTTGTTTCATTAAGCAACTCCAAGTTGTATCTTAAATAACCCCCCTTCATTTCTAATACCTCCCCTTACTCTCTTACATGTATGCAGTAGGTGTAGTTTATTTTCTTCCCATTCTCATTTTTCCTCCAAATATTTCTGCAGCTCTCTCCTTCCTGCTTGCTGCTTGCTGAGGTGGCTGGGATGCTTCCATGGTTTATCTGAATCTAGACTGGGCTATTCTCTGTGCTAAACCAATCAATTACGGGCCTTCTCTTAACAGGTGTGTATGGAATATATATTTATTAGGAATTAAAAATTGTTTTAGGTACCTTCTTTTCCTTAGGTGTTTGGGGAGAAGTTAAGGGAATAATAGAAAAAAATTTCCTCTTAGTTTGCCATTTAGCAGTATACATTTTATCTATCTATCTATCTATCTATCTATCTTGGGGTTTTTTTGTTGGTTTTTGTTTTGTTTTTGTTTTTGTTTTGTTTTTGTTTTGGCTTGTTTTTTTGAGACAGGGTTTCTCTGTGTAGTCCTGGCTGTCCTGGAACTCACTCTGTAGACCAGGCTGGCCTCAAACTCAGAAATCCTCCTGCCTCTGCCTCCCAAGTGCTGGGATTACAGGTGTGCGCCATCACGCCTGGCACTATCTTGTTTTTGAGGTAGGATTTCTCTATTTAATTTCAGCTGCTCTGGAACTTGATCTGTAGCAAGATCTTGTTAAGTTGCCCAGGCTGACCACAAATTTATGTAGGCCAGCCACAGAAGTTGTGATCTTGCACTTTCTGAGAAGGTGGGATTACAGGGCAGTACCACAGCTTGAGGCAAAGCCTGTTTATACAGTGTCTGTGGTTCTGTCACTGTTGTTTCCATTAGCATGTTTTGCCCTTTGTTATATAGTTTTGTGAGATAGACTTCTTCATGCATGTATGAAACATGGAGGCTTAGGTTCTTTTGTCCTTCTACTTGGGAAGTTCTTTTATTTATTTATTTATTTATTTATTTATTTATTTACTTACTTACTAACTTACTTACTTACTTACTTTTGGTTTTTTCAAGACAGGGTTTCTCTGTGTAGCCCTGGCTATCCTGGAACTCACTCTGTAGACCAGGCTGGCCTCAAACTCAGAAATCCGCCTGCCTCTGCCTCCCAAGTGCTGGGATTAAAGGCGTGCGCCACCACCGCCTGGCATTTATTGACTTTCAAGACAGGATTTCTCTCTGTATGAAGCCCTGGCTGTCCTGGAAAACTCTCTAAACCAGACTGGCCTCAAACTCATAGAGCTTCTCCTACCTCTGCCTCCCAAGTGTTAACATTAAAGCATGCAGCTCCACCACTCAGCTTATCTCTCCATTTCTTAACTGACATTTCTTTTTTTAAGATTTATTTATATGTAGGTACACTGTAGTTATCTTCAGACACACCAGAAGAGGGCGTCAGATCTCATTACGGATGGTTGTGAGCCACCATATGTTTTCTGGGATTTGAACTCAGAACCTTTGGAAGAGCAGTCAGTGCTCTTAAGTGCTGAGCCATCTGACCAGCCCCTAACTGACATTTCAGTTTAGTATAATTCATCACTACAACTGCATTTATAGTGTTCAGGTTTGGGAGAGGTTAAGTAAAATTTGTGTTTTTCCAGTATATCTAGAAGTAGCTTGTCCCTGTACCAGGGAGTTAAAACTTTTATCAAGCTGATGCCTGCAAATATTTCCAGAGAAAAAGAATCTAATTTTAACTCCATGCTGTGGTCTCCCTGTCCTGCCAGCAGTGTAGAGACTTTGGTCAGGGTGCCACCTTTTCTCTCAATAGGAGTTCATAGTAGAGTACTAAAGAGGGTAATAGGCAAGTGATCCTTTTGGAGCGGACATTGGTGATGGGCTCCCAAGCTTGGTTGGTGGTGGCTTGCTTTCTGCACTGCAGTAAAAACACGGAGGGCATCTTTGGCGCTGGGGATTAACAATTCTTCTGTCTTCTCTGACCTGTGATCTTTTCTCTCTTATTCGCCCCGCTCCCTAGTGTGAAGTGAGGGGACCTACTCCCTCCTTTCTACTCCCTCTGTGGTCCACCTTACTTTTTATCCTGCCCTGCGGCGGCTACTCCCCTTACCTTCATGGACGACTCAGAGGTGGAGTCGACCGCCAGCATCTTGGCCTCTGTGAAAGAACAAGAGGCCCAGTTTGAGAAGCTGACCCGGGCGCTGGAGGAGGAGCGGCGCCATGTCTCGGCGCAACTGGAACGCGTCCGGGTCTCACCACAAGATGCCAACTCACTCATGGCCAACGGCACCCTTACCCGTCGGCATCAGGTAACCCACTCTCTTTTAGACCTGCAGGTAGGACGTTGGCATGGTCTCAACTGAAGCCTACATATCCTTAATGAGACGCTACTGGCCCTGGACTGTCCAGTGCTTACACTTCACGATTACCTGTTCCAGGGATGTTACAATGCTGATTAAGAAATAAGGGATTTGTTACTGATCTGAGTTGAGTGGACTTTAGAAACCCTTTGTGACTTCCTGTTTTGCTAGAGTGGGTTTTCTGGACAGGGATGCAGTTCTAGTTATTTCTAGTTATGGTACTGTACTTTGGAGCTACACTCAGAGTCACTTCTGTTTTATTTGAAATATCTTTTTTCTCAGGGTCAAAATTAGGAAAGTATATCTACTTAGCAGTTTGGGAAGTTGGGCATCTTGAGCTCCTAGCTCCAGTTCAACCAGAGACCATCTGTTCTCAGAAAATGTTACAGTATTCATAAATGGCATAATTCCTTTTCCATATGTCCTTGTGTGCTTATTGTTTGGTGTATAAATCATGTTTGGAAGCAGGAGTCATTGTTACTTTTGCTGATTAGAGCTTGGGGGGTATCATGCTATTATTTAACCCAGATAACTACAGGAGCTAGTAGTAGTCTCTGGGTTGGCTGACTTTGATGTGACTTGGGAGGGCAGATATTAGAAATGAGAAGTATATTGTGTTCCTTATGGTTTATGTCTGACTTTACTGTGATGTAATCTGAGGTTTTATCAGTGAATGTGCACACTCATAGGCTGGGCACTGTCCTAGTAGACTGACTCTTTAGAGATCTGAGTGGAATTAGAACACTGCTTACACTCAGTTCTTTTAACTGATGGCTTATTTGTTTTTAATCTGTTGGTTTGTTTGTTTGTTTTGTAGTGCTAGGGATTGACCCTAGAGACCTGAACATGCTAGGCAAATGCTTTACCATAGAGCTATATTCTAGACTATCTATTTACTGACCTATTTATGAAGAGCTGGGGATGGAATCCTGGGTCTTATGCATGCCACTAAACAACATTTCCAGACCTTTAGATTTTTGAACACTAGGTGTTGGTATATAGCTCAGGTTGACCTCAAACTTGTGATCTTCTTGCATTTGCTTCCCTAGTGCTAGGGTTACAATCATGCCCAGCTGCTTGCTTAATCCTTAAACTAGTAGACATAATTTGAAATAATCAGGACCATGAAATAAAGAAGAGACCATGTTAGCAGTGTTCAGGGAATTTTTCAGGAACTTGAATATAGAGTTAGGCATGAGATACACTGAAGAAAAGTAGAGGTGCTCAGACTTTAAGTGGTAGGGAATCCCAGGATTTTAGTGGTTTCTCTTTTATTTTTAGCCTCTGCTGTGCAGTGAAACCACACCCTTCCTTCTTCCTGAAAGCAATGTTTAACTTCCTCCCCTCTGCAGCATTACCCTGTAGGTAAAGGGAGAATGGGTGGAGAAAGAATATTCCAAGGTTATTGTATCTTACTGTTTTCTATTGGAAGAGGAGCAAGAAATGTGCTATAGTCATATTAGGTTATGTTTTGTTGCTTAAGATAGAGAAATTTAAGAACATTTGAGAATGTTTTCTGTGGCTGTAACTTGATAAAAAAGTTAAGACTTTTCTTGAAGGGCATTGCTGAGTACTTTCCTTCATATTTGGAAATGGAGAATTAACTGTCTTCTTTAAAAGTGCTTCCTGGAATGGGAGTTTCCCATGGTACCACAGCATGAAGATTCCTAGAACAATAAAAGAGAGCTTTTTGGGGTCAACTCCTCCCCCCATCGTAGCTTTCCTAACTTAATATTCTTAGGGCTTTCCAAAAGGTTATGTGTAGGAAACTTACCTGAGTCTGTGCTGTTTATGCAGTAAATGGTCTTTGATGCTTCTCACGTGCCAAGCACTGCTCAAGATACTATTAGGGATACAGAAGCCTTGAAATTACCGAACTCAAACCCTGTGTACTCATGGAACTTACAGTTTTATGCTCCAGAGACTCCACCCACCAGAACTCTAGGCCCAATTCCAACCTAGAGGAAAGTGGTATCTTAAGATTAAGGAGGAGTGATGGTTCTTATGTGAATACTGACACAAGGATTTCAGTCCATAAATACCTTCTCAAAAGCCTTTTCATTTTGAAAGAAAGATGTTGTGTTTGACAGAACAAAGGATAGCCAGAAAATGAATTGTCTTGTGGGCTATGTTTCAGAACGGCCGCTTTGTAGGCGATGCTGACCTTGAGAGACAGAAATTTTCAGATTTGAAACTCAACGGACCCCAGGTAATTGTTTTGACTCAAGGTCTAGTTGGCTTCGTTCACACCTTTTTACCTCTCCAGTATTTATGATCATATTGGCATGCTGGAGTGATCATTGTAAATATTTATTAGTTCTTTAATTTTGGAAATTAAAAAGGTGTCATTCCAAATTACAGTTTTGTTGTTGTTGTTGTTGTTTAATCGTTGGCTTTTCTCATGGTACTCCTGTCTCATTGCTTCTCCACAAACTGCAGTTGTCTCGGGGGAGAGCATAATTCCATATTGTAGAAAAGCTTACCTAAAATCTGACTGAGGAGATGGATGAATCTGATGAATAACAAAACCTTTGCTGAGCCTGGTGGGGCATGTCTAATAATCTCAGTCTGTTGGGAGGTAGAGGCAGGTGTCAAGGCCGACCTGGGTGGAAAATTATTGGAACCTTATCACAAAGTAAAAGTAGGAAGAGGATTCTAGATTTTTCTCAGTGGTAGGCAGAGTGCTTGACTAGCTACCCCAAAACAAAGCAAAAACCTGGTTTTTTATTATTTTTTAAATCTTTATTGAATAAGCTGTTCCTTTTAAAGTATTGCTCCAATGTAGATGTAACAGTTAACATAGTTCTTATTCAAGTAGGTGACCAGAATGGGAAGTTAAATCTGTCTCTGTCACTAGGATGTCAGCATGGTTTTAGTTACCTTTTTAAATTTATGTTTATTAAATAGCTAGCACTAGGAAGTTTTAATTTACTACCCTTTTACATAAGTTATTTATTAAGCAGTGTCTCTTATTAACCAGGGTCTTTGGCGGGTCTACATGCCTTTGCCTCTCCAGTGCTGGGATTAAAAGTGTGCACTACCATTGCCCTGCCTTTTTATACAAGTTTTAAAGATGACAACCAATTTTTTTTTCTAAAAACCCCTGAGGACAATGGGAGATGCATGATTTGTCCTGTCTCTAGTTGCACTAATGTTTCTTACTAGGATGGACTGTTACTACATAGGTTTAACTGTAGTTTCACTCTTTTCTCTCTCATAGGATCACAATCACCTTCTGTACAGCACTATCCCCAGGATGCAGGAGCCAGGACAGATTGTGGAAACCTACACTGAGGAGGACCCTGAAGGAGCCATGTCAGTTGTTTCTGTGGAGACCTCAGATGATGGGACCACTAGGCGCACAGAGACCACAGTAAGCTGAGATTTTAATGTCTTAGAGTGATAGGTCCTCTGTGGTCTTTTAGTAGAGAAGCTAACGAGTTAAGTGAGTGAAGGCCACTGACTATCAGAAAAAAGTGATCACGGGGGAAACAGACAAGGTAAAAAAAGTTCAGGAAGTGGGAAGAGAGGAGGAGTATGGCAGTTACAGTAGCTTTCCGAGAGGACCTTAGTGATTGGGCGGTTTTCTCCATTGAGAGGCGTCTGCAGGATAGAGAAACGGTATGGATGACACGCACTTCTGCGTAAAGACCTAGAGGGTAGGGTGAGAGTACTGTGGAATGCAAATTTAGATTCTTTATTTTTTTCAATAATTGGTTTTCCTTTTCTTATTCCTTAACTGAAGGTCAAGAAAGTTGTGAAGACAATGACAACTCGAACAGTACAGCCTGTCCCCATGGGGCCAGATGGGCTGCCTGTGGACGCCTCAGCAGTCTCCAATAACTATATCCAGACCTTGGGCCGTGATTTCCGCAAGAATGGCAATGGGGGCCCTGGTCCCTATGTGGGGCAGGCGGGCACTGCAACTCTTCCTAGGAACTTCCACTATCCTCCAGATGGGTATGGCCGACACTATGAGGATGGTTATCCAGGTGGCAGTGACAACTATGGCAGTCTGTCCCGAGTGACCCGAATTGAGGAGCGGTATAGGCCCAGCATGGAAGGCTATCGGGCACCCAGTAGACAAGACGTCTATGGGCCCCAGCCCCAGGTTCGAGTAGGTGGGAGCAGTGTGGATCTGCATCGTTTTCATCCAGAGCCTTATGGGCTAGAGGATGACCAGCGCAGCATGGGCTATGATGACCTAGATTATGGCATGATGTCTGATTATGGTACTGCCCGTCGGACAGGAACACCCTCGGACCCTCGACGACGCCTCAGGTGGGCAACAGTAGGGGAAGAGGCTTTTTTTCCCAGATGGGGAAGAGGTATCTTTAGGGACCCAGGACGTTTGTGGATAGTTGGACTTACTCTTATAATTACACTAGGTCATGTTTGTTTGTTTGCTACTGTTTTTGTTTTGTTTTTTGAGACAGGGTCTCAGCTTAGGCAGTCCAGCAATCTGGCTAAATAGTAGAGGGTGATCTTGAACTCTTAATCCTTCCAAATTCTGGGATTATAAGTGCCACCATGTTTGGGGGGACATGATTTGTAGCCAGATCACTTAGCTTATAATTTCACTCCTGAGGAGGCCGAAGCAGGATGATTGCAGTGAGTGCAAAGCTGTTGACCATTTCTAAACAAAACTCAAAAGAAAACAGTGATCAGTGGTGGTTATTGGACTATAGCTTAAGAAATAGAGTTTATTGCTACACAGTAATTTCTGCCCAAGATTAGTCACGCTTTTGGCGATAGAGAAAGGAGCACCACAAAGAGTCTGAGCCCAGGGCCGGGGAATGTTCCTGCTCTTGCTCCTGAGAACCTTGTCAGCTACTGCTGTGGGGCCAGAACACAGGTTTTGTTTAAGAACTGTCTTTTCAGTAGTTCACATCCTGATTTATAAATAAATCACTTTTGAGCTCACAGAAACCATAATACTTTGTATTTAGTTAGGGTTTTATGAAGGTCGTGAGCGGGGAGTGTTCCTCCTAGACTGGTACATTAGTAATACTCCCAAAGGTCACTAAGCACCTGTCTATTCTGAGGGTTCTTACTCCTAGAGGTGATCTTTGGTGGCTGAAGATGTCATGATTACTGTTTGGAAGAATATTTTACAAAGGGATTGGAAGGTCCTCCCTCCTTTTCTTCCTTTGTTGAAAGAGGGTATCACTATTTAGCTCTGACTGGTAGGCCTTTTCTGAAGGACCCATTTTAGGATTTGTGTGTTATTTGTTAGTACCTTTGTCATGTCTCTTGTTGGGTTTTCATAGTTTTAAAAGGTTATTTTAAAAATTCTTACTTCTGGCTGTGCACAAAAAACATGTTTGGTTTTGGGCTGCAAACATTACTTTAAAATCAGGGTCTATATTTTCCAAGTCAAGAAATAAAGAAAAGCTTATAGTTATCTTGATAGTGAGGGTGCCCTGGCAGCTGTTCTCAATCTTTGTGTGTAGTTTCATGACCTTTCAAAGCAAAGGTCTTGGCACTTTCCAAATGTATATTAGGTAGTACTGGCTAACCATAAACTGAATTAGTCTGGGACAGGAGTAGAGGCCCTATTATCTAAGCCTGAGTCACTGACACTCTTCAGATGTCGCGGTTAGCAAATTCAACACCCATGTGACTCACCTTTTATTTCTAAAGGGGCACCAGATCTTAGCTGGTGTAAGCTAGCTAAGGTAGATAGATAGCAGCTATCATTGGAGCAGTCTGTCCAAGGAGTGGGGCTGAAGTGCAAGTCAGCTTGCTCTGACTTCCTCGTTAGCCAAGAGAGATTAGACATAGGTGGGTGTGGGTGGCCAGACCATTCCCTGCTGTCCTGTGAAGTGCCAGTCACTTAGAGAGGGTTTGGGGCTTGGTTCTTGGGTTTATTACAGGGTGACATTGAGTTTGGAATCCTGCTTGACTAGCAAGATTCTTGCCGAGAAGAATTCTGCTTCCTGTTTCGGCCTTCAAGAGTAGTGCAAGGTCAAACTTCCTTAGCGAGGCTGTGATTAGTGGCAAAAGCACTGAACTTGAAAACCCTGGTTCTAGTTATGCCTCTGCTGTTATCTATATAGCCTTAAGCAAGTTATTTGATCATTTGTGCAGTTTTGTTATTTGTAAAAGAATCTTGAGCTACTGCCTAAGAAAGAAGGAAGTGTAGAGATAGATTTCCTTGAGTGACTAAAACAAAATCTGGCAATGGCAATTATTTTTGTAGTTGCTTGTCTTAAACAAGAAAAGTAAAATATGCTCAGCATACACCCTGAAACCCTGTTCTCTCATGAACAGTTGGTATATCCTTGGGGTTTTCTTACATGTATCCTATTTTTTCATTAAAAGAAAATATTTTTTCATATGGTGTTTAGCAATCTGGTTTTAAAACAACTTACTTTATTTTGTTTAAGTGATATTTTAAGTTTAAAGGTGCTTTTACTATCATCCCCCTGCCTCCCTTAGTTTTTCAAGGCCAGGGCCATCCTGGAACTTTCTCTGTAGACCAGGCTTGCCTTGAACTCATAGAGATTCCCCTGCATCTGCCTCCCAAGTGCTGAGATTAAAGGCATGTGCCACCACTGCCTGGCCTAATTTATTTATTTTTTAATGAAATGATTCGCTCTACTGAATCCTTTATTTAATGGTCAGTGTTGATACCTGTCAGGTAGGCTAATTTTCAATGTTTGGTAACAGTGGGAGTGGTTTGGTGACAGTGGAACAAGCAACAGTCTTATTTGGAGAGTCCTGCACAATAGAGTCCCCTCTCCCAGTGGGAGCCCCAGGGTAAGATGAGCTCACAGATTTAGGGCTCTTCCTTTGTATTTATAAATAAATAAGGGTGACAGGCTCACCCTCTAGTGGGTATTGGTGGTACTGAAACAGGAAAAGTCGCCTCTCTTTGACATCTTTCAGTTTCTTCTGATCCGAGAACTGGGACTTTCCATTATATGTTGGTGTTTGACAGACTTATAAGTATAGAAGTTGAAGGCTGCAACTCTTCTTGGAATATGCCTGTCTGACTGAATAGTATGTAAGGCCTTGGGATGAATTGTGACAATTAGTGTTCAAGTTTATACCTTAGTAGTAATAAGTAATAAAGCTAAGTCCTCAACAATATAGCCAGAAGTCCTCTATTTTCCTTGATCAGCGCTTCTTTAGTTTTCAAAATAGGGCAAGTTTAATAGTTTTGTTCTTCTAGTTCTTTCCTGTGTGCAGATTTCATGTTTGTTCTCTTTGTGTTTAATATTTCCAAATACTTGTCTTTCTCAATTGGCATAGGTTACTTCTAAATTATTAAGATTGGGCCCAGGGAGAGGGTTCAGTTGGCAAAATGCTTTCTATATAACATGAGGACCAGAATTTGAGCTCCAGTACCTACATAACAAGCTAAGCTCTGTGATGTCTCATACAATCCCAGCTCTGGGGAAGCAGAGATAAAAGGATCCTTGGGTCTTGCAGGACAGTCAGTATAGTTTATCCGCAAGCTTCATATTTGGGAAGAAACTTTGTCTCAAAAAAAAATAATGTAGAAGGACACTGAAAAGACTTGCACACAAAATTATGAAAAATTGATTATACAGAGGAGATATATGATCTCAGTAGAACTCTGATCCAACTTTGAAGATGATGGGTGATAGGATGTCTGTGAAGCCAGATTTAATTGCTTGGTTCTTTGTTCTTTCAAAACTGCAGGAGCTATGAAGACATGATTGGTGAAGAGGTGCCACCTGATCAGTACTATTGGGCTCCTTTAGCTCAGCATGAGCGGGGAAGTTTAGCAAGCTTGGATAGTCTTCGCAAGGGAATGCCCCCACCTCCAAACTGGAGACAGCCTGAGCTGCCAGAGGTGATTGCCATGCTAGGCTTCCGCTTGGATGCTGTTAAGTCCAATGCAGCTGCATACCTGCAGCACTTATGCTACCGCAATGACAAGGTGAAGACTGATGTTCGGAAGCTCAAGGGTATCCCGATATTGGTAGGATTGTTAGACCACCCCAAAAAGGAAGTGCACCTTGGAGCCTGTGGAGCTCTCAAGAATATCTCTTTTGGACGTGACCAAGATAACAAGATTGCCATAAAAAACTGTGATGGTGTTCCTGCTCTGGTCCGATTACTCCGAAAGGCTCGTGATATGGACCTGACTGAAGTAATTACTGGTAAGTGCTAGGTTAGGGAGGGTCACTGTTAATCCATATAGAGGTATGGATCTAGAAGTTTCTAGTCTATTACCTTTTAATTAATTTATTGAATAATTAATTCTTTTAGAGTCAGGATCTCACTCTGTAGCTCTTGCTGGCCTAGAACTCACTATGTTGAGCAGGTTGGACTTGAAGTAATCTACCTGCTTCGGCCTCCCAAATACTGGCATGCTGGCCAGTCCATTATCTTTTGATTATAATTTCTAAGGTAGTGAGTGGCCTTGGGTCAAATCTACAGATTTGATTGGTTGACACATGACACACACAGAAATCTCTAACACATTGTGCATACCTGTATGTTTTCTCATTTTTTTGAGATAGGGTCTTTCTTTATGTAGGGAAGCTATTCTAGAACTCACTATGTAGATTAGGCTGTACTCTCACAGAAATCCACTTGCCTCTGCCTTCTGAGTTCTAGGATTAATGAGTGGGCCACCATGTCTGGCACAGTCTGTTATTTTTGGCCAACTGTAGTAGTAGAGAAACTTGTTTTCCAAAGACAGAGCTAGGTGGCAATTGCCACTTATCCACAACCTTATAATCTGTCTTAAATGAGTGCCTTTCTTGACTCAACCTGCCTGTTCCATTTAGAAATTTGAGTTTATGGCTATTTGGAATAATTTTCCAGATTATATATGGTGATCCATTTTGTGGGGGCATAATCACCATTCCAGAAAGAAAAAAGAAATATTGGTTCTTAATTAGCAGGATATTTTTGCCCCCAGAGGACATCTCCCTTGCTACAGTTGCTTTTGGCTGTCATAACTTGAGGTTAGGTAGAGCATGCTCTTGGCATCCAATGAATAAAAGCTAGGGATACTGGTTGACTGGTAAGGATCCAGCAGTAGACAGGACAACTTCCCACAGCAAAGAATTATGTGGACCAAAGTGACTTGTGTTGCTGAGGTAAAGAAACTAGTGTAGATTGTTTTGTAAAGCTTTATTTTATGACTGTGTACCTGTATTAATCTACAGTATAAAATATATATTACCATGGGTCAGAAGCTTGACTAACCCTACATGAAGTCATAGACTCTATAATGGATGTACTAAGAAGGAATAGAATAGTACCTCTGATACTCTTCAGATATACTGTTTTGGGTGCTAGAGAGTTCTCTGAATTGTCCCTGTCAGGAACCCTGTGGAATCTCTCATCCCATGATTCAATCAAAATGGAGATTGTGGATCATGCACTCCACGCCTTGACAGATGAAGTTATCATTCCACATTCTGGTTGGGAGAGAGAACCTAATGAAGACTGTAAGCCACGGCATATTGAATGGGAGTCAGTGCTCACCAACACCGCTGGCTGCCTTAGGTAAGTGGAGGTTTTCAAGACTATAAAGATTGTTTAAGTTTTCCTGGGGTGGAAGTGCAGGCTTGCAAACCTGTCAGACCCTGTCTCAAAACGGGAGGCAAATACATTGGAGCTTATTGGCAAAGTGCTTCCCTTAGGTACAGTTTCACTACCATACACGTATACATTCGTTCAAGTTGGAATTTTAGGGAGGTGGTTTTTTTTTTTTTTTAAATTAGAAGTTAAGTTTCTGTCTGTTTGTTTGCTTGCTTCTTTTATTTATGATTTTTTTGTGGTATGGAGGACCAAATTCAGGACATTGCCTGTACTAGGCAACCTTTACTCTACCATGTAAATGCTTGACCACAGCCTACGTGCCTTTGCTTCTTTCTTATCTGTACCATGTTTACCTGTTTGTGTGTTTACTTCCTCCCTTCCTCCTGTTCACATCACTTTTATTACTCTTTGATTTTGTTCCTCCCACATACAAGGTTCTTATCTAGTTGTGGATTTTTGTGTGTGTCTTATTAGTCCCTGTCACGATTATCTGTATTTCAAATTAGACACTTTTGCCATTGTCTATATTTGTACTGCTGTATAACAAATGAGTTCTGGCTAGATTTACTGATGTTGGTGTGCTCTGCCCACAAGCCCCTTTTTTTGTGGTGCTGGTTATTAACCCCATTGCCTGTATAAGTTTGGGTGAGCTGTCTACCACTTAGCCTGAAAGAGAGTGTCCGGATCCTCTGGAGCTACAACCTTGTGTGGGTGCTGAGGGTTGAACCCAAGTCCTCAGCAGAGCTTCCAGCACTAGTGCTCTTCACACTGCCTGTTCCAGTTCCTGGTATGCACTTTTTTAACCTGACTTCACAAGCTTGAGAAAGCTTAGAAGACAACCTTTCAGTCAATTTCCAACTGCAATACCTTGCTTTTTAATAAGTATTTTTTTTAAAGATTTATTTATTTTATGTATGAGTACACTATAGCTGACTTCAGACACACCAGAAGAGGGCGTTGGATCCCATTACAGATGGTTGTGAGCCACCATATGGTTGGTTGCTGGGAATTGAACTCAGGAACCGCTGCGCCATCTCTCCAGCCCTGCTTTTAATAAGTATTATTAACTGCTTATTATACTGAATAGAAAAGGTTTTAAGGAAACTTTAGATGTAAATGATATCTAAGAGGGACTTCAGGGATTTGAGTCATCTTCAGAAACTTTGTGTTTCCCCTTAGAAACGTAAGCTCAGAGAGGAGTGAAGCCCGGCGGAAACTTCGGGAATGCGATGGCTTAGTTGATGCCCTCATTTTCATTGTTCAGGCAGAAATTGGGCAGAAGGATTCAGACAGTAAGGTACGTTAATGAATGGCTAAGTGAATTTTGTTCACTAAGGACCTGTAGTCCAGACCTACCACTTCTGGTAATATAAAATATTTATTATGATATCCACCTCTCCCTAAAATGGGCATTTAGTTAAACAAAGAGAAGTGTGTGTGTGTGTGTGTGTGTGTGTGTGTGTGTACACAAGTATACAGAAGAAGCCAGGAGAACATTTCTTCCTTCTTTTCAAGCCAGACTTGCTGTGCAGCAAGTCCTGTTAATGACTAAGCCATCCC
Organism: Apodemus sylvaticus; assembly: GCF_947179515.1. Lineage (NCBI taxonomy): Eukaryota > Metazoa > Chordata > Mammalia > Rodentia > Muridae > Apodemus > Apodemus sylvaticus. The sequence goes on along the minus strand of NC_067476.1, from coordinate 65,212,322 downwards.
CTCAGCTCTAAAGATAGTTTTCTTTAGGTGTGTGTGTCCCATATATAGTTAAGCTACTTAGTAGCCTTCCAGATTATACATTTTCTTAGTAAGGAAAACAGTGACCTAAGTGTTGGGTCACCAACTAGTTGCAGAAGCCATTACATGTCTATAATTAGACTTCCAGTTAGAATGTAGATAACAAGGATTTTGAGGATCTTGGGGAACTGACAAGGTGACCTGAGAAAAGATGGGTTGAGTCATGCATTTAGGATTGATATTTTAATACTCAAATCATAGAGACTTAGATTTTTCTTGGAAGTCAACATAAGCATTCTCTTTTCCAACTGACCCTTTTGTTTTATTTCTTAAGCTTGTGGAGAATTGTGTTTGCCTCCTTCGGAACTTATCATACCAAGTTCATCGTGAAATCCCACAAGCAGAGCGTTACCAGGAGGCACTTCCTACTGTGACTAACAGTACTGGGCCACATGCTGCCAGTTGCTTTGGGGCCAAGAAGGGCAAAGGTGAGTCTTAGTTCCTGTTCTTTAATATGGGACAAAAGGAACACTTAGCTTTATAGGTACTTAATAAATAGTATGGAAGTCTCCCTAGTAGAGACATGTCCTTTTGCTCTGTTGCTGCTCCCTTGTTCTGTATGCTTTGATGGTGGTGGTGGTGGTGGTGGTGGTGGTGGTGGTGGTGGTGGTGGTGGTGGTAATGGTGGTGGTGGTGGTGTGTGAATATGGTGACGATTGTTAGTGTATTGGCATCTGGGGCAGTGAAGGACAAGAACTCAGCTAAACCAGGGCCTTCCTCCTTGTTCCTCCTCCTTCTTTGCTTTCTTGTGTACTTGCCCATGATCCTGTTGACATCTTTCTCCTGCGTTTTCTTCCTTCATTTCTCTCCTCGCTTTCCACCTTGGTGATGCACTGGAAGATGAGTGGTTCTCCAGAGGTAAGTGCAATCTTTTAAGGCGCTTGTCTCCTAACTTGCATGGTTTGGTTCTTACCTTTCGTAATATCTTTTTATCTAACCCTTCCCCATGGATGCATGTAGGAAAACTTAGTTGAGGAAAAGCATTGGGATAAGTTTAAATCTTCTTGGTCGTGGTTTTGACATGCTGTTTCTGGACAACAGTTCCTGTTATCAACTCAGTTAACAGCCGCAGGAGTGGTCATCCTTTTGCACAGTCTACTGCCTGTTTTGGTCCTTCTTGTTTCTGCATCATCCCTGTTGGGACAGTTATGTATGGGGTTTCTCTTCTTTTGCCTCTTTTGATGCTGCATCTCAGATCTGAAGATTCTTACTGAAGGATGAAAAACTGTCAGGTGGGATCGTTCTTTACCCATTCTCTCCACCCTCTCTCCATTTTCATAGGGAAAAAGCCTACAGAGGATACAGCAAGTGATACAGTGGATTTCCCTAAAAGAACTAGTCCTGCTCGAGGTAAGCTACCCTCCCTATTCCCCATCTCCAGAGACTGGATATGGTGACATATTCTATGCACTATGGTAACATTTCTCTGGCTTAATGGATTTGAAGTAACAGTGAAAGTGTTGGGAAAAGTCAACAGTCTAGAGCCAGAAACTAGGCTGAGTATAATGGTGTATGCCTGCAACCTTAGTACTTGGGTAACTGATGCAGGAGAATTTCTGCCAGTAAAAAGTTGCTTTGAGATAGGGAGGGGGAGCGTGCCACAATAAACAAAAGAAAAGACAAGAATGGCCACTGCAGTTTTTTGGATCTTGAGCCTTATTGTTAGAAGAAATGTCTTTATCATAGTTTAGATGTGTGGACTCAGTATATTAATGGATATAAACTTGCTAGCTTTCTATAAACATAAAAATTATTAATTAAATTATGTTAAATCTCGGGCTGTCTGTCACTTAGTCATATTCGTGATGGGGAGAATGGCCAAGTTGAATTAGAAATAATTTGGGTTAGATGTTCACTCATTAAGCCTGGTTGCTTATGGTACAAACAAGTCTGAAGTTAGCTATGAGGTGCAAGTCAAGGAAGGAGGAGAGGGCTCGGATACGACTGAGTGATGTCTATTCTCTTTTTACCATGGAGTAGTTGTTGTTATTTTGTTTGTTTGTTTTTGAGACAGGGCCACACTGTGGTCCTGGTTGTCCTGGAACTCTGTCTGTAGACCAGGCTAGCTTCAAACTCACAGAGATCTGCCTGCCTCTGCCTTAAAAGTGCTGGGATTAAAAGTGTATGGCACTGCTTTAGGCTAGAGTAGTTATCTTAAAGCATGGGATCGACTGGGCATAGTGGTACAGGCTTGTAGTCCTAGTATGCAGAGATGAAGACAGGAAGATTATGAATTTGAAGCCAGTCTGCTTGACATTGCAAGACCCTGTCTCAAAAGACAAAACACAAACCTTAGAAAAAAGAAACCTGAAATCAAGCCTCTGAGTTTGCTTATGACTTAATAGGGAAGTTGGGGGACTAATAATAGAGAAGCAGCACTGCAGGCAGCCAGAACTTGATTTTAGGCACTCATTAGTGCTTTCTGTTACGCCCTTCCTTGTGCAGGCTACGAACTCTTATTTCAGCCAGAAGTGGTGCGGATATACATTTCCCTCCTTAAGGAGAGCAAGACACCTGCCATCCTAGAAGCCTCCGCTGGAGCTATCCAGAACCTGTGTGCTGGGCGCTGGACAGTGAGTACCTCTAAGAGAATGGGTGTTAGCATAGGGCGTGCTGATGACTAGGTTGCTACGATTGGTAACCTTTTTACCACTTTCACCTGCTTCCTAGTATGGCAGATACATCCGCTCTGCTCTTCGTCAAGAGAAGGCTCTCTCCGCCATTGCTGACCTCCTGACCAGTGAGCACGAGCGAGTGGTGAAAGCTGCTTCTGGCGCACTGAGAAATCTGGCTGTGGATGCGCGGAACAAAGAGTTAATTGGTAAGGATTTGAGCCAGTGCCTAGCACAGTGCCTGGATTCCAGCAAAGTTTAGTCATTTGTCGCCATCACTGAAGAGAAGGATCCTATAATTTTCCATAGTTTGTTTCTGAGAGTTGAAGGTTCATGGTTTAGTGGATCTTAAGAAAACAAGAAGTGTATGAGATTCTTCCAAAACATTATAGCCACTAGTATTTGTTGAGTATCTAGTTTTCTCTATCTCTAGGCATTGTTTGATATCTAGCATTGCATTGTCTCTGTGCACTTGAAGAAGTAGATGAAGGGTGTTGAGTTTATGGCTGATTCATGTTCTTTGCCCTTTGAGGTAATCTTATGTAATAATGAGTTGGTTTGTATGGCTAGAACTTAAACTTGGCCTGATTACTACTTTCAAGTGTATTGTGAGGCTCCTCCTAACCTTTTGTTTTACTGCTATAGGCAAACATGCCATTCCTAACTTGGTAAAGAATCTGCCAGGAGGCCAACAGAACTCCTCTTGGAATTTCTCTGAAGACACCGTGGTCTCTATATTGAACACTATCAACGAAGTTATTGCTGAGAACTTGGAAGCTGCCAAAAAGCTTCGAGAGACCCAGGGTATTGAGAAGCTGGTGTTGATCAACAAATCAGGGTGAGCTTTTACTTAATCACAGCTAGAGGAATTTGAATATGAAAAAAGAGACTTTATTAAAGAATTTTTGCCAGGCAGTGGTGGCGCACGCCTTTAATCCTAGCACTTGGGAGGCAGAGGCAGGCGGATTTCTGAGTTCGAGGCTAGCCTGGTCTACAGAGTGAGTTCCAGGATAGTCAGGGCTATACAGAGAAACCCTGTCTTGAAAAACCAAAAAAAAAAAAAAAAACAAACAAACAAAAAAAAGAAATAGAAAAGATTTTTCCTCTTCCATTGTGTGAGATTATATCAACTTTCTGTGACATATCGAGAGGTCTTGATCTAATATTGGTCTATAAATTCTTAATATTGGTCTATAAATTGGCATGGATTGTTATATCAAACTATTTATGTCAGTGTTTCAGGCAGTATAGGATTTGGTGAAATTTGACTTCCCCCATTTTTACATTTTTATATCCTTGTGCTGTTATAACAGTAGTTCTCAACCTGTGAGTTTCAAGTTATGAAGTAGCAATAAATATAAATTTATGTTTGGGGTCACCATAACATGAGGAACTATATGTAGTCTTAGGAAGGTTGAGAACCACTTAGTTAGAGAGTATAGGTTCTAAGATTCCCTGGTCGGAAAACTAAACTTTGTATGGTGTTACTTTTCTTCATAGGAATCGTTCAGAAAAAGAGGTGCGGGCAGCAGCTCTTGTCTTGCAGACGATTTGGGGCTATAAGGAGCTTCGGAAACCACTGGAAAAAGAAGGATGGAAGAAATCAGACTTCCAGGTGCAGTAACTCTTGACCAAAGCTTTGGCTTTTCTTCTCTTTTGCTCCTTGGCTAGTGCCTCTGTCTTTGGTTTCTTCTATTTCACTATCAAACTAACTCCCAAGTCTTTTCCAAGATACCGAAGACACTGCTTTTTAATACAGTGTTGCTCACAGTTTATTTTTGCTGAAGTAGTTCTACTCTCTCAGTGTTGAACATACAGTGGATGCTGCTGGTAGTGAACAGTGATAATGTACGGCCACTGTGAGCTTGCTCCCTATCTACTCAGACCCTTGCACATGCTTACCATTCTCTGATCCTTCTACCTCGGTCCTCCAAGTACTAGCATTATAGATACGTGCTTCTGCCTAGACTCAGATTCTTTTCTGAGGAGTTGTCATTGTCAATAGGCATCTAGCACCTAAGTCCTTTAGGAAGAATGTGTGAGTGAGGCCTAGGGTAAGTGAACATGGAAAAGGAAACCCTGTGCTCTTTCAGGGCTTCTGAAGCGGGAGGTGCAAGATTAGGAGGAGGGACCAGGAAGAAGTAGGTATCTTCAGGTTTCTATGACAATGGGTTTACCTTTGTCTCCAGGTGAATCTAAACAATGCATCTAGAAGCCAGAGCAGCCATTCATATGATGATAGCACTCTCCCCCTCATTGACCGGAACCAAAAATCAGGTATTGTAACCAAGGGGTGCAGCCTTCTCTGTTTAGTACTCTTGGCATTCTTTAATGGCTTATTAACTAAAAAATAGAATGTGTATTTATTCCAAATAAGCTGGACACCGAGTAGGGGAGTGATGTTTTGCATCAGAATTATAATGTGTAAGAGAGCAGAGGTTTGAATTTAGAAATCTAACAAAGCAGGAAGGGGTGTGGTGGTGCACACTTGTAATCCCAGTCACTCTGAGGTGGCTGAAGGAGGATCAGAGTAGGTCAAGGCCAGCCTTGGCTATGTGACACCCTGTCTCAAGGGAAAACAAAACCAAAATCAGGGTAGTTAGTAACTCGAGTGTGGCTCCTCTAATTTGCCTGTGAACTGCAAGTTACTAGAGAGTGACTCATTTTTCTGTTTAATCTCTCCCTCTCTTAAATTTCTGTTCTACTGATTAGTGTGCTTGGTTAATTATTAGTGCTTTTCTAGTTGTGAAAAATTAAAGCTACTGACAACCAGAAAGTCCATTAGTTCAAGTCCCTAGGAAAAAACACCATGGTTACAGCTGTGTGTATGGTTGTGCTTTTGTGTTTGTGTGGTGCTGGGGCTGGACTCCAGGGCTTTCTCGGCAAGTTTTCAGTGTCTCTGAGGTAGAGCTTTTTAAATCACTTTATCATTTCAATCACTTTATCATAGATGAATTATATGTTTAGTATTTTATATATATATTTTTTCTCTTTCACTAAAAGTATGCACTATAACCTTTCTTATCTTAAGGCTTTTGGGTTTTGATTCCACCCATGGCTTTTGGAGCGTGGTTTGAGGACCCTAAGATTCTTAGACAAATGTGCCAGCAGCATAAAAGCAGCTCTTGATCTATAACATAGATGAGGGTAGTGCGCTGATATGAATAAGTTGTTTTTACTCCCATGCACTCTATAGTTAAAAAGCTACCTCCACTTAGGAGCATCCTGGATGGAGCTATAAATGTTAATTCTTTATTATATTTCTACCCCTAAGTACATATCACTTGGATGTGTAGTGCTAAGGACGAAATGTGAAGCTCTTGTGCTGTGTAGGGAGCCACTGTGGCTGTCTTGAGGCAGACTACTGGTATTATTAGACTAGCTGTTTTTTATAGAGTACTATTTTACTTTATGAAGCAGCTGACATACAAGTGATGATTATTTCAACATGGTTATTTGGCAAGCATTTCCTCAAAAATAAACACAGAAACTTGTATTTATTACTTTATATAAAAAACTGACAGTATTTTCTACCTGAGTAAAAAATATACTTTTGGCTGAGTGTCATGATTCATCCCAGCACTTGGAAGGCTAAGGCAGGAAGATTGCCCTTCATTTAAAGCCAGCATGGGCTACATAGGGGGTTCTAGGTCAGCCTGAGCTGTAGAATAAGACCTTGCCCACTGAAAAAAGCCTCAACAAACCCCCAAATCCCAAAGAAGAAAAGTACAACCCAGAAAATCATACCCATGTTACTGAGCTTAGTAACTTGCCAGTACTTAAAAGTCTTTTTCTAGGGCCATCAAGGTGGCTCAGCAAGTAAATTCACTTGCTGCGAAGCCCGACAACCTGAGCTCCACTGATGAGAGAGAGCTGAGCCCTGAAAGTTGTCCTCACGCCAATGTATCCATGTCACACTATGGATGGACACAGAAACACACACACACACACACACACACACACACACACACACACACACACCATCTTCTTCTCCCTCTCTCCCCCCTTTCACTCCCTCTACCCTCTCTGTCTCTGTCTTTCTTTCCTCCCCCCCACATGCACATTCATGCCCATGCGTGCGCGCACACACACACACACACACACACACAGTGTAATAATAAACTAATTTTTAAGGCTTTTATGATCAGTTTCTTCCATAATTGTTTCCAGGGATGAGACTCAGGCCATCAGGCTTGACAACAAGTGCCTCTGAAATCGTTCTTATATTTGGGTGTCTGTAGGGAAGGGATCAGAGTTTTGTGGGGCTTTCCTAGAACTGTAGGCTGTGATTACTTTTGGCACATACTATGTGCCCAGTAAAACTTTATTGAATAAAGGCAAGGAAAGATGGCACACCCACCCAAAAGAAATGTCTACTTTATATAGATTTTGGTGTATTGGATTTTGACTTGGATAACTTTCTAATTCCATATAGATAAGAAACCTGACCGGGAAGAAATTCCAATGAGCAATATGGGGTCAAACACAAAATTATTAGGTAGGTGATGAATTCCTGTCTAATGTTGCAGAATAGTGTTTAATTGGGGTGAGTAGACATTCTCTCCCCCTTTCTCTCTCTCTCTCCCCCTCCCTCCCTCCTTCCCTCCTTCCCTCCTTCTCTCTCTCTCTCTCTCTCTCTCTCTCTCTCTCTCTCTCTCTCTCTCTCTCTCTCTCTCTCTCTCTCTCTCATCATATAGGCAGGTCTTGAACTCACTACACTTGAGTCTGATCTTGAACTCCTGATCCTCCTGCCTCTACTTCCCAAGTGCTGATATTATAGATATGCTCCACCATACCTGGCTTTTTTTTTGTTTTTCCCCTGTAGCTTTTCCCCCCCTAAACAACCTTACCATTTACCATCCTGGAAGTATAGTGATTGATTATCTCCATTTGAAAAGATATTTGAAAATATGATAAAATTTGATCAGTCTAATCTTTTCTGCATTTTCACATGTTGCTGTGGATGGGATAACCTTGAACTTAAAAAAAAATATTTTAAGAAAAGAAATTTTAAAAAACTTTTTATTTTTTGAGGCAGATCTTTCTGTATTCCTAGCTGTCTTAAAACTTGCTTTGTAGATCAGACTGGCCTTAAATTCACAGGGATATATCTATTTCTGCCTCCCCGGTATTGGGACACTATCATGCCTAGCCAATTCATTTTATTTTGTATGTATGAGTGTTTTGCCTGTGTGTATGTTTGCTTACCAGGTGCCTCATGCTCTCAAACATCAGAATCCATAGAACTGTACTTAGGGATAGTTGTGAACCACCAAGTAAGTGACAAGAGTTGAACCCAGGCCCTCTGCAAAGAGGAACAAGTGTACTTAACTGCTGAGCTGTCATCACTCCAGCCCTCAGACTGTGAATTCTTGATAGATCCTCTTCTTCCCACATATGTTCTCAGAAAGTCTCATGTGGTGTAGAACTAGCCCTATCTCTTTCTGTTCTTTCTCCCTACTCTCTACTGGTCTTTTTTTAAAGTAGGATTTTATAGCCCAGGTTAGCTCAGAATGACCTTGAATTCTTGTGCCTTCTTCCTACTTGATATTCTCTCATCTTTCTACTTGGGTATATGAAGCCTTCTCTGGGAATGTCCTCCCCTTTGTCCTCTTCTAAATTCTTTCTTTCCAAAGGCTAAACTCGGGTTGTGTTTTTCTTTATTAGTTCCTTCAAATTGTAGCATATTTCTCAGTCTTCTCTTAATTTCAGGGCTGTATCTCTTTAATAGGCTAGGTCTCTTTAGTATCACTCACCATAGGATACACTGTTGTTTCTCATTGTTACTGCTTTGTTGTTTTTGTAGTGGTGGGAATTGAATCTAGGCTAACCACTGAATTACATTCCCAGTACGGGGTATTTCTCATATATCATCTTCCCCCTTATACTCAAGTTGTGTGTAAGTCTTAAAAAGCATCGGTGTTTAATGTCTTGTTGGAGCTTCTGAAACAGCTCATTTCTCAATTGAAGTGCCTAATTCACATGCATTGGTATACTAGAAGGAATATTTTATTTCTGTGTACTTTGTTCTCTAGATAACAACTATTCCACACTGAATGAGAGAGGAGACCACAACAGAACACTGGACCGATCTGGGGATCTGGGTGATATGGAACCATTGAAGGGAGCACCCTTGATGGTAAATCCTTGTTATATGCCACTTTGTAAAGTTGAGGCTAATAGTATTTTGAAACTGTATGATATATAAAATGGGGTGGGGGAAGAAAAGAGAAAGATAAATCTTTTTTTGGTAGGTGATTTCAGGAAAAAGAGGCTTTGATGCTTCTTAACGGTTTTTGGGATGTTTTTCATTGATTGCTGGATGTTTTTTGCAAGCATTGTTGATGTCACTGACACTAACTAACTAATCTGCTCTCTAGTATATCACCCTGCTTTTGCACATACCTGCTTAGGATGACACACTTAGAGATTCTTACCTTGGCTCTCTTACTAACAAGTTGCATGTGTTCACAGCAGGACGAGGGGCAGGAATCTTTGGAGGAAGAGTTGGATGTGTTGGTTTTGGATGATGAGGGGAACCAGGTGTCTTACTCCCCCATGGTATGTCCTCCAGTCACCCCTAAGATGGTCCTGAGGAAGGAGATTCCCGTGTGCCTGTTCTTTGCCAATCATGCTGATCTGATCAGGCCTGTGATACTTGTCTGAGCCACATGGTACCCAAGGGTTCTGCTTCTGTGATCTTGACCTCTTCCAAGGCTGGGATGCAGCGGATGATCTGGTTCTCTGTTGTGTGCTGATTTCCTGCCTCCAGATTTGCTCAGCTGTGTTTGTTTCCCTCGTCCTCCTGTTCTCAGCCTTATTAACAGCCTTCTCTTTTTTTCCCTACAGCAGAAGATTTAGCACCACTCTACCTGCTCCATATGGGCTTATAATATAGTACTTTTATTTTTTGGTGGTGAAATGGACTGATGATTTTTTTTCCTTTCTTCGCTGGACTTGTGTGCCAACTGCCAGGCTGACTCCTTGTAGCCCAAAGTGGCTTCCTTCATCCATGAATTACATCCATCCACTGAAGTTTAATTTTCCTATCCTCCTAGACCCTACTTCCAGTTTTCCCCCAAGAAACCTGACTCAGTTATTTGCATATCTTGAGAAACTGCTGCAGATTAACTCTTTTTGCCAGCCTTCCCTGGAACTCCTCTTGGCCTTGCATAGAGGGAGGGAGAGTGGAACTCTCACTGGAAGCAATGGGAAGAACTGAAAATTACACGCAGTCTGTTCAGCATTCAGCATTCTGACAAACTGATGACTTTTAGTCAAGACTATTTTTTCTGGTGTGTCGGGGGGAACTTTTTTCTTTTTTTGGATGGGGAAGTGTCCTTTCTCCAGTGGCTATTTTTGAAGCCAAGAAGGCTGGAAACATTGGCACATTCCACCTGGCAAGGGCCCTGAAGTAAGTGAAGTACTCCCCAACCTCGGAGTGAGAACTCTTGTTCTTCCTGTCCGAGGCAGGGACCACAAAGGACCTACAGACTCCATCTCTTCTGTCAGTTACAGGACAACCTTGGGGTGCTGTCCTGGCCAAGGCTGTCCTTAACCCTCTTCTCCTACCCTGTGATAAATCTGCTAACTTGACCTGACCATTTGCAAGATGCTTTGTAAAAAGGAGAATGCCATGGAACCCTTGGTTGAGAAGAAACAGAAAGATTGTCTATTGAGAAGACGAACCTCTAGGAGGCACTAGAAGGAATGTACATGAAGGGGTTAGTCTGAAACTGGCAGGAAGCTTCAAATCTGGCTTTCCCCAGCCCCCCCAACCCCATCTCTCTTCTTCTTTCATAAGCTTGTTCTCCCTCTCCTCCTCTTCCCTGGATTTGTTGGCCAACTTACAAGACTTGTACATAACTCCTCCCCCTTTGCCCTTCTAAGGTAGGAGTTGCCCTGGCTTTGCCTCTTCTTTGTGCCTTTGGCCTGGGGTGCATCTCCTCCCTCTCTTCCAGGTGCCTTTCTTTGCCTCTGCAGTCTCATTTCTCATGATTTTGAAAGTTAGATTTTGTTATTTTCTTACCCACTGTTGACCCCCAGTAGCTGAAGGAAAGAAGAGGAGTGGTAACCTAGGGAACTTCAAGTCCCCTCTGGGGGTTGTTAAAGCCTCTGATGTAGCCACAACAAGCTTCTGCTCAACAGCGACAGTTGGGATTGGTGAAAATCCATCATCATGAGTCTCAAAGTAAGGGGAGTGCTGTGACTCTGACTCCTCAGTTGTCCCCAGTTCCCATCATCTCTGAAAGACTACAGGGAATCAGGCCTTGCCTCCATTACACCCTTTACTGTTGTAGTGAATGGTATAGCGTGGGCTAGACAAACAGCTACTGTATGGGTTCAGGTTTTTTTTTTGTTGTTGTTTAAACTTTTTTCTGTATTTGCTTTCTTTCCTTAATCTAAAAGCTCTATTCAATGCAACTGGAATTCTTTATCCCTCTTGTCCTGTTCCTTAATATATTGAGGCTATGGGGTAGGAGAAAAGTGCACAGCCCACCCACCAACCTCTTTCCTTATGCATTACAATCGCCCTCCCCCCTCAACCTTTTGCTTCCTTCCCATTTCTTCCTAGTCCTATTTACCTTTTCTGGCAAAAAGGAGCTTCGTGCTCTCTGTGACCCTCAGAGTATACTGCACAGGGGAGCCTCCTTGCCCACATCTGTCTGCCTCTGGTTTTGGTTTCTCTCGTCCTCTGCTCTTCCTGGTGCTCTTTCTTCTCGGTGGGGTGTGGGTAATAGACTAGCCATGGGCTTTGGGGACCTTTAACTGTTTTTTTGTTTGTTTGTTTTGTTTTTCCTCTTTCATTTATAAAACACTAAACATTCGATTTCAGCAAACCAAAAATCCTACCCTCCCACCGAATACTACTAGGGGGCATATCTTCTGCTCTGTATCTTTTCTCTCTTTCTTTATCTTGTTAATGCTTTTAAAAACAAATGAGTTTTTTATATAAATAAAAGTTTTTAAAGTGTGTGTGTGGGAGGTCTGTGTCATTTCTTCACTTCCAGCTGCACTTCTTCCCTCCTTTCCTTCTTAGTTACTTTGGTGCCAGTGTTGTTTTTCTTTGCAGAACAGCCAGAAGGAGGTTGTCTCAGGATGGGCTTACTTTAGTTTCAGTCCCAACTCTTATGAAGGAATGTTCTTTGGAACACCCTCCCACCCCAGAGTCTTAACATTTAAGGAATGGCTGAAGTAGAGCATGAGAACTTACTGATTGTGTACACTGGCTTCCACATTCTCTGGGGTTCTCAAACATCTTGACAAAATCAACACTGAGCAAAGTCCTCTAATGCATGGCTCTTTTGAATATAACACATCAAATTAGAAATAGAAGCTAGCAGTCCCAACAGCTACCTTAGTAAATGTGAAAGATTTCAAAGTCCTCTACACAGGAGTACTAATGACAGGTTGTGGCAATGTTTCACGGGCTGTATGCAGGTTGGTTGGGTTGTTTGATTGGTTAACAAAAACCAGATCACTGGGGATTATTTTAACTGCAGACACCAAAGATTCCGACTCATGGGGAAATACTTTTCCAGGGCCCTTATGTCCTGTCATATAACTTGAAAATCTCCAGAGAGTTTGTGTAAAATGTTTATTATATAGTGACATCTCCAGTCACTATATAATATGTAGCTTTGAGTCAGATCAAAACCCTGCTGCAGTCTGGCCTTAAGCTCATGGTCTGTCTCCTCAGCGCTGGGACTATAGGTGCTGATTACCATGCTCAGCTACAGACTTGGTTTTCAAAGGTCTAGATCATGCCAGCCTAGTGCTAATCCCAGCACTCAGGTGACAGACAGCACCCTGGGCTATATAGCAAGACTTTGTCTCGGTCAATGAATCAGTTATTCATGCTCAGACCTAAAATTAAATTTTGAACTGACCTATACATGCCAAATATGGTTGGTTTGGTTTTTAAAGTGAAGCCTCACTGTATAGCTAACCTGACAATTTGGTCTTGAACTTGTGGCCATCCTTCCCAGGCGCTGAGATGATAGGCGTGTGCCACCATGCCTGATTTTCTGGGAAGTTTCCTGGCAGACTCGACAGTGCTTTAGAGGCAGCCCTCGTGACACTTCCCACTCATGTTAACATTAGGAAACTTTTGGGGTTTGTTCCTTCCCAGTGGCTCTCCTCAGGTTTTGTTTTGATTTTTTTCCTCCTGTTTTTTTCTTAACAACACCCCCACCACCACCATTTTTACTTTGTGTCTATGGGTGTTTTGTCTCCATGAATGTCTTGCATCACACACGTTGGACATGTGTCCAAAGAGACCAGAAGAAAGTATTGCATCCTCTGGGACCGGAATTACAGTAAATAGTTGTGAGCTGCTATGTGTGCTTATGTGGGTGCTCAGAGTAGACTCCAGGACCTGGAAAAGCAGCCAGAGCTCTTAACTGCTAAGCCATCTCTCCAGCCCCCTTTCCTGGTACTTTTAAAAAAGTTTCTCTCTCTCTCTCTCTCTCTCTCTCTCTCTCTCTCTCTCTCTCTCTCTCTCTCTCTCTCTGTGTGTGTGTGTGTGTGTGTATGCACGAGTGTGTGCATGCGTGCCAGTTGTGTGGTTTCTCTTGGTAGCCTCTGAGAGCTGAGTCATAGAATTACAGGCTGCTTAGGTGTGGGTAGTGAGACAGAATTTGGGTCTTCTAAACTGAAAGCAAGTGCTCTTAACTGTTATAACGGCTATCTCTCCACCACCACCCCCCTTAGTACTTTTTAAGCATTAGAGAATTTGTAGATCTACTTTTATGGACCTGAGTAAGTAAATAAGAATTACCTGTTCCTGGCGTGGTGGTGCACACCTGTAATCCCAGTACTTGGGAGGCAGAGGCAGGCGGATTTCTGAGTTTGAGGCCAGCCTGGTCTATAGAGTGAGTTCCAGGACAGCCAGGGCTACACAGAGAAACCCTGACTCAAACAAAAAAAGAATTACCTGTACTGTTTGTTGAAATTCCAAAACTGAGTGTAGTGAAACATGCCTATAATTGTAGGCATGTAAATGTTGGCACCATCCTGGGCTACATTGCCAGATTCTTAACTCAGAAAATAAAAAGACCAACCTTTCTCATAGCCCCTTTTTGGAATGGGCCTATATCCCTGAGGTAGAACAACTGCCTATGGCACAAGATCATAGTACTATATCAATACCATAATAAATTCCCGCATTTCACTTTGGAAATCGATTCATAAGTTGGTCTCATGAATCTGAATCTTGTAAAGTGACATAGGTTGATGTAGGTAGCTATCTAACACTGATATAGGACACTTGCTTGTTTTCTGTGTGGAACCCAGAATGACTGGCAAACTCTTGGCAATAGTAGTGAGTATGGGTAATAAGATAATTCATAAGAGAGAACAGCCGAGGCTGGGCCTGTGGCATCTAAGTTCTAGTACTTCTCTATCTTGCTAATCATCCAGGCAATTAATTACCAGGTTGATCCTGAATGTGGTGCCTTTTCAGGCACAAAGAATGTCCTGGATTATGAATTACTAAGCTGCTGGCTACAGTGTTTCAACTAGGGAGAAAGTGTTTTTGTCTTCCAAAGCCAAAGAGGTCAGGTGTGGAAATGAGTCATTCCAGAGAGAGGGCCTAGCTCAAAATTTGCAAGAAAGAAGATACTGCCTAAAGCAAACTTTGTTTCTCATAGAATAGACTTTTTGAGTTTTCTGCTACCTGTCCCTTAAAACATCAGTTGTTCAGTTGTTGCAGTCATGATTACTGGCAGACATAGAAGGCAAAGCTGGAGAAGTGAGGTAGTTTATTGCCATTAAGGATCTGTCCGCATCATTGTGACAATTTTTTGAGTTTTTCTTTTGTGTAGTATGTAGTGACCAGGGTCAAAAGCCATGAGTGAACTGTGTTGAGAGTTTTGCCCAAGTTCTTATGATTGGAGGAATTTCAGGCATTTTTGTATGCATGTGACAACTAGTCTTTCTAGTAGTACCTGCATGTCTTATTCTTGTCTTACTGCCATTCCCTGATTATCATCTTAAGCTCTGACGGACAAACAATCCAATGCTGTAATGTGCCCCAGGGAAGGGAATAAGGGTGGGACATCTGTTCATTCTCCAGTCGCGGTCAGTGCCTTTCTTGTCTTCGTCTTTTGTTTTGTTTTGTTTTGTCATTTTCAAACAAAATTTGTTTTCTCGATGCTCTCCACATCTTTCCTATCCCTTTGGCTCTCTTTGTTTTCATCTCAGTCCTTGTTCTAGGATTGATGTGGGGCCTTTTTTACTATTCAGGCTCTGCTTTAGGAAAGATGCTGTGGATTAGATTCCCTGAAAATGCTTTCCATACATGAAAGTAGGATGCTAGGTAATATATATTTTTTAAAAAATACTCTTCACTCCTGTCTTGTTGGGATTGAATTGAGGGCTTCATACATGGTAGGCAAATACTAACACTGAGCCACATCCAGCTGTGTGTGTGTGTATATATATATATATATATATATATATATATATAAATATATATGTATATATATATATAAAAGATAACTTTAAACATTGCTGAAGAGACACAAAATAAAGTTGATAAAACTAGCCTTACTCAGAGTGGTTGCCAAGCATACCTTAAGCTTCTAAGGAATGTGGGAAGGAGGGAGTCCACAGAAAGCCTAGCATAGAAATGAATAAATACTCATGACCAGATGGCTTGTTAATCAAACCTTGTGATCCAAGTTCAATGCTTGGAACCTACATAAATGTGGAGAGAGAGAAGCAATCTCATAAAGTGCATGCATACTTGTTAAGCAGCAACAAATAATCTATTGGGGGAGACAACAAAGAATTTATACTGATCTTGATAATTTGCAGTCCAAATTTTGACTACCTGTGTGACCCACAAACCAGTAAATAGGGACTTTGAAGTGGAACTTCATTGGTCATACTTCTAGAAGATTTACAGAAGCTAGTGTATTTCCTCTGAAGATTCAGAAACAACTCCTATAAACCTGAGTCAGGCCCTTAAGCTAGGCGTAGTAGTAAAAGAGCAGTGGAAATGGTAATAGAAGAAGCATAAGCCAATCCTTAAATACTTAAGATGTTGGCATGAGCATGGACTATCACAGGACATGGGTTAGGGTCATTGAGCGCCAGTGGTCAGAAGGCCTAAATAAAGCCCTGGTAGATGATGTGACCCTTACAGCATGTAATTAGTAAGAATGCTGGATAATGACTTGTAAGTTGAAAGGGTGATTAGTAGAATTCTATATGGAAGAAAAGTAAAGATGCTGATCAAAACATTTGTGAAATGTCCAAATTAGCTGTACTTGTTGAAGAATAGAAATAGGGCATGTGACTTCTGAGGAAAAGGCAAAAGCAGAAGGGTAGCTGAAATTGATACTTCACCTGATAAAATGAGCTAGGCCTAAGACTGCAGCAATAGGGGAGGAACATATGTCATCCCAGGGCTAGGGTTAGCATGCAACAGAGCATGAGTGGGAAGCAAGTACAGAAACTTGAAAGTATGAAAGTTTCCAAAAGGACAAAGTAACTTGAGTAAAGTTTCAGTAGCTACCATGTGAGTTGGTCATGTAAGCCTAAATGCAAAAGTAATACCCAAGTCTTGCTGCCTCATTTTATAAATTGCTTTTTTAAAAAAAAAAAGTATATATGCATGTGTTCATCTGTGTGCACACATGAAGGTCAGAGGCCAACTTCTATTACTGTCTGTTGGTTTCTATTTTTGTGGTGATCTCTTTCTGAACTTGAAGATTACTGATTGGCTAGACGGGCTGGCCAACGAGCTCCTGGGATGCACCTATCTCCATTCCCTAGTGCTGGGTTAACGTATAACAGAATGTGACAGCTGCTGAGAGTCTGAACTCTTGTCATTATGTGTACATAGCAAACACTTCCTCGGCTGTGAGATGTGCCTTCTTTGTTCAAAGACTGCTGCCTTTAGGGTAAGAGAGCCCGTAAGGAGCATTGTGCTATCCCAGGTCATTTGCACACCATTCATGATTTCCTGGGCTCCAGGATCTGTCTAAGGGCCATTAGCTGAAAATGTGGAATGCAGATGGTCCATCACCAAGAGACACATTTCCAGTAGACATTCCTACTTACATGGGGCATAGCTTAGACTGTACATGGGCTCCAGGTGTGCTACATACTGTCTTATTCAAATGCTGATTACTTTAATCCTCCTTTTTGAGGCTAGTGTCTAAGGTCTTTGAGGTCATTCAGAATGATAATGTATAAACTACTCAGCACCAAGTTCAGGCTCTGGTGCCTGGTTTCCTGAATTTAAATTCTCACTGTCATAGCTGTATAATCTCTGTTTTTTGTTTGTTTGTTTTTAATGTTTCTTTCATTCAGTGGTGCTGATTGAACCTACAGCCCTGCATATGCTAAGCAATCACCAAGGAATAATATACCCCGTTCTCTATAGCAGATTTCTTAATCATTCGTGCCTCTTGTCATGGAGCCTAATATGCACATAGGGTGAAAATAAAATGAGATTATGAATGGAATTGTACTTAAACTGTAATTGTCACCCTGATACCAAGTATGTTGTTACTACTATTCTTATTACCCTATTTTGAGATGGATTTCATTCACCACTGAATGAAAGAAACATTAAAAACAAAAACAAACAAACAAAAAACAGAGATTATACAGCTATGACAGTGAGAATTTAAATTCAGGAAGCCAGGCACCAGAGCCTGAACTTGGTGCTGAGTAGTTTATACATTATAAACTCTCTGTAGCCCAATCTGGTCTTGAACTCACAATAGTCTTCCTACCCTAACTTCTTTAGTGCTATGATTTCAGGCATGAGCCACCACACTTGACATACTACTTTATTATTATACCTATCATTAGATAGATAGATTATATGTATCTGTACATGCATATGTATTTGCTTATATTAATTAGATGATTACTTTGCTAAGTAAAGTATGTCTAACTACTTAAAGGATTATATCAAGAGCCACCCAAAATGACAATTAGTGTACATGTTCAGTTCCCAGATTAGGATAAGGTGGCATTAGTTATTTGATGGATAGTTGCACTTCTCTCATCTAGGTCCTATTCTAAATGTTTAGTAGAAATGATCTGTGCAGAAATTAAAGTTAGGATTTACAGATCACTTTATGGTAAGGCCAGGTGGAAGGAAGCGTCCAGCAAATCTAGTACTTTTAATAATAGGCTTTTTGAACATGATGGAAAGAAACTTTTTTTTTTTTCAAATACCAAGTTTTTTTGGATGTCTGAATCCTTGGGAGGTAAGGAAGTGCTCTAATCTGCATGCAGAGCCTATTAGAGCTATGAAAAGATTTAATTGAATGAAGTCACATAAAAAGCTACATATATTTGCTAAATACATTGCTATATGCTAGAACTTATTCTGGTTATAAAGGTTATCATGAGCACAGGCCCTTGTCTTTAAGAAAGCCAGAAAAAGAGTTTGAAATACTAATGCTACTAAATCACTGTTACAGAGAGCAGTATAAAGGAGGAAAGACTGCGTAACCAACTACAGGAAGCTGCATAATTTGAGGCAAGAGATAATGATAGCTTAGGCCACTGTGGCATATTATGAAAAAGATTACCAGTTCAAGGTCTATGTAATAATGATAGTAACAGCTGGTATCTCCCCCTCTCCTTCCCCTCCCTTTTCCCCTCCTTCCTTCACTTCCCCTCTCTTTCCCCCTCCCCATCTCTTCTCCTTTCTTCTCCCCTTCTCTTTCTTCCTCCCTCCCCCCACCCCCACTGTGGGCTTGAACTTGAGGCCTTGAGAGATCTAGGCAAGCTTTCCACCATTGACTTGTGTCCACATTTTCACTTCTGAGATAGAGTATCACTAAGTTGCAGGCTGGCCTTGCAGTTGTGACCCTCACTGAATCTAGTCCAGTGCTGGACTTACATGCCTGTACCCACACACCCTGCTAGTGCTTTTTCTGTATGACACTTTTTAAAGTCCTTTGTATATACTGACATTTACACCAACCCTGTATAGAAGGTAATGACATGAACATACAATACAAAACAATCCTAAGGCTGTGCTTTCTATTACATGTTTTTTTCCCCCTGCTTAATATTTACCACAACTTGCTGATTATCCATATTTTGGAGATCAAGAAACGAATTTTTTAGGGGGTGGGTTGGATTTGGTTTTTCTGAGACAGGGTTTCTCTATATAGCCCTGACTGTCCTGGAACTCACTCTGTAGACCAGGCTGGCCTTGAACTCAGAAATCCCGCCTGCCTCTGCCTCCCAGAGTGCTGGGATTACAGGCTTGCGCCACCACCGCCTAGCTATCAAGAAATGAATTTTTAGGTAGTTAACTAACTTGCCTGAGGTCTCATTTTTGTTGGTTTTCTTGTGCCCAAGAGTTCCCTTGGACTAATTTTGGAACCAAGGCTGGGTGTTCACGTCTTGTAATGGGTTTATAAGTCTGCACTATTATGTGTGACTCGGGGTGTTAGGGATTGAATGGAAGGCTTCATGCATGGTAGGCAGGTGCTTTACTACCTACTGACAGTGCTGCGTCTTTAGTACCATTTTATTTGTTTGCTCGTTTGTTGTTGTTGTTTTTGAGAGAAGGTCTTGTTGCTGCCCTGGAACTTGGAGTATAGACCTTGAACTTGGGGCAGTTCTCATTCCTCTGCCCACAGATTCTGGTAACCACCATGCCCAATCCTGAACCCTTTGTTTTTTAAACTACTGATCTCAATTGGGTCAAGGCAAAATTAAATGGAACAGAGGGTAGGACGCTGAGGATGAGTTAAGGATGCTATTCTGGGTGCTGGCTGGTATCAGCCACTAGCTAAAATAGGTAATGGTGATGAGTACAGAGCGGCTAGGCTCTGTGCTGTAGAATCCCAGAGAGGGCAGTTTCAATCTCTGTTTAACTCTCTTCCCCTGGGATATTAAACTTGGGTTCAGATTCTGAACGACAGAAATGAAGATAGCCATTTGTCAGGAAGCACAGTGTGCTGGACCAACCTGCCTCGTCCTGCGCTCTCTCACTGGTTCCATGGTCTCCACCTTCTCCTCCTTTTTCTTCCGCTGTCTCTCCAGTGGAAGGCTGGCACCCTGCTGTTGAGCTAACTCATGGGTCTTTGACTCAGAACTGGTGCTTCATCTTTGGCCCAGCAGACTTACTGCTGCAATCCAGACTTGCAAGGCCTATGTGGGACCAATGCAAGTGGTAACTGTGCCCTTACAGTGTAGCTCTCCACAGCAACACCCTGCCCAGCGTGGAGTAGGCTCCAAATGGGCAGTGTGCCTCGTAGCCACCAGCGATGGAGAGATAGTGCCCTATGTTGTCAGAGCCCTGTGTCCTGCAGAAAGGCATGTACCCTCAGACCTGTCACATCCCAACTCACACTACTACATATGTTGATTATTTTTACAGAATTTTGGCTTAGGAGCTAAAGTTCGCTTGGTGGTAGAGCAAATGCCTATTATGCATGGTTCTCTGAGTTTAATCCTCAGGTCAGACACACAAATTCTTTTTTTTAAAAACAGTTTTATATGATTTATTTATTTCTATTTTATGTACATTGGTGTTTTCCTGGCATGTTTATCTGTACGGTGGTGTTGGGTCCCCTGGAACTAGAGTTAGAGCTGCCATGTGGATACTGGGAGTTGAACCTGGGTCCTCTGGAAGAACGGCCAGATGTTTCTGAAACATCTCTCGAGCCCTGACATAACTTCTTAATCCGTAAGAATATAAATAACTATTTTTAAAGCAAAAGTTAGCAGGGTAGAGTTAACTGTTTCCTGTGCCACTCCTGTTGTCTGTTCCTTGTCTGTGCTTTCAGGTATCTTCCTTTTCCCACAACACAGACCTGCTCAGCAGTGGCCTCACATACTCTACATGCCGTGACATCTGTATATACGATCCCATTCACCCTGCCTTATGCTCCTAATGACTGGCTGTTTTACCATTAGTCTGTGTAACATTTTTATTTAGGCCTGTTTTTTTTTTTTTTTTTTTTTTTTTCTGCTTCTGAAGCACTCATTTCTGTCTGCTATGGAAACTGTACAGGCTGTGTCCTCAGGGGACAAGCCCTCCTTAAGATGAGCTGGTTGTGACCATTCTTGCTTACCCTTCCCTATGGTCCAGCTTGTCAGCCCCTTTACTTTCTTCTCCAAAAGATTTGAAAGGAAACTGTGCTCCTAGCCAGAGATGCTAAGCCTCCTCCCCTCATGTTCCCTTGAGAACATACCAAAAAGAAATTGTTTTTCTTTCTTCTTTTTTTGTTTTTTTGAGACAGGGTTTCTCTGTGTAGCCCTGGCTGTCCTGGAACTCACTCTGTAGACCAGGCTGGCCTCGAACTCAGAAATCCGCCTACTTCTGCCTCCCAAGTGCTGGGATTAAAGGTGTGTGCTACCACTGCCCATCTGTTTTCCTTTTAAATG
Source organism: Apodemus sylvaticus (assembly GCF_947179515.1). Taxonomy (NCBI): domain Eukaryota; kingdom Metazoa; phylum Chordata; class Mammalia; order Rodentia; family Muridae; genus Apodemus; species Apodemus sylvaticus. The sequence goes on along the minus strand of NC_067476.1, from coordinate 65,191,254 downwards.
TTTATTTTTATGTGTATGGGTGTTTTGTTTACATATGTACCTGTGCCCCACAGAGGCCATACGAGGGCCATGGATCCCCTGTAACTAATCAGAGACTGTTCTAAGCTTCTGTGTGGGTATCCGGATAAAGCTCAGTTCTTTATAAGAACATCAAGGACTTTTAACTGTTGAGCCATCTTTCCAGCTCTCAAAGCAGATTTGAGTTGCTTTAAATTGAAAATTAAGAGTTCTTAATTGAAAATAAGAGTTCTTCTACCTGGCATCTTTAGGCTTAATATTCCTGGCACTGTGTGAGTACAGAGTCAAGAGGGTTTGCAATTGAATCCTACCCAGTTGCTAGAAAGATACTATCTACATCTAACCAGGGTCTGATGCAGTCCTTAGGGATGACCCTAGCTCTTCCAGATTGTTATCACGGCTTCTGTCTAGTTTTGAGGCCCTGAGCTCTTCTTGCTAAACACAGGACTTAACTGAATACTTTTGTAACCTGGTTCTGGTTCAACTTTTACTTCCCATAGTACCCTTTAGTTCTGGTAACACATTCCAATAATGATTTCTTCATTCCCAGGTGCTTTGTAAATTGCATTATAATGGAACTGTTTAAGGAAAATGATCTCTTAAATAAAACCCCAACTTCTTTCCTATTTTATCCTGAAAATATTTGTCCAATAACTGTTTGATTCAGATGCTTGGGCATAAGGCTCCTCCTGTTTCTAAGGTAAGCACTGTCATAACAGTGGCCCTTAACCATTTAGCAGAGAGGCAGATGGTCAGAAGAGCAGCACACCATCTTTGAGGTGGACTGGGCTTATTAAAGGACAGCTAGGATTCTGCTCCTTGAAGATTCAAAGTCATTTAAGTCAGATGAAACACTGTGCAAAACCACAGAAATGCAAAAAGAATATAGCTTAGTAGACACTAAGTAGGCATAAGGAGCTTCTCTTCATAGAAACATTTTATCTAGTCAATGAAGTAGTTTGAAAAAAAGAATGTCATCATTGTGGAGTCCCTAATACCTAGGTCTTTTAGGCATTGAACGTCAGTTGTTGATATATAAAAAAATACCACCCATAAAGTTAAAGGAATCTGAGAGAGGGCATGGGTCAATGGTAGAGTTCTTGTCTCACATGTGTGGGGTCCTGTGTTTAGTCCCCAAGCTCAGCAAAGAAAACACTTAGCTTTGAGTCTGATCAAGCCTTTGGATTCAACTATTATTTAAACAGATAGGGAAAATTCTGAACTATATTATCACGATAACCCACTTTCTTTGATAAATTAATTACAATAAGAAAAGAGTGAAGAAAGGCCAATATTGCAGTCTCAATGCATGCCTAAGAACCCAGCCCTTGGGAGGAAGAAGAAAAGAGAGAGGATCAGGAGTGCACAGGTGTTCTCAGTGACAAATCGAGGCAAGGCCATCTTAGGTTACATGAGACTGTGTTCCAATCATGCCTCTCACAAAAGTACATTTTGTGAGATAATTGGACATTTCAACATAGAATGCTTGTTACAAAGGGATGATCATTTTTCAAGTGTGAGTTTGTGGAAAATACAAGATATCCCCTTTTGTATTTTCTGCTTTTTGAGACAGGATCTTTTACTGTTTGGGGCCTTTTTTTTTTCCTGGTATGGTTGCTTTTTTTACATTTAAAAAAAATAATTTTTACTTATTTTATTTTATGTGCATTGGTGTGGTGTTTTCCCTGTATCTTGTGTGAAGGTGTCAGATCCCCTGGAACTGATGTTATTGACAGCAGTAGTGAACTGCCACATGGGTGCTGGGAACTGACCTGGGTCCTCTGGAAGAGCAGTGAGTGCTCTAAACCATTGAACCTTCTTTCCAACCTGGTTGGTTAGTTTTCAGATATAGGATGATAAGATTTCAAAACAAAAGCAAAACCCAAGCCAGGCAGTGGTGGCACACACCTGTAATCCCAGCACTCTGGGAGGCAGAGGCAGGCGGATTTCTGAGTTCGAGGCCAGCCTGGTCTACAGAGTGAGTTCCAGGACAGCCAGGGCCATACAGAGAAACCCTGTCTCGAAAAAACCAAATCCAAAAAAAAAAAAAAAAACAAAAACAAAAACAAAAAACAGACTGGCGTTTATCTTACTCTGTAGCTGAGGATAACTTTAAACTTCTGATACTCCTGCCTCTGCATATAAGTATTGGGATCATAGGCATATGCCACCATTGAGGTATTTTGCTATATATTGCAGGCTGGACCTGAACTTAAGAACTTCCTGGTGGGGCAATGATGGTGCAATGCTTTTAATCCCAGTACTTGGGAGGCAGAGGCGGGCAGTTTTCTGAGTTCGAGGCCAGCCTGGTCTACAGAGTGAGTTACAGGACAGCCAGGGCTACACAGAGAAACCCTGTCTTAAAAAAAAAAAAAAAATCCAACCTCCCCCCCCCCCCAAGACAAAACCAACCCAGAAAAGCTATGATAGGAAATATATAAGTACTGTGGTGGCAGGGTAGATGGGGTGTAAATGAAATGAGGCTAGCCATGAACTAATCATTAAAGCTGTTAGATGCATGGAACTGAGGCACTGGGCCACGAAGCAAACATCAGGAAACACAGTGAAGACGGGCAGCAGTAGTACAGGTAGAGGTGGCTTTTGGGTTATGAGTTTCTTTTCCTGCCAAATGCAGGCAGAGATTAGGTTTCAAATTTCTATGAGACTGAGCATCTGGGATAGGGAATTCTGCAACAGTCCCAAGGATGGAGGAGGGAGGCTGAACCAGGGAGACTCCCTGGCACATTTTAGCAAGGTCAGTGCTGCGTTTAAGCTTTGTTAAACTTGGCTTGTTGGTAAAATTTCATTTATAAGCATGACAATTTAAAATTTTTGTTTATTGCTACTGGGTCATCTGGATACTTTAAAGGCTCTTACTTGAGCTGTATATCGCTGAAAATTGTAGTAGAGAGTAGACAGTGGGGAAATTGGCCACAACACCATCACAGTATTTGGCCCAGGAGGTAAATTTGTACACAGTAATTTGTGTTTAGGAAGACTGAAGGGAGGCATGGAAATCTTCTCGTGTATCAAACACCAAAGCCAGCCCCTCTGAGCAGCTGGATTGTATGGGCTGCAGCCCTGCCGGCTCCCTCCTGCTCTTCCCAGAGCACCTGGATTCACAGCCTTTCTCTGTGCTCTGTGCTCCATGACAATCAGGTAGGAAGGTAGGGTGTGATGCCGTGCTTGCTTCTCATGGCCACGCCATTTCTCATCCACAGCACCCCGTCTTAATACCACTATACCTTTAAGAAAGTTATCAATTGACAATTTCTATACATGAATACAGTATACCACAGTAACGTTTACCACCACACCTCTTTCTCTCTCCCCTAATCCAATGTACTGTTTAAATCCAATAACTGTTTAAATTCCAGACTACAGGACTCCAGCAGTTGCCCATCTTTTCTTTCTTTTCTTCAAACTTGAAATCTTTCCATATTGGAAAAGCCATTGTCTTGTTATCTCTCCTAAGCTGCAGTCTCTTTGATTTCTGTGCCTTTTTAAAAGTGCATGGAGACACACAAGCTGCCTGTGTCTAGTGAGAATAAGCTATCAACATTGTAGGCTTGCAGGAAAAACTCTTTTAGGTATATCATTGTGAGTCTGTCCATTGGCTTTTACGCCACTCTGCCTCATAGTTGTTGTGTGTATATTTTAACCCCAACTGCAGGGGTTAGTGTCTGAAATCTTGGTCCTCTGCCAGAGAGAACAACCATTTTCCTTTAGGGCTAGGGTATGAAGTCTCTTCTAGAGGAAGCCCTGGAGTCTGACGGTGGTGTTGAGTCTATGAATGATTGTGACTTTGGGGAGCCAGCCCCTGTCTGGAGTGCTCATCTCCGTGTTCTCTATGCTCCATGGACTCTATACTCACCTTGCCCCCATCGCAACTGTCCCCACCCAAGGATGCCTTGTGCTTCTGCACATGTTACTCAGTTGAATTAGCCTGTGTGACAGCCAGAGATCCAGTTAAAGGACTGGTAAATGGAATTAGAGGGGTACCATAAAGGATTTTGCAGAAACTGGATGTGTTGGCATACTCTGTAATCCCAGGACCTGGGAAGTGGAGGCAGGAGGATCACGATTCATCCTTAGCTACATAGTGAGTTTGATGCCAAACCATGCTACATGGGACTTGGTCTCACACAAAACAAGCTTGCCTTTCGGTTTGCTTGCATTTTTTAAGGCTACTTAGTCTACTGATAACAGCAGAGAAGGTTGTGCTGGGTCTTTTTGTTTTTCTGGCTGTACAATTTGAAAAATGCAATTGAAGGTAATTTACAGAGTATCAAAGAGTAGTTTTGTTTCATTTTTGTTTTTCTTAGCACAGGATAAGTACTTATAATCTTGGGTCTCTCCAACCAGAGGCAACCATTATTAACATCCTGTTATTCTTTTATCTGTTTTTTGCCCATTTAAAAATAATAAGATAAAGCTTATACAATACAGGTGATACAATTACCTGCCTTTTCTGCCCAGCATTGTTTCAGACATGTTTCTAAATTTATTCTTCAAAACCACTTATTTTCATGGCTATAAGACTATACCATTATTTATTTAATTTTTTCAGTTGTTGAATACTTAAGTATTATAACTATGTATAATATTATAAATATGCTTCAATAAACTTATTTCTGCCTAAATCTTTGTTTTCTGGATTTTTTTTCTTTTAAAAAATTTTTTTAATTCATTTTATTTAAGAAAAAATATGAAGATGTGAGTAAGCTTATAGCTGATTGGCCTGTGAGAAGTCACAGGAATCATAGGAAACAAGTTCTGCACATCAGCTGTCCTCCTGGCCTTTCCAAACAGACCAGAATCCAGTGTAGGAATCAAGTCAGGAAGACCTGTCCTAGAGAACAGGGAGCTGGCTGGTTCCTAAGGTCGCTCATATGGAAATAGCCAGTGAACCATGGTCTGGACAAAAAGACCTGCTCCCTAGTCCTGACCACAAGATAGATGGAGACACTGCCTGCATTTACTATGTGTTTGTGAATTTCCCTATGGGCGGATGACCTCTGTCTCTCTCTCCTCAAACTCAACCCACCCAACCACCATCTCTACTTCAGAGACTAGCCCTGGAGGCATCTCTTCCTCCCATCTACTGGAGTTAGGGACGACTGGCAGAGGAGAGTCCAGTCTTCGATGGCTTAGATGGTAGTGGCTTGCTATTGAGTCTTTGTTTGCTGCCCTGATCTTCTTACCCAATGGTCCAGGAACTGCAGCTTTCCTGAGGGGCTGCATCCTGCCTCGAGCAGCACCGGTGATTGGAAGATTTGTTCTATGGGAAACAGGAGCGCTGTGTCCTGTGGCACTTGGATGTCCTCTCTGAGTTGAGAGAGAATCGGGAGCTAGGGCACTCACTCACTCACTCACTCCGCCCAGTGAGTGGCACTCTGGTGGCAGGCTTGGGGATGGCTGAGGGAACGGGGAGTTGACTAGAAGACTTGGCAGCTTCTCCTTGTTGCTGGGGATGAACACTGGGAGTTGCTAGCTGAGGACTGGAGCTGGTCTGACGGGGACTGGTGGGCTTGCTGTTTGAGTGCTGGATCCAGTTTTCTGAGGAGGTGGAAGAGTTGGTTATGCAAGAGGAGAGCACCCTGGACTTTTGGATGCAGAGAACAGATTGCAAGTGGTTGGTGATTCCTTCTTTATGGTGGAGGGCTTCTTTCTAGCTGCCACCCAAACAGCCCTGGCTGACCGCCCCCTCCCCCCTTTTGTTTTTCCGAGACAGGGTTTCTCTGTATAGCCCTGGCTATCCTGGAACTCACTCTGTAGACCAGGCTGGCCTCGAACTCAGAAATCCGCCTGCCTCTGCCTCCTAGAGTGCTGGGATACAGGCGTGCGCCACCACCGCCCGGCTGGCTGACCTCTTTTATCACTGCTCCGGAGCCCAGTTAGGCTGCTTGGTGGTGGGGTGCACACAGTGGGCAGCAAACCTCGGACAAGACCGTCCTTCTGGAGCTGGGCTTCCCTCTGGGGCTGAGCCTTCCGGGGCCTGTACCAGCACTCTCCCGGTCTTGCAGGGCACACTCCTCCAGCTGAGATGCCAGGTAGTTGGCTTCATCAAGGATCTCCTCCAACTTCTCTGGGCTGAGTGGGCCCAAGCTGAACCTCACATCCCGGAGGGCAGGAGCTACTGCATTTGGGTTACTCTGATGGGAGAGGCCCCGTCGAAGTAGTTTCTCTACTAACACTAATACTGTTATATTTTCTTTGTGACTGTCAGATTGAGACCTCCAAAGTCCAAGGTCTCACCCACAATGAACTTGATATCCTCTCTCAAATCCTCCATGTAAAGCCAGCATAAGCGAGTCAGTTAGACCCCAGCCGTCTTCTACTCTGCGGAACCACATCCCCGGTACTCCTCCAGTGCACTATTCTGTTTTCTTCTGGATTATTTTCTTAAAAGAGGAATTGTTGAGTCAGAAATTGTAGAATATATTAAAAGCTGTGCTGATGTATTACCAGGCTGTTTTCCAGAAAGCTTATATCATTGGACATGCCCATCTTAATGTTTAGAAGTTGAAATTATATTAAAAATGCCCTACAGAGGTTCACATAAGCAAGGCATTTTGAGGAGAGAGAGAAGGCGAGTAGAGTCTTTCCTCTGAAGAGAGTCTGATTTGTTTGTACTGGCAACACAGCTCTATCCTGGGCCACATCCCCTCAGAGACCATTCAGGCTCAGGTGACTGTTGCAGGACAGGATTTTGGACTCTGAACCCCAAATCAGTTTGTAATCCATGTTCTAAATTCTCTGGGATGTGCTCCTTGTCCTTGACTGCTCTGGTTACTGTTATTTCCTCTCTGGTCCTATTGTTGCTAAGTTTGTTGCTGTTATCTTTTCTCCTACTCCTGCCAGGTCCTCCCCCTCCCACTCATCTGATTCCAGGCCTCTTCTCTCTTTAAAAAACAATCAAAACAGATAAACAAACAAAAACCAATAACAAAAAGGAGAAGCAAACAAACCCTGAAAAAAATCATAAAAGCAGCCAGTGGTGGCGCACGCCTGTAATCCCAGCACTCTGGGAAGCAGAGAGAGGCAGGCGGATTTCTGAGTTCAAGGCCAGCCTGGTCTATAGAGCGAGTTCCAGGACAACCAGGGCTACACAGAGAAACCCTGTCTCAAAAAACAAAAATAAATAAATAAATAAATAAATAAATAAATAAATAAATAAATAAATGCAGAAGCCAAGATATACAAGCAAAAGATCAATAAAACAAGAAATACCCAAACAAAATGGTAGGACCCTGAAAGTCTACAAAATACAACTAGGTTCATTTTGTGTTGGCTAACTACTCCTGAGCATGGGGCCCTATTGCTAAAGCTGTCCTATTTTTGTTTTTGTTTCTTCAGTCTTGCTTTAGTTTAGATCCGAGTCCTTCATTTTATAGTTTGCTGCCTTGCCTGAATGATGGTATCCTTTGCCATACAGAAGCTTTTCAGTTTTGTGAGGTCCCATTTGTTGGTTGCTCTCCAGTCCTGCAGGAAGAGAAAAAAAAATTTAGTCTATAACAATAAGTAAATTAGATTTCCTCAAAATTAAAATATTTCAGGGCTGGAATGATTAATGAAATAGATGAATGACTCAGTAGCTAAGAGTACTTGCTGCTTTCTCAGAGTACCTAAGTTCCCAGCACCCATGTAAGTGCCTCACAACCATCATTAACTCCAGTTCCAGAGGTTCTGAAGCCCTCTCCTGGCCTCTGTGGACACTGCATGCTTGTGGTACACATATGTACATGCAGGCAAACACTCACATACACACAAATAAATTTAAAAAAAAAGTAACAATTATATTTAAGGACTATTAGGATGAGTGAAAGGGGGAAAAGCAGTGAATAAAAAATGCAGATCCTGCACTAACATCTTTATAGCTGTCATTTTTAGATACACACTGGATGCCTCTCCCTCTGCGCTGCCCTTGCCCCCCGCCCCCAATCAGGTCTTCTGTAGTCCGTGTGGGATTTGAACTTAGCTGGGAACAGCCTTGAACATCCTCATGCCGTAGCCTCCTGAGTGCTGGTCCCACAGCCGTGCAGGCAGCACACTGCACCGTGTTTGTATCAAGCACTTCTAACTCTCTCTTCTGTATTGAAACCTGACTTTTCCCATTTCAGTAAACAAGCAGCTATATCGAGTTACCTTATGGTGTACCACCTGCCAGCCCGTAGCTTTCTTCAAGCATCTTTGCTATCTAAATATGGCAATGTTTTGAAATTACTTGGCATTTTTAAGCATATTTGCCCTTATTTATAAAAGTCAGTGGAAGATGGAAAAAAATAAAGTGCTGATGTTAATGATTTTACAACTGAGATATTTACTATGCCAAAACAGTAAATTTGATCCTTTTTGAATTTAAGTGAGTTTGACAACTGTTTTCAATTATAGAGGAAAACACTCAAACCTGAAGCACATACAGAATGTTGTAAGTCGGAGCTTGTGGATCAAAAGTAAGGCGCAGTGATTGAGCAAGTCTCTGCATCTTTACAATTGTGCATAGTAAATACTGATTTTTATTCCTGAAAAAATACATTTCCTCAGACTGCCTTCCTCACCCAAATTTGACCTCTTGGCAACAGGCCCTAGGGTATAGTTGTAGCATAGTGCAGATACCAAAAAAGTCAATCTCTGGCCTTTGAGGTTTCAAATATGTTTTGGAAACTGAAGGCAGAGATAAAACCTTTGTGATTAAAAGCTTTTGAACTTCAAAAGCTAGAACTATCAATAACCCAGGGCAGAACGTCATGGCTTAACCACAAGCATATAAGAATATGTGATCAGTCAGAGCCAGTTCCCCAGTGCCTACCTTTTTCTCAAAACCTTAATGAAAACTTCTCAAAGCCTGGAAAGCAAAGAAAGTCAAAAGAAGTGAACTTCACTTCTGGCAAGTCTCCAGGAAGTCCTTGAGGGGTATAGGCTGAGGACAAGAACTGGATGTGTGGCAGAGTCAGATAGATGGGGACAGAGACAACCCCTCAGAGCCAGAGTGGCGCCAGAGAGCACACGACACATCTAAGCTCCTTCACGGACCAAGGAATGGTTGAGAGCCTAAAGAGGTTTCACTTTTTGTTTGCTTGATTGGTTGTTGTTTTTAGTTGTAGCCTTGGCCAGCCTCGAACTTGATATATCTTTTAAAGGTTCAAAGGATGACTTTGAACTCTTGATCTTTCTGCCTCCGCCTCCCAAGTACTGACTTGGGTTGACACTACTTACTGATCTGGCTAAGATGTGGTGCTGTGACAATAATCTTCATAATGTTTGTCCATTGTGCATCAAATGGGAAGAAGGATATTGTGGTAGATGCCAACAGAGGCAGACAACCAGCAGGTTCCCTGTCCTTGGCACCCCACAATCCCCAAGAAGTGTATGAACTCTGTTGCTCAAGGGGTAATTATTGACTTAAACTATATTGCCCTGAACTGAGGATGCTTTTGTCAAATGTCAGATGATGAACTAAAAAGAGAACTTGCAGGCATTAAGAAAACAAAACAAAACAAACAAACAAATGGAGTCTGGGGAGATGGCTCAGTGGTTAAGAGCACTTGCTGTTCTTCCAGACCTGTAGTTCCCAGCACCTATGTTAGAGAGCTGGCAATACTATAATTCCTGCCTCAAGGAATCTGATGCCCTCTTCTGGCCTCTACAGGCACTGCACACATGGCATACACAGATATACACACAGACATAAAAATCTTCCTTATTGTACAGGGGAACTGAGAGCCTTGAGTTAATTTAAATGAGCTGAGAATTGATATTAGTTAATGTTTTGAAGAAAGAGGGCCACAAATTGTTGACATTAGTTTAACTTGTTTAGACTTCTTTAAACAAAGAAGAAAGTCACTCAAACGTTTAAGTTTTCTCTCTGAAAAGACAGTTTCACAATGTTAAAATAATTTTTTCTAATATTTTTTTAAAAATTGAATGAACAATTATTTTTACTTGTAAGGTTATACCAGAAAAAAATGTTGTCAATGTTTAAAATAGATTTTTAGGAGCATAAATATTCACATATACAAAATATATTATGTTGCATTCAAATATAAAATCAAAGTAAGCCTTTGAATTATGTTTGAAGCCTAATGTGTGTGTGTGTGTGTGTGTGTGTGTGGTGTTAAGGATCAAACCTGGGGTTTCATACATGCTAGGGGAGCACTCCCTCACTGAGTTTCATCTTCAGTTTATTCTCTGTCTTTCTGTCTCTCTTCCTGGTCTTGGCTATTTCTCTCACCATTGTGACCTTGGAAGGAGCGGGCTAAAATGATACTATTGCATCCCCTGTGGTAGTTTGAATGAGAATGGATCATGCATTTGAATACCTGGGCTCCAGTTGGTGGAACTGTTTGGGAAGGTTAGGGGGTGTGTCACTGGGGGCACTTCAAGGTTTTAAAAGACATATGCCTTTCCCATTCTCTCTCTCTCTCTCTCTCTCTCTCTCTCTCTCTCTCTCTCTCTCTCTCTCTGAGCTGCTCCTGCTGCCATGTCATTGCTCTGTCATCATGGACTCTTAACCTTCTGAAACTGTAAGCCAATTAAACACTTTCTTTTATAAATTTCCTTGAACATGATGTCTTGTCTCAGCATAGAAAAATAGACACCATTGGTGGGAACCATGAAACCAGGCCAATCAGTCAAGGAAAGGGAGGGGACTCACAGGACCCTACCCCTTATTTCTGGGGGTGGATTCTGGGTGACAGAAATCACCATTTTTAATTTTACACACTCTGCTGAGCCCACCAGACTCCAAACCCATGGTCACACAGATGGCCCTGGTTGAATAACCTCAGTGGGTCACAAATAAAACAAATAGACATAAACATGAGAGATTTGTAAGGAGCAGGGTGGGAGGGAAACATAATGGGCAAGAGAGGGTGAGAGCAGTGTAGGCTTGGATTTTTCAAACCCTACTCTAATAAGGACTCTTAAATGCTTTAACCTCCCTTCTAGCCCACCACCCTCGAGAAGTAGTGGAAAGGGAAGACTAATAGGGTAAAGGGGGTTATAGACCTGGTTATAAATAGTTCTTTGGGGTGATTCCACTCTTTGTTGTCAGAATATCAGTAGTTCAGTTCACAAATCAGCAGTGGGTAGCTTGATCCACCTGAAAACACCATTTGTGAATCAGTAATGGCAGTATGATCCAGAAGAAGTCAGAGAGGCTTTTCTAATCAGCTGGAGTCTGAGGAAGCAGCAAGAAGTTCTTTAGTGCATTTCTCTCTACAAAGTCACAGAAAACAATCAGATAAAGAAGGCAAAGTAAACCAATGCCTCAGCATCATCAGCGAAGACCAGCATCAGCAAAGCCCAAAGAAAGTCAGCTAAGAGTGGCAAGGCGAACCAATGCCACAGTATCGTCCACTGTCTATTGGGTTATTTCCAAACATCATGTGCTCTCTCCAGCATCGACTCTAGCAAAACATCACGTGCCCCTTTTCCAGGCAGCTTCCAGAAAAACACCACCATGTGTCTGTTCTCAACAAAACATCCTCCCATGTGTCTGCCTCAGCCAAACATCCTGTCATAAGACAGTTTCTAGAAAAACATCACATAACACAACTAAGTCTCCAAAGAAACCAGAAATTTCCGCTTCAGAATGGTCAATATGCAAGGTACCTACATATGTAAAACTATATTAAAAAAGAGTTTATAAGTTAAAGTTATGGAAACATACCAGGAACTGATTATTCATTAATGAAAGAGGACAGAAATGTTGGGGCTGGAGAGATGAACAAGCAGTTCAATGTGCTTGTGGTCTTCCAAAGGTCTTGGGTTCAGTCCCGGCACATACAGGCAGCTCACAACCACTTGTAACTCTAGTTTCAGGAGATCTGATAACTTCTTCTGACCTCCATATATATATACACACATACATATACATACATATACATACATATACATACATACATACACATATTCTGGCACATATACGTACACATAAAAATTAAAATTGTATGTAGGGACATGGCTTAATTTAATGGCAGAGTGCTTTCCTGACATTCACAAGGCCCTGGGTTTGATCCTCAGGAAAACTCAAAAGGGAGAAATGTGCCTACTGAGATCCTGGAAAGGATTTTTATGGTTATATATTATATTCATTTCTCTATTTTGCGTGGGAGTGTGTGTGTATGTGTGTGTGTGTGTGAGGATCAGAGGAGAACTTTTGGAAGTCATTGCATTTTGGTAATTAGGCTTGTCAGCAGTTGCCTTTACCTATTGAGTCATCTTGTTGGTCCTAATTCTTCTTCTTTTTCTTCTTCTTCTTCTTCTTCTTCTTCTTCTTCTTCTTCTTCTTCTTCTTCTTCTTCTTCTTCTTCTTCTTCTTCTTCTACAAGAAGTATTGAAATTAATTTTGATGCTAATTTTTAATCTTTTGGAAATTTTTTTTGAGAAAAAAATTTAAAAATCCTTTTGTTGTACTACTAGTTTAATAGATCTATTATTACTTTTTGTGTTTTGTGATTTATTTCTTTTTTCTTTTTTCTTTTTGGAGACAGGTTGTCATGGCTGACTTTGAGTTTGCTATGCTCTGTCCTCCTGCCTTCACTTCCCATGTAGGGGAGCTTGGGAAGGCCACTTGACTTGCACTCTGTCTATGTCTTTCCATGTTCTGACACAGTCTTCCAAAACATACTTTGAATGGCTGCATCACACTTCCTTTAGGGGGATAAATCCTTTACCTCCCTAGTCATTTATCTCATTTGAAACTCTCTCGTGTTTTTTCATTCTTGCTGCTGTAATGGGCCTCCTTGTTTACTTACAGTCTCTCTCTTTAGGATAACTTCTATTAGATCTGGGAAAACAAATCACAATAACCCAAACTTTCAGACTATATCTACCACAGTTCAAGTTAGACTTTGCTTTGATTTGGGAACCTTCCTTTGGTGGTGTTTGGTTTTTGAAGACAGGGTCCCACTATGTAGCTCCGAATGTCCTGAAACTCACTCTGTAGACCAAGTTGGCCTCAAAACTCATAGAGATCCACCTGCCTTAACCTCCTGAGTGCTGGGATGAAAGGTATGTACCACTAGCCCAGTTGGGGTCTTAGTTAGCCTGTCTTTCATCTGAGGTTCTGCTCACAGCTAGATCTTTGAGTTCATCTTCACTTGCATAATTCTCTAAAACACTACTGCTTACAATTATATGTATAAAATACTGATAACAAATATTAAAAAGGTTTGAGTCATCCAAAGAACAGCATCTTACATAATGCTGTCACTGCCCAAACACCATTCACACATACCTACACAAGCCCCACATCCCACACCCTTGGCAGCTGAGACATGCACAGGCGTCTTTCCAAAAAACAGAAAGGCAAGATAAAGTCTCTTGATACAGAAGTTTATTTATTTATTGTGGTGTTAGGAATTAACCTGAGAGCTTCATACACTCCAGGCAAACTCTACCACTGAGTCCCACCCTGGGTGGACTCTCTCCGTTCTCTAGAAAACCAATCCAGCAATGCAGGAAGCTGAGGCTGACATGGCTTGGGAAGGTTAGGTTCTTACTCCAAGTGCTTTTCATTACTTATTTGTATCAATTTCTAGTCACTACGAAAATGTTCCTTGTTACTTTACTGCTCAGTCCAAATGGGAGAAGTCATTTCCCTGACTGCACCAGTTTGCGGCAAAGTCAATTTTGGTGGGAAGCAACCAGCAGGAGGAATCCAGAAAGACTCTGTTTTCTGCAACTCGATGGTCCCCAGGTTCTAATAAGACATGTCAGCAAAATAAAGCTGCAGCAAGACATAAAAATACCTTTATCCTGCTGTTCTTTCTTTCTCCAGTGGGAAGAACGGAGCTGCTATTTGCCCATTCCCGCTTTACTAAGCTGGTAGCAAATTAATGATGAACGTGTGGCCCTTGGTCTGTGTAGGAGTTATGATGGAAAACCAATATGCTATATGATGGCAAAGGTTCAGAATAATAATGGGTAAGATCATGCTTTATTAATTAAATATATGGTGTTTACTGTCTTCCTCACTTCCAGCTTCTTCAGAACCTGTTAGGTCAATCCATAATGTGATTTGGAAGCTACTTTGACCTCCTCATTCCAGCCGACAACCTCACAGGCTCAGCAGGGCATGATGCTGATCCCCAGGTTCCTTCCCAGGAGTCTTTTGCCTCTTTGTTGCAGAGGCTGTAGATGAAGAGGTCAAGCATTGGTATTATTATGGTGTAGAGAATAGATACTTCTTGGCCATTTTTATCACCAGTAGATCCATGGGTTGGACATAGGTGAAAACCACAGTGCCATAGAAAAGGACAATGGCTAGGAAGTGAACGGCAGATGTGGAGAGAGCCTTCTGTGGCCCAGCAGCTATGCACATCCTCCCAATGGCCACTGAGACCCAGCTGTAGAAAATGGGGATGACTGTGGCAGGCAGGAGGGTAACTATGGCAGAGAAGATATAAAGGACTACTGCTATGGCCGTGCTGGCATAAGTGGAGAGAGGAGGATGTAATGTCACCTGGATCAGCCCACAGAAAGGCAGGGTAAAGACATTCCTAGTCTGACTATCAGAACTAGGCCCACCTAATGCATAGGAAGCAGCCTCAGCTGGAGACGGGTTCCTTTAGTCATGACATTATATGAAGGGATTGACAAATGGTCATAAAATGGGTCACGGGCCAAGGCCATAGAGACCATCAAGAAGCTCTTACCAGTCACACGTACCACAAAGATAGAGATGGAGCTGTCTAAGGCCAGGAGGTTCACCAGAAGAGTTACATATATCAAGAAAATAGAGGACACCGAGGAAGAAATATGTGGACCTGGTTGCTGGAGGCTTTCCACAGAGATCTCTGGCCTGGATGGGTGGGAAAGTTCCAGCCGAGGGAAGAGGGTGCCAGCAGAGAGGGGAAGTCGCTTCTGCTGCTCCCACTGCTGCAGCTGGTTCTGCCTCTGTCTTCACTGGCTTGGTTACTCTGAGTCACCCTGCGCTGAGTAGGGCCAGGCTGAGCTGAGGAGAGGCCAACTAGCTAGGGAGGAGTGCAGCAGAGCTGCAGGTGGTGGTCTGGGAGAGTGGACCTCTTCCCAAGTGTTATAGCTCTTATGACAGAAGCTCTCAGACGACAAAGTCGTTCTCTCACACCTTTAATTTCCTCTATAGGATTTTGGATAGGATTTATATACAATTTTGGGGTGGGTCAGGGTCTGACAACAGGTTCTTCTCATTGACTTGGGCTGAGAGCTTGGAGAAACCTTATCTGCATGTGGGAAGGCTAGGTGCTGCTCCTATGTGACTGATATTTACACATAGTGCTTCTCCTGTCGGGGGCTGTAGGGGGCTATAGGGGGCTGTAGCTGCGACAGGAGCTGGAGGGCCCAAGAGGCGTGGCTGAACACCTGCCATCCCATGTAAGCGACAAGCACCCACCAGGTTTCCGGGGTTCAAAGCCAACGCTCGACCTGGGTCCAGGCTATCTGCACCCAGCTCACACCCCCACAGAAATGCATGAGGCTGTGGAGTTGGGGAAGATGAGTGCCACCATTCCTAGGCTGTCTGCCACTGCTAAGGCATAAATGAGCAGATAAGCCCCTAAGAGAAGCTCCTAGAGAGCTGGGTAACTTGGGGATCCCAGCAAGATGAACTTGGTAACTAGGATGTGGTTGCCACTGGTAAGAGCTAGTTCTCCAGGTGTCATTTGCAGAGGTGACAATTACTAGTCACATAGATATTATTTTTAAATTAGTTTTCTTAATTTACGTGTATTGAGTGTGTGCTTATTTATGTGTGTGAGCATCATGTACCTACAGTGCTTAGGAGGTCAAGATTTTCCTAGAGGTGGAGTTGTAGGCAGTCATGAGCCATCCAGTGTGGGCGCTAGGAACTGACCCTGAGTCTGCTGTAAGAGCATAGTCTTAACTGCTGAGCCATCAGATGTTCTTTTCTGAGTGTGCTCCCTGCTGTGGAGGCACAATGAGGGAGAACACACAGATGTACAAGGTTTCTTTTATGTGAAGTTAATGGGAAGCATCATGCTGTATCCAAATAGTACTCTGCAAAGTCAAATAGACCTGAGTCTATATCTATATAGACTCATGATCTCAGAGCTAACGATGTAGTTCAGTTATTAAAGTGATTGTTTAGTATGGTTTTTTTTTTTTTTTTTTTTTTTTTTTGGTTTTGGTTTTGGTTTTGTTTTTTTTTTTTTTTCGAGTCAGGGTTTCTCTGTGTAGCCCTGGCTGTCCTGGAACTCACTCTGTAGACCAGGCTGGCCTTGAACTCAGAAATCCACCTGCCTCTGCCTCCCAAGTGCTGGGATTAAAGGCGTGCGCCGCCGCCACCACCACCCGGATTGTTTAGTATGAACAAAGCTCTGGATCTGAGCCCGAGGACATGAGATCTTGTTTCAAAAAGCAGAATAAGGCAGAAAACAAAAAGGTTTTCCTGTGTGTCCCAGGCTGGTCTGGAACTCACTATGTTGCTCAGACTGGCCTCCATCTTGTGGTCCCCCTGTCTCAACCTTCTAGGTGCTGGGACTAAAGGCATGTGCTCCATGCACAGAAGACGTTTTTAATTGTGCTGTGGCATTAACTAGTTATGTATTCTTGGCTAAGCTATACCTACAACCCTTGGTTTCTTCAGCCATGAAATGAAGAAAATATGCTTAATTCTCAGGGTTGCTGTGTGCCCTAAATGACCAAATAAAGGTAAAAGAATTTCATGTCCATAGATAATTAAGAAATGTTAGGTGTATTCCATAATCTCTTGTACCTTTATATATGTCCATAGATCATTTTGACATCCATTTCATCCTGTTTTTTTGGTTTTTTATTTTTCGAGACAGGGTTTCTCTTGCTGTCCTGGGACCTGATCTGTAGACCAGGCTGGCCTTGAAATCTGCCTGCATCTACCTCCTGAGTGCTGGGATTAAAACTTGTGTACTGCCCGGGCGGTGGTGGCGCACGCCTGTAATCCCAGCACTCTGGGAGGCAGAGGCCGGCGGATTCTGAGTTCAAGGCTAGCCTGGTCTTCAGAGTGAGTTCCAGGACAGCCAGGGTTATACAGAGAAACCCTGTCTCGAAAAAATCAAATCCAAAAATCAAAAAAAAAAGCAAAACAAAAAAACAAACAATAAAAAAAACCTTGTGTGCCATCACCACCCAGCTCATTCTGTTTTTAAATAAATATATAATTCATATATTATAAAATTCTTGATTTTGAAAGATATAATTCAATGGTTGTTAGTATATTTATAAGGTTTGGTGAACATCCTATTTCACTCTAAAACAATTTTCTCACACTCCTTCTAAAATAAAATCTATACCTGTTGGTTGTCATTCACTTTGCCTTTTCTTCCCATTCTCTATCAGCCCTTAATCTGATTTTGTCTTTATGGATTCTGGAAATGTCTCATCAATGGATTTATATAACATGTGATCTTTTGTGTCTGGCTTCTTTCCGTTTATGCCCATGTCGTTGGGTCTTATCTTTATTGTAGCCTGTACCATAATGCATCCTGTTTTATATCCAAACATCATCAAGGGCATGCTCTCCTCTGTGCTATATTGATCTTGTCCTTGGCAAATCTATTCATCACCCAAGAGGCCATCACCTTGGAAATGGTGCTTCAGGCTTGCGTGACACCAACTCATGGAAGTACTAACAATTTTCACATGCATTCCTTCTCTGAGCTCTTCACACTCACCACGCCCTTCTGATCCCTCACACCTTCCTCTTGGACAGTCAGGGCTATATCCTGGAATTTAGTCATCAGAGAACCTCACTAACATTCATGTCGATTATTTTTTATGTTTAGGATGAGGGGAAAGTGGTGTTATCAGGAAGAACAGGAAAGAAGATCTTCCCCAACCTGTTCTAATGGTATAGGAGGGGACAGAAAGAACTGTAACAGATGAAGCGGCTTTTTCTTTTTTTTTTTTTTAATTTAAAAAAAAATATGGACCTATTTGCTCTGTCAAAATTCTTGCACTGCATCTTTGATCCCTCACCTGCCAAGTCAGAGTTTGAAATAAAGGATTTTGGAGGTCACACTGGTCTGCCAGTGACTACCTAGAACTCCAGATTCCTGCCTAAGTATGATCTTTATGTCAGGGTGTTCCAGGAACATATAAAAGAAACTTGTCAAGAAAAACGATATTCGCTGGGCGGTGATGGTGCACACCTGTAATCCCAGCACTCTGGGAGACAGAGGCAGGTGGATTTCTGAGTTCGAGGCCAGCCTGGTCTACAGAGTGAGTTCTAGGACAGCCAGGACTATACAGAGAAACCCTGTCTTGAAAAAAACCAAATCCAAAAAAAACAAAAAACCAAAAACCAAAAAACAAAAACAAAAAAACAAAAAAGAAAGAAAGAAAGAAAGAAAGAAAGAATAAAAGATACTCTATGTTTGATTGTAACAGGCAATCTCAGAGCACTTTGTCCAGTTTACTGTAAATACTTGGCTCCTCGCAGCAGTAATCTCTTGTAAAACTTTGTACATCAAGTAGTAATTTCAGCTGGTGTGCTGGCATGTACTATAAAGTATCATCTGGGAGGTGGAAGCAGGGAAATGAGAGGTTCAAGGTCATGTGGCTACATACCAAGTTCCCGGCCAGCTTGGGATATATGGGACCCTGTCTCAAACACAGACAGACAGATAGACAGGCAGGCAGGCAGACAGACATTGAACAGTATGATAGTAAGTTCTGAGAACCTTTGTAACATAAATGAATATATGGTCACGTAAGAGTTTTTGTTGTGGTAAAGACACTCAATTAATTGTCCCTGGTAAACAATAGTCCTTGTAGAATTATGTAATGTATCATTAAAATTATTTTTAGTATCTTATCATTTCTGACTTCATATGAAGTCTCCCTCTGCTTTGTTGAGAGAGATATATATGACTTTAATGAATTTTATAGTTTGTTATTAAAAGTATATATTGTTTGGTATACTAGAAGTTTCTTTTTGTTTTCTCTTTGAGATTTTTTTTTAATTTGAGTATCTTCTTCATTTACATTGCCAATAGTAAAACCTTTCCCAATTTCCCCCTCCCAAAAGCCCCCCTCCCCAACGATTTCCTACCCCTCCTCCCTCCCCCTGCCTCCATGTATATGCCCCTCTACCAGACACAGTCCCACCTCCCCCCAACTCCCCCCCCATCTGTTTCCCTTTGTTGTGGCCTCTATTGAGCCTTTACCTGACCAAAGACCACTCCTCCCACTGATGTCCAAAAAGGCATTCCTCTGCCACATTTTTGGCTGGAACCATGTATACCCCTTGGTTGATGATTCAGTCCCTGGGAGTCTTGGGGTGTCTGGGTGTCCGAAGTCACAAGCTGCAATTCACCCAGCACAGGAAGCTCCAGAAGAATGACTTAAGTGAGGGAGCTATGGTTCCTCTGAGAAACGGAACAAAATGCTCACAGGAGCAACAAGGGAGGCAATGTGTGGAGCAGAGTCTGAAGTAAAGGCCACCCAGCGAGTGCCCTACCTGGGGATTCATCTTATAGTCAGCAAACCCCAACACTACAATGAGAAGCGTGTACCAAAAGGAGTATACCATGGCTGTCTCCAGAAGGGCCCTGCCAGAGTCTTACGAATTCAGAAGCAGAAACTAGCAACCAAGCTTGGACTGAGCTTGGGGTCCCCAACGGAGGATCTGGAGGGTTGTCCGGAGGAGATGAAGGGGTATACTAGAAGTTTCTCTTTGGTGAAATGCCTTTGAAAAAGTTTCAGGATGGGTGAGAAACATTCTTTCCAAAAGTGAAGAAGGGAAATTGTTGAGAGGGGAGACCAGAAACAAATACAGTGATTCTGTCAAAGACACACTCTCTAGGATTTGGATTTCAGAAAACAGTAGACACAGACATTGAAGTTCTGGAAATTTGCCCCTGACCCCTTTGAAAAGTCCTCACCTTCAGGGAAACACAACCCCAGACTAAAAACTGAGGTCTTAGATCTAGTCCTTTGAACCTCCGGTGACAGTGCCTGTGCTGCCACGGTACCAAGTATAGGGCGTAGACGTGGGGGATTAACAGAAAACACAGACTCGGATCATTAAGTAAGGAGACCGCCAAAGCTTTACTGAGGGACCAGCAATATATACTAGAGGCCAGGATGAACAACAGGAAAAAACAATTACAGCCATAGGTCAAGCACCTGGGAGGTCTCTACCACACCGAGCAGGAAAACAGGAGTCAAGCTAAGCCACAGGATGTTCTGCAGGATGTTCCCTGTGCAACCAGCTCAGCTGGGGGTGTTGAGCTAAGCTCACTGATGCCCAACACTGCAGGACCATCTTTCTGTTTTTGCTTCTCCTTCTTCCTTCTACACCTGTGATTACATAATTACAGAAGAATCCATTAAATACTCCATACCCTCCATGTTGGTCACTGTTCTATTGCTGTGAAGAGACATCATGACCATAGCAACTCCTATGAGAGAAAGCATTAATTGGGGTTTGTTCACATTTTTAGAGGCTTAGTCCCCTATCATCACAGTGTAGAGCATGGCAGCATGCAGGCAGACTTGGTGCTGGAGAAATAGCTGAGAGTTCTCCATCCATATCTCCAGGCAGCAGGAAGTGAGAAGGTCACAAGACATGGCTTTCACTTTTTGAAACCTCAAGCCCAGTGACACACTTTCTCCAACAAGGCTAAAACAAAACTTTCTAGTCCTTCTCAAGTAGTGTCAGTCCCTGATGACTAAGCCTTCACATATGTGAGCCTTTAAATAGGAGGCCATTCGTATTCAAACCTGACCTCCTGACTATCTAGGTGTTGTGAAGGTCAGAATGTAAACCCTGAAAATGAGGGTGTCTGAATCCTAGCCTGTTATCAGTCTTGAAATTTAACCTAGCCACTAGCTTCTTGCTCTACACTGTGGTCTCTTAACCCAGATACCCTTGCATTGTTTATTCTTATTTTACTGGCTTACTTTGGGTTTTTAGTTCTGTCCAACTCCATATGTCCATGAGTTTCTGATCATTGATTGAATTTTTCTCTGCTAGGATAACAGCCCAATTCTGTATATACACCACACATGAAGCCATATGCAGCAATATTTTTAGATGGAGTTCCTGAATCCTGCTAACCAGAAAAATGGGGTTTTCTTGTTCCCCTTTCTCCTCTCTCCTCTCTCATTGCCATGATATACGATTCTGTTCTCTCTAATCCCATTCTGCTCCCATTCCTCTCTCAGATGGACCTTTGGTTCCTTTATGGACACATCTACGAAGACGTCTCAGTTGTGGTGCTCTTGGCCCACAGCCATACAGATGTACTCTGAGCCTCAGCCACAAAGCACTTCCAAGATTCCTCCATAAAGCCTGCCAGCCATTCTTCTGCCCTTCTAGCTAGGCTTTCCTTACCTGCTAGAATTCTTGTATGTGCTGCTGTGATCTGGCGGTTAATGTCTATTCACTCAGACATACTTCATAATTGTTCAATAGGTCTTTGTTGATGTTTCTAGTCTTTCTCCACCGCCACGACTGTGTTTTATTGATTCCCTCTCACAGTGTAACTTTTAAAGAAGCCGTTTCAAGATTTTTTATTAAGCACATGCAAGTTGTTGAATATTATTCAAACTATTTGAATATTGGCAGTTGTTGCAAAGTATGTAAACAAAAATCATCAAAAAAGCATAAGACACGGCTGTAGGTACTTAGCACCAACATTGTCAACCAACCAGACCTCCCAGAGCTCCCAGGGACTGAGCCTTCAACCGAGGGGTGCACATGGCTCCAGCTGCATATGGAGCAGAGGACAGCCTTGTCAGGCATCGATGGGAGCAGAGGTCCTTGGTCTTATGAAGATAGATGCTCCAGTGTCGGGGAATTGAGGCTGGGGAGGTGGGAGGGGGTGGGTGGAGGAACACCCTCATAGAAGTAGGGGGAGGGAGGATGGGGTAGCGGCTCTCCAGGGGTGGGTGGGGGGGAGTGGGAAAGGGGAAAACATTTGAAATGTAAATAAAGAATATACCCACTTTAAAAAACAAAGACTGACCCATCATGGGCAGCACAGGTTAAAAAAAGAAATTGTTGAAAGATGAACTTGTTCCCATGAAACAATGAGTGGATGAGGGGGTAACCACTCCGCAGGGGAATGCATAGATGGGTGGTGATCGAGGCTTGAAGGGATCTGGGATGGTTTGTAACCAGGAAGAGGAAGCATAGGGGCCCGGAAGTAGAAGACTGAGAATCAGGGAAGACGGAGAAGAAGAAAAGGATACTACCTTGAAGTGGGAGTCCGCACCAAGCCTACTAAGCACTGACAGGCAGAAGATTCTTTGGGGGCTGGCAATGTAGGGGCTACAAGGTTCTAAGTTTGGGAGTCAGAAAGGGATCAGGAAGAAGTGACCAAGAGAAGCTGATTACACAGGACTCGAGGAACTGGCCAAACAAACACAATCTGTTTCAGTACCGTAAAGATTGACCAGAGATAAATCTCTATTATTTTTCTGAGCTATGAATTTGAGCCACCTGCCCTACTCCATTGGCGGTTGGAGTTACTTTCCTAGTAAGTTTAGCTGAGACCCTATCATTTGCATCTCAGTGTGACTTTGTTTATACGGAAGTTATAAACTCAGTGACGTGACAGTTACAGGTTAGGAACTGGATAGATTATATTATTTAATGATGTGTAAAACACAGTCTAGCAGTGTTCTCCAAAGGTCAGTCATGTGACATGTAATATTTACAGTTATTCCTGGGTTTCGGCACCATTGTTTTATTTATAAAAAGAGAAAGAGATTTAAAGAATATGGTGTACAGCGGTGTGGGGGAAGGGAATCCTCAGCGGGCCCATGCCCTGAGGGACCAGACACACACAGACATGGTATAGAATAGAGTTTATTCAGGGCAGAGGATGGGAGTTAATGGGGTAGTGGAGGCAGAGAGAGGGAGAGAGTAGAGAAGTGGAGGAGTGGAGGCCGGCCATGACCACGTAGAGAGAGGGGGGAGGGGAGGAGAGCCCAAGAGAGGTGAGAGTGCCAAGCGGTTAAGAGAGGTAAGAGAGAGAGGAAGGGCAAGCTGCCCCTTTTATAGTGGGCCAGGCCCACCTGGCTGTTGCCAGGCAATCGTGGGGTGGGGCATACCTGGCTGTTGCCAAGTAATTGTGGGGTGGAGCTTAGACAGAATCCTAACATTTAAGCCATATTTAAAAAGACTCACTTATAAATCTATTCTCAGGTCAGGTGTGGTGGTCCTTGTCTTTAATCCCAGCACTCAGAAGGCAGAGACAGGAGGCTCTCTGTGAGTTCAAGGCCAGCCTGGTCTATATAGTGAACTCTAGAACAGACAGAACTACATAGAAAGACATCCAAACAGCAACAACAAAAATCTCAAAATTCGGCCCTATACTAAGAAACACGTTTCTAAAATACATGAATTAAACAACCGTATTTTCAAATTTTTATTTTTATGTTTATTCTTCTCTTCTATACTACATTCCAACTGCAGTGCTTCTCTGCCGCCCCCTCTCCCTCGATCCACCACACTCCACTTACCTGTAGACAAGAGCAGGCCTCCCAGGACATCAACCAAATGTGGAGTAGCAAGCTACAATAAGACCAGATACATACCATCACATCAGGGCTGGAAGAGGCAACCCAGTCCAACCCAGTAGGAGAAACAGGGTCCCACAAGCAGGCAAAAGAGTCAGAGACAGCCTCTGTGCCTACTGTTAAGAATCCCACAAGAGCACCAAGCTACTCATAAACAGCTGTATTTTTTTTTTTTAAATTTGGTTTTTTCAAGACAAGGTTTCTCTATATAGCTCTGTCTGTATATCGTCCTGGAACTCACTCTGTAGACCAGGCTGGCCTCGAACTCAGAAATCTGCCTGCCTCTGCCTCCCAGAGTGCTGGGATTATAGGAGTGCGCCACCACTGCCCGGCTAGCTGTATTTTTAATGCATGTTAAAAGATATAAGTAACCATTAACCTTGTGTACCCTAAAAATTTCTTTACACTAATCTGATATTGTAAGTCCCTTAAAGTGTTTCTTTCTTTCTCTTTCTTCCTTCCTTCCTTTCTTCCTTCCTTTCTCTCTCTCTCTCCTTCCTTCCTCCTTCCTTCCTTTCTTTTCTTCCTTCCTTCCTTGTTTCCTCCTTGCTTCCTCCTTCCCCTGTCCTTCTTCCTTCCTTCCTTCCTTCCTTCCTTCCTTCCTTCCTTCCTTCCTTCCTTCCTTCCTTCCTTTCTTTCTTTCTTTCTTTCTTTCTTTCTTTCTTTCTTTCTTTCTTTCTTTCTTTCTTTCTTTCTTTCTTTTTCTCCTTCCTTTTTAAAAAGATGCATTTATTGTTATTTAATGTGTATAAGTGTTTTGCTTGCACGTGTGCTTGTGCACCATGTGAGTGCGAGGTGCTGTAGAAGTCTGAAGATGCTGTCTGGTCCATTGGCACTATAGTTACAGATAGTGTGTGACTTGAATCTGTGGAAGGAAGGGTCCTGAACTCTGAGATGTCCTGGGGGAGGACCAGAGGTGAGAGATGAAGAAGCCGGAGAATTGGGCCCGGGAGGTCTGGCCTAAGCTGAGGACTTACGGTAACCATGTTTCTTAAACAGCACAGCAGGCAAGAAAAGGCCAAAGTCATCAGGGAGATAAGTCAGGCAATGTTGCTAACGAGAACACAGGATGCTTCAGGACTGATAACCACAGCCGTGAAAGAGTCGTTGTTCCCCAATCAGCCACCATGACTCCTTTTGAGGCACTGGCTCTGCCCCCACTCCAAGTCTGCCCCTGGACAAGGACGCAGAACTTTTCTTTTCATCATAGCCTCTGAGAAAGCCTTGGATTGAGTCTCCCAAGAGTTGTGAGACTCATGTAGGTGCTTGGAACTGAACCTGGTTCTCTGCAGGAGCAGCAAACCCTCTTCTTCACTGAGCCATCTTTTCTGCCCCCCAGGTGTAAGTTTCTGATATTGCCCGGTGCTACTTTTCTTGTTTCTCTAACCAAACACCTAACAAATCAGTTTAGGGGTGGAAGGACTTACTTTGGCTTGTGGTTTGAGACAATATGGGCTTTATGGAGGGAAGGAATGTCTTCCATCCGTGTAGGCTGAGAATCCAGCAGAGGTGGATGCTCTATTCAGTGGCCTATCTGCTTTTGGCCTTTTTATTCAGTCAAAGATGCCATCCCATGGAATGTTGGCACACTCGTTTAGAGCAGGTCTTTCCCACTCAACTAAGCCTGTCTGGAAACACACATATGCATAAAGTGTGCCTCACTAATGGTTCATATAATTAAAGAAATACACTTAAGTTGTTGATGACAGTGGTGGTCTTTGTCTATCATTCCTAGAATCCTCATCTGTAAAGCTGTCTAGAAAGTCTTTACAAGGAGTGTTGGTTGAGCCACGTGGGAGACAGCACTTGGAAGACAGATACCAGTGTGATGTCTGGTATCTAGTAAGATCCCAATGGCTAACATCTCATGTGCACTGGGGATTGCAAATTAAATTCACTAAATTTGCTAGATATAGCTTTGTTCTTTGAAACAAAGACACAAGAGAGCAAGCAGTACATTCTTGTTGGGTTGCTAAAGGCCAGTGTTTCCAAGAAGGATTCGAGCTGTCGCTGAAGACTGGTGCAGAGAGATTACAGATGAAGATGGCTACAGAGAGGGCAAGATGGAAAAGGATGAGTCTGAGTAACATTTGTAACATGCTATATCCTGCAGATTCAGAGGAGCTGAAGGGTAGAGGGAGCCTCGAGGGAATGCTGTCTGCACATAGCAGTGCTCAACAATACACTGCAGCACATGTCCAGTAGCAAGTGACAGCCTTCTCTATGGGTTTCTGCCTCTTAATGACCTTGTCTCAGGCACATCTCTTCTTCTCCAGGATGCTCAGTCTGTCACCTCAGCTATGCCCTGACAGCTGCTTCTCTCATCCAAACCTTCATACCCCACTTCATGCTCTCTCCCACCTGGCAGACAGCTGTAAACTGAGCGTGGGAAGGACAAGACTTCGAGGGCTGATGACTTCATATCATGGCCCCTCAGTCATAAATTGCCCCCCAGCCTCCAAGACTGAAGATGATGAGTCTGACAGCTCAGAAATGTTATCATTGCCTCTCACTGTGCTTGGGATCCTTTAGCCAGATTTCCACGCTCTGGGTAGAGATCATCCCTGTGTCCCAGCAAGGGAACACGTCTTTTGGTTCCTGTTTTTGTTTCTGAGGCCAACAATGCTTTTCTTTTTTACAATCATGGTTTATTATGATCCGATTTAAATATTTAATTAAAATTTCTCCTCCTCCCATTCTACCCCAACTAAAAGGATTCTTTCTTTCTTCTAAAATGCTACAACAATTCGTCCTCAGTGTGCCACGTAATTCTTTGTAATAAACATGTTTTGGAAACAATTAAATGACAGTTTCAAGGTTAGGTATTGGGTAGTTTTTTTTTTCCCACCACCAAACAGTATAAAAAGTATAGCCTAGTGCAGTCATTTTCAGAAGTTGGTCATGCTTTTTGCCAAATTCACGTGCTACTAGTAATATTTATTTAATTTTTAAAAAAAAAACAACATACTTTATTTTTTTTAATATTTTTATTTTCTATATTCTTTGTTTACATTCCAAATGATTTCCCCTTTCCTGGATCCCCCCTCCCCATATGTCCCATAAACCTTCTTCTCTCCATCTCTTCTCCAATCACCTCCCTCCTTTTTCTCTGACCTTATATTCCCTTCCCATGCTAGATCAATCCTTTCCAGGATCAGGACCCTCTCCATACTTCTTCATGGGAGTCATTTGTTATGCAATTTGTGCCTTGGGTATTTATTTAGTATTAAGAGCTTATTGGTGGGCTGGAGAGATGGCTCAGCTGGTAAGAGCACCGACTGCTCTTCCAAAGGTCATGAGTTCAAATCCCAGCATCCACATGGTGGCTCACAACCATCCGTAAAGAGATCTGACACCCTCTAATGGCAGCTGAAGACAGCTACAGTGTACTTACATATAATAAATAAATAAATATTTAAAAAAAAAGATTTTATTAAAAAAAAAAAAGAGCTTATTGGTGGTATGGTGACACACATCTTTAATCTTAGCAGAAGCAGGGGTATCTCTGTGAGTTCAAGGCGAGTCTGGTTTACCTAATGAATTTCGGGACAGTCCGGGCTCTGTAGAGGGGACCCTGTCTTTAAAAAACTAAACAACCAAACAACCAAAAGATTCCAAAACTTAACCAAACCAAAGAAGAACAAAACAAAACAAACAAAAAGAATTCATTTAAAAATAAATAAAACTACTTTCACCTTATGAGGCACTGTTCCCTAAAATGCATGAATTCAGCATAAGAGTTGTATTTTTAATGCAAGCTAAAAGAAACCTGTAACTATTAAAATGAATTTAACTCTCTGTGATCCTCCTAGGATCCCTTTGTTGATCATATTAGTAATCAGCTAAACTCTAGGCACCTTGAAGGAGAGACCAGAGTGGTGCTTTTGTGGTTCATATTTGATATAATTTCAAAGACATGGCTGGAAGCCCAGTGGTTTTTCAAATATATCTGTTGGTTAAATAATAGAAGGAAATGACTTTGGGGAAAATAAAAAATCTAAAAAGCAAACTGAAACTCACTCAGAGGTGTCTCAGGGAAGTCCCAAGACCAAGACACAAGCATGCTGTTAACTTTTTTACAGTGGCACAAAAGGATGATCGAGAATCTGAGGTAGGAAGGATGCCGGAACAGGGACTAGAGCGGGTGCAGAACAGTATCCAAGATGACCTCAGATACAGACTCAAGTGAGAAGCTGAAAGCTCGAGTTCCAGGGAATTCAATTCAACTTAATTCGATTAAGCTTTCCTGGGCTTGGAAAGAATATTAAAAGTCAAACCCCAGAAGGAATTTTCTGGATCTGGACATAGTGATGCATGCAATCCCAGAATTTGGAAGGCTAACGAGGGAGGGTTCCAACTTTGAGGTCGGCTTGGGCTATGTAATGAGACCCTATCTCTAACAACTGCCACCACCACCAAATTAAAATAAAAACAAAACAAGGATTTCTTCTTGGATGCCTGTGGTACTGGCCACTTTACTAGTTAGAAAAGAATCCAGATGGGGAATTTTCTTTTCATCAACTAAAAATTTTATAGCCTAATATATCCTTAGCACCCTGTTAAATGTCATGGAAACATGGGCAGTATACATTTTTCTATCTCTAGATTTTAGAAAATTGTGGTGAGATCTCAACACCCTTGTTGTACAAGGGATACATCTGTTTTTTCTACTCTCATCTATGGATAATAGTGGTCTACGACTTTGTTTTCCCTTTATCTCTCTTTATTCCATGCCATTGCTATGATTTGGATTTTCTGAGTGTTCTGCTTCTGGGGTTAATTTCTTGTAAATAGCGATGGCAAAGGAAATTATTGCTCTCTGAACCAAGAATGTCTGTGAAACCTAAATGAAACCTCCAAGACTGTCTCCAATTCTGCTGCGTGAAAGGAAAAGCAATGGGCCGCAGCGGGGGAGGTGTCTCACCCGTGATCAAATGTGGTGAGAGAGGATAGCAGTGACTAAGTTCCCAACTCCCGGAGGTGTACCCAGTGACCCACACTCAAGTATGTAAACTCAAAGGACTGTAAAAATTGGAGCTGTTGTGGCCGCAATTTACATATCATTTGCATACACCCACCCCGTCCAACCCCCAGCAGTGTCTTCACAGTTATTTCTCAAGTGAGAATGGACCGCTGCTCCCCTTGTTGTCATTTTTAGCTTTCCATTTCTCTCTCCCTTTTCACCCACGCACAGTTCTTGGCCCAGATCTCCCGCAGCATGAAAGGGAGAAAAGTATTCTCAGAATGTTAAAATCAAGCTTCAGTCAACTGTGTCTCTGACCATATGCTTCCTCCTAAACCAGACACTCCCCAAGGACCTCTCGGCTTCCCTGTGCCCTCTAGTGCTCAGAAAAGGAGGCTGCCCAGCAGGGAAGCCCAGCTTTAGCTGGAGACCCAGAACCACCATTAATTTAAAAAAAACAAAACAAAACCAAAAAAAAAAAAAAAAAAAAAAAAGCCCTACATCTTGGGGCAAATAGTCTCAATGTAAGACTGTGCATTTCTTGAGGGCTGGGGCTTTCTTATTTACCAAACATTTTCTAGAACATTATTCAACCTGAGGTATGTAGCAGACCTCTCCAAGCCTTCTAGTTGAATGTATGGATCTGCGAAGTTTCAAGGACACTTTATCTTCCCCAAGTGTATAGAAGCTAGGTACTCTGGTCTGCTGACTAGGAATTATCTCAGAGGAAACCTTGGGATTCTACAACCTGCAGACTAAACTATTCTCACAGTCCGTCCCCACCCCACCCCAGGTTTCTGGAGTAGGTGTACAATGGGAGCTGCCCTGTGAAGTCTGAATATTATACAGTGGAATGCGTTGCTAACTTGGGCACATTAAGGGTCCTCCCTCCCTCCTTCCTTTTCTCTCCCCTTCTCTTCTTTCCTCTTTCTCTCCTTGTTTGCTTTGTATTGTTTTTTTTCTTTAACGACAGGGTCTTGCCATTGATCTCATATTGGCCTCAAACCACCATCTCTTTTGCTTCGATTTCCTGAGAGCCCTAAGTACTAACATTAGAATCGTGTGCCACCATGTCCCGATCGACCATTTCTTGCCTTTTATTTTGAGACAGGGTTTCACTGTGGAGCTTTGGATGTCCTGAAACTCACAATGTAGACTGGAGTAGTCTTGAACGCACAGAGATCTGGAGTGTGCAAGCACACCTGGCTTGAATGAATAGTATGTTAAACTAACATATCCAACGCAAAGACATGTCCCTGATAGGAAGAGTTGGAACGTTTATTACCAAAAGTCTATTAGGGAGAGCAACACACACACACACACACACACACACACACACACACACACACAGAGTCTCATGTAGACCAGGCTGTCTAGGAACTCATTGTGTAGCTGAGGCTGGTCTTAAACACCTGGATCTTTCTGCTTTTATCTCCCAGGTGCTGGGTTCAGTCATGTGCCAACACACTCATCTTAAGTACATATTTAAATAAATACTGTTGAATGCAAAACTCAGGAATCAAATTGAAATTGTAAGACCCCCCCAAAACTGAGGGTGCCCCAGCACCCCATGCCTCGGGAGGCGACACCCAAATCACTCGCGAGAAACGGTCTTGATGCAATAGCATGAGAATTTCTTTATTCCAGATTTCTGGGTTCCACAGCCGTACACCTCGCAGGGTTAGAGGACTGTGGACCCCGAGTGCAGAATTGCGAGGCTTTTATAAGTTCACAACGATGCCCACGAATCACCAACCAATCATTCCTTAGCATGGAGAGCCCGTAAAATGCGAGCCAATCAATTTGTACCATTCTAAAGTTTTTAGGCCAATCAGTTTAAATTATCGGAGCCCACACTCGGTGGACCAATTAGTTTCCTATTTTCTTGGAGTCTATAGCTGCGTGAACTCCTGGATAGGTAATGGAGTAAGCAGTTTACAGAAGCAAGATAAGCTTAGCTCTTTTCCAGTAACCTTGTGGGGCCAGGATCACCTATTCAAGGCCTTTTTGCTCGCTCTAAACAAAGGGCGGGCTCTGGAATGTGAAGTGTTTGGGGCTCCTTAGAAGGCTGGAGTTAGGCTGTATATTTTATTCTTTCAAAATCAGCTTTTCAAAAACAGAAAATTTATCATAAGTTTTCAGAAAGAACCACTGTTTTTAAACCATGGCCACAAATTCATTCTCTTATATTCAAGAGTTGAGTTTTGATTTTCTTCTCTTGAGCGTGGCTGGACTCAGCGACCCACTGCAGCACACAGGAGAGTGGTGTTGTGTTATTGTGAGGACTTGGTTAGCTTGCCATGGTTCCTATCAAGCCTCTTCCTGGACAGCTTGGTCAGTAGATACCAACTTTTCCTCAATGCTGGAGACTCGAGATGTGAGGCCAACTGGCTGCAGCTTGGTTTCTTCTGAGTGCTTTGAAAGAGTCTCCATACTGTGCCTCCTCCTAGATTTTGATCTCTCCTGGACATCCATGGGTTTTCTTTGAAGATGCTTAACTTAGAGCTCTGCCTTTATCTGAGTGCAGTGCCCCTATGTGTTTGGCTTTGTGTCCCAATTCCCCTTTGCTTGAGGATCTAAGTCCTAGATTAGAATCAACTCTTGCCAGGAAACTTGCACACCAGGCTGTGTTCTTTAAATTCTCAACTGAAGCAAATAACTCATCTATGCACTTAGAACAGAGACTGGATAATGATTTAACTAAATAATTAATTTTTGAGACTGGGTTTTACATCTTGCCCAGGGTGGTCTTGAGCTCCTGGATTCTAGTGGTCTTCCTACTTCACTCTCTAAACGTTGGGACCACAGAAGCACACCACCATCCATACCTGGCTAGGAGCAGGGCGTTTAGTTTGACAGATCTGTATTAGCTCAACATCCTGACACTTTCAACCAGTGGGAGACATAGCAGAAATAGAAACCCATTCCATCCCTAAACTCAGAAATGCAGAAAAAGGCTAAGAAAATATTTTGAAAGACATGACTGATTCCAAAGCTAAATAAAGAAAACCCCAAGATCTAGACCAGAAGAAAATCCTAAAAGCTGTCAAATTAAGTGAGACAGAGCTTCTAGCGGGAAGGGGACGGACTGGGTTTGGGCTCGTGTCTTCATAGTCAGGGTCTAAGAGCTGCTTGGGGAGGGGAGACTGCACGGGGGTGGGGGGCTCGGGTATATGCTGAAGGCTGCCCCTGACCTCCTGGGCCACAAGTCTAGCTGTCCACTCAACTCTCCATGGACACATGGTTAGGGCACTGGAGAACTGCAGATAAGTGGGCCATTCATTTCTAGCTTCAAGCATGAGGCTTTCAAAGACTGCTCTGCCCCAGGTGCAGGCTGTATTTGTCACAAAGTCATACACATTTGTTGGTATGTTACTGTATGCCAGGCATCATGGACAAGGGGTAAGTGTTGTTTAAAAAATTTGTAAGTGGAGTGTATGTGTGTGTACATGCAGGAGATTCACCTCCAATGTCATTTTTAGGGCACTGTTCACCTTTTTTGTTGAGGTGCAGTCTCTCTCTGTCCTCAAGCTTGTCAAGTAGTCTCGGCTGGGTGGCCCCATGTCCACCTACCCAGCCATCATGTTACAGGTACGCTCCCCAATGCCCAGATCTTTTACACAGATTCTGGGGTTCAAACCAAAGTCCATGTGCTTGAGAGACTCTGACACAGAAGGAGGAAGAAAGGGCATTTAACTCAACTCATCCTAAAAGCAGAGATGGGTGAAAGGTTGGGGAATTGATTATTGTGCACAAGGCAAGGCCCACAGGTGCTGGGAGCCTTCTCTTAGGTAAGCAGCTAGCAAGACTAGCCCCAGGGAATGGAGCAGGGAGCGAATCTGCTGGGTTGAGGGACGTGACTCTCATGAGACCGCTCTTAATGTAGGCTGGGGTAGAAGTTTACAGCTTAAGGATTTGAAGCTTTCTCCTTGAAAAGGACTGGATTACCAGCACGAGACTTTGTTTATTTGCCTGAGGGGACACTATATTGAAAGGGATACAAGCCATTCGAAATGGATATCTTCTTCTCTACCTTATAAATACAGTCAGCTTTCTGTATCCGTGGATTTTTACAGTTGCAGATTCAACTGACAGTGACTGGAAAATTTTAAGAAGAAAAATCTCGTCTGTGTCCGGAGCACGTTCATGAACACACTTTTTTCTTGTCATTAGTCACTGAGCGGTAGAGAGTTGCTAGCTCTTTACACGGCATTTGCATTGCACAGGCATCATTTGGTAATCTGGAGAGGATGTCCTCAGGAGGCACGGACAGGTCAGAAGCAAATCCTAAGCTGTTAGGGACGTAAATGCAGACTTTGTTATTCATGTGAGTCCTGAAAGCAACACCCCCAGAATAGGTACGAGGGACAGACTGCGGGGGGTTGACAGCATGACTTCCTTGTGCGTAGTTTAGCTCCGGAAGCCCTTGGTGCTGTGAAAAGGGCGGGAGTGACCTTCACTCCTTGAGGAGACTTCCGTTCTTATATTGCCCATTTTTATTAGGTACTGATTCTACGAGGCTACGACACACAGGAACTGCGTCTAGTCTAAAAGGTGATAAATTGTGAATCCAAGGTACAAAGGAGATGCCGAAGGCTTGGTACTGATAAAAAAAAAAAAGCAACAATTTAAGACAAAGAGACCATGAATTTTAGAGAGAGCAAGGGGATTGCAGGAGAGGGGTTGAAGGAAGGACAAGGAAGGGGTGAAATGATGTAATTATTATAATTTCAAACACCAAAAATTATATATATGTACTTCACTGGATTACTGAATTTAAAATATCGATTATATACTGTAATGGTTAGCCTCAACTGCCAGCTTGACAGGATTTAGAATCACCATAGAAACATGCTTCTGGATGTTTCCAGAAAGGCTCACCTGAAGTGAGAAGACCTACCCTGAGTGTGGGTGGCCATCTCATGGATTAGGACCCTGGACTGAGACACAGCTGCTTAAGTGAATTTCACCGCTTTCTCCCTTTCCTCGTCCCCTCCCTTTCTTTTCACAAGGTGCAGTATCTCACAGGTTGATCTTGAATGCCTGGGTGTCTTGCTTCTCGATCCAGAGTACTGAGATTACAGGTAGATACACCACTAGGCTTGGCTCTTTTCCAGTTTTTAAAAACATAGCCCGTAGGGTCTTTCCTGGTCTAGGTTGGTTCCCCAGAACCACATATACTAGATGGGGTGGGGTCTGCTTGTATGCCTGTATGCCACATATATTAGATGGGGCGGGGCCTGCCTGAATGCCTGTATGCCACATATACTAGGTGGGGCGGGGCCTGCCTGGCATCTACAGGGTGGAGACAGTAGGATCAGAAGTTCAAAGTCATCTTCTGCTACACAGCAAGTTTGAGTCCAGCCTGGGAGACTGTTTTAAAAAAAAAATGGAGCTACTAGAAAAAGAAATGAACGTATGTGGTCTGTGCTAGAGACATCTGCATTTGCCACAACTGAGTAGGGTTCTGTTGGGATCTTCAGTAGAGCCTTGTGTGCTGCCCAGCACTCAACGGCATATAGGGAGACACAGAGGTACGCAGTTCTAAATACCAAGAGTGTCAAGGTTGAGAGATCCTGGCCCAGGCCTAGAAAGCACCTTAGGCCTTGGATATTCCTCCTTAGACGTCAGGAGGGAGGCTCAGGATGCGGACACAGTGGGCTACCTTGTCCCCTCTTCTGTCTGTGCTTTGTCATCGTGGCCCTTGCCCTATACTCCTGAGTCTGCTTGAGTGCATCACCGTGGAGAGAATTAAAACCCATCTTTTCCTGGTGTGAGTCACATGCTTGTTGCCCCAGGTGCAGGCCTGCTTCTGCTGGAGACAGACTGTCTGGGGAGGGTCTTGGTGTGGTGACTGATGGGTTCTCTTCCACTTGTACCTAGATCACCTAGCTTCCTTTTTGTCTAGTGCTCGAGCTCTCTGAAACTGTCCTGTGTGCTCCTGGGGCTGCTCACGTTGCCCGCCCTGCTAGAATGGCTGAGCAGGTGTTTACTCCTGAAGGAGGAGGCAGGTGGAAGCTGGTAGGCTTTCCCCAGAAGGAATAAAAAGCTAAGCCCTTACTTCAGAATTTCATATAAAAATCTAGGTCAGTTGTGAGTAGCACAACTGGTGTCTGCGAGATCCCTGCTTTCAATTCCCAAGTAGATTTCGCTCAGCGCTAATTATAAACTCCATCTTTGTAAGGCAAAGTCCCTACAGAATCCTTGCACTTAAATCCACTATGCATGGGCTTTAAGAAGGGCTTGGTGGTGGCAGAGGCTTTGAAAAGCAGAAAGCCAAGGCTCGGAGGATGACCAAGGATATTCAGAGCAGTAGAAAGAGCATGTGCTCTCAGCCCCACAGCCTCTATCTGTATCCTAAGGTCTCAGTGCTACAATTGTTCAGCTACCTGATTTTCATTAAATGAAGGCACCAATAAAATGTACAATGAGATGATATCCAAAAGGGTATGTGCTTGTATGCGGCCAGTCCCAAGGACTGATGGGTAGGAGAGGGTGTTTCCAGATGGGAACATGGGAAAAACACTCATCAGTACAACTTGATGATTAGAAAGTGTTAGTTCTTTAGGAGGAATCATTTTCACCCCTGTAACTTTGTGGCAGTTTGTTAGGCTTTATCTAGAGGCAGCCTCCCTGTTCCCAAGAGAAAGATTCCAGCTCACTGTGTGGATGGTTACTTTGTTGTTGTGCTGGAGACCAAACCCAGGGCCTTTCTTGCCCAGGCCAACACCCTACCACACAGTGCTTCACCATTTGGCTGTAATTTGCTGAGCATCTATTCTGTGGCAGTGTCTACACTAGGCACCTGGGTAGATTATATCTCATTTAAGACCAATGTCACACACTAATCCTAGTTTTCCGTGCTGAGAGCAGGGGATTGAGACTGAGATGGGAGATTAGTGACTATACACATAAACACACTTAGGGCACCCCCTGCTGGAGTGGGAGAAGCCATAGCAGTGGTGCTGTGCATGACTGACGCTGGAAAGTGGACTTAGGAACTAGCCTGCCTAGCCAACGAGATGACTCCATGGTGACTCAAGCATGACTGTATGGTGCCCATAGAGGCAACCAGATGCTATGATCTTGAGCCAGGCAGCATACGACAGAAGACTGCACAAATCTACCAGAACTTTGATTAAAACACAAATGCTGGCAGCCAGAAACACCTGGGGACTTTGTCGTACTAACTCAGGAAAGAGACAGTTTGCTAACTACTGACTTTAGAAAATAACTTCATTTCTCCTCCTGCATCCTTAGATCCAAAACTTCTCTGGTCTCTGTGGGGTTCCTGCTTAGAAGTGACAAACATCTATTGTCTTCTTGGATTTCTGACTACTTTTCCTTTGTTTTCTCCTTCTTTCTTTCCTTCCTTCCTTCCCTCCTTCCGTCCTTCCTGGTCTCATGCGTCCCAGGCTAGCCTCAAACTCACTGTGTAGCTGAGGATGACGTTATTCTGTTGACCCTCCAGCCTACCTCTCCAGTGCTGGGAGGCATATGCCACCGGGTCCTGTTTCTACAGTGTCAGGGACAGAACCCAGGGCCCTGGGCAGTCAGACAGGCATTCTGCAGACTGAAGTAATCGCTGCCCTACTTTTTTTGTTTTTTTTTTTTTTAAACAAAGGAAAGCCAGAGTACAAAGGATGGAGGGTTTCGATCTGTGGAGCCTGAAGCTTCCCACAAGGGGCTATATTTATGCCAGGCTAGAATGACCACACAGTTGTCAGCTGACACAATGACGGGAGAAGCACATTCCAGCCCTGAGGACAAATGACTAAGTCCTGCCTACGTGAGAATGTACAGCTTAACTCACCACTCCACAACACACTGGCTGTCTTAGGGCAGGCGTATGGAGGAAGTGTGGGATGTTCCTTGGAAAGTCAGTCTCTCATAAAATAATTTAAAATCTAGAATTTTCTCCTGGAGGCCCAAAAGCTCACAAACTCAAATACCACAACAGTCACACTTTAAATGAATAAAATATACAGTTTTAATTTTATTTATTTATGTAGTCATGGCCAAGAGACCCTGAGAGGTCATTTTGTGAAGCTGTACCGTGAAGGCTAAGCTGCAGTAGAGTCTCCGGGATGTGGGAGGAGTCAGGACAATGGGGCATCCACCAAGGAAACCATTAGGTATAGAGTAGAGCCTTCCGAAGCCCAAGAGAGAAGCTGTGCGCACTGCAGGCACTGGGGTGGAGTATGGCAGGGGCCCAAGTCTTTTGGAGTCCAGTTGACTGCAAGTCCCTGTTGCCAAACATGCAGCTACAGGATATGGCTTCTCTGTTGGATATTTGTTTTTATTTTGGTTACTCCTTGCAATGCCCTAGATTCTTCCATATATATATATGTATATATATGTACATATATATACACACACATATATATATATATTTTTTTGGATTTGGATTTTTCAAGACAGGGTTTCTCTGTATAGCCCTGGCTGTCCTGGAACTCACTCTGTAGACCAGGCTGGACTTGAACTCAGAAACCCACCTGCCTCTGCCTCCCAGAGTGCTGCTGGAATTACAGGCGTGCGCCACCACCATTCTTCCATTTCGAAATAGGAATGTGCCGGGCAGTGGTGGCGCACGCCTGTAATCCCAGCACTCTGGGAGGCAGATGCAGGTGGATTTCTGAGTTCGAGGCCAGCCTGGTCTACAGAGTGAGTTCCAGGACAGCCAGGGCTACACAGAGAAACTCTGTCTCGAAAAACCAAAAATAAATAAATAAATAAATAAATAAATAAATAAATAAAATAAAATAAAAAATAAAAAATAAAATAAAATGAAATAGGAATGTTTCTTCTGTGTTGCTATATGTTGTAACTATGTAACTTACTTCAATTTCATAGGATGACTTATTTTATTATTATTATTTGAACAACATTTATTATTATTTTGAGACATACTTGCTTTGTGTAGCCCCGACTTTCCTGGAACTTGCATCGTAGACCAGGCTGGCCTTGAACTCAGAGATCCACCAGCCTCGGCCTCACAAGTGCTTAGATTGAAGGTGCATGTTGTGCGGCTAAGTGTTGGAATTTTTAAAGACTGTGGGAACTTTAAAAATCGGATTATATTTTACGTTATCAAATAAACATGAGACTTTGGGACAAAGGGTAGAAAATGATGGCTTAAAAGTGACGCTCGTGTGGCAGGTTGCCAGCTGTGGAGTTGTGATGGGTGTGGTTTTATTTGTCAACTAGACAAAATCTAGAATCCCCTAAGAAGGGAGTCTCAGTGAGGGAGTTCTTAGATCAGGCTGGCTTGCAGCCATGTCTGTGGCCGTGTCTTGATTTGTTAATTGCTGTGGGGAGACCCACCAGCTGTGGGTGGGGCTATTCCCTGACTTCCACCCTGGACTGGATAAAAACAGAGAAAGCAATAAACAGAAGCAGGCGCGTGCGTCTCCTTCCCGAGTACTGGCTGAAAAATAGAACTTTACATTTTTGTTCTACATACTTTTTAGGGTGATGCTTACATCAAACTTACATAAACATTGCACATTAAAAAAAAAAAAAAGAAGAGGAATGTTCTTTTGATTCTGTCAAAAAAGTATGTGCTGAGATCTCTGTGTGCCAGGTGCTGCCCTAGCTACTGTTTATCCGTCCTGAAAATGTGGCCCTCTAGGCCTCGTGTTTCCTTTAGTTAGTTTCTCTAGAGATGCGAATCTGTACAGCTTTTCAGTAGAAGGCGTTCTAAGACAGCAGGGGCTGGCGATGGAGAGCGGCGGTGAGGGGCACAGGAGCTCTGAAGCAGCAGCTGAGGACTCAGCAGCGCATGACCGTCAGATTAGCAAGCTGCTTCTCAATCTCACCTCAGAGAAATTGGGACTACAGTGTTTTAAAAGGTTCCCTGTGGGGGCTCAGTGGTTAGGGGGGGCATTTGTTACATGAAGAGAGAGGACCCAGGTTCAATTCCCAGCACCCACATGGTACCTCACGAACATCTTTAACTCTAGTTCCAGGGGATCTGACACCCTCCTCTGACCTCAGTGGGCACCAGGCACACGTGGTACATGTAGGCAAAACACTAATACATATAAAACAATAAAATAAATATAAAAAATGTAATCTGCTAAGGTCTGACCCTGTCTCCCTCAAATTTGTATGTGGGAATCCTAGCCCTCAAAGTGAGAGTACTGAGATAGTCAGATGACAGTGGAGGACTCACTGGGGGGATTTGTGTCCTTATCAACGAGACCACAGAGAGCACATTTCCTCTTGCACTGTGAGAACACAATGAGCTGGCGCTGCCTGTAAACTAGAAAAATGGAATCTCACCAAACCTAATTATTCTGGGGTGTTGATATTGGGCATTTTGGCTGCTAGAACTATGAGAAATAACTTCCTCATGTGTTTGAGACCTAATTGGTTTATGGTGTGTGTGTGTGTGTGTGTGTGTGTGTATACCATTCTCTGGGGAACTGTTACCTTATTGGGTCTTGTAGCCATGACCTGCTTTGGAGGCCTTGCCTGTTGACCTAGAGGGAAAATGAAATAAAGGACGAATTTGGACTGCATTTAGGAGCAAAAATTCTAACAATGAGTGTCCCTGAGGTCAGGGACACAGGGAACCTGACGCCTCATGCTGTCAGAATGCAAGATGAGTCAGCGGAGCAGAGCAGTTTCCTCACCTCTGTGGGCTGAAGCCCGGCTCCTCAGCAGCTCTGTCATAGCCCTCAAGGCACCTGGGAAAGAGTGCTTATCACAAATAGGGTCTCTGAAGACAGAATGGAGCTAAAATGGCGTCCACTCAATGATGGAAGCGATTCCACTATGGCTAATGTTTTTTATAGGGATATAAACAGATCTAGGGAGGAGACTACCGTGTAAAAACACAGATTCAGAAGGAAGATGCAGAGTTAAGGAGACAGATAAACAAAAATGGAGGCAGAGATGGGAACTGGGTTTCAAGATACTTAGGAAGGCCTAGGGCTCCAGAAGTTGGAGGACCTCAGGAAGGGCCCACGATTGGAAACTGAGGAGCTGGCATGGTCGGCCGGCACCCTGACTTCATGTGTTCACCCTCAGGGGATGTAAGACAATAATTCTCTCTGGTTTTAAGCCAGCAGTTTGTAGTGCTTTATTAAGTAGCCATAGGGAATGAGGATGCCCAGTTATGACTCAGCTCATCAAATATGAAAAGCCTCAGCGTGAGAAAACCATGACAACTAAAGGCTTGTTCAGCTAGCAGCATGGGGGGCAAGAGCAGTGCCAGTCTTGTGCCTTGGGGCACAGGGAGGAACCTCATTTTCAAGGCAGTATTGGAGATAAATTCTAACCAGAAGACAGAATCTCTGTTCCACAGCTTTCAAATCCATGGCATTTTAATAATGTATCATCATCTCAAGGAAGGATGTAGTGAATTTCAGTAGAATCCTTTTTAGACTTGTCTTGTATGAATGGGTGTTTTGCTTGTACATATAAATGTGTGCTGTGTGAATGCCCAGTGCCCGTGGAGAGCAGAAGGGGCACAAGACTACATCGGATCCCCTGGAACTGGAGTTAGGGATGGGTGTTAGCTGCTGTGTACATGATGGGAACTGAATTCCAGTTCTCTGTAAGCACAGCAAGGCTCTTAACACCCGAGCCATCTCTCCAGCTGTTCGAAGTTCATTTCTGATAGAATAAGTTTTAGAGACCCAAATACACGGGGCCCAGGAGATAGTTAGGTTTTTGTGAAGCACAAGAAAAGCTACATTATGGAAAGGCATACATTAATGGATAATCATAAAAATTAAGAGCAAGAGGTAGTGGAAATATGTTTTTCTAGATACATCATGGGTCCATATGAACTCACAGTGATTGTGACAGTGTGCATAGAACCTGCCCAAGTTCCTGCCAACCAGAATCCCAGCATGGAGACAGTGAGCTGGCCCTACAATCCCGTCAATAGTGGAGAAGTCACTGGCATTTGAGAACTGCTGGGCCAGGAAAAGTCCGTTTTTTTGTTTGTTTGTTTGTTTGTTTGTTTTGTTTTTTTGATTTTTTAGTGATGTGACCTATGGTAGGTCAACCACACACCAGGCCAGTCCCCATTCCCAAGAGTGGCTGGATAACACACTGGGGAAAGAGAAAAAAGAAAAAGAAAAAAGACATCTCAAAATTGGATGTTGCTGGCCGGGCGGTGGTGGCGCACGCCTTTAGTCCCAGCACTCGGGAGGCAGAGGCAGGCAGATTTCTGAGTTCGAGGCCAGCCTGGTCTACAGAGTGAGTTCCAGGACAGTCAAGGCTACACAGAGAAACCCTGTCTCCAAAAAAGAAAAAAAAAATTGGATGTTGCTACCAAGATGGGAAGGTGGAGAGGGTGGTTATGGGAGGAGTCAGGAGGGGGGGGTGTGTTCAAAATATGTGATATAAAATTCTCAAAGAATTAATACAAGTATTTAAAATGTATTGCAAAATTGCAGTCAGGACTGGTTTGAATAGCATGGTGCTCAGTGCTGAAGCCCCACACTGGAGAGTCTGAGGCACTGTCAGGGAGGCCGAAGATTGAAGAGGATTTCTCTAGAAAGGAAGGGTAGGAATCACCTATCAAACCCCAAGGCCTGAGGGATGCTGGTGAGGAAGAGGCGCTGAGGAGAGGCCAGTGTGGGTAGAGGCAGGAAAACTTGGGAAAAGAGGCAGTTCGTAGCAGAACTAGTGCATGAACCCTAGTTCTCTGCACCATTTTATGAAGTTTTAAACTTCTTTTTCTCAGTTTTTATGTTTAAAATGACGTGTTCAATGAAAACTGAAATACACATGACATGATTGATCACTCTGAAAGTAATTGTGGAGGAATGGTTGGAGGGGGTTCAAAAGATGGCGGAAATTATCTGGGAGGGCATTAAAAAAAAATCAGGAACAGGTCATAGCTTACCCTGGAGTTGGGATGGTCGGGATAGAGATAAATAAAGAGACGTCAGGATTTAGTAATGCGTTGGAGATGTCAGAATGCGCAGAGAGGTGCCATATCAGGACAGATCCCAAAGTCTGACATACGGAGAGTACTGGAAGCTGTAGCTAAGACACGTCAGGTAAAGCAGGAACCTCAGCACAAAAGCCTAAGGCCAACTCGTTTCCTGTGTTCCTGCGTTTGTCTGAGCTTTGTTTCCCCCCCCCCCCCACTCACCTGGATTCTGGGCCTGGAGAGTGACTAATGAGAAAGGGAAGACAGGGTGTCTGGGAAATGAGATTCCACCTCCTAGCGCACTTACGCACTTAGGTGTCAGAGGACGGCTCCCTGTGGACTTTATAAGTGCAGAGCTTTGTATGAGTGTTTCTCTTCCTTTTCCATTGATTACCTGTGACCAGATTACCTCAGCTTACTCAGCCAGATGTGACAGTTTGTGAGTCTTTCTTCCTGGCAAGATTTCTACTAAGATGCACCTAGCAGCTTTCATTCTGACCCCAAGAGTTTGGAAATACAGCTCTAAGGGAGGGCAGAAAGACCTGGGTACCCGAAACACTGAGGGAGCGTCTATCAAGTGGCAGGGAAGAGCTTCTCCATCCCCAGTTGCCCCTTCTCTGAAACCTTCTATTTCCAGTTTAATGAGTTCAAAGGACTCCCGGCCAAGAGGTGGCTAGGGGACACATAGCACCACAATCCCCATGTCTCACATAGGAAATGATTGGAAACGCTAACCATGTCAATACCAATTCTTGGGTTTTTTTTTTTGTTTGTTTGTTTTTTGTTTTTTTCAAGACAGGGTTTCTTTGTGTAGCCCTGACTGTCCTAGAACTCACTCTGTGAACCAGGCTGGCATCGAACTCAGAAATCTACCTGCCTCTGCTTCCCAAGTGCTGGGATTAAAGGCGTATGCCACCACCACCCGGCAACTCTTGGGTCTTTTGAGGTGTGGGTTCCATTTCCCCAAATGTATTCGTTTGGGCCTAGAATGTCTCTGAGAAAGGAGCTTGGGGATTATTATAATTTAATATTATATTAATATTGTTATAATTTAACATAATATATTAACATATCATATATAAAGTGACTTTTGCTTCTCCTTCAGTATGCTTTAGGTCACCTACAGATTATTTATAAGACCTAATATTGTGTAATTATTATAGAAATGGTTGTCCTGGCTGGGCGTGGTGGCACATGCCTTTCCTCCCTGCACTTGGAATATAGAGGCAGTGGATCTCTGTGAGTTTGAAGCCAAACTGGTCAGTGGAGAGAGTTCCAGGACAGCCAGAGCTACATAGAGAAACCATGCCTTGAAACACACACACACACACACATACACACACACACACACACACACACACACACACACACACATACACACCAAGTTGTTATGGTGTATTGTTTAGGGAATAATAACAAGAAATGTTTGTACATTATTCAGAACAGGTCCAATGCTTATGTTTTCCCCTAACTTTGTAGTTTCTTGGTCACTTGGATATACGGATGTGGGGTGCTAGCTGGTATTAAGCAGATAGGGTAAAAAACAAAAAAAACCCCAAAAATACAAAAACCTACACCAAGAAAGTATAATAGTATCTGAAGTACCTACCACAGAGATGGGAGTTGATGAGTTTGTCGTCTTCTTCTTCTTCTTCTTCTTCTTCTTCTTCTTCTTCTTCTTCTTCTTTCTTTCTTTTTTTTTTTTTTACATAAATCTCTTGGTATGATCATGGCTGTAAATTTCCACAGTTGTACCACTAAAGAGATTCTGACATTTACATTTTCTCAAAACAATTTGTCTATATATTTAGTGACTGCATGTGGTGATGCCGTGATGGTGGTGGTGGGTATATGTGTGTGATGTGTATGCATGTGTGTAGTGTGCAGATGCACAGTATATGCTATCA
Source organism: Apodemus sylvaticus (assembly GCF_947179515.1). Taxonomy (NCBI): domain Eukaryota; kingdom Metazoa; phylum Chordata; class Mammalia; order Rodentia; family Muridae; genus Apodemus; species Apodemus sylvaticus. The sequence continues at coordinate 65,147,960 of NC_067476.1, read as the reverse complement.
TTTCCTTAACCCATATTTCCAGTTTGATAATAAGGTATTATGAATAACTCCCTGACTGAGAAATGGGGCAGTGAAGCACTGAGGCCTTGGTTGGTAGCCTGCTCTCCATGGGCAGGCAGGAAAGAATTGCTCCCTCCTTGGGGTGCCTGGCTAGCTGCTACTTTGGGTTTTCATGACCTTAGGAAAATCACCATCTAGAACAAAACAACCTCGTTAGGCATGTGACTTCTTTGTGTAAAAGAAATTGAGTCTGGAAGCTACCCATCCTGGAAGGAGTTTCACTAGAAGGGGCTGCATTCCTCAGGTTTCCTGGAGGCAAGGATTGGTACCTAGATTAGGGGTGCATTTTGGGAAAGCCCCAGGTCATCTAATCACAGAGGAAACTGGGCTACAGCCTCCTTCCCCACTGCATTCCAACCACCACAGGTTACGTAGTACATCATCCTGGAACTATGTCTCTTCAGTGTGTCATTGTAAGTTCAGATTGGTTCCAGTTACAGGCAGGGTTTATGTGGGCCCTTTGTTGTAAACCTGATTGACAGATGATAGGCTGCAATGGAAGGAAATCTTGGGTTAAATTCTTCCTACCTTTCAGATTCTGCCAAATGAACTTACTTTTTAGCAAGCAAGCAAGAGGGATGAACTCATCTCTCTATATTGGGGTGTAGTTCTGGTAAATCACCCAAATGGATATCTTTTATTATTGTTTAACTTTTTTATTATTATTAAAAGAAGATACACATTAGTGGTACCACGTCAAAGTATCCAGGCAGCACTGTCTGTGTTAGGATCCCCACACCGCCACATACCATTCTCTAAACCTCTCTCTCTTTTTATGAACTTAACAATCTGGACTCAGTGAGTTATTTAGAAACATTTAACAGTGTGGAGAGGGAGAGGATGTGTTGCTCATGGGGTCGGAGGAGTTGGGTGCAGAGGGAGTGGATATAATCAAAATACGTGTGCATACATATGAAATTCTCAAAGAATAAATAAATAACATTAAAACCTAATTCCTAAAGGCTTCAGTCAAAGGTTCTTGGGGAATATCTAGCTCAAAATATGCCCCAAGAAGGGAGGCCTCTTGCTGAGAGTTACATATAGCTAGGAAAATGTAGGGCTGGAGAATTGGTCTTTCTCAATTAAAAAAAATCTTAAAATTACCCATGTGCCCATAGCATTGATCTGCTGTTCCGTGTTTTACTGGATGTGCTGAATCCCCTTGGAAGATTGTTGATGATATATTAACCATGCAGGATGTAGACAGAGTCTCTGCATAGTCTGAAGAGTTCTCTTCTCCAGCAAACATGATTTCCCAGCTGTCTCCTTAAGAGTGGTGGGAGGAAGAAAAAAATCCATTTTGATAGCCCAAGTGTGGTGTCGTTGGTGGGAGGAAGTAAAGTTCTGTTTCCATGGGAACAGTACAGAGTTCTCAAGTGGGTTTAGAGAATAATAATGAGCTGAGTGTTAGGACGGAGACCATCCACATCCCCGTGGCTTAGCCACTGGGACCTAACCTGCTTTCACTGATTGTTGGAGGAAAATCAAGCCAAAGGAGAGGGCTGTAAACCAAGAAGCAGATGCATGGTGGCTTCCTGGATCCACGCAAGTTACTCACCTGAGCACACTGTTGCTTCTTCTTAACAAATCGCCGACTTGCCAAGACCAGCCTCCCGCCCCTTCCCTTCCTGTGCTAAGTCACAGACTTCGTCTAATCCTGACTTGTTTCCTGCCTTGAGAAGAATCTACCATAATAAACCCTTGAGTCTAGACCTCTAAATCCTGGGAATGTCTGTCACTGAACTCCACTCTTAGGTATTCTAGAAAAGTCTATTAAGTTAGTATTCTTCAAGAACTTTCAAAATGGATCTTTATTATTACTATTACCTACTACTAGTGTTATTACCTACTACTTATCAGTGTTACTGTTGTTATTGTGTGTGAGAGTGGGCACACTCCTGTCTCAGTTCACATGTGGAGGTCAGAGGACAACTTTCGAGAGACAATTTCTTCCTTCCACAGTGGCTTCCAGGGACTGAGCTCAGGTGTCAGCTTATCCCAAGGACTTTGATCCGGCTAAGCCTTCTTCACCTCAGCTGGTGGCCTTTTTGCTACAGCAAGCTAAATAAGCTTAGCTTTCTTTGAGCAGCGTGGCCTTTTGAAGTTGTTACTGGAAGACATTTTGCATTCTCTGTCTGTCTGTCCCTCTTCCTCCCTCTGTGTCTGTCTTTGCGTGTATGTGTGTTTATTTTTCCTTTTATTGAAAGTAGATTTTTTTCTCACATAGTATATCCTGGTCATAGTTTCCCACCCCTCCTCCAGCTCCTTCCCGCCCCCCATCCAGGAGCCACTCCAATTCTTTCTCTCATCAGAAAGCAAACAGGCTTCTAAGGGATAATAATAAAATAATAAGTCAAAACAAACATAACTAAATTAGACAAAACTCCAAGCCAAACCAAACCAAAAGGAAAAGAATCTAAGAGAAGGCACAAGAAACAGAGATGCACTCGTTCAAACACTCAGGAATCCCATAAAAGCACTAAACAGGAAACCATAATCTATACACAAGGCGCCTGGTACAGAGCCACACAGCCGTGTGCGTGCTGTCTCAGTGTGTGAGGTCAGGCGAGCTTTACTTGTGTGACTTACAGGGCCTTTTTTCTAGGTGTCCTCCATCCACTATGGCTTTTACATATTTTCTGCTCCTTTTTCCCTGAGCTCCTAGGTGAGTGATTCGATGGAGACATCCCATTTAGGGCCAACTGTTCCCAAGTCTCTCACTCTGCATAAAGTCTGGTTTCTCTGAATTTGTTCTCATCTGCTGCAGGAGAGAGCAAATGATGAGGCTGAGCAAGGCAATGATCTGTGAATGTAGCAGGATGTCAGTGGGAGTAATTTTATTTATTTATATATATGATATATTAAATAATATATTATATTAAATAATGTATAATATTAAATTATGTATTATATGTATTATTTGTGTGTTTTAGTATACATTGTGTATGTTCTAATATATTTTACAAGCACCTAGAATTAGGATCTTTTCAAACCCAGAGGTCTAGACTCCATCTTAGAACAATTTATAACAGCCAGAATAACATGTCTCCTGTAGAACTCAGTACCCCTATCACAACAGACCCTGAATATTACAACAGAAACTGAAACACACACACACATACACATATACACACACACACACACAAACCTTAAAATAGCCCTTATGAATATGATAGATGTCCTTAAAGAGGAAATTATTAAATCCCTTAAAGAAATGAACACACAGTGAAAGGAAATGAATAAAACAGTTCAAAAGCAGAAAGTCGAAATAGAATCAGTAAAGAAAACCCAAACTGAGGGGACTCTAGAAGTGAAAATTTAGAAACTCAAACAGGAACCCCAGAGGTAAGCCTCACCAACAGAATGCAAGAGATGGAAGAAAGAATCTCAGGCAGTAAAGACACAATAGAAGAAATGGGTACCTTAGTCAAAGAAAATTTTAAGTCTAAAAATGTACACACACACACATATACACACGCACACGCACGCACACGCACACACAGGAAATCTGGGACACTATGAAAAGGCCAAATCTAAAAATAATAAGAATAGAGGAAGGATGGAAAACTCACATCAAAGGCACAGAAAATAGTTTCAAAACAATCACTGAAGAAAATTTCCTAAAGAAGGAGATGCCTATCAAGATATAAGAAGCAGGGCAGCGGTGGTGGCGCACGCCTTTAATCCCAGCACTTGGGAGGCAGAGGCAAGCAGATTTCTGAGTTTGAGGTCAGCCTGGTCTACAGAGTGAGTTCCAGGGCAGCCAGGGCTACACAGAGAAACCCTGTCTCCAAAAAACCAAATCCAAAAAACCAATAAATAAATAAATAAATAAATAAATAAATAAATAAATAAATAAGAAAGAAATAAGCCAAACAAACAACAAAAAAAAGATACAAGAAGCATACAGAACACCAAAGTATATAAAGAACTCAAAAAGCTAGAGCCAAGAAAACAATAGCCCAGTTTAAAAATGAGGTACAGATATAAACAAAATTCTCAAAGCAGAAAACCAAATGACTGAGAAACACTTAACGATATAAGAAATATAAGAAAACACTAACAATATAAGAAATGTTCAACATATTTAGTCAGAGTATAGAATAAGGAACTAGGAGGGACAGGTAGATATTGTTAGGAAAGGAAAATAGGGCTAGAACAGGAGGATCTGGTAGGGAGTGGAAAGGAAGAGGAAGATGGGGAAGGAAATATGAGGAGAAACCGCTACAATTAAGGGCCATTTGAAAGATAGTCTATATAGTAGAAGCTTTCTGAAATATATGCATTTATGAAGGCTATCTAAATGAAATCTCCAAATAACAGGGAGACAGAGCCCCAGAAAGCCTTTTGTCACCAGATGAAGCTTTCAGTACTAGGATTGGGTTACATCTAAGAGTTGTTGACCACAGGGTCCCATGGGAACTCCCAAACAAGCCATTGTCAAGACCATAGGTTGCTCTCCACAAACTGATGGCAAGGACCCATTGCTAAAGATAACACCTACACAGCTCATTGGATGTGGCAATACCGAGCTGATACCTATATAGAGCCTCCACCCCTATGGTCAATTATCTTTGGTGCAAGAAGGTACTCTGCATACTGCCAAAAGAGAAACATAAACACCAGCTCAGCCACAAATCCTTTGGTCTACAATGCTATCCTGCCTGCAATCCATGCTAGAGCAATGGTGGCACAAAGTTTGTGGGAGAAACCAACCAATATCTGATTTGACTTAGGGCCCGCTCCATGAGATGGAACTCAAACCCAACGCTTAAACCAGATACTAAATAGCGAGGGATTTAGGGGAAACCCAAATACTACCGTCCGTCCGTCCGTGTGTGTGTGTGTGTGTGTGTGTGTGTGTGTGTGTGTGTGTGTGTGTGTGTTCAGTTTCTGTTGTAATATTCAGGGTCTATTGTGATAGGGGTACTGAGTTCTACAGGAGACATGTTATTCTGGCTGTTATAAATTGTTCTAAGATGGAGTCTAGTCCTCTGGGTTTGAAAAGATCCTAATTCTGGGTGCTTGTCTGCTGTGAACAGACATCATAAACAAGGTAACTCTTATAAGGACAACATTTAATTGGGGCTGGCTTACAAATGCAGAGCTTCAGTCCATTATTACTGAGGCAGGAGCATGGCAGTATCCAGGCAAGCATGGTGCAGGAGGAGCTGAGAGTTCTACATCTTCATCTGAAGGCAGTCAGAAGACTGGCTTCCAGGCAGCTAGGACAAGTGTCTTAAATCCCATTCCCACAGTGACACACTTCAACTATGCCACACGTCCAAATAGTGCCACTTCCTGGGCCAAGCATACACAAACCACTACAGTGCTGTTCTCTGGTGTTGTTTTTGTTGGGTGGCTTCTTTGTTCCTTGGTTTCTGTTGTCCTCTCTGGGTCATAGGACAGTGTGGTGGCTGTTTTTTGTAGCCTACTGGGAAATTCTTCTGGGATCCTGATAGGTGTGGCTACTGGGGGGTTCCAGGTAAAATGTGTTTCTAGGTATTGGGAGCTCTGACACTTAGGAATGGAGAAGGGCTAAGGCAGGGACACATCTGGGCTGGTCCATGGGAGAGGCAAGCAGGGTGTTCTATTAGGATTTGCTTAGTCCCTTGGAAGTCGGGGCAAAGAGGGAGAGAGAGAGACAGAGAGAGAGAGAGAGAGAGAGAGAGAGAGAGAGAGAGAGAGAGAGAGAGAGAGAGAGAAAGAAAGAGAGAGACAGAGAAACAGACAGAGACAGCAGATGGCCTGCTACAGAGCTGGGATTGGGACTGGGAAGTGAATTTGGAGGAATTGAGGGAGAGGTGAAGATCTCCAGCCTTTCTGCTCTTTGGGCTGGAGTGACCTGTAGGTAGTCCCAGAGAGGGCCTGCTGGGGTTAGGAGCTGGGATGAAGCATTGAGAGGGAGGAAGGGAATTTGGAGAGGAAGATCTATATGATCCAATGGAGATGGGGCTTGGGGAGAGAGGTGGCAGCAGAAGGTCTGCTCTAGAGCTGGGGTTGGGACTCTGGGTTTGGATTTGGAAAAGCTGAGAGATAGATTTGGTGAAGCTAAGCAGTTAGCCTACCTGCTTCCCTGGCTGGAGAGGTATGTGTGTTTCTTAAACACCTCTTGCTATGTGTGGTGGTTAATATTAAGTTGGTAGGATCTAGATTCACCTAGAAGGCAAAAAACCCTGGGTATGTAAGTGTGGATATTTCTAGATAGAGTTAACTGATGTGGGAAGTCCTACCCTAAGTGTGGGGATGCCATTCCAGGGCTTGAGTTGCTACACTGTGTAAAGCAGAAAACAAAGGGAGCTCTTATGCTTCCTAACAGCAACTGTAGCAACTGGAGTATGACCCACTGCCTTGCTTTTCTGCCACTGTAAGCTGTATTTCCATGAGTTGTGAGACAAAATAAACCCTTCTTTCTTAAGTTGCTTTTGTCAGGTATTTGATCACAGCAGTGAAGAAGGTAGCTAACAGACTACGTAACCCAGGCTGGCCTCAGACTTATTGTGCAGCTTAGGTAGCAGGTAGGCCTTGAACTTCTGATCTTCTTGTCTCTGCCTCTAGAACAGAGATTCTCAACCTTCCTAATGTTGCGACCCTTTAATACAGTTTCTCATGTTATGTGACCTCTAGCCATAAATTTTTTCCCCATTGCTACTTCATAACTGTAATGTTGCTACTGTTGTGAATTGTGATGTAAATATATGATATGTAGATGGTCTTAGGCGACCCCTGTGAAAGGATAATTTGACCTCCAGAGGTATCTTTTCCCACAGGTTGAGAATTACAGCTATAGAATTATAGCACTATAGGTATCTGCCACCAAGCTTCCTCCCCAGCTTTCTGTTTGGATCACCATTATTTCTGATAATTAAAAAGACAAGTAGAATGCTGATGGTCTATAGAGAAGGGGTTTACTTCAACAAGAGGCATTGGTACAGCTAAGGGTTCTTGTTTAAGTATGAATATAAGGAAGACATTGACACATATTGTCTTTTTTTTATTTTTATTTTTTTTCAAATAGCCTCCTTTTGCACAAGGAAAAGCTAAGGTTTTAAGATAACAGATCTCTTTGTGATTTGGGGGAGAAACACTAAATTTGGCTTCTTTGAGTAATATCACCTTTCCTTCTCCTGAGTTTTATATTCAGTCAATAACCACTGCTTGTCTGCTACATCAGTTCTTTTGAGTCAGGGTCTTCTCCCCGTCTTTTGATCACAGCTGGATGGGCAAGGCTTTCCCATGCACTGGACTCAAGGCAGGATCTTGCTGTGTACCCTAGGCTGGCTTCAAATTCCAGATCCTCTGGCCGCAGCTTCCTGAGAGCTGGGATTACAGTTGTATGTCTTGAAGGCTGACTGTATTTATCTTGGAAGAAGAAATATCTCATTATTTGTTGCCATTCACAAAGAAAATTCCATGTTAGTACAAGGGATGTAGTTCAGTTGGTAGAGTGTTTGCCTAACATGCAGAAAACTCTGGGTTCAATTTCCTGTACTGTGGTGTTGTATGCCGGTGATCCTAGTACTTGAGAAGTAGAGGCAGGAGGATGAGAAGGCCGAGGTCACCATTTGCCAAGAAATGAGTGTGCCCATGAACATACAAGAAGCCTTCAGAACTCCAAACAGACTGGACCAGACCAGAAAGTCTTCACGGCATATAATAATCAAAACGCCAAATGCACTAAACAAAGAAAGAATATTAAAAGCAGTAAGGGAAAAAGGGCAAGTAACTTATAAAGGCAGACCTATCAGAATTACACCAGACTTCTCACCAGAGACGATGAAAGCTAGAAGATCCTGGGCAGACCTCGTACAGACCCTAAGAGAACACAAATGCCAGCCAAGACTATTATACTCAGCAAAGCTCTCAATCACCATAGATGGAGAAACCAAGATATTCCATGATAAAACCAAATTTAGACAATATCTGTCCACAAATCCAGCCCTACAAAGGATAATAGATGGAAAATGCCAACACAAGGAGGGAAACTGTACTCTATAAAAAGCAAAAAAGTAATCTTCCAACAAACCTAAAAGAAGGTATCCACAGAAACATAAAAATAACAAAAAAATAGGAAGCAACAATCACTATTCCTTAATATCTCTTAACATCAATGGACTCAATTCCCCAATAAAAAGACATAGACTAACAAATATTTTCATGTAAATCTTCAATTTTATCAGAAAATGTTTGTAATTCTTCTTTCAATTAATTTAGTAATGGTTTTTTATATCTATCATTTTATCTGCATTATTTTTCATGATAATCTTCAATTTTAACATGCTTTTCTATATATTTCTTTTTTTTATCAGAAATGTTTTCCATGTAAATCTCTGATTTTATCATAAAATATTTTAATTCCACCTTCAATTAATTTAGAAAGGTTTTTTATATCTACCATTTTTTCTGTATAATTTTCCATGAAATAGTTAATTTTAATGTGTTTGTCTATATATTTCTTGAATTTTATCAGAAACATTTTCCATGTAAATCTTCAGTTTTACCTGAAAATGTTTATAATTCCACTTTCAATCAACTTAGAATTATTTGTATGCCTACCATTTTATCTGTATAATTTCCATGATAATCTTCAATTTTAACATGTTTTTCTATATATTTCTTCAATTTTATCAGAAATATTTTCCGTGTAAATCTTTAACTTTATCAGAAAATGTTTATAATTCCACTTTCAATCAACTTAGGAATACTTTTATGCCATCATTATTATATCTATATAAAAATTTCCATGATAATCTTCAATTCTAACATGTTTTTCTACATTTTTCTATAATTTTATCAGAAATATTCCATGTAAATCTTCAATTCTATTATAAAATGTTTCTATTTCATTTTCAGTTAACTTAGTAATGTTTTTTATGTCTATCGCTTTACTCTTTAATTTTCCATGAAAATTGTCAATTTTAACATGTTTTTCTATATATCTCTTCTATTTTATCAGAAATATTTTTCATGTAATTCTTCAATTTTATCATAAAATGTTTTTACTTCCTTTTTCAATAAAAGAACATGCGTTTTAAAAAAAAAATAGTTGTGGAGACAAAGATCAGGTCAGGACAGAGAGGTGGAGGAGGAACCAAGATGGCTGCTGACGTGTTTCTGTGTGGTGTTTACTAACCACAAGTAGCTAGGATTTCACAAAGTTAGAAATCTTGGGATAAAGCTTTTATCATTATCAATTGGCTCTGATATTATTGTATTAGAATTTTGTAAGTTGTGACATTATTGATACAAAAATCTAATTGGTTAAAAAAAAAGAAATGAATCTGAGATCAGTGGGGCTATGTGATACACTCTTAAAAATGAGACAAAAATGAAACAAAAAAACAAAAAACAAAACAAAACAACAACAATAAACAAACAGAAAAAAAAGCCTCATGAAACTCCACAAACAAACGAACAAGAAGCAGCCCATTCCAAGCTAATGTGAAGAAGGGATCCGGGAAGACGTTAAGGCAGAGGTGAGAGGCTTAGGGAATTGGAACTTTCTTTGTCGGCAAGACAGTCGGGACAAGGCAGGCGGTGGTTCAGGATCTTTTTCAGTTTTTGGCTTTTTTGAATTTTCCTATTCTGTTTCTTTTTCCTTGTTCCAAGTTGTCCATCAGATGCTCTGCAGAAATTGGAAAATCCCCAGAGGGAGTCAAGGCTTTATGGTGTTAACAGAAATCTGAACCACGGGGGAAACAAGCTCGTTGGATGTTTTTGGAAACAGTTCTAAAACTGAACTTGTTACATAATTCTCTATGAAACATTCATGGTTTTAGGACCTTGGTGGAGGACAGACTTTGACGAGCCCTGAAAAAACTCTCAGTCTATCAGTGATGAACCCTGTCAGACCTTAGACAAGCTAGCTTCTCATTTTCTCATCTGTACAAGAGGCGTTGTGTACTTAAAGAACTGTGTGTACAATAGGCTTCGCGGGATGCCTAACATATGACATATTCAGCAAATATTAGCTGGTCATTATTGCTGGGAAAGCCCCTTATTCAGGGAGCAGCAGTGTTTGATTAAGTCCCGAGCCTTGTAGAAGCAACATAGTTGCTATTCTTTTTTATCGGCTGCTACCTGCTGTCTGGAATCTAAGGAAATGGAGAACTATGTGTAAATAAACATTCCAGGACTGTTAACGGGAAACTCAGCACCAGGCAAGGCCTAAACTTTGATTCCTGCCTACAGGCTGGTAGGGGGATGAGACACATCTCCCAATAACAGTAATGGATAGAGCCTTTAGGAATGTCACCTGAGGGAACAATTCAGCTTCTTTCCTGTGACAAGTATGCTGGTGAAGATGTGAGTTCCTCCGAAAGAACTCATAAGAAGATAGCATATGGTGAGGGAGCAGGTACTGGGAAATGGCTTTATACACATCAGTATTGGAAATGAAGCCTATCTCTTATTTGGGGACAATACAGATGTGACTTCTTGGCCAACATGAGGCACTAGAATATGAACATACTCATTAGAAGGAGCTAAGTATCAAACTAACTCTGGTATATGTGAGAGCGTAGAAGAATGTGCAGCGATCTCCCTTACCTTGTTCATGAGCCAGCTTTGACCTCTAGGGTCTTTATAAAGGCATAATGCAAATAAATGTCTGTGCTGCTCTGAGGCACCTCCCGTTGTTCTCACATAATACTTGATCCCAACGTCAGTCATGAGGCTAATTAAAATATTATTTGCTAAACTTTTGGGTGTGCCTTATTGTATGTATGTGTACCACATGTGTGCAGGAGCTCAAGGAGATCAGAGAGAGGAGGGTCAGATCCCTTGAAACTGAAGCTACAGATGGTTGTGGGTGCTGCGAACTGAACCCAGGCCCTCTTTAAGAACAGTTGCATTCTCTCCAGGTATCTCTCCAGCACTGAGGATGATTTTCCTGTCTTAGGCTCTAGAGTAGTAGTTTTCTTTCTATGGTATTTAACCCTTGGCTCATCCTTGGCTTAAGGTCAGGGCCTTGTTTCCTGGGGCAGGAGTCTTTTTCTTCTTGGATGCAGACCCCAAACTCGACAGCTACCTCAAGACCAGAAGAGCTCAGCTCAGGGCACGTATGAACATAACGGTGCCGCAGCATGGAGTTAAGGCGGAGAATGGCAGGGGTGCAAGGCTTTTTGTCGTGGCTTCTGTGGAGGAATTTATCCATCAGGAAGTGGCTGGATAACAGGGATGATTAAATAAAAGAAAGGCAGCTTGCTAATAGCAACAGAGTCGAGTTGCCTCATGGAAAGAGGAAGGACAGAAGGTCACAGGAATTAAGACCAATGATGTCGGGGACACAGGAAGGGAAAGTACAGATGAAATCAACAGAACTATGTCACCGATACTGGAAGCTAACACACTTAAATTTATTCTTGTCTTTTATGCGAAGTAATGGGTTCTATCATGGGATCCACATGGATAGTTGTTGTTTGTTAATCTTCCCTCACTCTTGTCTCCAACTCCTCTGCCTACCTGTGCTGGTTTCCCTTTCCTCCAGCCCCTCTTCCATGCCCCATGTTCTATTTTACCAACTTCCTCCTCCCCCTCTTCCTCCTCCTCCTCTTCCTCTTCCTCCTCCACTTCTTCCTCCTCCTCTTCCTCTTCCTCCTCCCCCTCTTCCTCCTCCTCCTCTTCCTCTTCCTCCTCCACTTCTTCCTCCTCCTCTTCCTCTTCCTCCTCCTCCTCTTCCTCCTCCTCCTCTTTCTTTTATTACAGTGTCTCGTGTAGTTGACTCTGCCCTTGAACACACAGGATGTGCGCCTAGGATGACCTCGGTGTTCTTGCCTCAGCTCCCACACACTGGGGTTATAGGCAAGGGTCCTCGTACCTGATTCATGCAGTGCTGATGATCTAGCTCGGGGCTTTGTGCATGTGAAGCAGGCATCCTACAAACTCAACTACATCTCTCACCCTTAGCTTCTTTAAGATGTTTCCCTCTTATGACCTCCTTTCATGGCCTTCACTGACACAGACAGACAGACAGACAGACATGGTCCACGTGAGATAAAAGGTGTGGTATTTGACTTTCTGGGTCTGGAATTCTTTATAACAATTCTTAATAATAAGATAATTTCTGTTTCCGTATGTTTTCCTGCAAATGTCATGATTTCATTTTTCTTTATCTTTCTTTTTTATACTTTGTGTGTGTGTGTGTGTGTGTGAAACGGTATGAATGCGGAGGCTGGAGGAGCTGGATTCTCCTTTACTCCGTGAGTCCCAGGGATGGAGCTCCAGCCTCTAGGCTTGGTAGCAAGTTTTTGCCCTCTGAACCCTTTCACCAGCTCAGGTTTCATTTTTCTTATGGCGGAATAAAATTCCACCTTTTTTTCACTTTCAATAAACATTCATCTGTTGATGTGCATCTATGTGGGTTCTATTTCCTAGTTGTTCGGATCAGTACAGCCATAAACAAGTATGTGCATGTATGTTTTTTGATGGGACTTTGAGTCCTTGGCCTATATATCTAGGAATGGAACAGCCCAGTCATGCAAGAATTCTAACTTTACTTGCTTTGAAAGACAACCACACTAATTTCCATTGCAGCTGCACAAACTGACAGGAGTTAATAAGGTTTCCTGCATCCTGCCTGGCGTTCACTTTCATTTATTTTCTTGATGGTCATTCTGACTGGGGTGTGATGGAATCTTAAAGCAGTATTAATTTATGTTTTCCTGGTGGCTAAGGATGTTGGATACTTTTCCAAGTATGTTTGATATGTTTCAAGTTTTTCCTTCTTTTCAGAACTACTTGTTTATTCACTGGCCCATTTTTTGTTTGAAAAAAATTAAAAATTTTTGTGGTTTATGCGTTCTGGATATTAGCCCTTTGCCCGAGGTGAGGCTGGCCGTGTGATGCTCCCCTATTCTATAGAAGCGTATTCACTCTGCTGATTGCTCCCTTTGACAGTCGGTACCATTTTTTTTTTTGTCCCTGAATGGCTAATATTCATAAATGAACATCTTCCATGAACCATGCTAGATCTTATAGAATGTTTGTTTTTTTTAACTTAAAAACTTTATATGTATGGGTGTTTTCAATTGAATGTTTGTCCGTGTACCACCATATGTATGCCTGGCACCAGAAGAGGGTGTCAGATTTCCTGTAAGTGGAATTTATGGAAAGTTGTGAGCTGCCACGTGGATGCTGGGAACTGAATCCTGGTCCTTGGGATGAACAGCCAATATTCTTAATTGCTGAGCCATTTCTCCAACTCTACCATATACGTTTTAATCATAGAAGGGTTTAAATTTTTAAAATGATTTTCCTATTTACTAATTATGGCAAGCTTCTGTGTTAGTCTAAAACCAGATTTAGATTCCAGAATGGTCTGATTCCATAACCCACTTAAGTTCTGTTTCATGTATTTTTTTTTTTTTTTTACATAGCTACATTTTTCCCCTCTTCCAGCACTTTTGAAAGGGAAATTCTGGGAGCAGGATTGAGTGTCCGTGGGGACGTGTTTATACAGTAGGTCGGCCTATGTTCGGCACTTGTGATCTCTCAGTGACCCCTGGACTTCAGAGTGGAATGTAAGGCGGAGCCTGGGACTGAAGTCAAGGCACCTCAGTGTTTCTCCAGGCTTGCACAGCTTTCCCCATGAAAAGCAGCAGGTCTCTGAGAGTGTATATATTTTTGCTCTCATGGCTTTGCAGAAATCTTTCTCTACTGCATAGACATAGCAAGTGAAATAAAATTATATAATTATACAAGTTGGAAAATTCTTTAGAGTGTGCCGAGCACTACGTAAAGTCAGATAGAGAGTGTGCTATAAAATGCTTGTTGACACGAACCCTCTAATCCTCCTAGGCTCCCCTAGAAGATAAGTAATGTTGACATTCGTTTTCAGATAAGGAGACCAAGGTTGCACAGCTGTAGGTGAGACACCGAATCCTGATCTGGGTCGGGCTATCTCAAATCCCATGCTCTGAACTGCAAAGTTATAGTGCCTCCTTAGGGAGAAAAAAGACCAATGAAACTGGATGAGGTGACCTGATCAGAGTAGCCATGCTCTGTGGAGACACCAAGTTTTGAGTTTTGAGTTTAAATTCAAGGTGGCCCCTTCCAGGTTATTTCAGTTCTCTCTTGCAACATAAGATAACTCACTCCCTTTCATTTAAAGATAAAACAATTGTAGTTTCTCACACTTCTGTGGGCTGGGAGCTTACACAGGGCTTAGATTATTCTGTTCTACATGGTATAGCCTGCAGGTCATTCACACAGCTGTGTATTGCTGATGGCAGAGTTGTCCTGTACTCAGTGATTCTCTATGTGATACTTCCTATGGCCTGTTGGGCTTCTTCATAGTATGGTGGTCTCAGGGTAGGATTCCAAGAGAGAGATGGAAGTTGACCAAACAACACTGTGGAAAATTTAGAATAGAGCTTCGTGCATGCTAGGCAACGCTCTACCTCTGACCTATATCCTTGGACCTATGATGGTCTTGCAACTGACATGTCGTTTCTTCAGGTTCCAGGAAGAGTAACCAGATAAAGCACACAGTGAATAGTTACATTTATATTTCATATGAACAACAAGTAAGTTTTGGTATAAATGGGCTCATGGAATTATTTGGGGTGTATTTATATTAAAACATTACTTTGAAAAAAATGAAATTAAACAGGATAGTCTGTAAACTAACTTGCTATCTTTTAACTAGCCACAAGAGCAATCTGGATTCAGGGTCAAAGGAAACAGGCTTCCCTCTGGTAGGAGTAGTGTGTATTCAGAGACGGAGGAACCTAATGGTGACCCACTTTGGATATTGTACCTTGCCACAAAGAAGAATGAAATGCCCTTGTTTTCAGGAAACTGTATAGAACTACCGAATGGAAGTGTCTACCTCGTGTCATCCTAAGAGAAAGAAGCCAGACCCGTGGAGACCCGGATCACATGCTTCTTCTCATGTGTGGTGGAAGCCAAAGAAGGACGTCTTAGGGCTGGGGCCCGGGGGTGGGAGGAGAAACGGAGTGGGAGAGGGTATAAAATGACAGCAGAGAGGAAGAAGATGCTCAAAGCACAGTATATGCATATGTAGAAATATCCTAATTGTTGGTTTCTGCGTCTGTTGGCTTCTGCGTCGACTTCTGTAGCCGCCGCCGCTAGCCGGCACACACGCGCGCACCCCGGACGCCGGGCCGCGGACCGCGGTGGAGCCGGGAACCGCAATGAGGCACGCTAGACCAAATGGTTCCACGTGGAGTTTATTTAAGAAGGGAGGGGTAGCCGGCAGAACGGGAGTAGGAAGGGAAGGAAAAGAGAGAGAGAGAGGAGCGCTGCTAGGTTATATAGGAGTGGTGACGTAATTACAGGTAAAGGTGGGCTATGGAATTCTGGGTAGATGGCGGCCGTTGCCTGGGCAACGGACCTATACATTGCTTTGCGTGGTGTCTTAGGCCTTAGGTACCTACACTAATGAACATTCTGTTTTAGGTAACAAAAAGATTTAAAAAAATATGAAAAAGATCAGCTGTTATTTAGGTAGAATTACAAGTGACCATCTGGTTAATGGTCTAGTCTTACTTGGCCAGAAAGTAAATAAAAAAAAGAAAAGAGTCCCTTGTTCTCACCTTAGCAGCCCCCCCCCCCCAAGAAGATCACACCAAAGGTAAGCACCATTTTAAAAATACCATCTTTGTCAGGCAGAATGGGCCAGTTTGTATGTTGGCATTTTCCTGATTGACCTTGGAAACAAGGCCAACACACTTATTTGCTGTGTTTTTGCTTGGAAATCCCCCTCAAACACCGAACTGCTTGATCAGCTTCAGTACCTTCCCAAGGTCACAGTCACTCTGGGACCTGTAATCTGAGATTAATGTAGCACAGAGGTCAGGGCCTCAGGAAGGAACAGGAAGCAAGAATACAGAATTTGCCATGAACAGGAAGCAAGAATACACAGTAAATATTGGGTTGAAGTTGAGGCAGAGAATTCTGGGCATTGAGAACAAAGGCTAGTGAGTTCTTTTAGCCTGTGCTTCTTATAAAAAAATGTGCTTCTCTTTAGGTTTCTTGACCTAAAGGGGGGTTTGTTCCTGTTTTTTTGTTTTGTTTTGTTTTTTAGTTGTTGTTGGCTGGTCTTCTGTGTCTCTGTGGCCTTTGGGAATTTGTTATCTAAAGGAAAATTCTTTGTTAAGGAATTTGCCTTGTTATATTGAAAAAAAATAGCCTAGGTGCTAAATTCTTGCATCTGGGTAGAGTGTTGAGGGAGTGATGGTTAGAGGTTTCCTGAAACCTGGGGTGTTTTTATTGTTGAGAATAATCACCCCAAATCTGCAAATAAGGCCAGGAGATACCTGGGTCGCCCTGGATGGACAGGTTTGCCTTGTTTATTTTGACGTTTATCAGGGATGGAGCAGTTAGGCTCTGAAGTTACCAGTGAAGAAGTTGTGTTTGAGAGATTCAGTTCATCCGTGCTATTCATCCCAACCTGCCTACATTTCCTTTTAAACTTGAGCCATAACTCATGACAGTCAAGTTTTGCTTCTGACTTTTCCATATACAGTGTCTACATTCTGAGATTTATAATCTGAAGCAGTCCAGAGGTCCCAGTTGAAGCCAGACCTGGCTCCTGTCTTCTGTGCTCTCTGCTTGGACTCTTCTTTCTTTGTTTTTCATCTGGCTCTAGCTGCGCACACACGGTTCACCACTTCAGAGACCCCCAGGCGTGCTGCTTGCCTTGCTGGCGTGCGCCACCTGGGACACACTGATGATACAACCGAGGGTTGTCGTGATGACTGGCTTTGGGTGCTTCTTTGTGGGTCAGCCTTTTCTCTCAAAATGCTCACTCCCGACTGATGCCTGGCGTCTGCAGTGTCTTCTCTCTGTCTCTGTGGATTGCTCTGGCTTTGTTCCACATCTGTCTCTCTGGTCACAGACAGCTGAGTCATGTCAAAGTGGTCTTGAGATGTGATGAGCTCTTTGCTTTCTGTGTCTCAAGAATCAGAATGCCGTTGGTCAGTGGTGGCACACACCTTCAGTTTTGCCCTTGGGAGGCAGAAGCAAGAGGATCTTTGAGTTCCAGGCCATTCCTGGTCTACAGAGTTGAGTTCCAGGACAGCCAGGGATACCCAGAGAAATTTTGACTTAAACAAAAAACAGATAAGCAAGCAAACAAACAAGAATCAAATTGAAAGTCTTGCTGTCAGAGAGACTTACTGCTATTTGCATTACGAGAGAACAACTCTCCTAGTCAGGCATGGTGGCACAGGCTTTGCAAATCAAGAGTTCAAGGTAACTCTCCACTCTGTGAGACCCAGTCTCCACCAGCCAACCTACCAACAAAACCTCCTAGAAATAAGAGAACTACGTATGTAGTCAAAGAGCTTAGGACAAAGGAAGTAGAGAATGTGTGGCGAATATTTATAGGGAGGCAGGAAACGAAGTGCTGTGCATGAGGGGCATGATGTGCTATGTCTACATAAGTACCCAGCATCCACAGCATCTTGCATAGACGTTCTTAGGTCCATGGGCCATCATCTAAGTTGTTTATATAGAATGTGTGGCTGCTCACAATGCAGGTGTTTCTGGCCAGGCACATTCGTTCTGTTTTCTGTGACTCTCTGATGGAGTAGCTGTTGGTTCCAAGTACCTTCAACTTAGTAGAAAAGCTGAGAGAGAGAGAGAGAGAGAGAGAGAGAGAGAGAGAGAGAGAGAGAGACAGAGAGACAGAGAGACAGAGAGACAGAGAGACAGAGAGACAGAGAAACAGAGACAGAGAGATATGGACAGAGTTAAGACTAGTTTTCCAACTACATTGCTGACTGATTTTGTCTCTTCTCCTTACTCTTCTTTTCCTGTTATCAACTTGATAATAATCTTTAATTTGAGCATTGCAATTTGACCCACAATCCTTTCTTCTCCCTGATGACTCACAGGGAGCCCATTTTTGTGCCAATTTGTCCATCTAGTATGGAGTATCATGTCATATCCCAGCTGTGACTTTTTGTGGGAAACCTAGGCTGAGGCATCTGGGTCCCTAAGTCATTCGGAACTGTTTTTTTCTCTTCATCCACTGTGTTCCCTACGCCTTAGCCCAGGAGTCATCTGTACCATCTGTAATGTCCACCTTTTGTTGTGGCTGCCCAGGTGTTTGTGTGCTCTCTGAATGGATTCCACTTCCCTGTTTCCACCCAATTCTGGCCTAGTACTCAGAATGTCAACCTCTGACACTCTTTTCCTCTGATCCCTGGGTGTTACAGGATACTTGAACCTGTTTCTAGTTAGGGTGTGGCTCGGCCCTTCGTACTTACTTTGTTCCCAAACAAAGAAGGTAAAGTTAGTTTGTGGAAGGAAGCACCCATTTTTAAAAGTGAAAAGGCCTAAATTGAGGGGCAAAAAGTGATGAATTAGAGAAAGATCTAACAGAATTGGGTATATCGGACTCTCACGAAAAGGGAAGCTCCTTAAGGGAGAGACAGTAGAAGAAGAAGAGTGCAGTGCAGGAATCCAGTTGAGTTTGTGGACAGCAGTGCAGTAGAGTTGAAAAGGACAGCAGAGCAGCACAGCAGGTTTGCAGGGAGAGTTGTACAGAGACAGATTGAAGACAGAACGAGCTAGACTCCGGTAAAGATAGAACAAGCCAGAGAATGAGAAGGAGCCAGATGATTAGAAAAGATTGCTAGTTAGTTTGAGGCCAAGCAGAGCAATTCAGAGGCCAAGCCAGATTGAACAAGTCAGCTGGGAGAGGAGTTTGAGCTAGAACAGCTGGGTTGAACCAGCCAGCCAGAGTTCAGAAAGAACCAGAAAGGGGGAGCTTATTCAGAGGCTGAAAACATTCTAGGCCTAGATTAGATTGTACAGAGGCTAGAAGATTCCAAGATCAGGCCTAGGTTAGCAGATGGAGGCAGTAAGCCTCCCAGACAACAGTTATAACAGAGGAAGAAATGTTAAGTTACCTCTACACCTAGGTTTTCCTGGGTTCCTTAGGGCAAGAGGTGAAGGAGTTGGAAGGGCTTAATAGGAACAAGCAACTTGGAGCTGAAGAGAGAGAGCTCAGCAACTAAGAGCACTGGCTGCTCTTGAACGAGGTCATAAATTTGGTTGCCAACACCCACATGGTAGTTCACAACTGTCTGTATAGACAGTTCCAGGGGCCACTCCCCTCTACTGGTTTCTGCAGGCTTCAGGACATTCACAGTGAGCATGCATGCAGAAAAGGAAAGCACTCACAGATACTAAACAAAATAAAGGAAAAAAAAAAAAACCTGACAACTCTAAGAAGCAAAGGTAGGAGACCAGCCCCTCTTTAGTTTTCTACCTCATGAGAAATTGTTGTGTAGAAACAAAGGCATGCCAGGAGGGAGACTTATTTGTGTGAAAAAATGTGATCTTTAGCCTTTGGGTCTGTGGTGGAGCCCTGGCACAGAGAGATCTGTAAAGCACTAAGAGGAGACAGGATACACCATGCACAGATCCATGAATGGGTTCTGAAGAACTGGCAATCCCACCCATGTTACGACATCACAGTCTTCTTCCCTGGTGACCCCATTCACTGCCACATTATACAGTCCAACAGTGTGTGAGTGTTTATCTTTATTGTCGTCCTGACTGGCCTTGGAACCACTCCCCTTTCCTTCTCTCCCCATATGTATGAAAGGCACAGAAGACATATGCCAAGACGTGAACAAAGGTTATCCTGGCCCAGTGGAATAGGATAAGCTTTTCCCTTTCATCCTTGTTTTGTGTGTTTTAATTCTTTTCAACGGTCAGGCATGTACTCTGCCAAGTTTCCACTCCACTCTCTCAATAACCTAAGAGTCCAGAGTGACCCATCTATCTGAGGTGAAGGAGACAAGGTGACTACTGAAACCGTGGAGCAAATGCGGGCAAAGATTGGCCTGTTCCAGACAAATCCCGGAAACAGTCTCCTGAGTGTAAACAGAAGCAAAGACTGTGGAATGCAGGCTGAGAGGGGAAAAGTAAATCTCTGTATTTATTTTGGGGGCAGTCTCTAAAGGCGAAAGGCATGCCTGTAGATTTTACTTTCCCAGAGGTTCAAACCAGCAATAGCATAAACACAATGTTACTCACAGGGAAAGCTGCAGCAGCAAAGGGCTGCTGGGGCTGTGGGGGGAAAGCAGGGGTCTGGAGGCGATTAAAGCAAGAATCTCCAGAGAGGATTCTAAGTGATCCTCTCTTAGGGTGATGTATCCGAGAGTCTTTTGTCTCCTTAGTGAAGGCCACGCTAATCAGGTGGAGTGGATCTGTCTGGAGAGGGAACTCTAGAACAAACAATGTAAAACACAGGGCTCTAGGATCTTAGATGTAGGCTGCTTCAAAGACAATTAGACCTTTCAGCTGAAGGAATGAGACATACTGTGCCAAGCTCAGAGTCATCTTAAATGGGTGTGTGAGTTCCGAACTAGTTTTGGTATTCAAGTTTAGTTATTTCTACAAAGGATGAATTTACCTTTCAATGGGCTGTTGTCTTCCTTTGGTATCCGCTAGCCAACTGGGACTTCATTTATTTCTAAAACAGTACAAGGCTTTTTGGTTTCACCTACAAAAGTGAATGGGCCTCTGTATTTCAAGGTTGCACATTTTTCTGTTCTGTTTAGGCAGAGATAAGGACTCCAGGGCTGCGGAATACAATAGGCTATTCTTGTAATCCAGTATAGCCGGGCACTGTGAGTAATCTCTGTTCTTGACCCTACACCCATCTTGAAGCAGAAACTTGTATCACATCCCCCCAAACAAATCCATTGTAAGAAAGGATTAATGAATAATGACAACTTTACTGACTGTTTCTTGGGGGAGACAGAAAAGATCTAAGTAGGTAGTTTTGATTTATAACAAAGCATAATAAAACATTTCATGAGACATGCATGTTTTTTCCCCAAAGGGGAAAGGTTTCACATTCTTTTTATTACTTTTTATTTTGGTATTCATAAGCAAAAAGATCTAATCTTTATAAAGTCTTTTGTCCTCCCATTTATCCCTCTGCCTGGCCAATGAAAGGCTTTGCCTTTAAGGGAACCACAAGGTCTAGTGTTTGGGAGACGAATCAAGAAATCACTGATTCACTTGAAATCTGCTGTAACTCATGGTGAATGGAGGTAAGGAATGCCCCACTCCTTGTGACATTCCCTGATCTTGCCAATATTGGGTTTCCTTTGGGCATGGGAACCTCTCTTTATAAAATATTTTTAATTTATTCTTTTGTAATTTTAAAAAGGCATACAATGTATTTTGGACATATTAATCTCACAATTTCCCCTCCATCTATGGATCTATGGATTCACCCATCCATCTGTCCATCCATCCATCCATCCATCCATCCATCCATCCATCCATCATTCACCCCTCCATTAAGTGTTATAGAACATCCTCTATATTCAAGGGAAGGTTAAAAAGAGTCTTAAACAAAACTGATGAGATTCCTGTGCTCTTGTGATAAAGGAACTGAGTAGCTATAACTATATAAGAGTATCTAAGGGCTGGAGAGATGGCTCAGCGCTTAGGAGCACTAAGTGCTCTTCCAAAGGTCCTGAGTTCAAATCCCAGCAACCACATGGTGGCTCACAACCATCCTCAATGAAATCAGACACACTCTTCTGGTGCCTCTGAAGACAGTGTACTTATATATAATAAAAATAATAAATAAATCTTTAAAAAAAAGAGTATCTAAGGGTGATAAATTCTTTGAAAGTAATTCTGATATTAGGTGAATAACAAAGGCCTTCTTAAAGATGTGACATTTGCTGACTTAAACTTTCAGGCCTCATAACACAAAATTATAATTGACGTCTCTCCAACCTTACAAATTTGGAATTTTGGGATCAGCGTACTAAAATACATTGTTAAACTCCTATGAAAGATAAACAGGAATCTAAAGCAAGTGCTCAAATTTCTTCTATAAAGGGACAGCCAATATGATTGCTGGCTTTGTGGGCTCTGTGGGCTCTGTCACACCACAGAGCTCTGCTGCTTATTACACAGAAAAGGAACAATTTCTGTGTTTATATATATCTTTACAACATGGGAGTGGCACGTTCTGGACCTATAGGCTGCAGTTTCCTGACCTCTGAACTAGGTTGAGCTTTGTCTAAATTTCTTCAAACTGTTACCAGCAGCTACTTTCCTCCATGGGCAGAGCCTCTTTCTGTAAATAATCCTTGGCCTGATACCACTCGGTTCCTTTATCACAAAAGCACAGGAATCTCATCAGTTTTGTTTAAGACTCTTTTTAACTTTCCCTTGAATACAGTGGATGGATCTATAACACTTAATTATTTTTTCTTAAGATAATTCAAATTACAGTAGTCTAATCTGGAAGCTTTATGCAGGCTATGCGATGGTAAATTGCATTGGTCAGATCGACACAGCAGTGAATAACCTGGGGAGAGAATATTAGTGAGACTATCCAGACAGGCTTGCCCACACGGCGAGCCTATGGGGGATTATCTTGGCTGGTTGAGGTGAGAGGACCTGCCCTCTGTGAAAGGTATTATTCCTGATTATGAATGCGATGTCACTACCTGTTTTCCCTTCAATGATGGACTTAACTTGGAATATTGAGTTAAACAAATCTTTTCTCCTCTAAGTTGCCTTTGTTAGAGTGTTTTATCACAGCAACAGGAAGTGAACCTGCAGTATTTTGAGTGAGAATAAGGTCCCCACAGGCTTGTATATTTGAACACTTGGTCCCCCAGTAGGAGGTATGTCACTGAGAGTACACTTTGAGGTTTCAAAGTCCATGCAATTCCAGTTGGCGCTCTTCTCTCAATTTCCCCCTCCACCCTCTTCTTTCCCCACTCCCTTATGGATAAGGATGCAAGCTCTCAGCTACTGCTCCAGGGCTGCCATGCCTGCCTGCTGCCATGCTTGCCACCCTGACTGTTGTGGACTCACTCTCTGAAACTGTAAGCCCCAATAAACCAATTCCTCTTTAAGTTAGTTGCTTTGCTCATGGTGTTCTGTTAAGTAACTAAAATAGAAATTATGACAGGAATCGTACTGAGAAATAGGGTCTTTGCTATGATAGACCTGACTTTGTGGCTTTTAAACCATTAGAACTCTTTTGTGACTGGAATGTGGAAGGGTTTGGAACTTTGAGTTAGGAAAACTCTTGAATGCTGAAAACAAAGCTTAAAAATGGGCCATTCTGGTTAGAACTTGGAAGACAAAACCATGCTGAGAGAAACACAGGCAGCGGGGACCATGCATCTTATGAAATTTCAGAGGGAAAATGTGGGACTCTATCAGGGACTATTTATGTAATATTCTGGCTAAGTGTCCAGATTTATTCTGCTCATGTCCTGAGATCCTGAGTGAAGATGAATTTAATAATAATGGACTGATTGGTTTGGGATAGGAAATTTTGGGAGGAGAGAATATTCAGGTTGGCACTGAAGAATTGACTGTAATTGACAGAGAACATCATTTTAGAGGAGCCTCATGTACTGCACTGAGATGATAGGAAAGTGTTTCTGCAGATCAGTACACAGAAGGTATAACTGCTGTCCAGCAGAGCTGGACTATATTTCAAGCAGGCAACAGAACTTGTCAATGTTATAAGTATTGTCTATATGGTACTGATATTGAGGTTATGAAAGATTCAAGACTGAGTGTGTCATGGAGATCATCTGAGACTAGGCACTGTGTGCAGAGGACCTGAGAGAACTGTGAAGCTGTGAAGTTGCAATGGAGGCTCTAGGATACTGGAGATACCACAGCCATAGAAAAATACCGAAGAGAGCCACAGGTGTGAAGAGGAGCAGGTCTAAACCTAAGAGAGAAGCTGTGTATGCCACAGATGGTAAAGCAAGAGAGGTGGGGCTATTCAAGTCCTTCAGAGAGTGGTTGATGGACTACCTTATAAACCTAAATGCTGGATACAGAACGGTTAAAGTTTGGTTTTCTTTGATGTGATTGTCTTGGTCCTCATTTTCCCCATTTTGCAATAAGAATGTTTGTTCTGTGCTACTATCTGTTGGGAATTATATAACTTGTTTTTATTTATTTTATAGTAGCTTTTCTTAGTTAGGGTTTCCATTTCTGTGAAGAGATACCATGACCACGGCAACTCTTATAAAGGACAACATTTAATTGGAGCTGGCTTACAGGCTCTGAGGTTCAGCCTGTTAACATCATGGTAGGAAGCACAGCAGTGTCCAGGCAGGCATGGTGCTGAAGGAGCTGAGAGTTCTACATCTTCATTCAAAGAAAGCTAGGAGTAGACTGTCCACCCCCCATTGATAAACTTCCTCCAAGACGGCCACACCCCTGGACCAAGCATATTCAAACTGCCTCATCCCACTCCCTGGTCCCCAAAGGCTTGCTCAAACACATAAATCTATGGGGGCCATACCTAGCCATAGCATAATGCAAAATACATTTATTCCAACTTCAAAAGTCCCACAGTCTATAACAGTCTTAACAATGTTGAAAGTCCAAAGTCCATTCTGAGATTCATACAATCTTCTAACTGTAATCCCATAAGAAATCAAAATACAACAGCAGATCTCATACCTCCAACATCATGCAGCATCATACATTACCATTCCAAAATGTCATAGTAAGGAAATACTGGACCAAAGCAAGACAGAAAATGAGCTGGGCAAACTCAACCTCTGCATTATTTTTGTCTGAGGCCAAAGTGCTCTTCAGATCTCCAAATCCTTTCTGATTTGTTGACTACAACACAATTCTTTCTCTGTGGCTAGTTCCACTCCCGGTTAGCAGACTTCTTTGGCAAGTATCCCAAGGCTCTGATACCTCTAATACCTTGGGGTCTCCAAGGCAACTTCAACCTTATAGTTTTTTGTTCCAATGTCTGGGATCCACACGTGCTCTCCTGGGCTTCTTCAAAGGACTCCGGTCACTTCTCTAGCTCTGCCCTCTGTGACACTCTAGGCTCTGGTTGAATAGCAGTGGCCATTCCACTACTGCTGCTATTGGTGATCATCGCATGGTAGCAATTCACTGAAATCTTCTGTTGTAACTAGACTTCACCAGTAGCCTTTCACAGGATCTCTTCATGGTGCCAAGCCTCACCTTCTTTGCATGACTCCTTAAGACCTGGGCTGTCAACTGCACTGAGGCTACACTTTCACCAATGTCCTTTCCTGCAGTACTAAACCTCAGGTGCTTTCCATGACTTCTTCATGCCTTCAAAACCAGTACTGTTTGACTCTTACACATTACCAAGTACACCTTGAAGCATGAGGTACAATCTTGCTCTCCCCGGAACACAGCTTCTTTGTGTTCTGAGAAAACACATCACAAAAGATTTCATCTCAGTGATGCTAGTCTTTTCTTAATCACCACTAAGTCCTTAGCTCCAGCTAACCAGCATCAATTGTCCCAGTAGTCTCCTTTTTTTCTTGACTCTTAAGCCAGAGCCATACGGCTAATGTTGCTGAGTTCTGCTGCTTGCTGGAGCTGGAACATGGCCCCCTTCTTCTATTACATTATCACCAGCTTTCTGTTTTACAATTCCTTTACTGCCTAAGCTTGGCTGTCCTGAAACTTGCTCTGTAGATTGACCTTGAACTTAGAGATATGCATGGCTCTGTCTCCAATGCTGGGATTAAAGGTGTGTACCTCCACACCAGGATCTAAGTTTTTCTATTTTGGAACTTTCCCAGAACCAGGCTGGCCTTGAACTCAGAGATCTGTTTGCCTCTGTCTTCCTTAGATTAAAGATGTGTACCAGGACCCAAGCTTTTCATGGCCAATATGCGTCAAGGTACAAGTTAAAGGCTGTGTCCTTCATTTCTGGACTGTAGTTTATTCCAGATTAAAAGTCCAAATAAAAATAATAACAGGATAATAATACCTAACATGATATAACTATTCCTTGTTCTACTGCAAACACATAAGCAGTAAATTTAGTTGGGTGAGTCTTGCCCCGTGATTACCACTCTCTTAATCTTTTTATCTCCTCGAACATAGATTCTGTTCCATTCTGCTTCTTGGTGCCCCTTTATTCTCTGAACCATAAATTTTGTATTTTATCTTTTTAAGCTTGCTATGTTTGATCAGAATGCTCTTCATGAGAGTAAATCAGAGGATGAAGTCTATGTGGGCTTTTCTAAGACTTCATTTTTTAACGTGCTTAACTGAAATCCTTTTATCTTAGCCTCAAGTGACTCTTCAAACAAGGACAAAAAGTGGCCACATTCTTCACCAAAACATCATAAGAACAATCTCCAGAGATCAAATCACCCTCAGAACCAATGTTTCCCACATTCTTGCTAGGATGGCCCATTAAGTTCCACTTAAAGCATTCCAAGGCTTCCCATATCCAAAGTCCCAAAATCACATTCCTTCAAACAAAACCCTGGTCAGCTCTACTACAGCCATACCCCAGTCCCTGGTAACAACTTCTTTCTTAGTTATGGTTTCCATTGCTGTGAAGAGACACCATAAATAAGGCAACTCTTATACAGGAAAACATTTCATTGGGGATGGCTTACAGGCTCTGAGATTCAGTCCATTATCATCATGGTAGGAGGCACAGCAGTGTCCAGGCAGGCGTGATGCTGGAGGAGCTAAGAGTTCTACATCTTTATCCAAAGGGAGCCTGGAGCAGACTGTCTTCCAGGTGGCTGGGAAGAGGGTTCTCAAAACCCACCCCTACAGTGATACACTTCCTCCAACAAGGCCACACCTCCTGATAGTGCCACTCCCTGTGCCAAGCAAGCTCAAACCACCACAGAGCTTATGATTAAGAGACTTTGGACTTTTAGTGTTAGAATTTTACAAGACCAGAGGGGCTTTTTTTTTTTTAAATTTTTTTAATTTATTTTTTTATTTACATTGCAAATGATTTCCCCTTTTCTGGGTCCCCACTCCCCGCAAGTCCCATAAGCCCTCTTCCGTCCCCCTATTCTTCCATCCACCCCTTCCCACTTCCCTGTTCTGGAATTCCCCTATACTCTTGCACTGAGTCTTTCACCAGGGGCCACTCCTCCATTCTTTTTGGACATCATTTAATTTGTGGATTATGTCCTGGGTATTCAAAGTTTCTAGGCTAATATCCACTTATCAGTGAGTGCATACCATGATTGATCTTTTGAGACTGGGTTATCAGAGGGGCTTTTACAGTTGAACTGTTTTATATTAAAGATGGGGCTCTGGGGATAAGGAATAGGAGACTGTGGCTTAAAGTTAAGTGTTTGTAGCCGGGTGGTGGTGGCGCATGCCTGTAATCCCAGCACTCTGGGAGGCAGAGGCAGGTGAACTTCTGAGTTCGAGGCCAGCCTGGTCTACAGAGTAAGTTCCAGTACAGCCAGGGCTATACTGAGAAACCCTGTCTCGAAAAAAAAAAAAACCAAATCCACCCCCCCCCACACACACACCAAAAGGTAAGTTTATGTGTGTCAAGTTGACAAGGAGTAGGGTTGTAGTGATTAGTTTGTAGCTTGACACAAACTAGAATCACCTGGGAAGGAAGTCTCAAGTAAGGACTATATGCATTAGGTTGGCTTGTGGGTACGCCAGCGAGAGTTCTTAATTGTGTTCCTTGAAGTGGGAAGATACACCCTGGATGTGGCCAATGCCACAATGTGGGCTGAACCCTGGATTGAGCGAGTAGATCAGCGGTAGAGCATTTGCAAGTAGGTATACATTCATTTTCTGTGCATGAAGGTGACTTGCTGCTTCAAGTTCCTCCTTGACTTCCTCGCAGTGATGGACTGACTCTCTTCTTTCTGGAATTGGAAATCAAGTGACCCCCTTCTCCCTTAAGTTATTATTGTTGTTGTTGCTGTTGTTACCATAGTAACAGGAAATGGAACTAATGCAGTCTACAAGAAAATAACCTGAAAAAGAAGTAAATCTTACTCCATCTCTTTAGAGCTGGCCGTAGTGGTAACCCTGAACTCGAGAGGCTCGAGGCAGGAGGAGCTGAGGGTCAGCTTGGGTTACACAGCAAATCCCTGCCCAAGAAAAGTAAACAAACAAAATCCCCAAGTAGCCTTCGAGAATAATCACCCCTTACAATTTGATATTTATCCATTTACATGTGTGTCACTGAAGGGCTAGTAGGCCCAAGCACTGCAAACGTGGCTCAGGCAGATCTTGCCTTCCCCCATTTCCTTTTCAGATTACAGTTCTCAAGCTAGCAACCAAGGTCGGTTCTCTAATTTACCTACTTCCTCCTCCTAAGGCTGGCCACCAGGGACTAGCTATCAAAGTGTTAAGTCTAGCAATCAAAAGTCCCCTTTTGGCTGTCCTAATTAACCTGTCTTAAAAAAAAAAAAAGGAACCAGCTCATCCTAACTCGGGATTTCCCCTTTTCTTTCCCTTCCGTTTGCCTTTGGGCCACTTGTCTGTCCCTTCTCTATCCAGACACAGTCCTGTATCCCTTCTGGACAAATATTCAAATATTCCTTCCCCCTGTCCCCTTTCCCTTCTATCTTTGTCTTCTGTCTACTGTTTTTGTCCCTTATTTCCTGCTTTTTATCCCTCTGGGGTAAATAAATCTCCTTTGTGCAGAAAACTTGGTCTTGGTATGTCCTGTGCTGACTCCAGTCCTTTCTGTGTTTGATAGTATATTATATATGTTTTAAATATATTAATATATATATATATTATGTCCGTGTTCAGGAGAGAAGTGTTCATTTCCTTTCCTGACTTCTTTCTGCTTCCCTCTCTCCCTTCCTCCCCCTCTTCTTGTCTCCTAGCACAGGACATCACGCTGGAAGACTCTCCACAGTTCTCTCTTCCACCCTCAGTTAAATCACTGCACGCCTCTTCGGATTGTCAAGGCCCACCTTGCACAGTTGGCACACTGCTGCTGCCAACTGCTGTGATGTGAGTGTCAGATTATTCTTGGCCACTGGTGTTCAAGCAGGTGTGGGTGGGGACATTGTATGTCTCCAGTCATACAACCTCACTGCCGGGAGGGTGTTGGTAGTAAGACAAGTTTACCCAATGCCAGCAGTTCTACGGCCGTTTCTTGGCTCATGGGCACAGGCATCCGCTCTGCAGTTTGGAAAAGGACTCCATCTCCATCATCAGGAACGGGAGTTGGAAATGGAATGATTCTTGCCTTCACACAGATTTAAGTTTAGAGCAAGGTTGGGCAACTCCTCCACAGAGGAGAAAAGGGGCCTGGGTGGCCTTAGTTAAAGTGCTCTCTCTCTCTCTTCATACAGACCATTGGTTTAATTTAAAGCTATGCTTTAATCAAGGAATGGCTGTGGGCCCTGACGTATGTTCTGAGTGAACACAGACCCACAGCTCCTCCTCCTCCTCTTCTAAAGAAAAATAGAAAAGATAACATAAAAGCATCCTCAAATTTCCAGATCCGCCATAATCAATTTGCTTTTGTTTCTTTCCTAGGAATATGGACATATATTTATGGATGCTGCTTATACATTATAAGCGCATATGTATATCCTTTTAATTTTATTTTTAGAAGTATGGTTACACATGCATTGCAAGCACAGCGTTCACCAGCGACCATCACTTCCTTTTCTCATCGCTGTCACAAACACCTGACAAAACGACTTAAGGAAGGGTTGGCTGTCTTGGCTCGCAGTTTGAAGGGACACGGCCTGTCATGGTGGCAAGGCATGCCGCAGGAAGTGACGTGTCATCCCTTTGTGCCTGCAATTCCTTAGGAGAGAGGTGGGGAGGGAGAGGGTGCTGGTGGTGTTCAGCTGGATTTTTCTCTTCCCCATTTCTATTCCGAGGAGGAATTCAGCTCATAGGATGGTGCCATCTATATTTAGAATGACTCTTCGCCCTCACTTTAACTTCTCTGGAAACTTCTGTACAGATACAACCAAAGGATGGCTTCATCAATGCCCAAAGGATATCTTTCCTCTTTTGTTAAATTTTATTTTATTTTTGAAACAGGGTCTTGATGTGTAGCCCTGGTTGGCCTTCACATCCTTATTTTTAGATGTAATTGTGTGTGTGTGTGTGTGTGTGTGTGTGTGTGTGTGCACATTTGTGTGGAGGTCAGTGGGTTTGGTATCGATCTTGCTCATGCTTTACCCATTGAGTTATCTCCTCTCCTGCTAAGTGTTTCTTAACCCAATTCTTTTTTTTTCTTTTTCTTTAATGAGATTGGCCTGTGTAGCTCAAGCTTGAACTTGTGATCTTGTTGCCTTGGTCTCTGAGTGCTGGGATAACAGGTGTGTGGTACTACAACTGTTGTGATTTTATTTAATTTTTGATGAGATCAGAAATTGAATCTGGGCACTTGTGTGTGCCAGGCGGGTACCGTGCCACGGTGATTCACATCCCCACTCACCTTAACCACCTTGAGGCACATGGTTCCTCCATGTTCCGGATGTCCACATTATCAGCAGCACATCTCTACAGCTTCTTCAGTTTGCAAAAATGATACAGCCCATTGAGTAGAAGGCCTGGTTTTCTCTTTTCCTCATCTCTGGCAACGACCATTCTGTGCTCTGTTTCTGTCGTGAGGAGGGGCTCATGCGGCATTTGTCTCTTGTGGATGGTTTATTTACTCAGCCTAACGTCCCAGTGAGATGCCAAATCTTTTAAGTTCAGACTCCATTTCAGAGAACCTGACCTAAGTTTGAACTTAGGTAAACTAAGAGGCTGGTACCTAGTGTTAGTTTCCAAGTTGTCCCCCAACAAAACCTGAGCCTAGCCCCAGTCTCCAGGTTACACTCTCAACAAGACCAGTGTCTCCAGTTTATTCCTCCAACTAACCTGCACCCCAAGTTACAAGCCCACTCCTTGCCTAATGACCACCAATGCAGAGGGGAACAGAAGTTAAGTTTATGATATGACTCCCAACACCAGCCAATTATGTTAGGCCACAGTAGCTTTCCAATTAGATGTTTGCACACGTATTCCCTGCTTGCTGCTTACTATAAAGCCTTGTCCTGATAGACATTCAGGGCTCCCACCACAAAACTGTCCTGTGTGATGGTGGTGCGTTGGGGTGTTGGGGGGGGGGGCTGGAATAGCTCAAATAGAATAAAGACCCTGCTGTGAGTTACATCAGATTGGCTCCTGTGTGTGTTTTTGGGGATCATTAACATTTTCCTGGCACAACACCCAACATTTATCCGCATTGTGGCATGTGACAAAATTCTTATTTTTTCGAAGGCTTCCAGATATTTCATTTTATATGTATATCATATTTTTATTAGTTTGTTTATTTATTTTTGTTGTTGTTTTGAGACAGGGTTTCTCTGTGTAGCCCTGGCTCTCCTGGAACTCGATCTGTGTAGACCAGGCTGTTCTGGAACTCAGAGATCTACCTTCCTCTGCTTCCCAAGTGCCAGGATTAAAGGTGTGCACCACTACTGTCTGGCTTTGTTTACAATTTTTAAGTAAGCCTTTAATTTATTCTTTTATATTTTAATAGATGAATACAGCACACATGACATCATGCTGAAGGACTCTTCCACCTTCCGTTACATCGTTGAAGGCCTTTGGCCTTGAGAGGACCATCTTCCACAGTTGGCACACTGCTGCTGCCAGTTGACATGATGCTGATCATTTTGATAAAACCTACTCACTATTTTTCCCCTCCAGCTTTCCCCAAACCACCCTCAATATGTCTTCCTCTCAATGTCAACCTCCCCGCCCCCAACTTTTTTCTTTTTTTCTTTTTAAATTACCAACTGAGTCTAATTAGCATGTCTCTATACCCATTCACTAGAGCATGAACCTACCAGAGGCCACAGTCCAAAGAAAAGTGACCCTTCGTCCCTCAGCAGTCACCATTTGCTGCTAATGGTCCTCAGCTAAGGGCGGGGCCTTGTGAGCCCCTCCCATGCTCATGTTGAACTTTTCCTGGCTTGATCTTGTGCAGGTAGCCACAGCTGGTGTGAGTTGATGAGCGTGGTAACTGGGCGGTGTTTAGAAGACAGCATCTCATGGCATTCTACCCCATCCTCCAGCTCCTACATTCTTTCTGAACCCTCCTGCATGGTCCCTAAACCTTTAGCGTTAGAGGTGGGACTCCATTTATGAGCAAGAACTCAGTCACGTATTCTCAGCATTTTGACCAGTTGTGTGCCTGTGTGAACTGCTGTCTACTCCAAAAAGAAGAGCCTCAGACAGAGGTTCAGAGAACTAATGTATGTGTATAAATACAAGTTTTTTAAAAGGCGGCCTGATGACATGACCACTTAACAAATCAACTGGAGTAAATCCCCCTGGACTCACAGCCTCCTCAGGCGTGGACTGTAGACTAGGTTCCCAGAACCAGGCATAAATCCTCTCCTGTGGAGCAGGTCTCCCTTATTCAGTTGTAAACTGGTTGGCTATCACCCTAATAGCCGTGTCACTGTTATACTAGCGGGCGTTTTGTCTGGAAGGTGGACATGCTGCTTTTTGTACAGTAGAAATTATTTAAATTCTAGCCCTAGGCTTCTACCCCATTTTATGTTATTGAGTTCTCGGATTAAAGAAACACACACTGCCTTCATATTTACAATAAGCCTTAATTAGCACAGTAGCTGGGCAGCTGCCCACCCTCCATGATGTTAGGATCCACTTTCTTATCAATAACCCCAAGTTACTACCTACCTCTTGCTACGTCTCCTCTGGGCTGCTCTTAGCTCCAACTGGGCAGCCCTCAGATCCACACTCTCTTGACCCTTATCCCATAGTGGCTTCTTTTCTCTCTGGCATGTTCTTCCTCCTCGTGGTGCCAAGCCCAGGAAACCTACACTCCACCCATGACTCTTGTGCCCAGCTATTAGCTATTAGCATCTTTATTTCCCAGTCACAGTTAACTGGGGGCAGGGTCACCTTTGAAAGCTGTTTTTCTGTATATGGATGTAGGAGTATGTATATTAATATCTCACTCCAAAGTAAGCTGAACCATTAGGATGTTTTACTCTTAAAATACTGAGAAATAAGACATTCTTACATAGCCTTAATTGTATAAGAAGTTCTAAAATATTTGACTTTGAAATATTGTCATTAATATATAGTCTATATTAATATAAAATTCATCTGATAATGCCTCATACTCATTAATTTAAGATCTATGACTTTTCTTCCCCCTCCTCTCTTTCTTTTCCACAGTTCTGTGCTGGACATCAGATTTGAGGGTCCTATAAATACTGGGTCAGTTCTCTACCACACAGCTCTACCCCAGTTCTATATCTGTTCTACTTTAATTAAAAAAAATGCTTTTTTTTTTAGACAAAAAAGTTTTGAATAATCCAGACCAGTAGATTTTTACATAATGCATGATTTGTGCTTTTCTAGTTATGCATATTTATATTTCTCTAATTATCTAATTATGATTAGACCTGGGAAAAGCATTTTTTTTTGGCAAAAATTCTAAATAATTTTCTTTCTTACCCATGAGACCCAAGATGTCAATTTTCCCCATTCCTGGTTGTTTATTTGTTAGGCTGGAATCTGTCAGTTTCATCACTATTAGAGATTTATTTCTCCTTTTTATTTGTCTAGTAGTAATGAACCTGACAGATGCCAACCAACCTAACAAATAAACAAATAGAACCAGGAATGGGAAAAACTGACATCTTGGGTCTCATGGGTAAGTAAGATAACTATTTATAATTTTTGTGATTAAAAAATATGGGTGATATTCTGAGACTGAATCCCAGATACTCACCTCTTTCACTCAGGGGTCATCAGCTCTCCTAGCCTGGGGCACTCACTATCATGGGGTTCTCGGATAAATCTCATCTCTAACATCTCCAAATAAAGTTGTTTCTATTTTACTTACGTAATTAGACAGCCTTAAGGGAATAAAACATTAGTTTATCTACACACATCACACTGCTTATCCTAGCAGAGGTCTTGGTAAATCACTAGAAATAAAATGTAGAATCTATTTGACCTATTTACTGGGTGATCTGAAAGCCATGGGGGTCGATTACAGCTAATGCTGAGAGGCTCCTCAGGGGCAAAGGCTCAGCCCACTCTTCTTTTAGGATCTTTAGAACTCAGCAGGTGTCCAGTAAGATTGGAGGCAATGTAGCTCCCTAGGATTTTAGAAGAAAGTCTTGTCCTTTTCAACAAATAACTTTTATTGTGCTTTAAAAGATATACCCTGACTTGCACTTGGGCTCTGTTGTCTGAACACCTGGGTCCCTATCTCCCCCTATTTGTATGATGAAATTTTTTTCTTTCTTTTTCTTTTTTCTTTTTTCTTTCTTTCTTTCTTTCTTTCTTTCTTTCTTTCTTTCTTTCTTTCTTTCTTTCTTTCTTTCTTTTTTTTTTTTTTTTTGATTTTTTTGATTTTTTTTTTTTTTCCCGAGAAAGGGTTTCTCTGTATAGCCCTGGCTATCCTGGAATTCACTCTATAGACCAGGCTGGCCTCAAACTCAGAAATCCGCCCGCCTCTGCTTCCCAGAGTGCTGGGATTACAAGCGTGCACTACCACCACCTGGCTTGTATGATGAAATCTTAAATCCTGAGGTCAAGGTATTTTTGTGCTGCTTAGGTCCCTAGGACTGATTCCTAGGGTTATTGCCTTTATTGGGGGAGCTGGCTTGTGTCCCTTCTACCATGTAAGTACCCAATGCCAAGTGAATAATCTGTGACGCAAAGCACAACATGGCACAGTTGTATGTGATCTTTAATCTTCTAGCTTCAAGAGCCATGAGACATACATCTCTATTTTTTATAAGGCACCTAACTTAGTGTATTCTATTGGAATAGTCTAAACAGATTAACAAAGGGTTTGGAAAATATAATAGTAAATTGGAGAGGAGTCTTGGATTAATAACACCCACTTTTACTTGCCAACTAAGACTGACTTGCTGAATGTTGGGATTGTCACCAGCAGTGACCAAATAGCCATAAGTTGTATTTGTATTAGATTGTTCCATGATGGAGGAGGTTCTTAGTTTTTTTCCAGATTGCTTGTTCCAGATTTGAATTGGTTTTCATTGTACAGCAAGTAGCAGAGAATTCTCATGCAGGGGAAATGTTTTTATCTTAGGGGACATTAGTGTTTTAGTTTCTTTCTACCTTTCTACCTTTCTACCTTTCTTTCTTTCTTTCTTTCTTTCTTTCTTTCTTTCTTTCTTTCTTTCTTTCTTTCTTTCTTTCTTTCTTTCTTTCTTTCTTTCTTTCTTTCTTTCTTTCTTTCTTTCTTTCTTTCTTTGATAAAATACCCACCAAAATCAACTTGAAGGAGAAAGGGTTTATTTTGCCTCACAGTTCCTGAGCACAGTCCATCATCCAGGTCAGTCAAGGCATTAAGAGCTTGACGCAGCTGCTCACATCACTCCTACAATCAGAAGCAGAGACGATAAAAGAAATGCTTAGCTCGTTTTCTCCTTTTTGGAAAATCTAGTAATGCAAGGGAATGGCATTTTCCATTTTTAGTATAGGTCTTCCCACCTCAATTAACCTAATTTACATACTCTTTTTAGGTGTGACGAGAGGCTAAACAAATTCTTCCAGATCCTGTCAAGTTGACAATTAAAGCATCACTAGTCACAGATATTTTTGTGGGAAGAATAGTGGTCTGGAATCTCTTTTTTTTGTTGTTTTTTGTTTGTTTGTTTGTTTGTTTTGTTTTTTTGTTTTTGGATTTATTTTTTTCAAGATAGGGTTTCTCTGTATAGCCCTGGCTGTCCTGGAACTCACTCTGTAGACCAGGCTGGCCTCAAACTCAGGAATCCGCCTGCCTCTGCCTCCAGAGTGCTGGGATTACAGGCATTCGCCACCACCTGGCTTGGAATCTTTTTGAAGACACATCAGAGTAGGTTATCGTTGTCTTCTCAAACTGTGCTTTCCAAGGCAATAAAATGGAAATAATGACACCTAAACATCATAACATAATTGGGAAAAGTGTTGGGTTATGTAGCAAAGTATCGAATATAGTAACTGTCATGTAGCATTTATCTGACAAAGACTAGAATATAGTAACTGACATGTAGAATTTACTGGACAAAGACTAGCTTCATTTTCATTTCCTATACAAATTCTTTAGATAAAATTATAATCTCTGCCTTTATGGAGTTTGTAAGATGTATATTAGTTAGCAATGTCTTCTATAACAATAGTATCGAAATCTGCAATACCGTAAGCAACAGAGTTTTACACACAAGTCTGGAGGTTGCCTTTCAAAGATCATGTGCTTTGTAGATACTTGATTTATCTCTTGTGTTCCCATGGTGACATTACAAAAATACTTATGTGTATGGATGTTTTGTATGTATATGTGTCTTTGTACCACATGTGTGTCTACTGTCTCTGAAGATCAGAAGAAGGTACCTAATCCCCAGGAACTGGAGTTACAGACAGTGGCGAGCTATCATGTAGGAGCTTGGAATTGTACCTGGGTCTTCTGGAAGAGCATTGAGTGCCTTCTAATGACTAAGCCATATCTTCATCTCCAAGGAAACATTATTGATTGCCATGTCTTGGGATAGAAGGATGCTGTTATAGGCAGAGCTCTGGGATAGTGCAGTGTTCACGGTGGCCCCCACAACTCCTAGCCCCCAAAAATATCAAGAGTCAACATTTGTGGAAACATATTTTATTTTGACAACTTCCTCCTAAGATGAGTTGGTCATAACTCAGGGCCACCTATAAGAAAGGTGAGAACACAATATTTTCCTCTGTTACATTGATGCTCACAAAAAATGTGTTACCCACAAGTAAGGAAAGGGGAGTGAGTATTGAATGGCAATGAAGGAAGCTTCTTGGGTCTATCCAGGCAGGCTTGCCCATGAAACAGACTAAGCCTGGATGGTGTAAGAGATTTCAAGACAGCAATGTCAGGGCCATGGAAAAAGAAACTAGAGCAACTATTCTCAGACACTGATAGGAATCAGCAGAGAAATAGTCTGGCGGTGAAGTGGTCACTTCTGTCTGTGACTCAGGTGGCTTGTTATCATTTATCCTTGGGCTCTAGCACTGACCACAGTTTTAAAATATTCATAAAAACTATTAGGGGGTTCAGTGATTATTTGGAGATGAATTCCACTCTTTGTTGGTTTATTTGCAACAGAGTTTCTCTGTGCAGCCCTGGCTACCCTGGAACTTAGTCTATAGATCAGACTGGCCTCAAACTCACAGAGATCTGTCTGGCTCTGCCTTCCAAGTGCTGGGATTCAGGGCATGTGTCATCACTGTCTGGTATTTTTGTTAATTCTTAACTGACAAAGCAATGGCTTGTTTAAGCCAGTCAGACTCCTTTTCTGGTGAATGCTCTGTTTTTTGACTATATATGTCTTCCTTTTTTCTTTCTTGGGTAGACCAGATGGTCTTCCCAGAGTTTCTATCATTTATGTGCTCTTAGAACCTGATACATAATTTGTGCAACTTTGTTTAAAAGTTATTAAGAATGTCAACAGGGCTGGGATGTAGTGATTCTTGCATAAGCATGAGGACCTGGGTTAGGATCCCCAGCACTCAAATAAAAAAATCATAAAAAATGAGATGTGCCAGATGTGTCTGTAATGTCAGCACTGAGGGGGCAGAAGCAAGAGGGTCTCTGGGGTTTACTGGCCAGCAAGTCTAGCTGAGTCTGTGAGCAGTAGGTTCACAGAGATACCTGGTATTGACCAGATATCTTATGTGCATGTGTGTACACATGTACACATGTGAATCTGCATATATGTATGTATATTATGTATGTATGTATATATATATCACATGTGTGAATGCATGGGGGGAGGGAAGGAGGGAAGGAAGGAGAGAGAGAGAGCAAGAGAGTGAGAGAGCACCCTGCTCTTTTGGACAATGGTATACCCCTATGAAGTCAGCTTACTTGTATGTGACAAAACCCTTAGGGTATAGACTAAATGTCTCTAAGCCATTTTTAAGTTAATGAATTGTTTAATTAATTAATTAGAATTAATTAGAGGAAGTTCAGGCTTGTCTTTTTTGAAAAAATTCTTCTCTCATACATTATATCCTGACTGCAGTTTTCCCTTCTTCACTCTTCTCTGTCCCCATCACACCTCCCTTTTTCCAGATCCATTCCGTCTCCATTTCCCTTAAAACATGAAAGAAAGAAAGAGAGAAAGAAAGAAAGAAAGAAAGAAAGAAAGAAAGAAAGAAAGAAAGAAAAGGAAGGAAGGAGGGAGGGAGGGAAGGAAGAAAGGAAGAGAGAGACAGAGATCAGGCTTCTCCCAGGGATATCAATCAAACATGGCATAACAAATCACAATAAGACTAGGGGCAAACTCTTATGTCAAAGCTGTACAAGGCAACCCAAGTAAGGGGGAAAGGGTCCCAAGTGTAGGCAAAAGAGTCAGTGGGAGGAATCCCACGTGAACACCAAGTTACATAATCATATTGTATATGCAGAGGACCTAGTTCAGACCCATACAGGGACCATGATTCTTGCTTCAGTCTCTGTGAGCCCCATGAGCCCTGCTCAGTTGATTCTGCGGTCAGTGTTCTCATGGTGTCCTTGACCTTCTGGCTCCTATAATCCTTCCTGTCCCTCTTCTGCGGGGTTCTCCTGACTCTGCCTAGTGCTTGGCTGTGGGTCTCTGCATCTGCTCCCATCAGTTGTTGGATGATGCAGCCCAGGCTGACTTTCATATTGCTATTTTAGCTTCTGGAGTGATGGTGGTCAACACACGGCCATGTATCACCATGGCCACCTCTGTGGCAAGTTGTCTTTTAATGAAAACTCACATTCCATAGAACCATATCCCTTTGTGATAGATCAGATTTTCCATACTATACCCAGCAGTAACACAGACTAACACAGTTGTTCAGAATTGTTACTTTTACTTTAGCAACACTAATTTGGAGTCGCTGACACAAGGCCATTAATTATTCAAGTTGAATGTGGGAGATTGCATATGTGAATTTATATGTTACATCCAACAACTCTACAGAAATGTTAGTAAAAGAAAAAAAAAACAGTGAATAAACCCAGCTAATAACCAACCAATGAGGTATGAACCCACAAGGCCAAAGAGCATGAAGAATGCTAATCCTTCAGTCCTTATAGAGGAACAGAGAGAAGCTGGCAAGGTTTTAGGTAAGGTTCCATTCAGAACCCCAAATGACTCAGGTGCTGAGGTAGTGCTAATGGTAGAATTAGGCTGTTCCAAAAGACAGGCAGAAATTGACTGAAGAGTGATTGTACCCTACCTAGGTGCTTCTCCCGACCACAGAAAACTATTGGAGCAAGTTTTATCTCCAATCAGGGGATGAAACATGGACCTTCGGACTTAGGACATCAGATACAGTTGATGGCAGAAATCAGATGTTAGACTGATAATGGGGATCAATGAAATTGCAAAAGAAGCTCCCCTACCTAGGCTGCATACCTGGGATGGTATGTCCAGGCCTACAGCTGCCAAGGTGGAGTGTGGAATCCTCCCTAGGGACATCACCAACTAGTGGAAAGAAACCATTGGTCTCCTACAAGCATTGATATGCTCTCAAAGGCTGGGGAAACCCTTCAGGTGCCCTTGTTCATACTTACAAGCCAGAGAAGCCCTGCTGAGGTATGCCTGGCTGTGCTTCTGCTCTTTCAAATGAGCACAGAGCTAATGCCTCTTTGTGGAGAAAGTAGAGACAATAAAACACAAAACCAAGTCAACAAACAAAAACATGCAAATTCAAAATACTCTAACAGGAATTCTCAACCTGTGGGTTCCATTCCCTTTGGAGAGCAAATGACCTTTTCACAGGAGTCTTTCTTATGTGAAGACCATCAGAAAACACAGATATTTGCATTATGATTCATAACATTAGCAAAATTATAGTTATGGAGTAGCAATGAAAACAATTTTATGGTTAGGAGTCACCACCACAACATGAGGAATTGTACTAAAGGGTCATAGCATTAGGAAGGTTAGGACTGCTGTACTATAACATCATGTGAAAGACAAGGGACTCCCTGTCACTTTTTATTTCCACTCTTTGTTCAAAAATTTTTTTAAATAGGATTATTGTATCATGATAATATACATTATGTCTATTAGCTCTTTATTACTTTCTGTCACTTGTGAATGTGGGCTGTTTGAGGGCAAGGACTTGTTTATCTTTCTAGTCTTAGAACTCTTGTCCGGTATAGTGAGTCTGTTAGTAAATATTATTGACTAGATAAATACTGTACTCATAATAAGGAACAAGGCACAATTCAAAAGGAGCAGGAAAGACACTGGAGTCTTAGTAATGTGAGACAAAAATTAATTATATTACCAGAGTTGCAGAATAAAACCAGGAATTTATTCTTAAAACGTGATAAAATAATGGAAGAGGATAAAGAAAGCATAAGAGAATGAGTGAACAGATGGGGCAGGGAGGATTAATGTCAGAATAGTGTGAATTCTAGGTAGAATGCTGAAAAGATGGGAAGAATAATTATCCTTCTAATGAGATAAAGGAAATATCATGCTTTTCTGTCCTCCCTGCTCCTAGTTTAGTTCCAGGGGCTACATGAGGTTCTCTTCAGTCTGCCTGCCCTTCTGAAATCTGACTCAGAAAGGCCCTCTTTTTGTTGCTCTATTCTTTTTTGGCTGACAAGAGCCTAAGTGTGGTTGTTGTTGTTATTTGGGATTCCTCAGTTCTTCAATCCATTCAATCCCCCAAGCTAACCTAAAAAATTAACTGAAGAAAAAGAATCGTGAGTAGGAAAACTAGTAAACTGATTGAAAAGATTAGCATAGATGGTGAAGAAAAACTCACAGAGCAAAAGGATGTATTTCCAGAATTTAGGACTTCACTGACTGCAGTTACAAGTGACAACAGAACTATCTCAAGGCACATGGTGGCCAGGTTCCAGAGGACAAGGAATCATAACTCGTAGAGCATCCTTAGGGGAAACAGACAAGATGACTGTGTGAAAGAGGCTGTACTTCTTACCACTAGCTCTGATGAGCATGCAATGGAAAATGCTCTCTATATTTAATAAAACATAGAAGCGTATGTGGTTTATGCAATGGTTGAGAGAACCGAAGTCTTCTGTCAGGGCATGAACTCATAGGAGCCATGGTTGCTTGCAAAAGATCTGCACAGAATCAAGCCAGTCAAAATTCCCTTATGGAATATGGAGGGGTATGTGAACTCCATCCATAGTTGAAAAGCTAGTGGCAGTTGATAGCTTCTAGGGGAAGGAGAGTCATTCTTCTTTAAGGGCATGGCTTCTGGTAGATCTACCATGCTCCAGGGGATGGTCGTATGCCATCGTATGTGGGCTTAGATATTTCAAAACCTACTTTAATAAGTTTTCAAAAGCTTCAACCTCTTCTTCCTAGCCCACAGTCTAAAGGTAAGGGAGAAAAGATGGCAAATAGAACAAGGGGATATGGACTTGTTTAGAAGTAGTTCTTTGGGGTGATTCCAATCTCCATTATCAGGATACCAACAGTCCAGTTCAGTAGTGTCAGGATGCCAACAGTCCAGCTCACCAAACATGAATCAGCAGCAGTGGCACAATCCAGCACAAACAGCCAGGCCCCTGATGAACTGGCATAAGCCAGCTGGAATGAGAACCAGCCAAAATTCAAGAACTCACCCATGTCTCTCTCAATGAAGTGAAGATCTGCAAAGATGAGAGACCTTCTCTCCTGTGTCTCTCTCAGTGAAGTGAAGATCAGAAAAGATGTATTGTGTGACTAGCAATGCAAGTGCCCTGCTACCATCTGTTGGGTCCTACTTATACTCTCTCTCAGCCCTTGTTCTCTCTTGAGTCTGCTTCAGCAAACATTACATGACACAAACAGAAATTTCCACTTCAATTGTATATAGGAAGCATATATTAGACTCTGTAAGTTTTATATCTCTAAAACTATCTGTCTGTCTGTTTATCATCTATCTATCTATCTATCTATCTACATCATCATTATCTATCATGTTTCTATCTAGACATTAAGTTGGAATGGGAATGAGGGTAGATATAAGAGGAATTAGGAGTGTGGGGATGAATATTAGTGAAATATACTGCATGCATGCATAAGATTTTCAAAAATTGAATAAAATACCGTATTAAAAAATTTTTGCTGGAAAATAGTGATACATGCTTTTACTCCCAGCACTTGGGAGGCAGAGGCAGGCAGAGTTTGAGACCAGCCTGTTCTACAGAACAAGTCCCAGGACAGCCAGGACTACACAGGGAAATACTGTCTCAAAAAATCAAACTAAAAAAAAAATTCCCCCCACCCACATGTACTAGGTCATAAAAATGTACCTTTTAGGTCATAAAATGTACCTTTTAGGTCATAAAAATGTACCTTTTAGGCATCCTATCTCAGAGCACTGCAGAGAAATAAACTAAGAAGAAGATCTTAGATATAACAGAAAGGATTCAAAGAGGAAGAAGGAAAGGGAATTCTCATCCTGAGGGCCCAGTCCTGAGAGAGGCAGAGTGGCAGGGCCCTAGTGGGTATGCAGCTGGCAGCTAACACTGAATGAAGGGAGTATTTGCACAGAGATGGAATTTTTATTTCTGTTTGAAGATTCTTCACTAATTGCAGATACATACAAACGTAACCCAAAGCAATTAAGAAAAAATGATAAAATATATAACACACCAAATGACTTAGCTGTAAGTCACATTATTATAGCTAGTAGTACAATGTTAAATATCAACAATGAATTTTGCTGTGTCTTTATTGAGAGTATAGAGAGGGATACAGTGATTATGGTGTGATCTGTAGATTAATAAAGCCAAATCGTTGTTTTTCTGAGTCAAAAGTTAAAATCCTGGGAAGCTGCTTAGAAAATCTATAAACATGTGACCTAGAAACATGACAAGAGGGAAGAGAAATAAATGGGGGATTTGAAGGTGGCTGTGGGGATGGTGTCTGGGCTGAGGGAGGAGCAGGCTGGGGAGGATTCTTGTTTTAAACCCCATGGTATTGCTCAGCTCTTCAAACTGCATAATGAAGCCTTTGACAGCAAAGATTAACTAAATATAAAACAGTGTGGTAGTGAGGTGGTGGTATCATTAGCCGCCTCTGTAATCAGCTGGCTTCACAGTATGGCGTTCACAGGGACTGGCTTAGAGGCTGCAGGCTTGGTCAGATGGGATGTGGTTTGTGCTTTGAAGCAGTCACAAGTTTGTCATGTTCTCTCTCTCTGACAGAACAGAAGGTCTGGGAACCTAGTCTCCCACTGTCCACTTGAGTATAAACAAATATGCAAATACTGCACACATATTGGATTATTTTTCTCACTGGGAACACACACACATACATACATACATAGATATGCACACACATACATACACACGCGCACACATACGCAGAAGCAATAGCTAAAGTGGGGGTTAAAACAGCTGTGTGTGCACAAGGAGACCACAGGAAAAACTTATGTCTCATTTCTAAGTACTCATTCTAGGTGTTTTTTATCCTATCTATGTATGTAGTGTGTGCCTGTGTGTGTGTGTGTGTGTATGTAGTGTTCACATGCATGTGTATGCATATGTGTGTATGTGTGTGTTGTGTTCACATGCCTGTGTGTGCATGTGTATGTGTGTGTGCATGTGTATGTGTGTGTTGTGTTCACATGCCTGTGTGTGCGTGTGTATGTGTGTGTGTATGCACGCATGCGTGCATGTGTGCATGTGTGTGTGTATAGTGTTCACATGCATGTGTATGCATATGTGTGTATGTGTGTGTTGTGTTCACATGCCTGTGTGTGCATGTGCATGTGTATGTGTGTGCATGTGCATGTGTATGTGTGTGCATGTGTATGTGTGTGTCTGTGTGTCTGTGTGTGTGTGTGTGTGTGTGTGCGCGCGCGCGCGCGCGCGCGCGCGCGCGCGCGCGCACACACACACACATGCATGCCATAGTCTGCATTTCTCCTTCCACTCTGTGGGCCCCAGGTATTGCACTTGTATGGTTAGTCTTGGTAGAAGCATCTTTACTCAGCAAATCAGCTTTCTTGCTCTATTTACTTTGTTGTATGACACAGAATCTCTCACCCACTTGGAGCTGCTGGCCAGGGAACCCCAGGGATCTACTTCATCTCTCTAGCTCTGGTATAAGAGCTTATACCACCGTGTTCATCTTTTTATATTATTATTTTTACTACGATATTTTAATTATTTGATAATTTCATGTATGTTTTGCTCATACTCCCTGCTATTTCCATAACTCCAGATCTACTTCTGCATCTTTATCCTACCAACTTCATTCTCTCTCTCTCTCTCTCTCTCTCTCTCTCTCTCTCTCTCTCTCTC
Organism: Apodemus sylvaticus; assembly: GCF_947179515.1. Classification (NCBI taxonomy): domain Eukaryota; kingdom Metazoa; phylum Chordata; class Mammalia; order Rodentia; family Muridae; genus Apodemus; species Apodemus sylvaticus. The sequence goes on along the minus strand of NC_067476.1, from coordinate 65,103,874 downwards.
ACAATCCATGGAGTTCAATTTATGCTGTCCCCGTGCTCACAGTTGTGAAGGCCACATCATTAAAGAAAGCAGACTCCCTTACGCCAGGAGCTGCCAGCTTCTTTAATGTGGGTCCTGGGGATCAAACTCAAATCCTTGTGCTTGCAGCTGAGCATGCGCCATCGCATTGAGCCGCAGTCACACTCCTCCTTGGCTGCTCACGATCAGTGTCTCTAGGTTTTTTCTATTTCCTCTGAACCGACCCCGATAAGATTTTATTCTGGCCACCCTACAGAACCTGTATCTTCCTAAAATCTTTTCTAATTGGAATTCAGTTTTCTTAAGTTAATATTATTTTAAAATCTTACTGCATCAGCAATACTTGATACAGTTGGATTAGATTTTTCTAAGACATTTTCCCCACTGGTCACCCAAAGAGTACATTTTCCTACCTTTCCCCCCTTAAATTCAGTGCTGCTTCAGTCCCTCTTCTAACCTCTCGCTCCAGTGCACAGTGTCAGGGTGCAGACACTGGCCAGGATTTCTTTTCTGGTTAGGATTTCTTGCTTCAGGTTTTCTCAGATCAATTTCCAGACTTAAATATAATCAATAAACGGATGAAATCTAAATTTCTATCTTCATTCCAAACTTTTTTTATTTCTGAGAACTTTATAGACTTACCAACCTTGATCTTTTTCTTAGACGTGTCCCAAAGGAAATCTATTAGATCTATAGTTAAACCATTGCCCTGCCCAGCAAAGCAGTTTTGGAGACTTTTCTCAACTAAGTGTCTGGCTATTCCCTCCCTCCTGGTGGTTTGGCCAGATTTTGCTATTCTTCTCATCTCTCTTCTTCCTTCTCACACGCCACACTCATTTAATAATCTCTGTGGGGACCTGACTGCCTCTCCCCTCTAAGACACTGTGGCTCCTAACCTGGCATTGCGATAGCCACCTAGCTGGTTTTCTTGAATCTGTCTTCAAACTTTTTTTTTTGATATTTTACTTATTTTATGTGTATAAGCATTTGTTTGTCTGTGTATCACATGCCTACAGTGCCCACAGAGGCTACAAGATGTCACTGATTCCAGTGAGACTGGAGTTATGGACTTTTGTGAACTGCCATGTGGGTGCTGGGGATTGAACCCAGGTCCTTTGGGAGAGCAACCCAACAGTTCTTTTATTTATTTATTTATTTATTTATTTATTTATTTATTTATTTATTTATATTTATTTATTTATTTATTTATTTATTTATTTATTTGGTTTTTTCAAGACAGGGTTTCTCTGTATAGCCCTGGCTGTCCTGGAACTCACTCTGTAGACCAGGCTGGCCTCAAACTCAGAAATCCGCCTGCCTCTGCCTCCCAGAGGGCTGGGATTACAGGCGTGCGCCACCACCACCTGGCTAACCCAACAGTTCTTAACTGTTGAGCCATCACTCCAGCTTTTGCACACGCACCTTTGAAGTCTACTTAAAATTCAATAGTCAGTGATCCTTTAAAAATCTCTCATACCAATGCTTCCTCATGTAGCTATAGTGACTGAATGAGAATCCCAATGTGGGGTATGTTCTTACCAGTTGTTGGCACGGAAGTTCCAGCTGCCCCCAGGGACTTGGCTATAGGACTTTATTGCTGAAGATATCAATCACTCGCATTGCATGCAGAGCACAGAAAGATCAAACTGTGTCAGAATTGGAGACCTCCTCCCTGCTGGATAGTGTTCATATGCTACAAGTCACTATGTTGGTTATGAAGGTAACTAATTGCTTTCTGACTCAACTCGAAGCCTGCTCTATTAGAGAGAATTCATGCCTGGTAAACCCAGCCTAGAGCTTGGTGTTGTCAGCTTGGTTAAGGCTGCAGAGGTCATGTGCCCTATAGGAGAACTTACTACTAACTTTGACTAAATGGACATGATAAACGCCTTCTGACATTCATGTTTGCAATAGATTAGTGTTCCTCCTAGCCATGGTCAGAGGAGTCTCTTAGAGTTTCAGGTGGAGGCTAATGCAGATAACTGGTCAAAGTACCAAAAAGAAGTGGATGCTGCAGTGATTGATTCTAAATAGAACATCTGTACCACCTCCTCCAAGGCCCAGGAACATGAGCAAAGGGATGGAAGCAATGCAAGAGACAGAGGAAAAGATGGTGTGTGGCACAAAGACGTCTCTGGAATGTAAAAATGGCGATTGTGTTCACCAACTCGCTGCAGCTGTGTTCCGCTCCATCCCCTCCTCCACATGGCTTCTGCACATGACTGGGCCTGTCAACATTTCATAGTGGCTGGGCCATGACGCTCGAGGCCCTGCCTATTCCTGAGGAAGTCAGTTCATGGTGGATATCATCCTACATGCTTGTGTGAGAAGACATAATGACATTCAGTAGGCCACACTTACATAAAAAGATGTAAAGGTTAAAGGGGAGCTTCTGGTGATGTAGGGCTTCAGCAGAAGAGGGATGGGTATGAGAAAGGGTAATGAAAATGAAGATAATAAAATATACTGTATACATGTATGAAACTTTCAAAGAATAAAAACATTTAAAAAAAAACATCATTTTTATGTGCTCAAACCCCTTGACTTCTCATGTGGTTTCACTTCGTCCTTATTTTTGTATATATTTATGTACATGTACATGGATGTATGGTTGTATGAGCATTCATATGGAAGCCAAGAGGTCAACCTTGGGTGGTGATCTTCAGGTGTCATGCACTTTAAAAACCACCACTTTCTTCTTCTTCTTCTTCTTCTTCTTCTTCTTCTTCTTCTTCTTCTTCTTCTTCTTCTTCTTCTTCTTCTTCTTCTTCTTCTTCTTCTTCTTCTTCTTCTTCCTGCTCCTCCTTCTCCTCCTCCTCCTCCTCCTCTTCCTCCTCTTCCTCTTCCTCTTCTTCTTTTTCTTCCTCCCCCTCCTTCCTCTTCCTCCTCTTTCCTCCTCCTCCTCCTTCCTCCTCTTCCTCCTTCCTCCTCCTCCTCTTTCCTCCTTCCTCCTCTTTCCTCCTTCCTCCTTTCTTCTTCCACCTTTTTCTTCTTCCTCCTCCTTCTCCTTCTCCTTTTTGACAAGGTCTCTCTCTGGCCAGGAGTTTATCCTGTAGTCTAGGTGGACTGACCATGAGAGCCAGGGAGCATCCTGTCTTTACCTCCTCAGTACCGGGATTATAAGCATGGGCCACCATGTTTGGCTTTCTTTGGATGGTTTCTGAGCATTGAACCCAGCTCTGCATACTGGTACATTATTTTGCTGATTGAATCATCTCTCTATTTTTAAACAGACTTTCTTAATAAAAATTTGAGTTTATATACTTAAATTCATAAGCTGTCATGCACGATACCTCATTTTGATGGAGCAAAATGATATTGTAAAATGATATTGTAAAACTTAATATCCTTTTTGGGCTATAAATCCTATCACATTAGATTATTATCATAAAACATGCTTTCTGCTTCATTTCTTTTCTGTTGCTCTATGGAGATAGTTTCAGTTCTGCTATCACAACACTCAGACCTTCAATCTCTCTTCACACAGCAACGTTCTGTGTCTCGTTCATGTGTATCTGTGGAGGGGTTTGGGCTAATAAATGCTCTGTGGCAGACAAGGGTGGAGCTGAAGGATCACTCTAGCCATAGTGCTTCTCAACTTTCCTAACCCTGAGACCCTTTACAACAGTTCCTCATGTTATGCTGACCCCCAACCATAAAATTACTTAGTTGCTACTTTATAACTGTAATTTTACTACTGTTATGAGTGATCATGCAAATATCTGATATGCAGACTATCTGATATGTGACCCCCCTTAAAGAAGGCTCGACCCACAGGGTTTTTCAATGTTTCAGACTGGAAGAGACATCTGCCTCTCCGACTTTATTATGAGAGTCAGCCCTTCCCTGTACAGAGGAAGCAGGAAGCTGAACAGGATCTAGCGGGCAGAATGCACGCACGGTGACTCATCCTTCAGGGTTCACTGTGTGAGGCTCAAAGAGAAGAAACACACCGCCACAAAATTATATCCTTATTTTGGTCATAACAGAGGGTTGTTATTTAAACCCACTTTATTTAGGTAACTCCCCAATCATCTCTCCCATCTTCCTGCTTCCGAGTTAGGGTTTGTTCAGTTTTCACTTCTGCCCTGAGGCAACCTTGCTGCAGAATTCAGCAACTCTGAATTCTCAACTCTGAAAATGGCAAAGCAAAGCAAAGCAAACTTTACAACAGCCCTGAGAGCTGGGTTTGACTATCCTCATTTTAGAGTTTGGGGGCCACAGACTAGAGAGGTGACATGCCTTGTCTAGGTCACAAAGCAAACTGGTGTGATTAGGATAGTCTCTTGGGGATGTTGGATTCTGCCTTGGCGGTCTAGCGGGGATGGGGGATGGGAAGACTTTCCCATGATTTCTAGAGTCCTTTTTGCCCCAAAGCTCTCTGCTGCCCTCTCCCTGCTTCTTTCTGTAGTTGTGATCGTGTGAAAAGTTGGCTTAAAAGCAGTGCTTTCTCCTCTGGAAGTTTTAAGGTACTCTATACTTCTTGGTATTTTACAGATCCACCCTCACTCCATTCCAGAGCACTGAACAAATAAGCAGGGACTAGGAAATATTCTTATGGATTAATATTTAAGAGTGGCCGTTCTGATGGGAATGTTAGGAGCAGTCTAAGCAACCGCTGAAGCAGTTCTTCTCAGCGTATTTCTGTAGTCCCGTGGGTGACTCAGAACAACTCCTTAACAAAGAGCTGTCAAGCCTCTTCTACATTTTATTTACATCTCATTGTGCATTCTATCAGGCAGACAGGATAGAATGAGATGGTCTCCTGGTTCACACTCATTCTGGGCAGAAAAAATTTTCCAGTCAAACACCATGTAAGATGCTGAGATAGAATTAATTATCTACATTTATCAGTAAGATGTGCATTTGAGGCTTTAACCCAGAATTATTCTGTTTGTAATCTTTTTTCTTTTAAAATTTTTTATAACATTTTATTTTATTTTTAAATTGTGTGTGTGTCACAGACACTGAGAGTAGAGTCAGAAGACAACTTGCAGAAGTTGGTTTTCCTTCCACTTTGTGGGTCCTGGGTTTGAACTTAAGGTTTGGTATCAAGCAAGATGCAGAGCCATGTCTCTGACCTATATAAAAGCAAGTTATATGGTGCCTGCCTTCTTTCAGACATTCCGGGCGCTATGTTGTTTATGAAGTTCTTCCTGCTTCTGCCTGTTTCACTCCCATTTCAGACATTAAAGCACAATTGAAGTCTTGGTTTCTGGAAGTCTTTAAAGTTATAACAGCAAAATTGAGTGCTCTGGCTTGTGGAAGGTTCCTGCAAAACTACACTTCCCAGCTTCCCTTGTGGGTTGCAAAAGTCATTTCCTGTTTGGGGGGTTTCTGTCAGTGTCACTGCCTCCGGAAACTGATCTGAATGAAACCAGGGTCAGTATTGTTTTAGCATGTGCTAGCTCAGAGAGTTCAGTGTCTGGCCTTGCGATTTATTTTTCTTACACATTTAAACACAGTAAAATTTTTGGAAAAACAATCTCCACGTGACAATTATCACAACAAAACTTCAGGGATGGCTACTTGGAAACTCCCTTGCGAAGTTGCAAAGCACCTGTGACCTATTGACTGACCAGCAGTGCCTAGGGATGAAGGATGTGTAATAATCCTGAGGATAGATTCTATTGATGCAGGATGCAAAGTACATGAGATCTCTTTCATAAAAAGTGTTCTCATTAGAGCCTTAACGATACTCAGGATGGGGGTGGGAGGCTGCTATGGGTTTCAAATTCTCCCTTCCAAAGTACCAACCTCAGCCTCTCTACAGGCTAATCTACAAAGCTCCATTTGGCAAACCTCATACCTACCTCATTTGTTCAACTCCCAAATTTGGCCTCAATATATACTGGACAACTGGCTACTGCTGGCCCAAAGTCTTTCGATTTCTAATACCTAAGCTGATTTAGATAATTCCACAAGATAGAACGCTATGGTGGTTTGAGGGACAGCCCCCATAAAACACACGGTTCACTTTAATCTTCCTCAAGGCCCTGGCTTACAAACACACTCAGGACTTGCATGTCTTCATCTTGGCTGATGACTTAACGTTTACCTTGGAGTAAATAGCAACGATGTGGCTTGTAGCAATCGTGGCTGATGACTGAGTGAAACAAAGAAATGTAAAGGAAATGAAAGGACGTGTCCCTAGGTAGTATGATGCGGAAAGTTTATTACAGACATGTGGGAGAACATAGACAGAGGCAGACACTTCTGGGAGAGTCCAGAGTGGTCATGACCTTGGGAGGACAGGAGGGGAAGGGAGAGAGGGGAAGACAGTGCATCAGCCAGGAGGGCAAATGTACGGAAGGAGCACAAGAGGTAACCAAAATGTCTGGATTATATAGGGAAGAGGCTCTGGGGGAAGGGCAGCCCAACCTCTGGGCTGGAGAGTTAAGGGAAGAAGGCAGGATATTCCAGCTTTACCCTCTAACAGGTAGGGACTCAGATGCTGGGAGAACCTGGAGGCCAGGTCCACCTTGCTGTGTTAAATAGGCACCTCAGCTGCTGGTCCTGGGCTAGCAACTATGTGGCTGGCTTGTGACCAGCTTGGCTGGTGACCTCATCAGGATGGAAGCACCTTCTTGGTTAAGGTGATTCAAAAGGTATCCCTTTGGGTTGGAAACATAGCTCAGTGGTTAAGAACACTGACTGTTCTTCTGAAGGTCCTGAGTTCAAATCCCAGCAACCACATGGTGGCGCACAACCATCTGTAATTGGATCTGATGCCCTCTTCTGGTGTGTCTGAGGGGAGTGACTGTGTACTCACATAAAGTAAAAAAATAAATCTTAAAGAAAAAAAAAGGTATCCCTTTGTTTACCACTGTATCCTGTTTCTAGACTAAAGAAGCAATATCAGGCTTACAAGATGGTTAGTTTTAAAACTGGGTCATATAAGAACTATGATATCTTTGTCAAGCTTTAGCTATTTTATATGAGTCAGATTAAAAAAACCCTAGCATTTTGTAAAAAGTGCATTATAAAAGATCAGGAAAATGAAGTTCTCAGTCTCTGTGGACTGTATTTATGATTTAAAGTTTACTTTAATACTAAAAGATCTTTAATTCAAGAATTATAATTTTAAGGGTCAGAATTAACAGGGATCCAATTATTATCCAAATAATATCCAATTATTTTATAAGATCCCGGTCTTATAAAAGAGTTACTCACTTATTGTATATAAACTGTTAAAGATAACTAAGGTTGCCGGGCAGTGGTGGTGCACGCCTTTAATCTCAGCACTTGGGAGGCAGAGGCAGGCGGATTTCTGAGTTCGAGGCCATCCTGGTCTACAGAGTGAGTTCCAGGACAGCCAGGGCTACACAGAGAAACCTTGTCTTGAAAAACCAAAAAAAAAAAAAAAAAAAAAAAAAAAAAAAAAAGAAAAGAAAAAAAAGAAAACTAAGGTTAGTTAACAAGTTAGTAGTTAGTCGTGCTAAGTGCAAATGCAATTTATATGGAAGCAAGCTTGGAGGCATACATTACAGCAGTATATTACAGGAAATTGTTGACAACTAAAATTATACTTGAGCAACAAAAAAAATCTATAATAGTTCTGTGTTGTAAAACTGTGTTTTTTTGTTTTTTTGTTTTTTTAAATCAGGCTGGAGAGATGGCTCAGTGGTTAAGAACACTGTCTTCTTTTCCAGAGGTCCTGAGTTCAATTCCCAGCAACCACATGGTGGCTCATAACCATCTGTAATGGGATCTGATGCCCTCTTCTGGTGTGTCTGAAGCCAGCGACAGTGTGCTCATATACATAAAATAAATGTCTTTTTTTTTTTTAAAGAGAGATGTGGACTTTGGACATTTTTTTATTTTTGGTTTTTTGGATTTGGTTTTTTCAAGACAGGGTTTCTCTGTGTAGCCCTGGCTGTCCTGGACTCACTCTGTAGACCAGGCTGGCCTTGAACTCAGAAGTCCACCTCCCTCTGCCTCCCAGAGTGCTGGGATTACAGGCGTGCACCACCACCGCCCGGCAAAACTGTGGTTCTTAATTTAACCCATATCTTGATTGATTTCTGCTAAAGTGTGTGTGTGTGTGTGTGTGTGTGTGTGTGTGAGAGAGAGAGAGAGAGAGAGAGAGAGAGAGAGAGAGAGAATCTTAGTAGTTTTTGTAATCATACAAGCCACTTTTGAAATCTCTCTTTGTAGTTCAGTAATCATCCCTGGGACTGGTAATTAAAAAACCAGAAAAACAGTCCTCACCCTGGTGGTGGTGGTGGTGGTGGTGGTGGTGAATGCCTTTAATCTCAGAACTTTAGAGAAAGAGGCAGGCAGATCTCTGAGTAAGAGGCCAGTTTGGTCTACAAAATGTGTTCCAGGGCAGGCAAGGCTACACAGAGATACCCTGACTTGAAAACCTAACCAAACCAAACCAAACCAAACCAAACCAAACCAAACCAAACAACCCCAACCAACCAACCAACCAACCAACCAACCAACCAACCAACCAACCAACCAACAACAGTCTGACAGAAGGCACTTGGATTCTGCATCAACAAGTTGGGAATTAACTCGAAATGTAGTCATCGAACATAATAGCCTCAGTTTTGCATCAGTGATACTGAGACTTTGTTCTCTCCCACGTCCTTGGGTCATCTCTCCTGGATGAGTTTGTGGTTTATCGTCAGATGCTTTATTTGTCTGGTAGTCTCCGGGATACTGCTCTGGTCAGATGTTTCTGAGTGGAAGCTATCTGGGACTTCATTTACCTTCTGGAAAGATACAAGTATAATCTTGAGAAGAATATCTGACACTCGCATTGATTAATTTCTAGATCTTGCCATTTAATGTATTTAGGTTGTGACTTCTTTAGGGCAAAATGCTTTTGTGAATCAGAAATATTATTATTCTTTAAAGTGAAAAAATTTATCAAAGTTAGCATAGTTAAATGTAACAGTATGTGGAGATTTAGATAGGTCTATTAAGCCCCTTTTTATTTAAAAAAAATTGCCATTTAAGTATTTGATAATGTCATTCCATGATAGCTTGCCTCTGTAGATTGTAAGGGAATCTAGCAACATGATTAATAGTCCATAAACTGTAAAATTCCTTAAAGCATTTGCTAGGATAAGTAGGACCGTTCTCAGACTTTAGTTGTAATGGGAGTCCTAGAAAGAAGAAGGTGTATACTACATGATTGATGGCACCCAAGATTGTTTCACCCTGTGACCAGAAGCAAAAATTATATTGGGAAAGGTATTTCAACTCTTACATTCAACGTATTTTGGATGTCAACATTCTGAGACATGAGAGATATGTTCGTAAAATGGCCCTAGGTTTTACCCTTGCCTCCAAACCCTTCAAAGTAATTTAAGTGACCTCGATTCATTTAGGGATTTTTCCTTGAGGTAAAATTCCACCAGCAGATGGCAGTGATGTGGAAGAAGTTATGAGATTTTTGGGCACCCTGAAAAGAAAGTATTAGGACCAAGGAAGAAGCCATCTCATCATCGCATTGAACCTGACAGAAGTCAGCAAACCTGGCAGGTTAAAATGAGCACAAGTAGGAGTTGTGGAGAAAGGTGGGTTTATTGTTGTATACATATCTGGAGCATGTGAGATGACACTTGTAGTGGGGTGGGTTTAAGTCTTGCAGCTTCTAGAAGAGAAACATACCCTGCAGAGCCAGTTAACATATTTAGTGGCTGAGAAGCATCTAAAAAAGCTGATTGATTGTGGTAAGTTCAAACTGTTAAGGTTACAGAAGGTGGTGGGTACAATCATTTTTGTGGATGATGATGTAGAATTCGTATATAAAACATGCTTCTTGTCCTTTTGAAGAGCCATCTATAAAACATTAATAAGAAATCTCTATAAGATTATTAGATGTAGAACTTTAGGTCATATGCATGGGTTTAAAGAAAAGATTTTAAAATATCTTAAAAGGTGATCATTGGGATAATGATTATCTATATGTCCTGTGTAATAAGCTAATGCTAGCTGCCAATTATTAGCAGGAAACAAATAATAAACCTGCATTTAGTTTTATGGCATGATAATTTCTATAGGCTCTTTACCAGTAAGTTGTTAAAGACGCTTTCTTCCCATCATTATCAACTCTATAATTTCTTGTAAATAAGGAGTCACATACAACTAGTTTCAGAGAATTAAGTCATGCATAAATTTCTATAAAATTGATGTAATGAGAAGGAAGGATAAGTAATTGATAAGGAAGTAAAAGATTAGTTCAAAGGGCTACCATTTTAGCAGCTGCATTTTTTTTTTACAAAGTAATAATTTATAAAAATTCCGCATCAGGTGTTTGTTAACTGACCTCTTCCACAGTGTTTCCTGGTGCTTGTTCAGTATGCAGGAGTCTGATGTAACAAACAGCTAATTACAGTGACCTTTCCTTCTACAGAACACTGGTACTTGGCCCAGCTGTCATACAACTGCATTTATTCTAATGTTAACTTTATACTTAACATTATTTAACTCATGTTAATCTTGATGTAAAGATTATAACTCACATAACTTTGTCACACAAAGCTGTACCGTTCTTACCTCCTGACTTTAGTTCTGGATCTTTGCCAGCTCTGAAGTTTTGTCATGGCTCCTTGGATGGTGCTTCTTTTGAGGTTGGTCCCTTCTTTGCTCCTCTGTCAGCCTTGAAGCAGTTACTAAGAGACTGATGGCCCCAAACTCCTCAAAGCAGTTTAGGTGACCTTGAAAATGGGACTAATAGGCCATGGGTCATCCAAGTCTTCCCTCTTTTTGCCACTCTGGACATTGTTTTTTGGACTCAGAACTAACATCTGGATTGAAGCTTCCTTGTGTCGACTAACCTCTGTGTCTCACCAGCTCAGATTATCTTAAGTCTCTCAGGACCAGTTTGGTTCCTTGACTGCTGCCGTGATCCAAAACTGAAGAGGACGAGATGTGACTGCTGGGGTGAGATTTGTGCTCTCCTTTGCAGACGGACACACTGCCTTCAGGCCAACAAATCATAATTGGTTTGAGATGGGGCCTAGAGACAGAGGCCAGAAACAATTCAAGCACAGGTCTCCTGTGTGTGGGCTCTGGCTTCCTCCCCTCTGGCCCTTCACTGGATCTCTGCTTTCCTCTTTATTACCCTCACACTTATGTTTCACCTTGCCTTTTAAATATTATATTTACTGAACTTCACCCTATACCCAAACAAAATGCTCCACATAAGTTTTCCCAATATCTCTCACCCTACAACAGCCCTGTCCATTTCTGGTACATCGACAAAAAGACCTTTTGTGTGCTGTGGAGAAACTCTAAGTAAAAGAGGCCTTCATCTCTTTCATCCTAGGCCAGACACAATTCCCTACATTGGTCGCTATTTTCTCCTGTTCCCTTCCTTTGATTCTCTGTAGCTCTCTGGCCAGCTCATTTTGGTGCAACCGTCCGGGCAATGGGAACAGTCATTGTCACCCTGACTCCACTCTACAGCCACTTTCTCCCACTGGTCCACTCTGTCTCTCTCACCTCAGCTCTTTCCTTCTCCTCAGTCTTCCTGGAAAACCTCTCAGTTTTACTCTGTAGCCAAAATAGTCTGTTTACAGCCCTCTAATAATAATTTTTTAGGTCTCTTCAGGAATGCAGGACAACATTCAAATGTTCTATTGCGGCTGATCAAGTTAAGACTCCTTGCTTCGTGATCAGAGCAAAGATCTTCAATGGGCCTTGAACCAACCACTCCGACAAACATCCTCCTCAGCAAAAAACAGCCATACCCCCTGCTCTGCATTTTTTATACCCTCTCAGAGTTTGCAATGATAGTTTCCTGCTGAAAGACTACACTTCCCAGCTTCCCTTGTGGACAATGGAAGTCATTTCCGCCCCTATAAGGGGCCTCATCCTATCTTCTTCTGAAGGCATTTTGGCCCTCTGCACACGTGAGTGATAAAGCCCTTCCTCGCTGTGAATAAACATGGTCCCACCTAAGGTCAGACCAAGCCAATCTTTCTTTCCTTCTTCCAGCTCTCTACAGCTGCCTTAAATACTCTAACATAATCTAACAGCTTGCATGTGCTTTGAGCATGTGTTTTGAGCATGTTTCTAAAGGTTCATGTGTTTCATTCTTGTGTGTGAGGGGATGCAGTAAAGAAACTGCTGACATGATTGATTCATGATATGGTTAAGTTTTTATTGTAGGTATGAGAGAGAGAGAGAGGGGGAAGAGCCAGAGACATCTGGAGGAGTTCATAGCAGAGAGCAAGAGAAGTAGACCGAATATGGCTAGCAGACTTGACATAGCCAGGGCTAGCGAAGCCGGAGAGCAGGAGAGAGACTCGTGGAGATGGTGGGAGATGGAGAGAGAGAGAGAGTGAGAGAGAGAGAGAGAGAGTGTGTGTGTGTGTGAGAGAGAGAGAGAGAGAGAGAGAGACAGAGAGACAGAGACAGAGAGACAGAGACAGAGACTGGTCTGAGGGCTTTGAAATGCGCAACAACTACTTGTGAGTAGGGCTGGAGGCAGTTTGGAGGTTCGGCATAGGCTTTGATATGCAGTCATAGGTTTGTGTCAACGGAGCCATCTGTCACTTCGGTCAGAGGTAAGGGAAAGGACAACTTTTGGCAGATGGGAACGGCTTTCAAAAGTTCCCGAGGCATGGTGGTTTTTATTTATGCTCCAGAAACCTTTGTATAGGTCCAGCCTGAGATCATTTCTGTATATTTGGACAGCTGAGAGAACTAATATTCCAGTCTTTTGTTGATGATAAAGGGTGATGTAGTGTCTCTCTTCTGTAGCTGCTTCTTAGGCAGGGAGGGTTGTCCTGGCAGTCTAGGAAGGCTGGAATTCCGAGTTGAAGACTGAGATGGGGTGGGTGTGGTGTGGGTGTGGAGAAAAGGATCTACTTTACTGAGTGAACCTGGAGACACAAGGAACAATTACATTGGCTTACAATGGCAAGGGATCTCCTAGTACTTTTGAGCAGCAACAGATGGAACCCCTGAAGTTTACATGAATTGTTTTAAGCATAGAAAAAGAGGTTTAAAGGTTTAGATAGAACTACCACTGTCTGTATGCTGCACCGAAGTACTCATTGTAGAAAAGCAGTTAACAAATGTCTGTAAACAGTCAAAGTAGACCTTTGAGCCATAGCAAAACAATGTTTGTAAAGTTATTGGTATAATAGAAGCATGGACATTTATTTATCTGTAATAAGACAGAGATTTCACAGCAGGGAAGAGAACAAAGAGACAGAGGGTTTTTTGTTTGTTTGTTTGTTTGTTTGTTTTTTGTAATCACAATCAGAAGCCCCTTTAAGGCTTTTAAGGAAATTAAAATGTTTGGGCCGGCGACTACGATGTTTTTAAAAAGTTTAGTAGCCGGTGTTTTACCAGGGCTAGATTAGCACATCAGAACTCCACTGAGTGAACTTTGAAGTCTTCACATCGTATATCATCTTTAACGTCTCATTTTTCATATACCTTAAATCATTTTCACATATTTTGAATCCCTTACTCAGACCTTTGCAATTTGCATACATTTTAAACCTTCCTTTAAAAAAAAATCTGGAAATATCAAATACAATGAGGCATAGGTGTTTGATTACTAAACAAAGTCATTGAAAAGTAAGCTCTTTTGAATAAAGGAATAGTAAAAAGCAAGTTTTGAGTAATGGCGGCTTGAGTTTCCTTTGACATCGAAATCTGTTTTCGTGAGTTTATCTTTCTCAGCAGGAAGCCTGTCTTGAGGTAAATGTGTCTGTGAGCTGCCTTTCTCAGCGGGAGTCCTGAGCTCTGGAAAAGGCAAGGCCTTAGGAAATGGTCTGAGTAAGCAGCTGTATCCTTGAGGTGAGGGCTGAGGTCATTGTGCTGCTCCTAATCTGATAAAGCACGCAGTCAACATCCCCACAGAGAGCTGAGGGTACATTTGAGCAGGAAGTATAAAACCAAATGGCCTCTGTGTCAATTAAAAATGACAGATTTACCTGCCACCTGGACAGCCAGAATCTTCATCTTCATGGCTTTGCTGTGAGCAGAAGTGTAACAGAGTTTTGCAGCCCACACAGGCAGCGTTAAGTGGGGGGCAGTCAGCCCTCAGCCGCCAGGCCCAGAAGGTCTAAGAGATTTTCCTGTAGAACTTGGGAAAACTGTCTTGGAGAGGCAGAGTAGCCAACCCCACAGCGTCCAGTTTGGGTAGGACGCAGGCCTCGGGTGAGCCGTGGGGCAGTTCTTTGCTCCAGGTGGAGTCTGTGGCCACCCATCTTCTTTCCTGTTACCAGAAGCTGGTATTGTTGTCTATCAGGGTAAAAGTGGGACAGACTTCCTGGTAGGCACCAGACTGGGAGAGAGGCTGTGGCTCGCTTCTTCACCTACTGACTTTGCGACCAAAGCCTCCAGGGGAGAATCCCTGCTGAGGGCCTGGATCAACAAGGTCAAGACCTGTTGAGGACGCGTCACGTCACGTTGTTTCATGGTTTCGTAGTTACGGACCAATCAACCTCAAACTGACCAACCCTAAAGTGGGGGAGGAAGACTCTTCAGATGCTTTAAAACCCCAGGACTCAGAGAAGAGACTGGGGTTTTTGGTTTCCCGAGCACCCTCTCTGCTTTACTGAGGAGCTTTTTCTCGGGGTGTCTGGTGCGTGCGGTCCTCACCCTACGTAGACGCTTTCCTTTAACTGCTGGTTCTGTCAGTGGTGCTCGAGATTTCTCTCCTATCTCTCTCTCTATTGTCCTTCTGAATTTTCCTACCGTTTATTTCTTTAACTGTCAGAGAAACTGAACCCAATTAAGACACCTAAACTCTTATCATTTTTAGACTGTATCATTTTCGGGACCTGTCTCCGGAGTTCTTCTGAAGACGGTATAGTTTTGAGACCTCATCTCCAGATCTCTTTTAAGGACTACTGACTCATCACGGTAAGGAATTCAAGGGAGAGGGTGGCAGTGGACAAGGTGTCCAGATGCATTACTCAGTGTCAGTCACAAAGTCACCGCAGCTTCTAGGCAGAGGTGCTCATTCTGGAGATGGTACAGAAGCAAGAAGCAGACTTCTGCCTTGGCGTTCCTCGCGCCCAGCCGGGGCATTCCCACAAACGCCCGTAAATACGGTGCCTGTCCACCCTCACCAGTGTTATCCCTTGTCCTCAGCACAACCTCAAACAGAGAAGAAAGCCAGAGGCTGTGGCACTCCGGTGATCCTGGCCCTCCGAGGCAGAGGGAGGAGGGTCTGGAGTTTCAGTCAGCCACGTCTACAGTGAGACCAGCCACCGATAAGAAATGATAAGAAATGAGGTTGTGGTCCAGATACTCCCTCCCACCCTTGAAATGGTTTCTAAGACTTCTAATTCTTGGTTTACCTATAAATATGCCAGAATATTTCAGATACTTACGAATTCTCTCATCCCTAGCAGTACCTATTGAATAACCACACCTTCGTTAAAAAGTTTTTTAATCGTTTTAACATCTCAGTTCGTCCATGCTATTTTGTTGCAACATAAGAATATTATTCTCTTTTTTTCCATGAGGTGATTTCCACTTTTACTTTGTTTGTCTTTGTCTTTTGCTTTTTTTTTTTTTTAGTGACAGGGTTTCTCTCTGGCTGTCCTGGAACTGGTTCTGTAGACCAGGCTGGCCTCAAACTCAGAGATCTGCCTGCCTCTGATTCCCCAAGTACAGGGATTAAAATCTGTGGCCACCACCGCCCGGTCCATTTTTACTTTTTAAATTATGAATAAGAGGTTAGAGCTGCAGGATCTAAATATTTTAGCATCTTTATTCCAAGAGGAACCTTATTTGCTTTATAAACCCATTTGTGTCAGCTACTTTGTACCTTAAAGAAAAAAAATCATTAAAATGGTTACAGTTTCAAATATGGACATATTATTACATCAGGGAATTTTATATTGAGCAGTTCTCCAGAAAATTACACCCTCTGTAATTAGAGCCAAATCCAAAACAAGATTCACTATTGGATTGGTCAATTTCTCAGTAAGTAGATAAACCAGAGTCAGGAATCATGTGCTTGCATGCTTTGACTTCTGTTTTGTCTTAAAATTGCTCCATGTTCTAATATTCATTCTTCAGGCCCAAAATGGTTTGTTCCATTGCTCCCCAGACTTAATTTTTGACCTGAGGAGTCTTTAAAAATATGCTCAACTGGGTGTGGCCAGATCTCTGAGTTCAAGGTCAGCCTGGTCTACAGATTGAGTTTCAGGTCGGCCAGGACTATACAGAGAGACCTTGCCTTGGAAAACTAAAAAAGTAAAACAGGTCAACTTGTAGAGTTTAGTCTCTCCTTCTACCTCTCTAAGTCCAGTTAATTTAGACCACAGTCCCAGTGTATCAAGTGCCTTTATCGGCTGCGGCATCTCACTGGCTTGCAGCGCAGTTAAAGGAAAGAAGACTCGGTTAGGTGTAGTGAGCTATGTAGTGCCAATTGTCTCACACCTTAAATGGTGTGTAACTAAAAATGTTTTTACAAATTGGTTAATAGCTTGTTTATGAAAGCACAAACAACAATTGTCCAGTTATATTTTGTTCCCAAAAGAAAAATAGCCATGCTAGTTAGAAGCTTAAATCAATGGGGCAAGTTAGTTATCAGCCCCTAGTACTCAAAACACAGGAGGATATTTCAAGACCGGCTGCCTCAGCAAGAATTCAGGCTCTTTCCAGAACATTCTCACCGTTTACCGTAAATCAATGTACTTAGAGCCGTCTATCTTAATATCATATGGCAGCTGTTTGAGTCACAGGTATGACATCATAGAACAAGTAGACTGAGTGGATCTTTCTATATAGTGCACTTAGATGAAGAAGCATTGGAAAAAAGCACCCCATCTTTGACCAAGCAAGATAAAAATACATCCACACAGATTCACCCCTAGACTGGTGGTTCTCATCCTGTGGGTTGTGACCCTGGGGTCACATATTACATATTTACATGATGATTTGTAACACTAGCAAAATTAGTTATGAAGTAGCAATGAACTGACCTTATGGTTGGACATCACCATAACATGAGGAGCTGCATTAATAGGCTGCAGCATTAGGAAGGTTGAGAACCACAGCCGGGCAGTGGTGGCGCACGCCTGTAATCCCAGCACTTGGGAGGCAGAGGCGGGCAGATTTCTGAGTTCGAGGCCAGCCTGGTCTCCAGAGTGAGTTCCAGGACAGCCAGGGCTACACAGAGAAACCCTATCTTGAAAACAAACAAACAAACAACAGAAAAAGAAAAAAAAAAGAGAACCACTTCCCTAGAAGACAGAGATTATCATATCCCAACATCTAAATCAATCATCAATCACTATGATAAGTGTAGATTAAAGATTCGTTCTTTGGATAGGCGTAGGCTAGCCTCAGTGAGCCGATCTGTGATCATATTGATTGTGGAGAGTGTTAATTAATCACTGTTTCCATAACCAACAAACAAGATGACAAAAATAACATTTAAGAATTTAAAGAAAAAAAAGACAAAACTCTGTCCACATTCTTACAAAACCTTGTATCTTTTCTTGTCAGACCATGCATCTCCCTTGAACATCATTCCCTTCCTCCCCACCAATAATCTTCAAATACACATTTTGTTGTGATTGTGAAGAGCTTTAAAAATGAATATTGTCTTGCTTATTTCCTGCATAATCACCTCTTTGTTGTCATTACCAAGCAGCTTCAAGCTTGAATACATGCATTGCTTAGGTATATAGCATTATTTTCTTTTGCTAAAATAAATATGAATGTATAACTGGTCATTTTTGTAATAATTACTTCATAAGTATATTTTTTGGTTTTTAAAAAATTGTAGGTGTTTCTGAATAATGAACACTTATACATAGGACAATGGGTGACTTAGTGACTATATTGCAAAGCAAAGTCCTGCCTATTTTGTATATAATAATCACTGTCTTGTTAATAAAATTTGTCTGTGAGGCTAAATCAAGTGTTTAATGGGAAGCATTACTGACCTTTAAGGCAAACATTATCAGGAATTGACTGGTTGAGTTCACCACAGCTCAAGAATTATTTAATGAGAGATTGTTAATACTTTGTTTTACCAAGAGAAAACATCAAACCGTCAAAGTTTTAAAAGTTCGCTACTACTTATCATTTTGAAAAACTCTCTTCTTCCCCCCTTTTCCTTCTCTCCCCTTCCCTTTCCCCCTTCCTTTCTTCCTTCCTTCCTCCCTCCCTCTCCTCTTTTTCTAGAGACAAAATGGTAACATAATTTTCTGATAGTTTCAAATAAGTATACAATGTATTTTATCAAATCCATTCCCAACTCCCTCTCCTACAATTTTCCCATAAATCACTGAGTCTCATTAGGGCTGTCAGGATACCCATGGATATAGGTTCCGTCCGACTCCAACTAGAGGTTGGGTATCCTACTGATGTGGTGCTGGGGTCATTCAGAGATTGACCAGTCTCACTCAAGTTTTGGTTTTAGTTAATTAGACTATTATTATTATTATTATTATAAAAGAGACTGGCTGGAGAAAATTTTCTGGGTAAGGCCCCAGCTATTGTTAGCCCAAGGATTATAAAGGCAAAACCCATAAAGTAAAAATTTGGGGGAGCCAAATTAACTCATATCCTGTTTGGATGCTGGCAAGGCTTTGTTTTGTAACAAATGTCCAGCAGGTGCCTCATCCATCCAAGGAAGCAAGCGAGCGTTTAAGTCAAAAGTAGGTTTAGCAGTTGTCTTGTATAGTCTTGTGATCCATTACCTTGTAGGAATAGCTGCTGGGCAGTGGAGGTGCACGCCTGAAATCCCAGCACTTGGGAGGTAGAGGCAGGTGGATTTTTGAGTTCGAGGCCAGCCTGATCTACATAGTGAGTTCCAGGACAGCCAGGACTACACAGAGAAACCCTGTCTTGAAAAACCAAAAAAAAAAAAAAAAAAAAAAAAAAAAAAAAAAAAAAGAATAGCTGAGGCAGTGAAATATTTTGCAACAATCAACAATTTAAAAAAAAAAAAAACAGTCCAACTGTACCAGGAAGTGCTCCATCAGGCCAGCTGATAGGGTACATCCAAGGTAGGAGCAACTTCCTTGCGGCTTAGCAAGCTAAAAACACTTTTTTTTTTTTTTTACAAGCCAAACACAGTAAATTTATCCTGTAAACAGCATTCACCATCACATTACCATTAACTAAAACCATGAAGAGAGCACCCCCAGCAGCCATCAATAACAATACCTTTCAGGCTGAGGCAGGGCCTCATGAGTTTTAGGTTGACTTGATCTTGTGCAGGTCTGATGCAGGCAACTACAGTTAGAGAGGTTTTGAGTTTGTGAAACCCTTGTCAAGTCCAGAAGACTCTATTTTTCAGCATCCTTCCCTGAGCTCTGGCTCTGATGATCTCCCCCCTGCCTCGACTCCAGGCGGGAGCATGTTGTAATGTAGATGTCTCATCTAAGGATGGGCGTACTCCATGATCAATTCCTTTCTGTACTTTACCAGCTGTGACTCTTTCTAATAACAGCAGAGAGAATCTGCTCTGATGGAGGGTGAAAGTTCACTAATCTATGTTTCTAAGTATAGGTATTTAGAAGGTAGTTTGATATTTAGCAAAACAGTAGTAGTGAGTTCTCCACGAGCCTAGGCCTGATCTCGGCCACATGCTCTGGGAGAAATTTACAGTACTAGGCATGTGGTTCTTCCTGTGGAGTGAGCCTGAAAATTCCAATTAGAAAGCTGTTGGTTACCCCTGTAACATTCACGATTATATTGCACAAACAGGCATCTCCTGCCAGGCTAAACATGATTGTGTCTCATAAAGCATTGAGGTAAGACCACTGGTGACTTTTCTCCCACAGCTGCATGTGAAAAAACTGAAAATCTAGTTCAGCAGGTAAAGCTTTTGTAAGCAAAAAGAAGTTTGAATCTCCCATACCCATATATCAGTGAGAGACCCTTCCCGGACCCTGAAGGTGGAGAGAGATTGAGGAAACACCCAACATTAACTTGACACTTCTATACACATACACTTATAATTCCCGCACGTGACACTCACATACATATGAACATGCGAAAACTACATAGATATACATACATATGGAGCTATTTTGTTTTCTGTGTTCATCCTACTTTCACAAGGCAACATTTGAAGAGAAATTTGACTGTGAAGCAGTGTTTTCTCTGTGTTCCAAAGATTAAGTCAGGACTAGATTCCAGGAGGCAGTGAGACCTAGGCAGGGGGATTGATGAACAATTTCTCTTTATTTATTTGAAACATCTATTTAGGAAATATATATGTACATACCAAGAAGAATCAGATCAGGCCAGAGGCAGGGAGGTGGGGAGTGGAGATAATATGGACAAACTAGAAAGTATTTATACTCCTTATACCCGTGTCTTCTACATCCTAGTAGGAATATGATGAACGCTGTTCAGCCATGCCCTAAGTCTCACAATGCAGGAGTAAACAGAACTTGGAAATCTGTAGCTATGGAAAAAGAATTGGTTTAAGAAAATAGACTGTGGGATTGCTGATGTATTGCTGTTTCCAGGCAACTGATAAAGATCAGTGGCTCTCACTTCTGACACAAATTCCTACTATAGACTGACTTACGTTCTCTTCACAGTTGTGTGTTCGAACCCAGCCTCAAGTGTGACAATATTTGAGAATACATGCTTTAAGAGTTAATTAAAATTAAATAGAAGTAAGGTAGTGTTTCTCATCCCATGGGATTATTTTCTCTGTGCACACACAAAGATGCCAAATGAGGACTTGGGAAAAGGGAGCAGCTATTTGCAAGCCAGAGAGCGCCCTCTTGAGGAACCAAACTGAGAAGTATTAATACAGGATGCAGCAGCCTATACTGTTACACTTCCTTGCTGTTCAAGCTATTCACTGTGTGGTGTTTGTTTATGACAGCCCTACAGTACTAGATCAGCTTCTATGGCTTTAGCAATAAAATCCCTCCGTCTTTACCTATGAAGATGAACTTTAAGCTATGATATCTGGTTTAGGATGATGTCAAAGGAAAGCTTCCACCCTTGCCACAGACTAAATCATCAAAGTTGTATATCTTAAGTACTGAAAGTGCTATGCTATGTTTTACATCAACATAAATTTTATCCATAATAAAAAAGCCCTGTAACTTGGTTTGGAATACAATTCCAATGGAAAATTATGACTGCCTTTTTTCAGATCTTTTCTCCTCTTTCTAGATTTTTTTTTAAAAGAATTATTTATTTTATGTATACGAGTACACTGTACAGACACACCAGTAGAGGGCATCAGATTCCATTACAGATGGTTGTGAGCCACCATGTGGGAATCTGAACCAATATTTGTTTCCTGTATAAAACAGTGATAAGATGATCCCCCCTCCCCCTGGTAACATGTTCAAGATACAAATGAGAAAACCAAGGTGATGCTAAAGGCTCTATAACGGAACCTGTTATTTGTGTCACCTCCATTTTAATCAACAAGCTGTGGCTTTAGCATGATTAAGAAGTGCACCCCAGGAGTCCATCTAAACAAGCTTACAAGCTTAACATACAGCACTCAGTGAAGCAGTATTCAGCAAAACCAGAACGGGGAAGTGGGAAGGGGTGGGTGGGAGGACAGGGGGAGAGAAGGGGGCTTACGGGACTTTCAGGGAGTGGGGGGCTAGAAAAGGGGAAATCATTTGAAATGTAAATAAAAAATATATCGAATAAAAAAATTTTTAAACAAAAACAAAAAAAACAAAAACCAAACCAAAACAAAACAAAAAAAAACAAAAACAAAAACAAAAAAAAAAAAAAAACAAGGCTAAAGCCAGACGAGGAACCTTGATAATAGGTAGGTGTGCGAAAGAGGCTCAAACCCAATGGGATTTGCTCTTTCCAGCTCTTCTCTTCAGCTGATTCCTTAATGTGTAAATTTGTGGTTTTCTTCCCACCGAAGTTTAGAGAAAAGAGAAATTATGATACTTGGCACATTTTCTAGTTTCTTAAAGACATGTTTTGGGGGCAGGCGGTGGTCAGGCTTAGTGCTGTCTATTTATCCAGGCTTATTATTGGGCAAACTTCACCATTTCCATGGAAGTAGGTGAGGAATTCTCACATTTTCTTTGAATAGGACTGAAACTTGATTTTCTGTGTATATTTGCATAGATTGGTGGGAAATATTTTTCACTAATAAGTGTAATTGTATAAATAAATAAATGTAAACTCTAAAGCATAGAGTTTAAATTAGAAGAATAAAATATTTCCTCAGTTTTAAAAATTATAATAATAACCACTGTATAATTTATATTACTTAGTACATTTTACTTATAGGATTAGCATATCAGAGAAACCAGATTTCATTCTGTTGTAAAAGATACTGCCTAAGTTTCTTTTGCAACAGGAAATTTAAGATAATATTTCAAGAGAAATAGAGACATAAACAATACATTTCTTAGTTTTATATTTTCCTGTGTTAAAATTTGGTACCTATTCCATCCATCTTGGTTCTTTTAAGAGTGCTGCAGGCAAATGCAGCTCTGGATGCCTTCTGCTTCTTCCTAGTCATCTAGGCATTTAGTATTGCAATGTAAATAATGTATAGCAAACGTCAACTCAGCATGCCTGCTTGGTTAGTTGCACAGCATTATTGTCAAGATTCAGCAACTTATCAGGTAGGAAATCTCTCTGAAAACATCATTACAAAAATGTACAATGTTTTATAGTAAACGTTTTTGTGCTTCTAATATGATTTTTAAAGTTAACGTTTATCTGTATTTTATAGCCAGAGTGCCAATTAGCTTAATTTACATTTTACGTCATAAACGAGCCTGATGCTCACACCTTGCTTTAAGCGATACCTGTGTGCACTAGGAATGTGGCTCCCAGGGAAGTTAGAAGGAGATAAACAAGGCCCTGTGTGGACTCATTACACTGTGGTATGTGGTAAATGTGCAGCTTCTCAGTCATGCTCTCTGCTGGAGAATTACCCAAATGTTTGCATTCCCACAATATATTTTTTTTTTCAGAAAATCAGTCTTTTCCTGAGAATACAAACCTGCTTCACAGATCTCTTCCTGAGGCAAGCCATTCCTACACTAGAGAATACGTCTTAATGATCTCAGAAAAAATTACTGCCAACAATTCATTTACAGCACCTAGTTATTATAGATGTTCTGGAATTTTCAGTTGAGAATACTGCTTTATTTCAAATAATTTCAAAACATAGAAAAGATTTGTCAAGACAGCCTCTCTGCAACAGCAGCAGCAGCAACAACAACAAGAAGTGAAAAACCCTGAAAACATAGAGGAAGAAAACTTGAGACAATTATGAGAATAGCTATATAACCTGCCTCCCTTCTCCCGCTGTAGTTTTGTACTGATTTCTTTTCTTCATTCTCATTGGCATTAGTGTGCTGCTAACTCACCAAATTGAGAAGCAGCTAACAAAAAGGCACATAGTTTAAGAAAGCAGACTGCCGTGGTTTAGTGGGTATGACCCCCAGGCTCAGCCGAATTGTGTGGATAGAGTAATAAACAAAGAGGAAACAGCGTTAGCTACTGCTGCTGAGAAGATCGTGTGAATCCAGAAGATGATTCTCCAAAAAGTTTTCCCCTTTCTAGTAGTCAGGTTTGTTTCTCATGCCTTTCATCCCAGAACATCAGTGAAGAATCAGCCAAAGTAAAATTTCTCTTCTTCTAGATATAGGAAAGTACTCACTAACATATATTTGCCATGCAACTTTTTTCTTTGTTTTTGAGATAGGGTTTCACTATGCAACTCTGGCTGTTTAGGAAAATCACTATGTAATGCAGGCTGGCCATAGAGATCTGCCTGCCTCTATGACTGAGATTAAAGGCATTTGCTACCATGTCTGTTCAGCCCATAAAAGTTTTTAAAGGATCAATGATAGCTGTAAAGTGAATCTGCACCAGGAAGCTCAAATTAATTAGCAGCAAGCTTGTGATACACCTACTATCCCCACCTCTATCCCCAAGACAGGGTTTTTTTCTGTGTAGCATTGATTGTCCTGGAACTCATTTTGTAGACTAGACTGGCCTTGAACTCATAGAGATCTGCCTGCTTCTGCCTTAATTATATAAGATATATATAACATCTTATATCTTATATAATTAAGATATATAAGATTAATATATGAATTTTCTAGATAATTTTTAGATGAGAGTGTGTATGCTGTTTCACTGTAGAGATCTTGGACTATTTGTATTACACCTCTTCACGAGGAATGATTTCCATGAGGAATGCATTAGAAAGAGTATTCCTCAAATCCCCCCTCCCACTTCCATGAGGAGCCCTTGCTCTTGGGAGGGCCTTGATATAGATATTTCATTTAGAGCTAAGCACTCTAGAGTCTTTTATTCTTTGTACCAGTTGTGGGTGCCTATATTATTCATCACCTACTGCAAGGAGAAGCTTAACTGAGAGCACTAAGAGATGCTATGATCTCTGGATACAGTGATAAGCCATTAGGAATTGGTTTAATATTTTGTCCATTTAGCAGAATAGCAGTATTAGGTTCACCTCCAAGGCTAGGAAGGAGTTTTGGCCCAACTAACTGTATCAGGCAAACTTACATTCTATGTAAGCCAGCCAAAACTTCAGCACGGATGGGGAAGGGCTCATGAGAATTCCATTGGCTAGTCACAAGTCCTATAGCAGATAATGCTTTGCAAGTATTTTCTATTATTCTATAGGATTTTTTTTGGCATCTTTCTTCATTAACTGTATTGTAGGATAAGTTTCTAATACTAACTGAATACAATTTTTTTCTCATTTGTTGTTTTTGCTTTGGATTCCACATCTAAGAGATTTTGCTCAACATATGACCACAAAAGATTGAGTCATATTGTAATACATTTTATGTTTTAGTTCTTTCATTTAGGCCATTGACTTATTTTTAGTGAAATTTTGGTATTATACCAGGTCAGAATCTAGTCTGCTTCTTTTGGGGGAGGGCACAGTTCTAAGACAGGTTTTCTCTGTGTATCTTTGGCTAACCTGGAATCCACTTTTTAGATCAGAGATGCCCCTGCCTCTGACTCCCGAGGTCTGGGATTCAGGGCGTGCATCTCCATGCCTGGATGTCTCATTGTTTTGAAACATGGCTGCCCATAGTTGCCAGCATCTTTAGCTGAAGAGATAAACATTTCCCTACTGAGTAGTCTTGACATATTTGACATTGTCAGTTGATTGTAGACATAGATCTGTTTAATGATTCTCAGCTCTCCATAAATCCATGCAGCTACCAAAATACATTCATTGCTGTAGCTTTGAGCTGTTTTCAGTGTTTGCATTTGATTAGATCACACTGAGTATACCAATGAGTGGAATTTTGTCATTTTGTCTACAGATGCCAACGGTTGATTCAGATCCTCCCTCCTCACAACTTTCTGTCCTCTCCTTAATCTTCCTTCCCCTTTCCTTGTTTGCCAATCCTGCTCTCAGACCGCCCTTGCTATTTTCTATGCATTTGTTTGGCTTGGTTTACTTAGTGCGATGGTTTTCATGGGAATCCATTTTTCTTGGGACTGGCTTGATTTCATTCTTCTTTGTGGATGAAGAAAACTCCGTTATGCATATAGGGCATCTTTTCTTCTTTATTTTTTCTCTTTCTTTCTTTAATTTTAGTGGATCTGTGTCCGATCCTCTGTAACTGGAGCTACAGACTGTCATGTGCTGCCCTGTGGATGCTGGGAATCAATCCCTGATCCTCTAGAAGAGCAGCACCCAGTGTTCTTAATCATTGAGTCATCTTTCCAGCCTTGTGACGTATTTTCTTTATCTGTTTATATGACAAAGGCACCCACATATATCAGAAAGTATGTCTTTCAATCTTGCTGTTCCATATGATTGCTTTAGCTGTGGTAAATAGCTAGAATCTCCACATGAATTTTAAGATTTCCTTATCAATGTTGACAACAACAATAACAAAAAAATCACCTGGGGTTTGTACAGAGGTCACATGAAATATGTAGACTACATTGAGGAATATTGTCATCTTAATAGTAAAGTTTTTGTTCGGGGGACAGATGGGTATATTTTTACCCAATTTAGGTCTTGAGTTTGTCTCTATTTTTACTGGGTTAAATATACATCCCTGAATAATAGCTCAGACACTGGCAGGCCTCCCATCCTCTCTCACTCTGCTGTTGGCTAAAATGGATTTAGATGGGAGGAAGTGGAAAGTATAGAGGAATAGGAATCCAAAGAATGTCAATCCCCCCACATCCTTGGCATGCGTGATTTCGTGTGACAGTCAGGGGTGTTGGTTTTGTGAGGATTTTTGAGTATTTATCATGTAATATTCTGAGAGAAAGTTTCTTCAATGAAACAGCATATTTAAAAATCTATACACAATGCATATGCAGAGTATCACGGTATGTACATATGTAATAGCATATGCAAGTTGTAGATGGAAACAGCTGCTTTCTTCCAATGGTGAGTTATTTCTGGAGAGGGAAGTCGAGGGGGTGAAGAAGGAAGAGACTAGGGCTTTAAGTGCATTTTTTTTCTGTAATACTGTTTTCAGGTATTTCTGTCATAATTTTAAATATGAGGTATTTATTTTGTCAACATCTGTCATAATAAGACTAAATAACATACTGAACGTGAGATCAAGGGTGGCGTTGAAAGCTGGTTGAAGGTGAGGTCACAGCAGCAGGATGGGTATATTTAATGTTCTTTCAAGCTTTTAAAGATAAACAGCAACAACTATGGGCATGGAGAGGTGTCGTGGCTTCAGGAGCTTGTAAAGATCTGCTCCCATGACGCCTTGTATTATAGGTACATTTAGGTTTTACTGTCTGATGGCTGACACTCAGTGTCATGGATTCCAGTCACAGTCTCTCGACTGCAGCACAGGGAGATTTTTTATCTCTGAGTCCTCTGGCCATCAGTGTGATCACAAAAATATTCGTCTTGGTGATAGATATTCAAACTGTTAGCATAGTCTCTTTTGAGATCCTAGCAACCAGTTAGTTGTATCGTTTTGGGCAAAGCAGCACACCATGGGGATTTGATAGAACAAAATTGTTCAGTTCACCTCAAGCAAGAAACCAGGACATATTGATAAACTATGTATCTGATAATGGGCCAATTTACAAAATAATCCCATCCTTCTAGGGACAAATATTTATTCTCTATGTCAATAGACACGTACTTTTATTTTAATCCTGGCCATGTTGGTTTGGGGCTGCAGAGGTGACTAAGCTGTGAAGAGTCACTGATGCTCTCTCAGAGGATCAGAGTGCGTCTTCCAGCGTCGTTCCAGGCCGCTTACAATCCCTTTAACTCCAGCGCATTACCCCCCTCCACGACTCTCTTCACCACTCCCACCCCAGCCTGCTGCTACAGACACAGATACGTATGTTCTCATTAAAAAGATCAGTCATGGTTTGGATCCTGCCTTTGCTTCCGCCAGATCCTTCTGGCTCTAGCATCATTTGAGTCAGGTTTGGAGTTCATGGAATCTATTCAGGGCCCCGGGATGCTGCATTTTAAAGGAACTCTAATGAAAGGCTCCACTTTCTACAAATTGAAATCGCCAGCATTACTTACTGGCTGTTTGGACCCGGTGTATGAAAGTAGCCGAACTCTTTTGATGGCCCAGAATCCAGGAATGGTGAGGATCATATTCTATGCTGTGTGGAGGGAAAAAAAGGGAGCAGCTGTTCCGAGACAGAGAATAAAGCAGCTAGAGATACCCGATGGGGCTCAGCCCCTCGGTTCTAGTTGTTTCTGAGATTAATATAAATCAGACCTTCTAGGCCCAGAAGCTCCACATTTTCTGGAATGCGGTTAGTGACATTTTGATCTAATTCATCTAAGCTGGTTTTGACTGTTTGGAACCAAGCAAAGACTAAATGACTAAATAAGCAATGTTTTTAAGTTGCAGCTTTTAAGTAGGATTAACTTGATAGATTTAGAGCCTCCATTCTTGAGTTGTTAGCAGGCATCTTACCTAAGTAAGCATTCTGAGTCAAGATAGACAAAAACCCTTCCTCACAGTACATTCAAAATGCAGCTGCAAGCTGGGCGGTGGTGGCGCAAGCCTGTAATCCCAGCACTCTGGGAGGCAGAGGCAGGCAGATTTCTGAGTTCGAGGCTAGCCTGCTCTACAGAGTGAGTTCCAGGACAGCCAGGGCTATGCAGAGAAACCCTGTCTCGAAAAACAAAACAAAAATCCCCAAAATCCAAAAAACCAAAAAAAAAAAAAAAAAAAAAAAGCAACTGCAACGGACTTTGCATGGAGTCAAATGGAATCAAAGAGTCTCTGAAAGAATTTTAAAAAATGAATGAAAACTTAGATGTGTAATAGAAATACTCTTTATAACCACATGTGTGTATCAGACTCTCATAATGGCATGGGGTATGCTGTATGAATTATAAATTTGTAACATTGCTGGTGACTAAAATTCAGCTATGTTTCAGCATTTTTAGTGGGTCACGAGAAACCTGATGATTTAGTTTATCAGTGATTTTAGTGGTGTTGAATGAGAAACGTGCTTATTACTTTACTATTGATGTATTTCAACCCACCCATG
This sequence comes from Apodemus sylvaticus, assembly GCF_947179515.1. Taxonomy (NCBI): domain Eukaryota; kingdom Metazoa; phylum Chordata; class Mammalia; order Rodentia; family Muridae; genus Apodemus; species Apodemus sylvaticus. Next base: position 65,075,434 of record NC_067476.1, on the reverse strand, counting down.
CCTTTCTATCTGTTTATTTTCTATTTGTTAGTATTCTGATTTGGCAGTTTCTGGATTCCAGAATTATGACATAAATTTTTATAAGCTAAAAATTACAGTCTTGGTTATTCTGTTATAGAAGTAAAAATCAAGACAATTGCATATATGATATAAACGTAGGCATTCGAAGCGGCAGCTGCGGATCGTGCGTTTACTCTGACGCTGCAGCGTCCACGTCCCACGGCCAATGTTTCCTTTCCCCTTTGAGTGCAAAGGGGAAGTCGGTTTTTTGTTTTGTTTTGTTTTTGTCTTTTGTTTTCTAAACCTACATGTTTTCCAACTTCTTTTCCTTTTAAGATCCAGATCTTTAAATCATTCTGAAACAGGAAATGTCTCACGTCCTACGGGACTCCATTTCCCGCCGGCTGCAAAAGGGTTGGCTCATCACTTCTGTGTGTTTGAGTCTGCCGACTCCACAGACCCGGGAAAGGGGGCTTGAGGAGCTGAAGGGAGGAGGGACTGGCGGGGGTGAAGGATACGGCCATTGTGTGCAGTTTGCTTATCTCACAGAAAACCTGTTTAGGAAACGAGTTCTCAAACAAATACCACAAGAGACAAGGAGGGATTTGCGAAAATGCTTCCTTCTGCAGGAGGGACCAAAGCAAGAGGAAAGAGTAGGACAACGTTGAGAGTTGCCTTCGGAACGTTAACAACATCAGCAACAAAACGCTGGAAAACAAAAGTTGTGACTAAGAAATCAGAGTTGCTGAGTGACAGGGAAAGTGCAACCTGTTTAGACCCAAACCAGTTTTTAAAAAATATTAATATAATAAGTATAATAAGCAGGTATTTTATTATCTTAGTGCTTAGAGTATATATACACACTAAAATCATATATGTATAATCTTTAATCTTTTTTTTACAGTCCAGTTGTTACCCCCTCCCGACCTGCCTCCGACAGTTCCTCATCCCGTTCCTCGACCCTCAAGTCTCTCAAGGGTTATGTGTGGCTTCTCTCAGAGGCCAGACCAGGCAGTCCTCTGCTGTGTATGTGTCAGGGGCCTCGGACCAGCTAGTGTATGCTGCCTGACAGACAAGTTGTCCTTTTAAAAATGACTTTATTGGAATAGAATTACATCACTTCCCCCTCTTCAAACCAGTTTTTATTTATTTATTCATTTTAGGTTGCATTTAAAGCATCAAGCCATCACTCTGTCATATCCTCCCCACTGGTATTTAAATTTAGATTCCACACATAAGAGATAGTACCAACTCATACTAACCTGCATTTACACATCTCTCAAACATTTCCCGCTTACCTTGTCTTTTCCAAGGCTAAAGATGGCCTCCTGTTGAAACTATGAAACGTTCAGATGCAGTTGTAGCCCTGAGTGCTTCACGTGCACATCTGGAAGGTGAGCTTTAGACTGTGCTGACGGCAGCTCGTGAGACTGTATGAAATGTGACGCATCAAAGTCACTCGGAGGTTTATGAGATTCCCGCCCTCCTGCAGACACATCCACACTGGTGACTTATTCGGCATGTTTGTGTTCTGCTTTTCAGACATGACTTACAGAATGAAGAACGAACGCGCCTTTTGGGCCACTGTGTGTCTGTTGCTCAGCGCTGTTCCCGAACTTCTTAATGCTCTGCCTGAGGAAGCTGACTATGCAGGTAAAATATTGCAAAGACTGATTTTCCTTTAGTTTGTCAAAACTCTCAATTTAGTATAAAATTCACTGAACTAGAATTTTTATTTTTTTAACTTTTGTCTTATTATTTTACGTGTCTGTGTGTTTTGCCTACATCCATGACTGTGTGCCATGTGTATGGTGTGTCCCCAGAAGACAGAAGATGGCACTGAGTCTCTTGACACTGGAGTTGTAGCCTGTTACAATCCAGTAACTGATAGATAAAGGACACAATTTTAATATTCAGAATTAAAATGTTGTGTGCCGGGAATTGAACCTGGGGTCCTCAGAAAGAGTGCTCTTAGCTGCTGAGCTGACATTCCAGACCCCGTAGATTATTATTTTTTTTTTTTTTAAGAAAAACAAAGTGGTATGTTTTCTTAAGACAATTCTTGTATTGAGTACGTTAGTTTTTAGACTATCCAAAATCAAGTCACTTCAGCAAGAGAGGCATCTTATGAAAGCAGTAAAGCTCCGAACTAGCTCTGAAATACCGCAAGAAGTGAAGATCTGAAGGAGATTCTTGCTAACACGGCTTATCTCTGAGCTAGAAGAGAAGGAAAAGAACTATATACCAGAGCGCCAGTGCCCTCTCCTTTTTACCAGGATTTCCAAAATAACAATGTCTGAGATGAGACTGATTCAGGGATCTGGCTGAGCAAGACATCCGAGGGACTGGTGTGGACGCGAGTTCCAATTCCATGAAGTGTGAGATACGAATATTAAAAATTAAAAAATGTGTGCGGTTATCATTGTAGGTTTATATATTTCCCCCAAAGCAACACTTTGTCTAAAACTATTAATAGAACTCAAATTATTCGTAAGGGGAAATATTAACAACTTGACAGTCTCAAATTATATTGTAGTTCTGACATTTATTAGAGTCTCATATATACATTCTCCTTCTGGTGAGTTCGGCCAGTGCATTCCCGGTAACAAAGGTTGGGTAGGTTCGTCCTCTGAGTCTGACACTGTAGTTGATGGGAGGGAGGGGATAACAGGGACCGAGTCTGAATTCCTCACAGCTTCTCAACTACACGGTCCAGGTTGACCTTATACTCACAAGTGAGCCTTTGCTTCAGTCTCAGGGCTAGGAAGGGAGGCCGGAGCCCTGCAGCTAGCTAGATACAGCTTATTTTTATGTTTGTAGACTTGAAGTTCTTTTGATCAATTAGTTGCACAGTCTTATCTAAGTTTGTTTTATTTCTGTTTAATTTTTAATTAATTTTATAATACCAGAGGCACACAACATGTGGACCCTTAGACAGTAAGTGACCTGTTGGCCCTAGATTCACAAACATTCTCCAGGCGAGTGGTATTCTAAGTTAGGCATCCCGTGACCTTGAGAATTCCATATTTTGCCGAGCTTTTTATTTGACACCCAAGACACAAGGAAGGAAACCAGATTGTTATCCTTAGACTAGGACTTACAAAATATAAACACTCAATTACAAATACTTAAATATAAATTATAATTCTATTTTCTGCTTACATCAGATCAGATTCTTGTTATATTATTCTGCAAATTTTCTAGTTTCATGGGTACAAAGAGATATTCCTTATTTTTTTTTAACACATTATCCTTAACTCTTCCAAGTGTAAGAAAAAATTATCCTATTCCTTCCCTGAGGTATTCTACTGTTTGCTTTTTAGAAAACTTTTCAATAAATGATTATTACTGTAATTACTACAAATTAGCTATTACAAGCTTCGTGAAAGGGGTCTGCTACCCGGTATATTGTTGTATCTGCAACATAACCCAGTTCTTAATAGATATATATTCAGGACACAAGTTTAGTACTGAAAAATGTTATCCCAATAAATGAAAACCTAGACAGGCATGTACCTTTCCCAGAGTGGTTGGCCGTGTCCGCCAGAGATTAGCCTGAGCTTTTCCTATTGTCAGGGGTGTCCTGCTGAGGCGTGAGTAGTAACAAGCTCAAGGTATAGAATATATAAAATTATGGTAACTTCATTAATATGGAAACACTAAGAAGAATAAGCTAATAACAAAATAAAAAGTTGATAGTGCTTTTGTCTTTAAGCAGTTGCTATGAATTTAGCACTAGATTTTCATCAGAAATGATTTCCAACTTTATAAAGCAACTTTCAGGAAGCTGTTAAGTAGAAATTACATTATTAAATTGAATTGTTTAACCCAAATACCATCTTGGGAATCCCAGTCATACAAATTTGTGACAATTTTATTATTGTGAATTATACCTAATATGATAGCATATGAGGCTCGGTTCTGTCATTTGTGGGTATAAGTCTGAGAAATCTGATAGAGTCTGCAGTCTGCATCACAAAGAACATCTACAAAAGGAGATGATCTGGTTTTTTTTTTTTTTTTTTTTTGAGACAGGGTTTCTTTGTATAGCCCTGGCTGTCCTGGAACTCACTCTGTAGACCAGGCTGGTCTCGAACTCATGAGATCTGCCTGCTTCTGCCTCCTGAGTGCTGGGATTAAAGGCATCTGTCATCACTACTGGGAAATCATTAAATGATTTTTATAACAAAGTAATTAGTCAGAAGAAAATTTACCCGTTGTTACTGTAACTATATGAACAGCTTTGAAGAGACAACTCTTTTGTGGTACACTGACCCCCTCTTGTGGTCAGATCATTAAATGGCAGGCCGAACTTGGGCTCTGTCTTCCTGAACACACACACACACACACACACACACACACACACACACACACACACACACACACACACACGAGATTTCAGTAAGCAAGATCTTATATAAGTCATCCAGAGAGCAGAAAGACAGAGTCTGAGCTCAGTTCTCCTCTGGTACACTGTCTAGTTCCCAGCCCAGAGAGTGGGGGCCAACTCCAGTGAATGGGTCTTCCCAGCCGAAGAACCTAGTCAGCCTCTCCCCACCATACCCTAGGCCTGCTCAGGAGCCATCTCTCAGGTGACTCTGGATTCAGTCAACTTGACATTTGACCCCAGCCAGCACGATGTCTGTGATTTTACTAGAACTATAAATGATTGGGTCTGAGGAGACAGGAATGAGCTTAATTTGTAAGACCAGTTTTATTCCAGAACATTTGTAAAAATACGCTGGACCTTGATGGTGCCTTTTTGTAAGTCCAGTAGTGGGAAGCCAGAGAAAGGACCAGTGTCCCCAGAGCAAGCCAGCCAGCCAGCCAGCCAGCCAAGCTTCCGAGTTCCAGGGTGGTGAGAGATAGTAACTGAAGAGAGACAGTCAGGGAGTACGTGTGCCCTCCCGCTTATGCATACTTGCAGGCATGCTCACGAACAAGTCATACGCAAAAAGGAAGAAATAAATGGGGGCATTCCAATTTCCTTGTTAGAATCTTAACTCTATTAAAATATGGCTAGAGCATATTAATTTAATATTAACTTTAATAAAAATTGCAAATGGAAGGAGACAGTTGAAAGCAGCCTAGATCAAATGTATATAGTTCTCAAAACTTCACATTTTAAAATTGTAGGGAATTTAGAAAATGGATTCACTACTAGATTATCATCTATGTAAAATTTATACTTTGTTTAAAATAATTTTTATATGAGAACATTGAAGTGATATCCGTTCATGTTTTAGCATTTAAAATAATTTTATGGTGAATGAAGCAGTGTTTTACAGTGTGCTTAGAGCTTGTAACTTAACAGCACTTCTGCCCTCTAGCGGACAAATAAGTTTGTGCCATTTAAAGCCTCCAGTGCCTTCCTTACAGATCATATATAAATTATCAAATACGTGGAACGTATATGCCTGCCCCTCAGGCCATTACTTGCACTGAACACATGATAAATGACTTCAGTTTTATTTCTCTTATTTAAAGATTGATGATGAGAATTGTAAATTTGACAAAACAACAGCAAGGACATTATGGTAGTGTTGGGAGAAAGCTACACGTGTGATGTTTTATAATTTACCTTGTAGATTCCGAGCTGCGGCCGATGAAACCGCTGCACACATTTTGTGCGATGAAGGTAGAAGACGGTCCATGCAAAGCGATGATAAGGAGTTATTTTTTCAATATGAACACTCGTCAGTGTGAAGAGTTTATATACGGGGGATGTGGAGGGAACGAGAACCGGTTTGACTCCCTGGAAGAGTGTAAGAAAACATGCATCCCAGGTAGGTTTCCGGGAAGCCTGCGACACGAGAGTTGGTGTGGCGATGAGGTCTTGGTGCAGGTTCAGTAATTTTAGGAGAGCAATGTGATTTCCCAAGAAGTCTGCTGTTTACATTTCTGTTTCTAGCTCACTGTTGTTTCCTGATTCCTTCCTTCAATTATCATAAAATTATGAAGATTCCTTTATTATGGGCCTCTCTATAGTGGAAGGAAAGAAGCCCATAAGTCCACTGAAGTGTTTCGTAGGTACAACGAAATTAATGCAGCTTACCTACCTGGGAGCCGCATTGTCAGGAAACAAATGTTTTTCAGATAGACCTGGCTGCACCCTTTATAAACAGTGTGTTCTTCCAACACTTTTCTCTAAGGATAATGAATCAGAGAACTGACTGTTAGGCTTTAAAGAGAAATGTATTAACACATACATTTCTATTATTTGAGGAAGTTTAGCGCTTCTGAGACTGTCCTAGAAATGAGCCATTTATATTGGAATTTTGTAATACTACCAAAAAACATCAAAATTTTATCCCTTTCACATAAATGTTACCTGGTCTGGCTTTGGTATTGAATTTATGGCTGAAAGACTCTAAAGCATGTAATGTGTTATTACATTTTTTTTGGTATTCTTACTTTCAGTCACATCATAATTTTATAATATTTTAACAATGATTACCTGTCTTATCATTTGTAATTCTACCTGATGTTAATACCTAATAGGGGAGCTACAGGCAATGCAATATTATACACTCCAAGAGCTGCATGGAAAAGTTTTAAAAGGTTCCAACAAAAAATTGATATATAATCGAGGGGTTAGATATATCTGGCCTCACTTAAACATTACTCAGTATACAGTGGATTGAAATATGACATAACACCCTATTACTATGTATAAGTCTACATTTTTTTTATATCACTTAAAATAAGTTTTAAAAAAGGAGGCGGGACCTGGAGGTTCAGCTCAGTGGTAGACTTTCTGCATAGCATTTATAAAAGTCTCTGCATTTGCTAAACACTAACATAACAAATAATAACAATAATAAAATAAAGAAACAAAAGTGACTGGCTATAATAATGTCTCTCTATAAAACAATTCATTAAGGCATTCTGTACGAAGATAACGTTAGTGGGATTATGTAATTGGTCTACTTGAGGGTCAAGTTCATAATATTACATTGTCCATGATGGCCACTAGTTCACATACGTCCCTTTGCAGGTTATAAGAAGACAACCGTAAAGACAGCATCCGGAGTAGGTAAGCTTTCACTTACATGTAAATTAATAGTGTTTATCTAAGATCGTCCTTATATACCTCTGTTGGGGGTTGACTTTAAATCTGCATGGCATCAGAGGTAATGGTTCTTAACTGGATACAGTGAAAACTTAGACACAGTTCACTGGGAAGGCCCCATGGGCCATGGACTTTGCATCACAGTAGAGCATCGGCTCTTCATCTGTGGGTCGTGACCCCTACAGAGCGGCCAATGACCCTTTCTCAGGAGCTGCATATCAGACATCATACATAGCAGATATTTACAATTCGTAACAGTAGCAAAGTTAGTTATGAAGTAGCAATGACATCATTTTACGGTTGGCGGTCTCTACAGTATGAGAACTGTCTTAAAGGGCCACAGCATGAGGAAGCTGAGAACCACTGTCCTAGAGCCACAAGGCTATTTTAATAACATGCAGATAATGATTTAGCCTTTGATTGTCCCATTCTTCATTTACTAAGCCATTGTTAATCTCGGCACTGTGTGACTTTAGTAAATGTCATCGAGAAGATGTAGGCCCCTGATGTGTTAGCAGCTCTGTGTGCAGAAGAAGTAAGCCATTGTTAATCTCGGCACTGTGTGACTTTAGTAAATGTCATTGAGAAGATGTAGGCCCCTGATGTGTTAGCAGCTCTGCGTGCAGAAGTGGGTATAGGTAAACTAACAATAATTGCCTCCATCGTTATTCGCTGTGCACACATCCTGTTCTATAAAGATTTTGTTTTTACTATAAGTAACTTTTCCAAAGGACTTATTATAATCATAGTATCATTGTATTAAGAAAACAAAGCTCCGTTTTTTTTTTTTCCTTTCCTTTTTTCAGTTTTGTGTTTATAGTGCTTATATACTATGGCATAGTCCAGGGATGGGCCAATCACCAGGTTCAACTTGCTTTGAAGAGAGGCCTAGAAACAGATTTAATCCAGTTACCATTTATGATATTTGAATCGAATAGAAAAAATATCCAAAAGATCAAGCTGTTCAACTCAAAATCCTGAAAATTCTGAAAAGATTAGGTCATTTAAAGGACGTGAAGATGCAGAATCTAGGGTACGCTTGGAAGCAGCTGAATATATCTTTCACTAATTGGAAATCTTCAGACCTAATTTACCGGAATTCAACTTAAAAATGCCTAAAATAGGCCTTTAATCCCAGCACTCGGGACAGAGGTGGATCTGAGGTCAAGGCCGGCCTGTTTTTTTTTTTTTTTTAAAACAAAATCTTAATCGATTTTACCAATGAAGGATTGATTGGGAGCCAGATGCTGGGATGGAAGCCTGCTAGATCAGAGAGGCAGAGTAAGCGCCCAGCTGAACATCCCTCCTCAGCGGATGTTCCAGAAGCAATGCCCTTTTCTCTCCGGGGGGAGGAGGGGGAATTCTCTCTCAAACTGGATGCTTCGCCTCTGTTCTACCGACTTGCGACTTGAGATGCGACTCTAACCATCCTCCCAACTCCCACTTACTCTCTATGGTTTTTCTTAATTATCCTATCTTCACTTCCTGTCAGATGGTTCCTTGCTCCGCCTCTAAATGTATAGTTGACTTTATTTAATCCTGTTTACAATATCCAAGCGTGGCTGGAAGAAGGGAGCGCCCACCCAGGCTGTCGGCGCTCGTGGCTGCCCGGGCGAGGTGGTGGCCTGGGTGCCCGCTCTACTCCGGGCCTCCTAGCCGGGATTTCAGGCTGGTCCGCTCCAGGTGGGCCAAACCACTTGGCCGGTTTACTCTTTTTCTTGGGACCTTTTCTGTTGATGGTCTCTCTTTTTTCTTCAGACATTTCACTAGTCCAGTGGTCTCCAGCTTCCTTAGTTGGATAGTTTTATTCTCCTGGAAAGATAAAAACAAAACTTTACCCCAATCCTAACTCTGGGGGTTTCTCTTTTTGGCCGTTATATCCTTCCCAGGACAAAGTGTTTTTCTAGCAACATAAAAAGTATTATCTTTCAATTGAAATGAAAATAATTCTCTTGAAAATTTGAAACTAAATACACTTTAGTATGTGTGGATAAATATACCTATATTATGTATATAAACTCAAGGTTTAAGTGCATTTATTTTTTATATCACAAAGGACATTCACTTTGAATTTCAGCCTGCTTTCGAAAGCAGCTTTTACATTTAAATCACTGTAATTCTTATGTGCCTGCTGTTGACTCTCAAGTTTTGGGATTAAAGGTGTGTGCTTTCCAAATTCTGGGATTAAAGCGGTGAACCACCACCTGGCCCTGGATTCCTTATAATAGGTATTCTCGAAGGGTTAGTCTGGTTTAGCTTGGTTCTCCAGTTCCCCTTATTTTTTAGTGTTAGGGTAAACTTCCAAGTTTTCAAATGTGCAGTCTACCATCCCTGCTGATTTAGTTCGAATTTTTTCCCTGACAAATTTTAATATTCTAGTCTTAATTAAACATGATGCCATTTTGTCCACCATTTCATTATTTTTCAGATGTTTTATCTGTCTGGCCTACACATGCTGCTTAAAGTTTGGTGCCTTTGCTAAGTTTTACTAGGCTTTGCTATTTCCATTCATGCCTCCCAGGACCCGATTTCTTTGTCCTTTATACTGCCAGTTAGTGGTTTTCCATTCTGTTCCATTCCTTACCATGTGGTACCTTTGCACCCACCATGAATTGGAGAAATCAGAGATTTCCCTTTTGCTTTCCTAGTTGTTTGTCTCAGCCAATGGTACTGCACTGATTTTGTGGTTCCTTCCTCCGTACTGGCCATTCTATCCTCCAGTCCATAGGCTGCCACTTTCCGTTAGCTTTGGTTCCATCAGTGGTTGCTGAACCGTCAGTAAACGGTGTGTTAGCCAAATGTTGTGACCATTCTGTCAGTACCCACAGTTCAGTAGGTGCCTCTTTTGGGGGAGGCGTGAGCCATGGAGGCAACTGAGCTATTTCCTTAGTGTGGGAAGGTGCAGACCCCTTTGCTACCATATCCCGGTCATGAAGGAATTCATGTAGGTACCAGATCCACTGTAATAACGTTCCTTCCATGGCTAAGCCTGTGAAGGACTCTGTCTTTGAACAGATCCAATCTGTGGGCTGTCCAGTCATTGTCAGGGGCGCCCTTATGACAATAGGGTGGTTGGCAATGACTGAATATAAGATTCTCCGTGCCTCACAAAATGTGTTTCTCAAAGAGAGGATGTTTAGTCTCCATATATGGAAAGTATTTACAATAGAAGCCAACAGGCAAATGTTGGTGGAGAGTTATGAAGAGACTCCAGTTGCCAATTCACCAGTAGGTATGATATCCATAATGAGGGTATTATCTGGTTCAGTCTTGGTCAGGGTTGGTTGCATGGAGATGAACTTACCGGCAGCCATAGAAGCTGCTCTTTGTTCCTGTCCCCAACGAAATTTGGACGTCTTTGTAGTGACCCTGTAGAGGGTTCTTATAATAATCTATAATATGATATGTGATTTCTTTAGTGTGCAAATATACCAATTAGGAGCTGCATCTGAGTTTTTCTCTTAGGTGATGGGATTAAAGATTTGTGCCACCACCACCTCGTTTCCTGTAACTCTGTAGTTTAGAAAACAACTATTTATAGAGATCTACTGGGAACATATATTTTATCTTAGCTTCAAATCACTCCAACCCTTCCTTAGAGATTCAGAAAAGAAGTTGCAACTGTAGTAACCCTTTGGATTTACTTAAAATATTTTAAATCTCTTAACTGTGTTTTATTAAAAACACAAACAGCACAAATATCCTTTTTTATTTAAGAACAAAACTCAAAAACTAATTTCCAAGATGGTGTGGGCCATGTGGAAATCTACAGTCTAATATTCTAACATGAAATTAAGACACATGGTTTAAGAAAACCCATTTTTCACTTTCTGCCAGTAAGGCAAATGTGCCTTCGGTAAATTATCATACTTTTCTGATGTCAAAGGCTATTGTTCCATCCATATAGGTTTGTCAGTTAATTATTTTAAAGGTAGAGCACTTGCTACTTTTGAAAGAACAACAGCTGTTGGGTCTTGCATAGGTACAGCCTTAGTGGTCTGTGATAGCAACTTTTAATATTTTTCTCAGAAGCATTCTTTATTTATGGTTTGTTTCTGAGACTGGAGGAGTGTTAATCTGTGTTTTCCATTGTTGCAACAGATCATGTCCCCATAATTTTCCTTTTGGCCCTATACACCGGATCCATCTTGCATTATGTGTCAATGGACTTTTGATAAATGTCTGTTCCCTAGAAGCTGAATATTTACCTCCTGAAGAGGCCAATTTGGATGGCAAGATTTTGGTGAAATTATTGTTACATCTCCTCCTGTATTTACTAAATCTTCAATTTCAATGCCATTTATAGCTTTGGTTTCTGATCATTTATAGCAGTTTGCAGAAATACTTGTTTTCTGTTCTTCTTGAATTTTTTGTTTTATTTACTGAAGATTTTCTTCCCTGATTATATTCAGAAGAGTGTTTTTTTTTTTTTTAAAACAGGCATTAAGTCTTTTGCCTGTCAATTTTGATACTGGGGCTTCCCAGAGGTCCCCTAGGGCATTTCCTGATCACAAAGGGTTATGTTGTCTGTCTTTTGTTGATCTGCATTCATCCGATCCAATGCTGGTCTTTGCCACACCTGCATACTCCAGAAGCCTGGAGCCTTCTTTTTGGGCTACCTTTAGAAAAAGCATTGCTTCTAAGAACACCTTGTCTACAATCCCTTTGCAAATGACCTTGCTTACTATAATTAAAACATCTGACATTTTGATTTTTCAAAAACTTTCAGAAATTACTTCTCCTATCAGAGTTCCTTTGTAAATGTAAGATCCAACAGCAGTGGCATCTTCCATCCGTTTATCTATTCATACTGATCTTGCCTTTAAAGACCTAGGCACCTGTTTAAATTAGCATTCTGAATTAGCAGTTTAAAAAGCCAAAGATTCAATTAATATTTGTCTAACTTCTGGATCTGATACTATTCTATTTACAGCCGAAGTCAATCTTTGCAAAAGGCTGGACTTCTTTTGGGCCCTGTATAATTTTAGTATATGACGCTGGCCTTCCTTTTGAGCCAGTGTCCCAGAAGGAATGCCTCCCTCTTCTGCGGTCTCAAAAAGTGTTCTTCAAACTAAGTGTCCCTATTTTTCACTCCATCCTCCAGACTCCCTCTTACTCTCCAGGGTTTTTCTTTATAATCCTGTCTTTACTTCCTGTCACTGGTGGCTTACTCCACCTTGACCTATGGCTGACTGCATTTAATCTTGTTTACAGTATTCAAGGTGTGTGCTAAGGCTGAGCCACACCTAAAACCAGTTTTTTTTTTTAAGTAAATAACATAATCTCTGGGTTCACAGTATGACCAAATATCCTGCAACACCAGTCTGGTCTATAGAGCGAGTTTCCGGACAACAAGAGATTGACAGAGAAATCCTGTCTTATGCTTCCTAGCATTAAAATAGGACAAATGCATTCCCAGGCTTGATAGTGACATTATCACAAGATATCAAAAGGAAATCAAAAGAGAATGAAGATTCAGGACAATCACTCAGAAAAAACATCAATCTTAAGCAATTTCCTGATGTGTAGGCATGACAGATATTGACATTATAACCTCTCTGCCATCAAATTTTATTTAATGTTTTGGTTTTCCAAGACAGAGTTTCTCTGTAACAGCCCTGGCTATCTTGTACTGTCTTTGTGGCCAGGCTGACCTTGCGAACTCACAGATCTGCCTGTTTCTGCCTCTCCAGTGCTCGATTAAAGGAGTGTGCCACTATACCATTGTATCAATATTCTTTCACAATTAAAACTGAGGACCATTTACCACAAAGGTGTACATCAGTTCAACAGAATGAAACTGTAATGAATATGGAGAATTAGCTTATTTATAATCCTGTTTTATTTTTTATTTTAATAATATTTTAAATAGTAGACCTAAGAATTATATAACACTTATGCATTCTCAGCTTTCTTGTTTTTTTGTTTTGTTTTTTTTTTTTTTTTGCTTTTTGTTTTTTGTTTTTTGTTTTGTTTTTTCGAGACAGAGTTTCTCTGTACAGCTCTGGCTGTCCTGGAACTCACTCTGTAGACCAGGCTGGCCTCGAACTCAGAAATCCGCCTGCCTCTGCCTCCCAGAGTGCTGGGATTACAGGCGTGCGCCACCGCTGCCCGGCTCTCAGCTTTCTTGTAAAATAAATTCTTGTAATTTGGTGGTGTCTCAGGTATAAAATGCTTCCAAATAGAATGTATTAATCATGATCATTAGCATAAATTATTATATATTTGCCTTTAATATGCAATATTCCTCATTAACTTTTTATTCATAAACTTTGTATATTTTAAACATTATTTAAAGTTTCATTAAAAGCTTTATACTAAAACTAATTCAAATGACAATGGGATGTATTTGGTTTTTTCCCTTAAAATATAAAAATTTATAAAACTTTTTCCCTCAAATATCCCATAACATATGTGACATTTTCCAAATGTTACATATCATAAGGACACTCATGTTAAAGGACAAGAAAATGATAGGAAATGATTACACAACATTAATTATCAAAGAAATACAAATTCCATCTCAAACTCCTGTACTAATGGTTGTGACCAAGAGAGAAGAGCACTGATAAATTTTATAATTATAAATTAATAATTAATACAGTTATAATTATAAATTATAAATTTACATAACAATTAGGGAAAACAATATGATGCTCTTCATCAGAGTTTTAAATTAAAGATAGAATCCCCACTTAGAGTAGCCATCAATACCATCACTCGGTACATACAAAAGGAAGGGAAATCAACAGGTTGCACGTCCTGTCCAGTGACGTATTATTCCACAGTAGCCAAGAAATGGAATGAGCTGAAGCTCCAATCCATGGATAAATTAATAAAGAAAACATTCCACACAATGTAGAAACGATTCAGCTGTGGAAAAGAAGGGAATCCTGTTATTTATACCAATGTGTTTGGACTTGGGGAGCAGCAATCTGAATGTGAGACACAGCATGATCTCAGTCATGCAACCTTACAATGGCGATGTGATAGTAGCATTGCCTTTAACTGAGATGGGTGGTCGAGAGATGACTGAGGAGACAGGGTCAGCGGGTAGGAGGGGACATTTAAAGTTCTGTCTGTCATGGTGCTTGGAGATTACAGTCATGTAACATTAATGTGCCATGCATTTAACTCCTCTGAAAGCTGAGAGAGTGGATGTTACTTGTATGCTCAGCCTAAAAATGTTACAGTGATGTGAGGTTATCCAGAATTAACCACTGCGTAATGTATATACATGAAGCCATCATTTTGAACACAATACGTTCAATTAAAATTGAAAAGGGAAAAACAAGAATGCACTGACATGCACTTTAAGAGTCAGTAAGAAACAAAGTTGAGTTTCAGTTTGCATTTTGAGCAGCTCTAGAAAGTAGATTTACTAAAATGGTATTTTAGTAAAAACTTTTGGATTGGGGATTTATCTTCAGATCTGCAACTACTGTGTCTGTCTCTAATCTCGTTGAGATCATGCTCTTGTTTAATTTCTTTTGTTGACACTCCAATCGCACGTTCCCCTTCTCTTTCCTCCTTCCAAACCCTCCCAGATATTCTTATTCGGTCTCCTCCAAATTCACATCTCTTTTTTCCCATTAATTTCCGATGTACACGTATGTCAGTCATGTTGCTAAGACTTTATCAGTGTAACTTCTGACCTTTCTAGGAGATACAATCTCATAGCAAACCCTTACAATTTTATAAATACGTACGTACATACATACATACATACATATATATTACAAATCTTACAAATACATACATACATATATATTTACAAACATGTATATGTTCCTAAACTTATAATATATGCTCTAAATACATACTATATATTTCTAAATATATCTGTACAATCTGATCAATTTGTATAATGTAACATATGTATATATACACACATATATTTTCAGGGCTGAACATTTGGCATTGAATGGCTCATTGGTACACTCCTCCCTGGAGACTTTCTCCCACTCAGCTCCTCTCAGTTGCCTGTAGCTCTTTGTGTGGTGAGAATTGTGCCCCTCTGTACAGGGTTTCTCTGTATAGCCCTGACTGTCCTGGAACTCACTCTGTAGACTAGGCTGGCCTCGAACTCAGAAATCTGCCTGCCTCTGCCTCCCAGAGTGCTGGGATTACAGGCCTGTGCCACCACCACCCGGCTGCTTCTGACTTTCCTAAGAGACATTTTTTTTCAGTTATTTATCCACTTTTTCACTTTACATCGTTGCAGCCCCCCCCCCCTCCAATTCCCACCCTCACAAAACCCTTCTCCCATTATCCCCTCCTCTTCTCCTTCCTGGCAAGGGTTCTGGAAAACATGGTTTCTCTCTTGTTTGCTGGTTAAGTCTAATTATAGAGTTGTTGGTTACCATCAAGCTATGTGTGTCCCTACTGCACTCTTTGGGTTACTGTGTCATTCTGGTCATTGCTGTTCACAGATATTATAGCTGGCTAGAACTGTAGGTCACCTCCCTCCTTTGGAAGCTTCAATGACCCCTTCTGGCACTATGAAAACTAGTCCTCAGGGAGGGGAGCTTTTGTTTGTTTGTTTGTTTTTGAGAATAGAACACTGTGAGCATCGACTTCCTGATATAGAAAACAAGGATGCACTGACATTCACTTTAAGAGCCAGTAAGAAACAAAGTTGAGTTTTAATTTGTATTTGAGATACAGTTGTGCTTTAAGACACAGTAGGTATTATAGTTCATTTTACTGCCACAGAAATACATTTTCAGGAGAAAATGGAAGAGTTGCAACTTTGTTTAAAATATTCCAGCTTGGCAAGACTGTTGATTGAAAAACATTGGAACACTAACTCAGTTCTCTAAACAGTACACAGGCCGACAGAGATTGTAATGTAGGTCATAATATTACAAATTTTGTGACAGCTATGTTTGGCCTGATTTGGAACATGATCAAAGGAAGGGTTTTAGACTTTGCAAAAGCCCTTCTAATCCCTGAACATGTATTTCCTTTCTGCCTCTGCATTGTTGGTTCAGTCCAGTGCTTGGAAGAAGAGAGGGGGGTGGGTGGGAAGGGAGGGAGAGGCGGAACAGTGGAGGGTGCCATACTGGGCACAGATTAATTCCAGCCTAAGAATTCAGGAACTTCCCAGAATAGCCAGGGAAGCTTCCGTACCTCTCAGACTCCTTCCGAAGTCTAAAGCCCCTGCAGCATTCTTAGTGAAATAACACAGTACTCCTTCCCTAGTGATTCCAAACACTGTAGTAGACAGTTTTTTAAAAATAAACAACAGAAATAATTAAAGCAAAACTTACCATCATACTATGTATTTCTATGGCAAGGTCAGTGCTTTATCAAATAACCCAGTATCTTTATTTTATTGGTTTATGAAAATGCTGATAAAATCACCTGTAATCTAATATAAGAAACTTAGAGCTAAAATACCAGATTAAAAAATGTAATATTTAAATCACCCAAATAGCTAGATGGATAATGATTCAGTTTTTAATAAAGTCAGTTTGTTTTACTGTTAAATGAGATACTAAATACCTTCTGGTTTAGTTTTTAAACTTTTTAAAACTGAATTTTCTAAATAAGTTAACTATGAATTTTATTAAAATAACTAAATGATTTACAAAAATGAAAATATTTCTTTCTGGCATACTTTGCAATTTTTAGAAAAGCCAGATTTCTGCTTCTTGGAGGAGGATTCCGGACTCTGCCGAGGTTTCATATATAGGTATTTTTATAACAACCAGTCAAAGCAGTGTGAACGATTTGTGTACGGTGGATGCCTGGGCAACAGCAACAACTTCGCAACTTTGGATCAATGCAAGAGCACCTGTGAGGACCCAGGTACCTTTCCTTCTCGTGTCATTTGGGTACATATGCAGGTGTCGTTCAATGTGGGGATTCCATGGGCATGTACGCAGATTCTGTTTAAGCCAGGCAAACAGAAGTTAGGTTGGAAAGAGATTCACCATTAAGTTTAAACAAAGAAACAGAAATAAATAGAAAATTAACATATCTATACAGTTACTCTGAATCTCAGTGTTTTCAGATAAAGTACCTAACTTTCTTCAGAGTACTGCAGAGCGTGTTTAGCAAAACAGTAGGAATGCTGAAATCTCTTATTCTTATAAAATATAAGGGTTAATAACTACTCATAAAAACTAAGAAAAAGGAAACCTTATGTATTAACTGTTGCCGGATTTTTGGTCACTAGCTACAAAATTACTAATGGGAATCTTACCTTGCACATGTATTTCAAAGTCCTTGTTGCTCTCTTAGAGCAGCAGGGGAACTCAACTGCAACAACTTCGCTGTTTATAACACAACATTACATTTGCTTGTCTGTGAAGATATGAAATTTTGTTGTGTTTTCAGATAGTAATTCCTTATGGTTTCTCCTCCAACCCCACTTCCCTAGTGAGTGACTACATAACTGATCGAAATACTGTAATTGATCGAACTACTGTAAATAACATTCCTCAGTCTACCAAAGTGCCTGGGCATCAGGGTAAGAATATTTATTATTATTATTATTATTTTACTATATTATATTAATAGAGGTGTGTATATGTTAGAATTATCTTTTTTAAAATAATGATTTTATTATTTGAGGGCATGTTAAATTATAGACATTTGATGAATTTAAGGCATTTAAAAGGATCATTTTTCTTAATGTCTTTTAGAATGTGCTTTGCAGTAGGGTATCTGTGTATGTAGCATGTAGAGAATGTGTGCTTATGTATGCTTTGTTTTATTTTAGCTTTATTTCTCAGTTTGAATTTGCCAACGTTTTCAGTTAGCTTTTTCCTAACCCAGATTTTTAAAAACTAGCTTTTAAACATAAGACTTTTCCCATTGAAATTATTCATAATCATGTTATTCATGTTCATTCCACAGAATATTCTGTGTTTTCTACCCCCAAACTGGTCTTCACTGGCCCACTCATCTTATCTATGGACTCAGTACTATACAGAGACCTCCTTCCTCTGCCTTTACTCTGGCTACCCAATCAGATTCATTTAATATGGCTCTCACTTCGTGTGTTTGTTTTGCTTAAGTGGTTATGCTATAAGATTTTGGGTATGACAGTTAATAGCCTGTCTGTGCTCCAGGGTTTATCTCAATGTTAAGCATATGGTAGATGACTTATATTTTTATTTATTAATTTTGTGATCTGCAGTTACAAAGGAAGAAACAAATGGTGGTTGGAAGAATGCTGATTTTACTTACCAAGGCTTTCTGAGTTCCTTCTACATTCATGTATTCATATTTTTTTGTCTTTAGGATTGAGTAACACTCTTCTGTTACTTGCTGCCTTTGGTTTTATTTAATAATATTTACCTAGTACTTGATACCTTTATACTTGTTATTGATTAAGTTTTAATATTAACATTCATAGTTAGCACAATCTTTTACTCTAACTGGTAAACTTAAAGCTAGGAAAGAAAGACCAATCATATTGGTTTAGGGTCTTTGCGGGTAGACCTACCTAATCATTCTTGGAGAAAAGTTATTTTCCAAATTCTCATAGCCCACTTTGCTTCTATACATCATCTCTTAACAGTTGCCTTGGGACTGTATCACCTTTATGTTATTTTGAAAAAACTCATCTTTGGTTAGACTTCAAAAACCTACCGCTAACTCAGTCTCCAGCACTTGGTCTTTGAATGAGAAAAGGAGCCCCTAAGTACTGAGCCCGGGCCATGCTGCTTCAGGCCAGCCTCCAGGTCCATGGAGAAGGACTAGATGTAATAAAGAAGACCCTGTTGTCACTTGAAACTCTTTCCTGACTCTATTGAACACATGACCTAGGGCCAAACTCCACATTCATAGAGAATGGTGGGAAAGAAGTAAACATATGTAATTACATACATGACCATCGGCCTTCAGGAAGAGGAGCGATATTGGCAGAGAAACTATTCAATAATCAAATGTCATCACCCATGTGCTCATGTTAGAGATCTGCAATAGAATGCTTTCACCTATACGCTCTCTTGGGAGATATTGATTACATGCAGAGGAATTTCATAATCATCTAAGTTTTCTGGGAAGAAAATAATCCCCCGCCAACTAAGGAATTGCATACTTAGATGCATACCCCAAGAAGTCACGAGCACTGTGGGCAGTGCTATGAACATCATTTCGTCAACAAGTATGGTGGCCTTCAAATGTACTCTCACTGAGAAGCATAGGCTCTATCTCACAAGCTACGTGCTCCTGCAGAGTAAATCTGGTAGCTTGGGCTTTGACATTCTGGCAAGTTGGCTTTCCATAAATAGACAGCTTTAGCAGAGCTCATCTCAGGCCTCTACTTCCTGTCAAGAATGCTGGCAAGAAACAAGAATGTGGCACTTCCTCTGCCAAAATCCCAGACAGCACCCTACCTACTTAGTAAAGCTCCTCACAGGCAATCTTGAGTCTAGTCAAAGATAATCATTGTCCTGGATGCAGAGCTCTTCAGAAAATGCCTCTTAGACATCCACAGATCCTTTCACAAGAGATGAAATGGACAACTTCGCTGTTTCAACCAATTATTTTAAATTGACATTTGTACTGAATAAAATAATAGACATTTAAGTTTGTGACAATTATAAAGTTATGGCCAAAACTCACTTGTATATTAATGCAGACGAAAGCAGTAATTAATACTATTAGTTTGTTAACATTTCTTTTTCTTAAGGCAGCAGGAAAATCCATATTGGAATATGAATTTTGTATTGACAACAAAAAGACAGACTAAGGATAAGAATTAGTTTAGGAAAATCTATACTACTATAAGCCATAATTCTCTGAGTGCTGCTTTTGTCTTTAAAGATCAGATGATCTCTACAGAAATGAGGTGAGGATTCCTCAGTAAGGAGCCCCCAACTCTAACCCTCACAGCACCACAGGGCTATGTTCCTCCTTTCCAACTGGATGATTGCCAGGAGTGTGGTCCCTGGTGTGCCTCTCATTCCAGAAACCAAAGTCCAGGGTTTGCCATCTCTAGAATGAGGCCAGGTTGAACATGCCAATCAAATGATTCCTGCCTTAAGACATTGGAGAGTTATTTGGCTCACCACTGTTGCCCCCAAGGCTGGTTTCCAACCTCTTTATTAGGTTTTCTGTTTCAATTAGGTCTCTTCCTCTTGTTTAGACTTGATGAACACCAATCCTTGCATGTGGCGGTGCATGAGGTGTATTCAGGTTGTTTTGATTAGAGATTAAGGGATGAAGGGATTTGGAGATGAGAAATAAGGAAGTTTTACAAACCCGACCTGATCAAATATTTGCCTAGTTAGTGTAGAAGGATTTCTTACTTAGCTTTGGAGCGAGGCCTTATACTGGGCACGAACATTAGCTTTGTGAATGGAGTTGGAGCTTAATTCCGATTCTTTAGTTTCCTGACTTGTTTTGTACCCTTGAAAATAAAGCATTCAGTTTCTCTTAACTTCCAGTTCTCTCTTTGCTACACATAAAATCTGGTATGTCATAAAGTATTTAAACACTACAACAGCACGTAGTATTTCCTTCTGTGTTGCCATTAACAAGATTATTGATTTTAGTAATTTTTGGTGGTGATGATGGTAATTCTGGCTCACCTTAGCTTTATAGGCATAAAAGATATTGTGGCTGAGAGATATTGTTAATGCATATTTATTATAGTCTCAATACAATTAACGTTGTAACCTTAGATTGAGGAATCTTAATTCATTATAGTTATCTGAATTAACTGAATTAACATTCAGTGCTTGCAAAATTCAAGCATAATTAACTAAAGAAAATTTCATCTTTTGTGTTTTTGGATTTTATTTTTGATCACTGGAGGCATAAAACACTTGTGTATATGCCTTTAGGACCTTAAGTATACATTTATATGCTTTCTAACTTAAGTGAGATTTATCAAAGATTCATGATCTGGCTCATAGGAATTGTAATCGATCCTGGAAATGGAAGAATGAAAATAGGAGGATTTTTTTTTTTCCAGATGTGATTGCCAGATAGGAAAAGGATTCAGGTAAGCAACTGGCTTCAGTAACGAGACCTTACAGACAGTATGGCAGGGCAGAGGCAGAGTAAACTAAGTTGAAATTTCAAATGTGAGTACCAGTTTTCCAGGTGACAGGGTAAAGGTCCTTGCTGCCAAGTCTTCCCTGGGGAAGACCTTCCCACCACCAGCTTTCCTCAGCTGCCTATGGTTTTGTGTATATTCTAAATCATTTTTACAGTCTACCTCTTTGTTGTGTTCTGTTCTCTAGGTAGTCTAGACTTTCTAAAATACCCCCTCAATAAACTGGAACTATTCTGTTTCTCTCATTGTTAGAATCCCATTCTTTGATTAAAGCTGACCAACATATTAAATAAACATTGGCTTTTCATCTTGATTAGATCTAGTATTTTTTTTTTATTTCACACATAATGAGTTGCATCAAATGTATTCAGACCCAAAAGTATCTTAAAAAAATTATATCGGTAGTCTAAAAAGATTTACTCTTGGTCTTGATGCAGAAGACAAGGACTGTTCTGCTGCCCAGGTGACAAGGGTCTATTGGGTACACATGTCAGCAATCGCGAGCGAAGGCCTTTCCTAGATGGGGTGCTCAGTAGAATGTTTTACACTTACTTATTTTGTTGTATGTTGCATGGGAGTTTTGCATGCATGTATGTCTGCGTATGTCCGTGTGCACTGCATGAGGCAGCCGGCAGCAGTTCCTGGCCTGGAAGTGCAGATGAATGGCCATGGGGGTCTCCTGTGAGAGCAGCAGGTATCCTTAACTCCTGAGCCAACTCTCCAGCCCCTCTGCACAATAGATGACAATGCCAGCACTCGTGTGATGGTACCGATTGTAAGTACATGTTCCCCGAACATATATTTTTTCTAATAAGGCAACTTAGTTGAAAAAACTATGTTCACGAAAACTTCATAGTTGTCACTATCTAAAGCCATTTTTGTTAAAAAAAATTCTTGGATACAGCTCCCTTAGTGAGCTTGGGGAATGGATTAGTCAACATCTAGACATGAGTTAACAAATAGCTACTTAGGTTCTCTCTCTCCTCATTAACCTGGGTAGCTTTCCTGCCCAGGAAAGATTTCTTACAGTCTGTTCTGTGACCTTTCAATCTCAAATTCCCTGGCTGTACAAGGTCCACACTTCACCCTCTGCCCAGTACACACAGGGAAGGAAAAATAATCCCCTAAGTAACTGCCCAGTGGTCCTTGCTCCCTTGTAGCGTTGAATGAGTATCAGTTTCTGCTGGTTCAGTGACTGCTCCTCTGCGTTCACACACTCAGTGAGGGGATGTGTACTCTCTGTCAAGCAGAGGAGCCGGGGGCCCTACTGTCCCTTACCAATCATGGCAGCTTTCAGTCTGCTCTGGTTTCCCCTTTTATCACTTTAAGGAACTGGACTTATTAGTTATTAATAATCTAGACAATTATTTTTATTGCATAACAAGCATTAGAATTTAAAAACATTAAACATACAGAAAAAAGGGAACAGCAGTCAAAATTGACCATAATCACATAGACAGGAAAAAAAATCCCCATTGAGTTGTCAATAAATTTTATTTTACTTAAAAACTTATTATATGGCAAATGATTAAAAGACTGTGAGTTTCTGCTGAAGGTGTCCAAAAGCATACGATATGTTCAGCATAAACATTTCCTCTGTAGAACTTTAGCCTAACAGACTTCTCAACTTACAACCTGATAAAACTCTGTTTACAGAAATCATTTATAGCATAGTATCTCAGTGCTTTACTCAATGGATAACATATATAATTTTCATTTTTATGTATGTGGTTCCATATGTATGCATGTATGCTCTCTTGACATGTAATACAAATTAATATATTTTCCTAATTTTAAGTTATACATTTTCAACATTTAATACGATTGTAACCATGATGAAGCCTGTCATTGATAGTATACAATAATATAACCAGTTTTTCCTTATTAGCAGTACACAAAATAGTTCATCTTAAAATCAAAGGCATTAGATTCTATGTAAGTGATGTTTAGTAGAACAGATGAAATATGCATATATCTTAAAGGATGTATAATTGTATAAGATACAAATATGCATTCACAAGCCACTAAGGATAGTGATAATATGTAGAGTAGTATATAGAGGATAGTTTATATATGCAAAAGACATTTACCAAATCATTGATAGTAACAGCGGGGGAAGGGAATTATGCAGAAGTTTTGTTTCCTATTTTTCTGTTTTGTATTATTTAAATTTTATAAGAGTTGTAATAAAATTATATTTCTTGTTAGTACAACTTATAGGATAAAAAGGAAGGACTTGTTATTCAATTCTACCTCCCCAAAAAAGAACTCAGAAGAAAACAAGTTCATAGGCCATGCAATGGTTCATAAACACTAATTTTCTTGTTACAATAAAAACATACAGTAGAAAGTATTGTGGGGATAAGGTATTGCAATAAAGCCTTTGTGTATTAAATATAAAGTTTACTGTATGACTTACAAAGTAAATCTACATAAAACATTTTACTTTAAAAGTAGACCCTGGACCATACCTTGTATTTTAGTAGTCTCCCTAGACAGTAATGTTTTCTAGCAAAAATATGGAAAAGATTTGGCGTGAAACCTTTCGAAAAAGCCTAGATGGAATCCACTCAACTTGGTTTTGATGGTGGGATCAAGATAGAATACATGTGACTATTAAAGTCCCTTTGGAACATGAACAGAAACCAGCCAGGTTAGTTTCTTTTTATTCTATCTTAAATTTCTGTCACTGATCATAATGTAGACCAGAAAATCACAGTATGCAACTACTTCAAAACATATTTTCTTTTATTGTAGATATCAATATCTGGAATTTAAATAGGTGAGTGTGTACTTATGTCTAGAATAAATTTGTTAATTGAACATAGGCAAACTTATCTTTTCATGGGGTACAAAAATATTCCATTTTCTCACCTCTTGAAATTCAACTGGAGTCAAGGACTCCAAACATCCCGCAGAAACTGTCTGCTTTTTTTTTCACCTATGATGTATAATAAAGTAATTAAATATTAGTCAGAACGAAAATGATCTTAGAAACAATGAATCGATTTCAATTTAATCTACAGATGATGTTCTAGGAAAACAAATACCTTATAGAGAAAGACTCCCAAACTGAAAATCATTCTGTATTTTTTAATACTTAACTTTGAATAGTACAAAATAGTTAGTGGTAGATTTCGAATTGTAGTCTACTCTGAAAATAGCATTCCTTCCAACCTTAGGAACATGATTATTGATGGGGTCAAAGGTATGCTGTATTGGCTCTGTGTAGACAGGGAGTGGTATCAGGACTAACAGTGAGATAAGCAAACAGCGGCCATGGGTCATTCTTGGGAAGACGCAGAGGCATGGGGTGTGTGTGCACCCTGACCTCAGCCGCCAGAACTATGAGGGACCCTGTGCTGTGCAGAGCTCACGGCGCACAGGCAGCCGAAATGTGACGTCTTGGATGGTGAGGTCGGTACTGAAGCTTCTCCCGATTCACCCGTGCTCCCGAGTGCTTGCTTTCACACGGCCCCTGACTTCTGCTGTGCTGCGTTGCATTAAACCCATTTATTTCCACTGGCTTCTCACTTCAGGCCATTAGTAAATATTTCTGGATTATTAGGTGGTTAGAGAAAGAGAGAAGCTAGAGCCAGCGTGCCCATTATATCCTCCTGTAGTATATCCTCCATAATTTGTATTCCCCTGGAAATGACTGTCCTGGTTCTAGTTTTTACCTGGGATATAAGCATTTGGTTTCTGGTAACATTCCAGCTTCTTACCTCCAGTGTAGGGGCAATAGTTGAATGAGCTTTTTTCCACTTTTTTTTTGTTTTTTTTGTTTTTTTTTTTTGTTTGTTTTTTTGTTTTTGGATTTTGTTTTGTCGAGACAGGGTTTCTCTGTATAGCCCTGGCTGTCCTGGAACTCACTGTGTAGACCAGGCTGGCCTTGAACTCAGAAATCCACCTGCCTCTGCCTCCCAGAGTGCTGGGATTAAAGGCGTGCGCCACCACTACCCCACCTTTTTTTTCACTTTGAAACATGCTTGATTTTGAAGCTAAACTTGCATCAGGTTATATGCTAAGTGGAGAAGGAGTAGTACTCAGGGAATGAAAATTTCTTTCTGTCCTGACATAAGGGACCTTAGCATGGGTACTATTAAAACGTCATAATTAATGTTACAGTTATAGATATCACTATATTAACCTACACTCTCTGCAACTTACTATGGACTGACTCATCTTGTATAGAAAACACTAAAGTCAAAATAATGTATATATTACATATCATTCTCCATAGAACTTGTTATGAAATATATGAGGTGTTTGCTGGGAAAAAACAATAAACAAGCAATACATTCCTCTGTTTATCAGTTTTGTTCACTTGCTTCTAGCCGGTCACATTTGTCTCTGAACCTGGATGGTGGCTTTGGAGCTTCAGGACACCAAGGTGCTCACTACTCAAATTTAAACTGGGGCGTGGTGAGCAAACACGGGATGCTCCTGGAGCTATTCGGACAGTAGTAGGAGCCAACTGCAAAAGGCAACTGCAACATTTCTCTCCTGCCTTCAGGATTCCTTCCTCACACTGTTCGTGAAAAAGAATGCTAGCACGTGGGTGGTGGGAGCTCTAGAAGCTATTCGCACCACAGGTTCTTAACCTGGGTTTCCGATGGAGCACATACAGGTTCAAGGGTGCACAGGAGCAGAATGTAAGACCAGCAGACTAGATACGATGCGGACATCGCTTTAAAGATCTCACGGTTTCCTTTCAGAAGCACTGTCTATGTATTTACCAACGACCTAAATGAACCTAAACATTCCCCATCTGATCATAACTTACATTTCACATGCATAACCTTTATGTCTTTTTTTCCCTTTTTTCCTTTTTTTTTTTTTTTTTTGGTTTTTTGGATTTGTTTTTTTGAGACAGGGTTTCTCTGTATAGCCCTGGCTGTCCTGGAACTCACTCTGTAGACCAGGCTGGCCTTGAACTCAGAAATCCGCCTGCCTCTGCCTCCCAGAATGCTGGGATTATAGGCGTGTGCCACCACCGCCAGGTTTTATATGTCTTTTCTTTACATTATTCCTTCATCCCTAGTCCTCCCAAATCTTCTTGGTTTATACTCAGAATGTCAGTTTCTGTAGCCAGACATTCTGGCTTCTACTTACTGGTCTAGAAGATTGGCGATGATAAAAATGCGTTTATCAGATTAAGTTTCATCTTGCTTCTTTTCTCTTACGGTATTTTTCAACTTAGGGTTTATGTGCCAAAAGGCTGCCGCTTGCTTTCTGCACAGCCCGCTCCCCTTTGTTGGCCACTGGAAGCTTCAGCCATATTTCCTGCTCATGAACTTTTATCAGTCTTTCCCTGTATGTGCTGCATGACGTCACGCCATCTGCCAAGGCCACTAAAGTTTTCCTCCGTAGTTCAACACCATCCAACACATTACATTCAGCTCCACTTACAACCATCAGTCACGGCTGGACCCCTGACGAGTGCCGCTTGTCCTTCCTGAGAGAAATCACCGAAGCCACTTAAAAACGATATTACTAAGCTCCTCTGATTTTTTTTCTCCTCAGACTTAATATCACCGCTGCTATTGTCCTTACTACCCTAGTTGCACGTTCTTGGTTTATGAATGTTTGCTGGTCCCACTGACAGACCAAGCTATCTATTCCAAACCAGTGTCCTACTATGTAAATATGTGAAATTTAGTTCATATAAACTAATTTATATGTATTTGTAAACACATAGTTTCAGAAGGCAAATGGTTTTAATTGTGTATAACTAGCTTGTTCACGTAAATACTAACCGCAGGTGTTCCTTTTATCAAAAGTGCTGTGTTTTGTTCATTGGAGAAAAATCATGGTATTGTGGGCATTTTAATTTGTTTAACTATATTCTGGGAATTGAAACCCTTGGGCTTTGCAGTGTTTTAATCTTTGTGGGATTCTGCTTTACTCAGAAGGCATGCCCTAAAGCTAATCTGCATGGAATACACAGTAGGAAGTCTCGGATTTACTATGCATAGAACTTACCATGTTTTCTTGATTTTTAAAATTTTGTTTATTATCTATCTATCTATCTATCTATCTATCTATCTATCTATCTATCTCTTTATTTATTTATTAGACTATTGTGCCCCTTCCTGGTGTCTTGAACCAGCAGACAGAGGATTATGTAAAGCCAGTGAGAGAAGATTCTACTACAATTCAGCCATTGGGAAATGCCGTCAATTTAACTACACTGGATGTGGGGGAAATAATAATAATTTTATTACCAGAAGAGACTGTCTGAGAACATGTAAAAGAGGTATGAAAGACATGCTTCCCTTTAAATCACTGATATTTGGAATGATAATTATGCTGAAATTATGAAATACTTTAACTTATGAAATGAGTATTTCCTTACTTATAAGAAGTAATATAATGACTTAATGACTATTCTCTCACCAAGTAAACTTAGATAATACTGGTAGGTACGCTAGCTGTAATTGTTCTGCATATGCATTATAGGAAAATTATCCATTTACAACAGATTCAAAACTTTTCTTTTTAAAAGATTTAAAAAAATTTTTATTTATGTGTATGTGGGTGACTCTGTGTATGGGTTCTCTGTGTGTGCATGTGTTTGCTGAGTCTAAATAGGATATCAGATCCCCTGGAACTGGAGTGGCAGGTGTCTGTGAGGTCCCTAAAGTGAATGCTGGGGACTGAAGTCAGTCCTGTGCAAGGGCAGTGCACACTCCTAACAGCTGAGCCATCTCTCTGCCCCAAGCTCTTCTTCTTAAATGCTTAAGAACTAAGAATTTAGTTTTAAGAAATGTAACAAAATTCTTGTAATCTCTGTCTCTCTCTGTCTCTGTTTCTCTGTCTCTCTGTCTCTGCTTCTCTGTCTCTCTGTCTGTCTCTCTCTGCCTGCCTGCCTGCCTATCTCTCTGTCTCTGTCTCTCTCTGCCTTTCTCTGCCTCTCTCTCTCTCTCTCTCTCTCTCTCTCTCTCTCTCTCTCTCTCTCTCTCTCTCTCTCTCTCTCTCTCTGTGTTTTCTTGAGATAGTCTCTGTGTAGCTCTGGCTATCCTGGAACTCTGAAGACTAGATTGGTTTCAAACTTAAGAAATCTGCTTGCCTCCGTCTCCTGAGTGCTGGGATAGAAGCACAAGGAACATGGGCCCTGAGGCAGGAGAGGGTGGGCAGATGGGGGAGGGGAGAGGGATGGAGGGTTTGTGGAGGGAAAACTTGGAAGGGGATAACATTTAAAATGTAAATAAATGAAATAGTCAATAAAACAAAACAAAACAAAACAAAACAACAACAACAACAACAACAAAACCCCAAAACAACCCAACCAAACAAAAAGCACGAGCTACCATGTCTGGCTGAAAGTTCTCTTTTAATACACAAGATCTTAACATCTTCATTTTGTTCCTCCTGAATATAATAATGATATCATAGAATAAAAAGAACATAGAAATTAAGTAAAATATTACTTGAATAACCACATAGTTACTACACTTCTGTCCTTTTATGAAGGTGATCGTGTATTTTTGCCTGAGTTGTACTATATTTACCCAGTTTTGGTGACTCTTATACATGCAAAATGACTTTCTGAGGGTGGGACTGGGAAAGAAGGGAGGGAGGAGGGACTGTGGTCGAGATGTCAAGTGAATAAATTAAATACATATATATGTATATATACATAAATAGATTATTTTATAAAAATATGGATACAAATTAATGGCTTTAAGGAATTTTAGAAAAACCCTTATGTGTTCTCTTCTTACTATTATCATTTATTGTTTTTTGTTGTAGATTTCGTCAAAACAGGGTCAAAAGGAGTAGTTAAGACCCAA
Source organism: Apodemus sylvaticus (assembly GCF_947179515.1). NCBI lineage: Eukaryota > Metazoa > Chordata > Mammalia > Rodentia > Muridae > Apodemus > Apodemus sylvaticus. The sequence continues at coordinate 65,046,546 of NC_067476.1, read as the reverse complement.
AGAAGAAAGGTACCTTTGGTGATAGTCGAGTATGAAAACATTAACTAGTGCTAAGATATAATAAGCACGCTACATTTTTGCATTAGTTTCACTAAATGTTCCTATACAGTGTTTTCACTGTGATTTCTACTCATCTATGAACAAGTCTCTTGTTCCCATTGGTGACCATCTATTGCAAGATATATTTTCACCGGTTATGATTACAAACATTATGTACCTTCGACAGTCTAAACCTTCTCGAATGCTTTTAATTTTTAACAATGTGAGAAATAAAATCTTTTATCCTGAGCAATAAACTTGACTGTTACACTTAGTGTCCCCTGTGTCACTCTGCATTTGCTTCCTTATTTAGAACTTGTTGGTAATCTCTTTCAGTTATTAAAGTGCAATCATACATCCTGATTTTTTTTTGTCAAAGAGAATAGAACACAGTTCCTTAAGAAACCATGAAAAGACAGAAAAGATGGATGAGTAGTTAAGAGTATGTACTTCTTTTCCATAGGACATGAATTCATTGTCCAGCACTTATGTTGGGTAGGTAACGGCCATCTGTGAATCCTGCCCCAGTGCTCTGATGCCCTCTTCTGGGCTCCACAGGCACCAGCGCGCGCGCACACACACACACAGCCCCACAGCCCCCCCCCCCCCCCCCCCCGATACACATGTACACATAAGTTAAAAAACTTAAACTTTCTATATTTCCATCAACAACTGCATCAATTATTGTATAAAATTAAACATTATTATATAAAAATTATAAAACTGTACATTGTATAAATGCTTCTGGCTCATACTGTTTAGGTAGTACTGGGTCCATCTCCACATCAGAAGAAAGAAGAAAATGTTGCAGAATTAGGCACTTATTTAGAGGGTATTGATTTTTCTACCAGTGGTTCTTATTTTATCTTACTTTTATGAAGTTGGTGTTTATATTTATTTTCATACTCTTTGGGGATCCCGTTCTTTCTTAGGCTCCTTGATTTGAACACAGAGGCATACCTGTGTTTCCTTCATTCTCTCTGCAGCATAAAATCCTTCACTCTGCCTGCCCCTCAGGTGCAGCCCTTGGATGATTCCAACCACACAGTTAGTTTCTTAGATAGTACAACTCAGAACAGAACACTGAAAAAGAGCAGCTGGGGTAGAGTGGTTCCTAGTAGTTTATTTTATAAAAGGATACCAGGGCAGAGAGCAGGAGGTGAATAAAAAAGTTGAATGAGAAGAGAGAAAGAGAGAGAGAGAGAGAGTGTTGTGTGTGTAGCCGATGTTCACCAAATAATAGTTTATGTTTGATCATTACAAATATAGTGAAAGAATATTTAAAAAGTAAAGTTTAAGCATTAGTTTCAATAAATGAATAAATTTTGATGAAATTAAGCATTTTCATGAATAATCTCACAGCAAAATATAGATCAGCTAATTTGATGATATATATATATATACATACACACACACACATATATATGTATATATATATCAAATTCATGAGTAACAAAGCTTTGTGATCAAATTTTATAATCATTCTATTAATGAGAACGATAGGCACTAAATGCTCCCCTTTGCTTCTTAACATACAATAACAGCGTTAGTTTTATAGTAAATATAAAAAGGCAAGATACAGAAACTAGTCCTGAATAGCATGCTGTATCAAAACTCCTTTTATATGTTTATAATAAAAAATCCAAGAGAACTCATGATCCAGGGAGGATGTTTATTGAACTCAGAGGCTCTGACTTCCAGTATGGGTGGCTAAGAGACTCCATTTCTCACACTTTTTGATTCTCAGACAAAGAGAAGCACTATAATGCTCTTTGGAAGACACTCAGCTATTGACCATGAGGCATGGGGGAAGACACCCCAGGAAGATGATGAGTAGGTAGTGAAATGGTTTTTCCACATTCCCTCAGACTTTTTGTATACACTGTCAATGACAGCACACTCACCAGGGGAAAACATTCATCATTTCCCCGAGTGTGACCTGGGAAAGGCTTTGCCCTTGGGTGGGTCTGATTCATTGGGATCTTTAACCTGGTGGTGTCCATATCAACAGTGCACATCAACTCAGGAACTCATCCTCTCCCCATATAGATCAAACACTCCACCCCACTACTGGCCAAAGTTCAGGGAATGTTAAGACAGGAGTGGAAACACAGACTCAGTTAGAAGACTTGGAGACGCTCGATGAGATGCTGTCCTCTGGACATGCCATGGCTGTCACATGAGCCCACAGAAGCGGTGGTTGCAAGGTCTGCACAGCCAGTCAACATTCCAGCATGGTGGAAGAAAATCACCATAACCCCCACCTCTAGCTGAGACACTATTGGCTGTAGATGCTTGCTGGGAGAGAGAGAGAGAGAGAGAGAGAGAGAGAGAGAGAGAGAGAGAGAGAGAGAGAGAGAGAGAGAGAGAATGAGAGAGACTTTTCTTTAGGAGTAAGGACACTGATAGCTTCCTGTACTCACACAAAGCAAGAGAGGGAGAGCGAGAGCAAGCAAGCGAGCGAGTGAGAGAGAGAGAGCGAGCGAGAGAGAGAGAGAGAGAGAGAGAGAGAGCGCGAGCTCACCATATCTTTTCTAGTTTTTGAGAGTAAAAAGGGAAAGGCACTTTGAATCCTGTCAACAAGTCACATTTTATAATTTGAGAACAGTTAACACTAGGTGGCAGGATAAGACTGCAGATAACTAATGTTTCAACTACCAAAAAACTCCATACCTTCCTACAGGTCTTCAGAGTCTTATTCAAAAGTGCATCATATTACTCTTTAATTTATGCATTATATGTATTACAAATCATTTACAGTTATAAATACTTATATTCTAGAGAACGGGGTAATAGTAAATAAAATGAATGAAAATGTAAAGAAAACAATAAATTATAAATTTCTAAAGACACATAATTTCCCAGGTTATACTAATGACTGTAGGTGAATAATAGTGTCTTTTAGTATTGGAAGTATTAAAATTATCTGTCATCTCTGAATTTAGTGATTACTTTGTTTCCAAATTTATTAGCCATTTACAAAATGACCTATGGGTCAAGATGTCAAATGCAAATTTAAACAGAAGTTTCATTTTCAAAATCAAGATTAGTATTTAAAAACATGAAGCATTTCACAACATGTCCAGAATAAATTGCTACCATGAGAAGAGAAAACATAATTTTCAATGTGATCTAACTCTGTTCCAGAAATAGAATTATTTTAAATCTTTCTGAGAAAGGGGATTTCTGTGTCTCAAATGAACTGCACACACATTAATTCTTGGTCCTTATTCACTACTGGTCCATACATCATTTTTCACTCAAACAGGAACACTCTTGAGCATGGAAGCAGAACTCCCTTGGAACTGAGAAGTAAGACGCCCAGCCTGCTTACGCCAGAGCCCTCACCTTCCTGAAACCAGGCATCTCTCCGGTTGTCACATCTAAGCCCCGCCTTCCTGTTTGCCAGTACTCACTCTTTCTTCCTTCAGCAGTCTGTCTGTCTTCAGATTCTCAGGAGCACCACTAGTCAGACAGTTCTCACAGGCGTTCAAACCCACCAAGACAACAAGAGTCAGGCTTTGTGAAGAGATAAATATTTGGCCGATTCTGATGTAATTTGACTCTTGGGGAAAGACATTACGGAAACTATAGGATAGGCTCGCGAAAGCACTTTACTGTTGTGAGGCTGACGTGTATAGATCGCCCACTTCAAATTCACATTTTGCACTTGTAAAATTCTAATGCACAGCAAAACTCATTAAAACATTATTGTTTACCTTTGATAAATAATTTGTATAAACGTAGTGAAAATTGGTCTTTTAGCTGTAGTAATGCCATGTTAACTCTCAGGAGACATGGTATTGGGTAGAAATTGTTTTACCAAATACAATTAATTATCCTTTGCTTTGGAAAAACTCCTAACAGCAGTTACTAGGCAAAATAGTACAATATAAAGTCAACTTATTTCCTTAATGAATTTTCTGTTTGATGTAAGTATATAAGAATTATGTGTTTCTCAAATAGCAAATTCTTATAAAGGATGGAGTACATTAGCTTTTTAATTACAGCAATTATTTAAAAATAAATAATGAAAATTTCATGATTAAAAACACAAAAGAATTCCAATAGTATAATTGAATGTTTTCACAAAATAATTTTTAAAATACTTTCTTTGATGCCTCTGGCACATTTACTAGGAATGGACTATTGGTACCATGCTCCAGGTGACAGTGTTTTGTTTTGGTTGTTTGTAAAGATCTGTGTTTCTAGGCAATAGCTATAGAAACTCAAGTGACCAGTCTAAGCAGTAGAAACCTAAATTTGTCACACATGGCTTTGATTTAAGTTGTCTAACGTGGATATAAGACTTTGAATTAGCATCTTCCTGACTGATTGCCTTGTGAGGCAAGGCCCACCTATTTTTGATGGGGGAACCCGTTGCTTCATTTGGAGACATTGGCACCTTTGAGCTACATAAAGGACCATGACAGAGGGTGTAAGTTCTGCAGTAAAATTTTAAAGTGGACAAATGTTACTCTTCCTCAAAATGACTTTCTTCTGTGCATTATTCCTCACTTTACAGAAACAGACTGTGCATGGAGCACTCTGAATGGGGGCACGCTGCATGGGAGCACTCTGCGTGGGAGCACTCTCAATGGGGGCACTGAGTGGGAGAACTGCATGGGAGCACTCTGAGTGGGAGCACTCTCAATGGGAGCACTCTGCGTGGGAGGACTCTCAATGGGGGCACTGAGTGGGAGAACTGCATGGGAGCACTCTGAGTGGGAGCACTCTCAATGGGAGCACTCTGTGTGGGAGCACTCTCAATGGGGGCACTGAGTGGGAGAACTGCATGGGAGCACTCTGAGTGGGAGCACTCTGCATGGGAGCATTCTGCATGGTTTATGCCCTGTGTGGTTATACCAGCAGCATTCTTCCCTGCTTTGTTCACTCTCTTTTCATTGGTCAAACCAGGGCTGGAGAGATGGCTCAGTGGTTAAGAGCACCCACCGACTGCAGGTCCTGAGTTCAATTCCCAGCAACCACATGGTGTCTCATAACCATCTGTAATGGGACTGATGCCCTCTTCTGGTGTATCTGAAGATAGCAACAGTGTACTTAAAACACAAAATAAATAAATAAATCTTAAATGGTCAAAACAGAAGATACTTCTTATTTGGTCTTAATTTTATGAAAAAGAACTATTTTTAGTGTTCATCTGAAAGTATAAGTTGATCACTACTAATCAAGTAATTTTAAGTAGCTTCAGTGTGCTCTGGGGGAAAGCTTTCAATATAAAACACATAGACTATATAAGACCAAATGAATGTCCTAACAATACCTATTGGCTCAGAATCACCTAATTGATTTTTAGAAATTATCCAGACTTGTCATGAACCACAGCCATATACCTATGTGCCCAACCAATAATTTATTCTAAACACTACAGGTTGTATTAAATTCTCCATTTATAACAGCATTATGTATATCTATCAAACAGGAGAATGATCACTGGCTTGTGACCTCTCAGGCATCATCTCAGAGAAAGAACTCCTTTACTTACTAAGACTCTGCTATGTTTGAACAAATCCAATGAGTGAATCAAAAACTGTTAATGCTTTAAAACTTACTGGAAATGTATGTAGCTTTATATACATCAGTCTGTGTCTCAGAGGTCAGATATTCTTAGAAACAGATATATGAACATATACGATGATCATCTGGAAGTTAAAATCTAATATTTGTTTTGCCTGAACTTTAAGCTGTAAACATCATACCCAAAAGTTCTCTCCAGATTGTCTCAGCAAGGATAAGCATCTGCAAGGGGGGAGGGGGGACATGATTACGCTCTACTGCTTTCCTCCTGATTCTCCATGCAACATGTGACTCCACATCAGAACTCTGAAGTTTCACCCAAGAATGCCTTTTACTGTTTTTTTGATTAATGAGTTATTATTTTAGGAGGCAGTAGTGATTTACAATGTTGACTTTTCCCTTCATGAGCTGAAGGAAACAGCACAAGAAAATATAATTCAACAGTTCCCTATAGAAAGCAAAACTAAAGTGTTTACAAAGTAACTTCCCAGTTTATCACCATCTCTTAAAACTACATTGTGTAATTCAGCTTCTTACACAGAGTTTCCGTTTTCAGTGATTGAGATTGTCAATTATGCCCTGTATTTTTATACGGATGCATTCTATTCTATATACATGTACAGAATTAAAGAATCTGTAATAAATTTCCTCCACAGATCAAGATAGTAAGCGTTTAAAAGCAGGGTGCTGTCTTTCAGGAATACGACATCCAGAGATTCTGCACCCCATGTCTTTACTGCCATTATCTTTGCTGGAACTCTGAGCGCCTGGCTTCCTCCTTGGTTGTAGTAGCTTACCTATGAGTCTGTGCCTCCGAGCCAAAGCAGCGAGATTATAGTAGCTAATAGAATTGCTTGGTTATCAGAGTAGCTGACCATTTTCTAAATGTTATAAAATATGTTGATTCAAAGTTTAAACAATGTAAAGACCTTCAGATATTATTTTATCCATCCTTTCCAGTTTGTATGTGAGAAATTTGATGTATGTGACTTGTAGTGCTGTCTGGCTTCAGGAGTTATGATTACTGCCAAATCTCATAATTTATCATATTATATAAAACTAACAAGTATGTTTCAGGTCTACAGGCTTTTGTTCCTGATCATACTCAATGATTTCTTATATTTATGATACAATTGTATTTAGAGGTAAAACTTTTTTTAAATTGAAGTTCATTTATTGTATGAAATTATTTCATAGTATTATGCTAAAATATAGCTACATTTCCTTGAAGGTTATTTTGAGATACCTATACTATAATGCTTATATTATATACAGGGACATAATTACATCAGATATTTAAAAGTATGTACAATGATTTCACACTCTGTACACAATCTGGCTTTACAGTACATACAATTAAGGAACTCTTAGACAGGACAGCACAGAGCCTCTTCATCTTCTTATACAAAATTGATTATGGAGTTGGATCACAAATTAGTGCTCAAAATTGAGTCCGAAGTAATGCTCAAAATTCCATGCACATTTAAGAAGAAAGATATGACTGATAAATTGCTTCTGGTTGTTCCGTGAACTCTAATTCAACACACGCCCACACCCCTAACTCCTTTGATTCTTTTACACTTAGTTTGCCTTCAAATCACAGGCAGCAAGTTCTAACAAAACTCAGTCTAGGTGAAAGCCAGCCAGCTTTTGCTGGTAACAATGTGTTCATACAGCAAAGGATCTCTGCCTGTTCAGGCTGCTTCTTGCTCTTGTCAAAGTGAGAAGGGAGTTGCTGTTCCTTTCCTGGGGTAAGCTATTTGAGACAGAAAGTAACCTAACACTAAGTGCAGGCGGGGCGGGGTGATGTAACAGGAAGCTGTGATGTTTCCCTTCTGCTGCTGATCGCTTACAATCTGACAACACTCCCCCTCTACTCAGAACAAGCCCTCTCTTCGCAGCGGTGCTCTTCTGCCTTAGGACCGCGGGCTCTGTTGCCTGGACCTCACGCTGCCGGCAGGACCACATCGCAAAGCTTTGACTCTTCCACACCTCATCTCCGGGGAACTCTTCTGCAGTATCTCAGAAAACCAAACTCCCTCTTGAGCCTATCTATTCACACAGAATTTCCTTAGGAGCTGTGCCGGGTAAGTGTATTATTCAAAACAAACATATGTATTCTTAGCAGTATTCTTAAGTAGGTTGACAGTGTTTCTAACAAGAATTTAGTAAGTGGCATTGAAATAACGTTGAAAGCGCTTCATTTATTCTACACAGGGACACTAGAGAGTCTTACTCCAGAGTGCATACAAAATCTATTACTAGTGCTTAAGAATATTTACAGCGATACTTTAGAAAATAAACTTACCAACTAATAACGATGTTAACAGGCTATAAGGCAAATTTCTGAACAAATACTTTAATCAGGAAACAACGCCGCCGTTTAAAGTTAGTTCTACTACTAGCTCAAGTCCTGGCAGCTGGAAAACATTTGCACCCCAGGAAGGGTCTTTAGATTTTCCACATAATCAGTATTCTAAGGAAGGGATGGCAGAAGACTCCTGGGGTCCGAGTCTTCCTGTGTGGCTGAACACAAAGCAGGATTAAGAAGAAAAGCCACTGCTTGGACTTCTGTTTGCTTCTTTTGACACTTGCACCTCTAACTAGGGAACCAATGGAATTTTCATTGTTTGTTGCTAGATTTGTGTAAATACCCTGTTTTGGTTTTCCTTTGTTTTTGTGTTTGTTTGTTTTGGGTTTTTATGGAGGGGGGGGTTCCCTGAACTGATTCTAGTGTATTAAGATCATGGGTGTCTTACAAATAAGGTAAGGGGAAAACAAAACAAAGACAAGACAAGCAAGCAAACAAACAAACCTAGCCAACAACCAACAACCAACCAACCAACCAACCAACCAACAAACCAACCAAGCAACCAACCAACCAAAAACCCCACTACTGCCCAGGGTTAAGAAAATGTGGTGACTTCTGCATTACTTCATGGTTTTTAAACTCTTAAGCTTAGAGTTGTGTTACTTCAACTATCCTGGAAACTTGTGGGGGAAGAGTGTGAAAGGAGTCTCTATAAATACATAAACAGAGGCACGGTAAGCAAGTGGATTAGCTCATTAAGCAGAGGAATTAAATTAGATTTTCTGGACGATGCTGAGATGAAGCATCTGCACACTTTCTTGCCGTGGTACAGACTGTCCTGAGAATTTGAGGAGTCAGTGCCTACTTAACAAGTGATTGTTAGAGCGGCATCGCCAGTTATTGCTAAGGAATGTAAGGCATCAGTTTTGGATTCAAAATTATTAGCATAATTTATTAAAGTCTATGTTTTCTTACTTAAGTGACAAATAAACTGCAAGATACCTTTCAACATTAGCATTCTGAGCTCAGTCTCTAGTAGTCTGGCAAATAAACAGTATATTACAAACTCATCCTGAGTAACTCCTCAGTGATTTTTGGCTCAGTCCCCACATGTTTTTCAGTGTAATAGAAACATTAATTTGTACACTTGTAATTTTAAAAGCTTTGCACCTGGTTTATGTTTTTATTTTTTTTAAATTATACTGAGTTCCTTGATGTATAAAAACAGACAAGGTATTTTTAAGATATGACTTGTTACAAATAGTCATTAGGTAACTGGGGAAAGATGTGAAATCAACACATTAAATAACCCAATGTCATATTTAGGAACAGAAATTGAAAAGCATTATAATAAGTCAGATTATTTTCTTAAATTAAGTATTATATTAATAAACTATCGTAAATTAGTACCTCCACAAACTCTTCTGATTTTTATTGAATTAATGTTCCATGGCATATAATTGTCTTGCCTAATTTATTTTAATATCCTCATCTATATTAATGGCATCATTTAAAACAATCCTTATGACCAAAAGTCATAGCAGAGAAATGCCTGGCAATGAATATTGATGGTCATTAGGCAAAGAAATTATCTGAGTTATTAACAAGGACATTAAAAGTAAGAATTTATATCATTCTAGAGTAAACGTAGCTTTTAAAATGAGTAAACAATGTACGAGAATCAAACCTATGTTTTTATCTGCAACACTAGTTTAACTTTACAGGCGATATTTTCTTGTAGCATCAAAAAAAAATCAATGGGTATGGACTTCGGCAAGTTCTAAATGTGTCAATTAAAAACACAGACTTCACAATAGTCTCATGACGCCCAAGATCTGAAATATGTTTTACCTGAAATGTTCTATTTGTAGGTTGGTATATTTAGATGACTGTTTGAAGCTAGTACCATAATAACATGTTATTAGTTTTATCTCTGCTTACATTTGATAGTAACTATTCAAAATTGTTTTGAATTTTGTAGATAAATTAATAAATCACCTTTAGAGTATCAAAAAATTCACTAAACAAAAAATGCATTTCATGCTTTATGCCCAATTTTGATTGAATCTAGTCAAGTTAATTCTGCTTTTAGAGGTACAATGATGTCACCTTTCCAGAATACAAATATAGTCCAAGAACCCAATTCCTTGTTGTTGTTTGGGATCTAGAAAAACCTTTAAAGCATTAACATAAATTATGTCTTAGAATAGTGTTAATGGGAGAAAGGAGGTCAAGAACCACAGTGCAACTTCACTCTGACTTATTCTGAATTTTAGAACTCACCACTGAGGATGAGTAACTGGTGCCCAACAGATGCGAGGACAAACATTTCTCCAGGTGCAGTTTTAGAGTCCAGTCTGTGGATGAACTTTAAACACATATTTTTTTCCTGAATGTAATCTTTTTTTAACCAAAGAAATATACTACAGTATTAAATTATTTAAAAATCTTATTTAATATGTAAAAGTATTCTGATGCAATTGTGTAGAGGCAAAACTTTGTGAAAGTACAAATAAGATCTGCATCCTAACTAGGTTTGCCAGTCATTTCCTATGAAACATTTCCATTTGTTCTCATGGAAATTCTCTTCCTGCCTAAAATCTTTCTTTAATGACAGTTGCGCAAACTTCAAGTACCTGTAGTTTGCCCATTTCAATTTTTAGGTAGACAGAGAAAAAAGTGGAAGCAATACATTAAATAACTCAATGCTTTTGTTACTTTTAAGTTTGTGTGTAGTTTTGAATATATATGATCATAGTTGAATGTTAACTGGAACAATAGGTGGAATACAATTAATTATAAAATTTGGAGAATAAGTATGAAGTTATGTTTCAGGAACAATGAAAAAGATGTATTATAAGTCATAATAGTCTTATAGTATTTATTTGACAGGAGGGCTTACATTTTGTATTTCATTGCAATTCTTAGGAAAGCAGAAATTTCTCAAGAAATCCAGGTAATGATTTTTCATGTGTAATTAGTATTATAATATTTGCCAGTAAATTGGTTTAAGTCAAATAATCTCAGTACTTTTTAAAATTAATTCAGTCTTTAAATTAATAAGTTATCTTAGGGAAAAGAAAAAATTTAATTTTTAATGTTAACTGAGTTAGGATTTCCTAGTTTGCTAGAATTATTTTCATGTGATATGTTACATACACATACACACACACACATACACACACATTCAAGAAAAAAAAAACTATGTCTAAACATGTTCATCCACAGACTGGACTCCAAAACGGCACCCAGAGAAATGTTTGTCCTCGCATGAGCTGGGCACCAGTTACTCATCTTCAATTTAAATTCTAAAATTCAGAATAAGCCAGGAATTAAATTTGATTTTTCAAGACTGTGTTTCTCTGTGTATTTCTGGCTGTTCTGGAAGTCCTTCTGTAAACCAGGCTGGCCTCGAACTTAGAGATTCACCTGCCTCTGCCTCCTGTGTCCTGGGATTAAAGGCTTAAACTACCATCACCCAGTGACAAGGTATATTTGTACAGAACACATTTTTTTTTCAGTTGGCTTCTTTATGTAACATTGTATTATGTAATATGAACACATTAATATACTGTTGGCAAATATGGTCAAAATAGTGTATTGAGGTTTTTAAAAGTAAAGGAGTTTAATAGAATTGATACATGGTTTTAGTAAAATAATGTGACTTTTTTGGCCTTCTAGCCAACTAAAAGGACAAAACAGTAAGTTCACCCCAAATGACACAAGCCCAAGTTAAAAAATAATAAATGAATTATTTAATAATCCTATGATATTGAAGCTATAACTATTTTATTACAGTCTTTGGATGAAACATGTTTTTCAGAGAAATCCTGTTCCTTTTAACAGTACACCACTTTAACAAAACTAAAAGAAATTATCTTTGTAGAGCATACATTGTTGTAAAAAGGTTATCACTGGTGCTCTATTCAGGTTTAGCTTAACCTGAGTCAAGCTGTATTTTCCATAAGAACTCAAGTAAATCTTCAAAGCATCATTTGGAGGGCTAAATAAACAAGAGGTTGGCTTGCAAGGATGTTCTTGTGGCATTGCAGTTCCCGGGAAGATCTTTTGTGTGTTCTTGAACAGATAAAGGTGACTTTGAGAATGAAAACTAGTAAAAATTTGTCTTGTGTCCAAACACTAACTTGAGACCAATCCTTATGCAGTTATTTTGTGTATACATATAAAACGCAATCTAGCCTACTTTCTAAGCATAATTTGAATAGAAAATTGGGATATTGGTGAAAGTATCAGGGAGAAGTAGTTAAGATTTTATCAGGAAATGATAAAATTATGAAGAAATAATTTAATCAAAACCAAACTGTTAATAGTTCTGCAGCTATTTTTATTATGAGGGGCCAAAAATAGACTTCCTTAGCTTAATAAGAACAAAAGGTTTAGTGTTTTATAAAACAGGCTGCCTATGTGTGTTCTTTTAAGAACTTAATTTCAATGAAGTTTGTATTTTATAATTTTCTTTTTTTTGTTAAAGATTTATTTATTAACCTAGAAAACTGGAATACCCCAAACATAATCCATACATCAAATGAGGTACAAGAAGAAAGGAGGAGTGGCCCCTGGTTCTGGAAAGACTCAGTGAAACAGTATTCAGCAAAACCAGAACGGGGAAGTGGGAAGGGGTGGGTGGGAGGACAGGGGAAGAGAAGGGGGCTTACGGGACTTTCGGGGAGTGGGGGGGGCTAGAAAAGGGGAAACCATTTGAAATGTAAATAAATTATATCGAATAAAAAAAAGAAAAGAAAAAAAAAGATTTATTTATTTATTTATTATATGTAAGTACACTGTAGCTGTTTTCAGACACTCCAGAAGAGGGCATAAGATTTCATTACAGATCGTTGTGAGCCACCTTGTGGGTGCCAGGATTTGAACTCAGGACCTTAGGAAAAGCAGTCGATGCTCTTAATTGCTGAGCCATCTCTTCAGTCCTGAAGTTTGTATTTTAAAAACTTTTGTAAAAACATTGCAATATGCTTTATTGAATAAGAAAAAACAAATTAATTAAATTGCTTTAGATATCCATATATGTTGTGTCCACACATGTGGCCTACAACATCCACATGTGAATTTCAAGTTTCCCACTTGCTAGTTCTCTTCTGTCATCATGTTTAAGTGATAACCACACTGCTCTATAATGTTTAGTGTAAAGTATGTGAAGAAATACATGGACCATGTTTAGTGGAATCTTTGTGTACAAATAAATGCTCGAGAAATTTCACAAGTCATCAGGTCTTTTTGAAATCCAACTGTACACAGGCTTATTCTTAAAACTGACACTCAGACAATGAGAATATAGCCTATTCGTGTGTAGTTTACAACTGGAATATTCATAGAGATTATCATCCTGTCCTCATATAGCATGCAGCAGAGCAAAATCTTAGTCACTATTTCTACAGTAGCTTAGAATATTGCAAGGCATGCTGGTTTGTATGTGTAATTCCAGCACATATGAAGCTGGGGCAGGAGGATTACCCCGGTAAGAGGCCAGTTTGAGAGGATTGCCCCAGGTTACAGGCCAGCCTGGGCTAATTAAGACCTTCTAGGATAGCGTGGGTTGAGGGTGAGATGCTGTCTAAAATAAATAAAAATAAATAGCTGCTAAGAGGGTCAAGAAAATTAGAGTTGTGAATACCACAACATCCATAGGAGCTGAAAATAAAAAAGATACTGCGGACAACCTAGTAAACTCAATTTATGTAATTAAATGTCTTTTTGGTTATTTGGGTCTTTTGACTGTCTTGTAGTAGATATTTCTAATTACATTTTAATGGCAAACACATGTTTTTTTATGTATTAAAATCCCTCAAGAATTGCTGTACAAGATGGAAAAACACATTCTGGTTTTGACAGATTTGAAGGTAATTTGTTCTAAGAGCTTGATTTTGAGTATTTGTCAATTCTGACAAATGTAGTAAAAACTGAAGGGACAATGGACATGCAGATGAATGCCATTCACAGAGACACTTTTTTAAAAATGCAATTGTAAGGAGTTCATAGACTCTCCTGTCTGATGGAGCGTCGTTCCAGAGTCTCCTCCGCCTGGGCCTTTTCCCATTTGCTTTGCTCTCCAAATTAAAATCCACTGTCATGGCGGCACACTTTGAGGCAGACTTATCCTTCGTATTCTTCACATCATGGTTTAATCCCATAGGAAACACTTCTATTATAACACATTTGACTATATAGCTATTTCTTTTAAGATAGGATTAACCTGCATGGCATTGACAGTGGGATTAAATAAAATTCTATTATAACACATTTGACTATATAGCTATTTCTTTTAAGATAGGACTAACCTGCATGGCATTGACAGTGGAATTAAATAAAAGGGATCCTCACTGCAGAGGTGTGAAAGGTCAGAGCTGTTCAGAACACCCTAACATGGGCACATGCTGTTAGAGGGGTGCGGAATCCACTCGATTCCTTATTCTAGAATGACTACCTTCTCAGGTTTCATCTACAGCCCAGAGCTGTCCAGATTAACACTGGATACAGAAAATATCTGACATGTCAAACTCTGATACTTTAGACAACACCCCATTCAAACAACTGGTCACTGGTGACAGAATGAGAAACACTATTAACAGTAGAATAAACTGAGTTCACACCTTTACCTGAGATATTTGGCTGTTGCCCAGAACAGTGACCCTGTGCCAGGTATCTTTAAAACCAACATAGAGTTTTCCACATAATAAGGCCTTCTTAAGTTGAGAACCACATTGACAACTCTTTGATAATTTTGATGTATTTTATTTGTATTGAATTTTGTTCTTTAAGTAGTAATATGTATTAACTATTATTAAACACCATATCACTATGTTACAATCATGTTAAGACTTAAAACATGGAATATAGCATAGTAAAATCATATGGAAAGTGTATAACTAAGGAAAATAATATGAGAAATTGAATCAACTAAAAACGAGACAAATATTAAGATAATTTGAAGGTTCCAACACTATTGAAATCTTACTATTTGAACAGATCTTATTTGAAAGCCTTCCTCTTCAAATTACTGGTGACAGTTTTCAAAGTTTTATTCTTAAGAAAATTATTCTCTTTAACTACATCTATTTTTTATTTTTATTTATTTATTTTTTTTTGAGATTTATTTATTTCTATGAGTATAGTCTTCACACACACCAGAAGAGGGCATCAGATCTCATTAAGGATGGTTGTGAGCCACCATGTGGTTGCTGGGATTTGAACTCAGGCCCTCTGGAAGAGTGATCAGTGCTCTTAACCGCTGAGCCACCTCTCCAGCCCTACATTTATTTTTTAAAAATAAAGTCAGTATGTCCATATTTAATAACTCATGTTCCATTCAACCTAGTTCTAGGACTATATGCATTAGTTCAAATTGCACATAATAAAATTAACAAGTTTTATATTAGAGTTTGGCAATTTTTAAAAAGAATACCCATTAAATGTATAGTTTTTAAACTGATGTTAAAGCTGAGTGGTGGTGGCACACGCCTTTAATCCCAGCACTTTCGAGGCAGAGGCAGAGGCAGGCGGATTTCTGAGTTCGAGGCCAGCCTGGTCTACAGAGTGAGTTCCAGGACAGCCAGGGCTATACAGAGAAACCCTGTCTCGAAAAAACAAAATTCAAAAAACAAACAAACAAAAAACTAACCAAACAAACAAACAAAAAAACAAAACACAAACCAAACCAAAAAACAAAAAACAACAAAAACCAAAAACCAAACCAAACCAACCAACCAAACCAAACAAAACCAAAACAAAAAAACCCCCAAACCAAAAAACACCCCCCCCAAAACCCAATCTGATGTTAAAAGTCAGGTGTATTCATCAAGTTCTGAATGTCAATATTTTGAAGATCATGTTTTGCAAACCTTTCATAATACATGTAGCTTGTGAAACTTGTGAATCTACAGACCTGAGTACATTTTTAAAACCTACTTTAATGGACTCTTCCTAATTCAGAGATAGCCAGCAGCGCCCAAAGCTGTGTGCCTTCAGAAGGCTTTATTAGGTCTAGAGATCAGTTATGCTTTGAAGAGAAGCAGCAGATCTGGACACTCAGCAAACACATTAGCTATGAAACCTAACCCCACTGCTCATTACGCATGGGCACAGGACTCTTAGCATACAGCCCTAGGAGCTCCTTCTTCCCTCTGTGGGGCTTCTTAACTCTAGAACATGGACTTCATGTTAGTACCTCTAATATAAATCCACAACAATTGAAAGGGAGATAAGTATGTGATCTAGCTTCCTGTATGTTTCTTTTAATGAACGCAAATGTTCTTCTCCCAGATGTCAACACGCCAGTTGCTCATCTCCCTGTAGTGTGACTGAGGGTAGCCATTTTGTGTGAGCTCTGCTCAAGTCACTACTTTAAACCAACTAAACATTACCACACGATTGCCCTCTCGTGCTTGTCAGCTATGTAGTACGGACTGGACATTTCCTATAATACTAAGCACCTTGCAACAAACAATCTGTGGTAATTTGCATAATTGCTCTTCAGTTTTTTTTCATTTTTGTATATTCCTTTAACACGTCCCTTCCTCATACACATTTCTCTAGTGTTCTAAAAAACTCTTCTAGAAATGCCTGTATGTCCCGGCTCCTTGGAGTTGTTCCATGAAGGAGTAAATGAATGTATTTTCTGTGCTTCTCTCTACATCACAGGACACTGCACATTGACTTCGTGGTTTTAGATGCTGGAGCTTCAGTTATGAATGTGTTAGAATCTCTGCATATATCCAAAGAGAAAATGTCCTGAAACCAATGACTACCTTTATTGTTCTTAGGTTAATCCAATTCTTTGGTTAATCCAATATTTATCCCTACACTGACTTTGTGAGGGAAAATAAACTGGTAAAGATGCTTTCTGTGATGAGTTTGGTGTTCAGGTTTCACTCGAATTCCAAGGAATGACCCTTCCAACTAGTTAAATGAGAACGGAGCCCAGTATTTTGACACAAAGTGTTGAAGTCTTTCCACAAGAGGCCAAACAATGGCTGAACTGGCAGAATTATTGTTGAAACTGGCAAACTTGCCAACTGTTGGCTCCCGACAAAGTCTTACTCCATTACTTACTGCCTTTCTGGACAATGGAGCTAGGTCATGTACAAAAGCAAAAAGCTTTAGCACTGGAGATGAAAGAAAGCAAATCAAGCATTTGAAAAATCACATGTGGGAAAACGCAAATTTAGTTTAACAGCAAAAGAAGTTTAAAAGGCATTGAGTTATATGCCTGATATTTGTGAACTGTTAAACTTTTAAACACTGATCAACAAGGATTAAATAAAACCTCTATAAAGAATGCTAATTCTTTATGTCCTTCATATGTGTACAATTTTGTAGGTTTATTAAAGTCAAAGTCAAAGCACTATTTTATAAACTCAGAATATGCATTTTTATGTACAGAAACAGACTCTGATGCACACACACACACACACACACACACACACACACCTCACACACACACACAAATAGAGAGGGACTAAATAAAATCTTAATTTGTCACAATGCTCCATGTTTGCCTTTCACCAAATGTATTTTTTGAGTTGATATAATTCACAAGTTATAAAAATACAATCAATCTTTTGTAATTTAGATTTCTCATTTGCTTGAGCATCATAGAGCTAACCGATCATTCATAAAGAAATAGTGCAGTGACATTTACTCTGATCCCAGATATTTAGATAATTCATAAATACAAAATTTATGCAGGAAAAAGAGTGATGCCCATTATATCTGAATATATACAACTCAGAGCATAATGAATGAAAATATACACTGTAATTCATATTTTATCCTTATTATCTAGTGGGTTTTAAACCATAAGCAGTTAACTGCACTGGACTCATTATGCTCTGTACTGATTAAGTCTGCTAAAGAGCAATATTAGAATGACTTCTTGTTGCCTTTCTTTTCTGTCATTTAATTCTAAAAACTTCAGACTGCATTTCACATAGCCTTCATCAAATACTGTATTTATGATTAAATGATCATCCAGTGTAGAGAAAATCATGCTCTTTTACTATTTGATCCTCACTAATGTGTTTCTAAGAACGTAAAGACCTCTGCTTGCTTTTATTTTATAGTTTTTATGCATATAAGACAATGCAGTAAGATGCAACATATTTTCTTCAAGCTAGGTAGCACACACCAGGAATAATCTGGCATCAATAATATTTTAAAAAGACAAAGTAGCAATAATTTCTTACAAGTGGATTATATTAAACTTTGAAAAAGGTACTTAAAAATAACTTAACCACAGGAAAAGAAATACTTTAGTGAAATTTCAAGTCACTTTTTAGTGCAAAAATGATTAATTTCTCAATTTGCAGAGCCACTTCCTTTTCTCAAGCCCACAATAATCTTTACAGTAACAAGTGAGCGTCCCATGTACTCATGTTCAGAACACTGTGCTGAAATAACTCTTCTTTCATCTAGATTCAGCAGAGGCAACAAATACTTATGAAATTCTCTAATAGACTATTATTTATAGGTTGTATATGGTCTATTAAAAAATACTGAGTTACACCTTCGAAATTTGCTATGTATTTTAATAGTTCAATAATTACTGCAATTTTCAATTCATTGCACAGAGGAATTTTGAAACAGCAGAAGGTGGATGGTAAATCATACGGCATAGCCCGTCTTGGTTCTTCTTTAGGCTGGACGCCTTGACTCTCTGAAATATCTCTACTTCAGGAGGTTGGTAGTAGCACCAGTGACTAACTATCTACAAAGAGGAATAGCATCTGAATCAATTTTGTAATTCATGATGTTACCTACAAACACATGTTATTTACGATTTTTGATAAGAATCATTTCAGCTAACTCCTGTTGGGAGCTCGTCGCTTCAGATAGTTATAGAAAAGCTTTAATATATATCATAGTTTGGTCAGATATTTTAAAACCCACGAACATTTAATGAACCTAAAGTGTTTCACCTTTGAGGAAATCCAGAACACTTGCTACAAGTGTCACAGTTGAAGACAACCTGCGACTCGTGTAGAAGCTGATACGTTAAAGAGGACATGTAAAAGACACCCCCCTCCACCCCCCGACCCCCGACTCCCGAGACAGGGTTTCTCTGTGTAGCCTTGGCTGTCCTGGAACTCACTCTGTAGACTAGGCTGGTCTCGAACTCAGAAATCCGCCTGCCTCTGCCTCCCAAGTGCTGGGATTAAAGGCGTGCGCCACCGCCACCAGGCTGACACTTTTATTTTCTCAGATGAAGGGATGAACGGGTGGATGGGAGCTGTACCCACGTTGTGAGAACCCACGGCTTGTGCGGAGCCCCGAGTGTTTCTCTGTCCTAACTCTCTCTCACCCTAGGCCTGGAGCTTCTGGCCTCCCTACAATCTAATCTTCTAAGATGACCACCTCAAACTGGCTTCTTTTGGCTTCTCACTGAATTGCTTTGCGTGGCCTCAAATTAATTCTAGCAATTTTAAAATTAATAAGCAAGCATTATTTCTTGGTCTAAAATTGTGTTGGAAAAAAAACCCCATTTGTCTTATGTTTTTGTGTACTTGGGGTTAAGTCTAAGTGTTACTGCCCTAGATAAGCACCAACCAGATATTAGGTTGTGAGACTCAAATAGATTTACTGACTTCTTGTTCAAGGGGTTGACCTCAACCAGTCAGGATAACAGCTGTACTTCTAAGTGGTGGAGTCATAGAGTCTAAACTGTTGACACTTTCCAGTCTCTAAGGATAGTTTCTGAATAGACCTCTCAGAAACTGGATTATCTTAGACATCACACTGGAAGGATCAGGGCTATTTGGTACAATTTAAGTTCTTTTATGAAGACTATGAGACAATATGAGGTGGCTCAACACGGCCAGATGTAACACTTACGTTTCCTACTGTGCTTGGAAATCGTTCTGTTTGCCGGCACCCTGCAGATTGTGAGAAGATACCATAAAGATATATTAGGTTCAAACTCACAATCACAGCTCATGAAGGCAAACAAGTCACATATTTAAATTAAGTGGTCATCTTTTTTTTTTTTTTAAACAAACCAAAACTCTAAGCATTCACACCGAAGTGCCAAAAATATATCCAAGACTTTCTTTTTTAAGCCTTGGCTCTGAATAAGTAGCATTGTTCTTCAGGGGCACATTTTTCCCTCTATGAATCACTATAATTTAGAAGCATCAAAAACTTGCTATTAATTTAAATTATAACTTTTCTGTTTTCACTGGACTCAGAGGGTAAAAACTCATACATACATACATACACAGGTGCGCACACAGAGATAGGCATATGATGGGACACACACACATGTATGTACATACACTTACATGCACATACATATGCATACACACATACACAAGAAAGCATACATTAATCCAAGGGCTTTTCTTTTCTTTGCCATTTTAAAAGAAAAAAATATAATAATATAAAACACAAACAATAACATTGAAGTTGGATAAGGCAATCAAATAGAAGGAAAAGAGCCCTAAGAGAAGGTACAAGATTTTTTTTAAATGAAGTATAGTGTTTATTGGGGGTTTGCTTATAGTTTCAGAGGATGAATCTATGACCATCAGGAAGGGAGCATGGTAACAGACAAGCAGGCATGGCACTGGAGCAGTAGGTGAGGTCTTAGATCTGATCCACCAGCAGGAAACAGAGGGCGTGTATGGGGGCTTTTGTAATCTCAAAGCCCACTCCAGGAAGACACCTCCTCCTTCAAGGTAACACCACCTTATAATCCTTCCCAAAATGATTCTACCAACTAGGGACCAAGCATTCAAATATATGCATCTATGGGGGTGGGGGTTGTTCTTATTCAAGTCACTACAACTTTCATTTTCTATGTTTTTTAATCTTATTGGTTGTCAAAAATGATTTTCTCTGACAAGGACCACATAATGTTATTGGAAGGTACGTGAATTAAGAGACCCACTTGATCACACATTCAGGAATCCCATAGGAATACTATACTAAAAGCTGTAATATATACACAGGGGACCGGGTGCAGACCTGTGCAGGTCCCGTGCTGTTGCTTCCATCTCTGTGAGGTCATATGAACTTTGCTCAGTTGATTTAGTGGGTCCTGTTCTCCTGGTGTCCTTCTACTCTGTCTCTTATACTCTTTGCCTTCTCTTCTTCAGGGCTCTCTTAGCTCTGGGGTGAGGAATTGACACTCTCTGCATAATGTCTGGCTGTGGCCTCTGCATTTGTTCCCATCTTCAAGAGGAAGCTTCTCTAATGATGGCTGAATAAGGCACTGACCTAAGAGTATGTCAGGATATCTTTAAGAGTCATTTTACTATTACTTTGGCAGTTTTTTGTCTTTTTTGTTACTTTGTTTCTTTTCTTTTCTTTTTTTGACCAGTAGTATTTGGTTCTACCCAAGAACTCTGGGGATATCTAGTCTCTGGTTCTTGGTCATCCAAGCATTGACAAGTATGAGTTCCTTCTTGTGGAGTGGGCCTTAAGTCAGACAGGGTTAACCAAACATTGGTTGGTTAGACTCAAAGGTTTTTCATCATTGGTAACCTAAAATTCTATCACTAGTTTCCTAGAAGACTCAGAGTATGAAGTAGATTTTAAGAAGAGAATCAAATGGCTAGAATTCAGAGAAGTAAATTATACTCATTAAATTCCAAGTACCCAGTTTGTTCTTATAACAATACTTGTGAACTCTCATGATATTGTAATATTTTTATCTGTAAAAGGAAGAAAAAATTCAATTTGTTTGTACTAATAGAGTCAAAGTCATTCCTCCCCTGTATTCTTGCCATACATGTTTTGATACAAAGATTCCATGTTTTGATTCAAAGATTCAAAATACACAGTTCTAGGCAGTCATACTATAACATTATTCTATACTGCTTTCTTTCTAAACTCTATGTCTCACTAGCAGATTGTGTCTATCATAAATATCCTATTTAAACATCTTTCTTTTTCTGAGATAGGGTTTCTCTGTGTAGCCCTGGCTGTGCTGGAACTCACTCTGTAGACCAGGCTGGTCTCAAACTCAGAGATTCATCTGCTTCTGCCTCTCGAGTACTGGAATTAAAGGCATGTGTCACTATTGCCTGGCTAATAAATTTCCCATTTAAGTAAACATCCTTTTACTAGAACCTGGTTTGTTTGAACATCCAGTTCCTGCATCACTGACTCACACATTTAGTCCTACCTGTAAACTGTTTGCCTATGCTAGGATCTAGATATCTCGAGATCATTTAGCTTGGCATAACCTTCTAAGTAGTATATTATTTAGTTTTACTGTTTCGATTTTTCTGTTTTGAAAGTGCAATGATGTTTTCTGTGGCAAATGTTTCTGTCACATAGCTTTGTAGTTTTTGAGATATATCTGTTTTGTGATGTGTTATTTAATACTACTGCATGATACATCCATTGCATGGATGTATCAGAGTGTACCTATCCTTTTTTCTGTGGAATGTTAGAATTGCTTCCAACATTTGACTTTTACAAGCCACAAAGTTATAAACAGTCCCCTACACATTTCCCCATAAACTGCATGGATTTTTTTTGTAGAGAAAAGATTTGTAAGAAGTATTTCTAAGCGATCCATAATACTGACCCAATTTAAATTCTCACCAACAGTAAATGAGATACTTATTGCACCATAGCCTTTTCAAAACTGTGTATTGTCAAACATTCTAATTTTTGCCACTCTGGAGGGTGTAACACAATATCTCATTGTGGTTTTGATTTACATTTCTCTGGCCGTGAATCATGGTGAGTTTGCTTGTTAAAATAATAAAAATTTTCCTCTTAAACATTTGTTTCAAATTAGGTAATAATTAGTTGATTTAGAAGAACTCTGACTAATCCGCTTTTTGTGGATCATCTATCATGATTTTTCTATCCATCCATCTATCTATCTATCTATCTATCTATCTATCTATCTATCTATCTATCTATCTATCTATATCTATCATCTATCCATCTAATCATCTATCCATCTATCTATCATCTATCTATCTATCTATCTATCTATCTATCTATCTATCTATCTATCTATCTATCTATCATCTATCTATCTATCTATATCTATCTATCTATCTATCATCTATCTATCTATCTATCTCTCTCTCTCTCTCTCTCTCTCTCTCTCTCTCTCTATCTATCTATCATCAATCAATCATTGGTTGATATATCATCTGTCCTCTCTATAACTGAATTTGATTAGCTATTGAAAATACGTGATGGAGCTTACAAATCATCTAAATAGGATGTATCTCTTTCCCCATTGTTGTAATATTAACTTCTTATTCATTAAAATGTTATGGAAGATACTGGAGTTTGTGTTTTTCACATAAGTCATAATTTCGCAACTACACAGTTGTCTTTTTAACCATCAGCTGAATTTATCTCATTTATTTCTTCAAGACTTTGATTTCCTCTTAATAGAATTAGGTGTAGGTTTATTTCTCTTTAGTTTATCTAATGTCTTCATATTAATATCAAGACATTGACTTAAATAATGGAAACATTTCATGATAGAAACTTATTTTCTATGTGTCCTGTGTTTCTTTTTCTATGTTCTCAAGATTTAGTTCATTTTAATTCCATTGACCAGTCAATTTAGACATCGTGCTACTGAACAAAAGTAGTTGTTTATTTTTATCTAGCTATTTTATATTTTCATGAGGTTTATATAATACTTTTTATACTTCATATTGAATATTAAATTACTTTTACAACACTATTTGGTAACATATTAATAGATATCATATAAAATGAAAGTAAGTTTGAGAGCAATGACTGTTCTTCCAGAGGACCCAGGTTCAATTCCCAGCACCCACATGATGACTCACAACCATCTGCATCTCCAACTCTTGAGCTTCCAAGGGCACCAGATACATATGACACACAAACATACTGACAAACGCCTGTACATTTAAATAAATAAATAAATAAATAAATATTAAAATGAAAGTATATACATGGAAACACACACCATAATTTTGTTCACATATGCAAGATATTTATCAAGCAAAATTAACCCCATATTCAATTTTATGATAACCAGGGTAATTGGTTTCATGACCTAATTACCCAAGGGTTTAAAATACTCTTCATGGTCACTTTGACTGGGATAACAAAAAAATGAAAATTTTAGAATTATACTGAGAAAAAAAAACACTAATGTTCCTCAGCTGTTTCTATTTCCAGTGGCCTTTTCTAACAAGTTGGGAAAATATTCAAAATAAACTTCAACTTTGAACCTGCTGAATTCCATATGGGTGCCAATAAAGCTCGAGGCTGAAGAGTTTTTATTTTTTTTCAAAAGCATTTTTAGAGAAATCCCAATTCTAGATTTAGACAGCATTGGTTCACATCTAAATAAATCTTAATATAACCAGATCTTGATCCTAATAATAGCAAAGTTAGATTACAATTATATATAGAAATTATGGAAGCACAATACATTTTTAACTATAGGGTAATATTACAAGGTAATTAAAATAAGATTTTTGCTAACAAAATACTTTATTTTTAAAATAGTTTTCTTAATATGTTTGAATGCTCACATAAGGTTTTGCCTTGACTTTATAGATACCCTTGACAATGGCTCATTAAAGCGTCACAGTAGATTCATGGATCATGAGGGCAAGATCAACAAAATTTCTCATATCACAATGAGAAGTAGACACATCACAGAAGACAAATTTGAAGTCTTTGGAGTTCAGTAAATTTTAATGCAGTATGAATGTAAAGCAGTGAAAAATATATAATGATTTCACACGTTCACTCGACCTGGAAAGATGCATACAAGCCAACATATGCATTCAGTTTATTTAGCAGTAGAGTCAAGTTCACTTCTGACCCTATATGTCTCTGGGTTCTTCTTAGATCAGATCTATGACCACCCTTGCTTTCAATCCTTCCACTCTGACGAGGCAACCCTTCTACCCATACCTTGAACCAGCTAAGCCATTCCTGTCCCAGAACCATCAGTCTAGGACCAACCTCTCCCTAGGGCAGTCACAGCAGCCTCCCTCCCTCACCAACTAAGTCAACAGCACGTCCTTGGAAACTTTTCATGATAGTCACAGTCTTCTCTTTATGCTTCATTTATTTGCTTTATTTTTAATTGCTGCACTTATTACTACTGGACCTTTACTTATCTAACTTGGTAAGCTTTGTCCTTAACCACTTTAGCAAGCATGGACTATGGTGTCTTTAACTTACAGAGCAAAGCTACACTTATGCAGATGCTACTTCCTTTCTATCGCTAAGATCTCAAGCTATAGGAACCACCTGGCTCCATGTTCTGTCCCTCAGTGACCCTGTTATAAGGACCTGTTGCCAAGCTACAAAAACAAAAACAGTTTTTTCCCCTTATTCCTGGGTTAGTGTAATGGTAACCTAAATGTGACAGGTGTATCTCCTCTGAATTTCCTTTCAAACCCACCATTTAAAATTAGGATTTTAACAGAGAACCACACTACTATATGCTTTTAAGTTAAGTTCTGTATGATTCCACTTTCCACTTACAATTTTACCAAATTCACAGGAATCTTCTTTTGTCATCCAGGGCCCTATGATGATACACCAACATCTTGTGCTACCAACTGTCAAAACTTTGGATGGTCTAACACTCAGGTATTGCATATATTTCAACAAAATATACAAAATAACATCTTGGGTTGGCTAGGGTATTAAGAATGCATTAAGTATAGGGGCAAAATTTCCACAGAAGATTGCAGTTTACTTCTGAATAAAAACCTTGAGTGGCAACCCAATAAATTACTGATAAAGGTGGAATTATGTATACCTATCAACTCAAAATTAGTTTCTTAGGACATTGCAAAGTAGATTTAACCCTATAATTGTGTGTCTTAGGCTAGATGGTTAGGAATATTGTTAATTTTGAATGTGTCATATCTTTTATTGTAGTGATTTAATGATATAATTTAAATTTAAGGTCATTTAATATAATGTATATTCCACTGATGTAGAGATGATTTTTAAGTATTATAATATAGCTAGGTTATTCATTTGAATGAAATGTTTGCTTTGTATAGGACTCTTTGTTTTGTTAGTCACATAATTACTGTTACATTATTTCTATGAATGGGGTGAGATAAAAGTTCCTTATAATTAGAATACACAGAGTACCTTAATTATAAATAAAAGAACAGTCATATAGGAAAATGAGCTGCTTCACTGTTTTGCAGCATTCCAGATACTATTTTTAGGAATCCCTAAAAAAACATTGAATTTTATTCTATCAAAGAACAGCAAACTTCATAGGTATTGGTGCATCTGAAAAGACAGATGTGCTCAGTCCTTATAGTGCTATGGCAAACAAAATAAGTAAGCATCTATTTGCTGCACCAAATAGTCCCCATAGTATTTAATCAGATCTCCTTACCCTAATTTACATTTGGTAGGGTTTTTTTTTTTTTTAGTAATTCAGAAATGATTTTCTTATGAAGGTATAATAATCGTACTGAAAGATAAAATTGTGCTATCTTAAATTCAAAGCTTTGTGAGACAGTTCCTTTTTATTTCTTCTGTTTTTGAGCTGTCCATTTCTTAAAAAAGAATTCCCAACTTATATTGCTAGGCCCAAAATAGACCATATGTAATTGTTCTTTGTCCTACTGCCTGTCTTTGGGAACTCACGAGCGCTTTGTCCCTTTATGTGTCAGCTTCCTCTGAGCCCTGCATTTCAGATGACTCAGTGTTCCTCACAGCAAGGTCTGAATGGTCCAAATGCCAACATGTATGTGACAGCTGCTTCTGTCTTCCTGATATTCTCCACGTGATGCGATGCCAAATCACTTCTTATAAGTCTCCAGTTTTGCTTCATAATGATGTAGGGAAGAACCTGTAACAGAAGATTTTTTAATAGAAAACAACGGGCTTTGGCTTCCCAATGTGTACATCATAATTTGATATCAGGAAAGATTATGTAGTATTTTAGAATATCATTTCATGTGAAAATTGTAGCTTGTATTTAGTATTTTGGAAGAAACATGATGAAAGGTCCAGATTTAAACTGCGGTCTCTTCAGTTGCTTCATCCCATATGACATATTGAGCACAGATAAGACTGTACGTGTGTGTGTGTGTGTGTGTGTGTTTGTGTGTGTGATGCTAAATGTGACTTTCTAATTATTTTAATTTTAACAATTAAGTTTAAAGTACAAATAAGTTTACATTCCAGCAATAAATAGGTTTAAAAAATTCATCCCCACAGTGGTGAAATATGTAACTAAAAGCAGGAACTGACTTCCATTCATCAGTTTGAATCAATAATGGTTTCGTTTTGGTCTAATAAAGTAACCCAGAGCTGAGACCAAGGAGAGCGTGCTGCCTGTTTTTAGCTCAGTGGCACTGTTGGGAACATTACTGCAGTTCACTGACTCCCTGGGCTCCTCCGTTCTAAGTCTGTAAAGCAAGCAGTTGATACTGCAAGATTTTCAAGCCCACTTCAGTTGAGAATCTGGAATATCTTATTAAATTGCTTTGTCTTAAAGATGAGCTGGAAAACCCCTCAGCATATGCATATCTTTCTAACTAGTAACAACACGGTCACACTTCTGGTATTCTAGCTTCAAGCATTTTGGAATGGTTAATCTACACAGTCACGTGGCACACTCTCAACCTTGACTAATAGGAGGTAGGAGGGGGTGAAGAGCAACCTCTCTGACTGCATTGTACTTTGAGAGGGATCTAATAATAGCTATCACTGATGTTTAATAATCTTGCTCTAAACAAGACACAAAATGGTAAAAATATCAATGCTCCAATACATTTCTAAATATTTTCTAGAAATATTTCACATTTAAATCTTTATCTAATTTCAATTGAATCTAAGATATTTCCTCACAAATTTAAGATACATGTTTCACACACCTTCATCAGTTTATCCTGATCATACTGACTAAAAATTCCACCCAGTAATTATTACAAAATTATAGTAACCAAGTTGTTTGGATTTTAGCTTCCATTTGACTTTTCTTTTAACTTGAACACTAGAATTATTTGTTAATTCCACTACAATTAATGTTATTTTGAAGATAAATAGCATTTTAATCAATCTTGGTCTTGAAAATATAAATACTAAATACTATATAAATGCTATATAGCATTTATATAGTATTATATATGCTTGAAAATCATATATAATTGGTGGGCTTGAAAATCTTGCAGTATCATCTCCTTGCTTTATAGAACTTTACTTAGAATGTAGGAGCCAAGGGGGTCAGTGAACTGCAATATCCGCCATCACAGGGCCATTGAGCTAAAAACAAGCAGCATGTTTTATACTATATAAATATGAACACTCAATACTATGTAAATATTGGTTGATATTGGCTGAAATAATAAACATATTATTATTATTTTTCTATTTGGCCTTAATCTTTCAGTCAAAGCACGTTAAATATCTTTTATCAACTATATCAATTTTGACCAAATATTTTCTTCTAAAATGTGCTACAATGAATACAATAAATATAACTTTATTGCTATACCACTCCTGGGCATATACCCAGAGGATTCCCCAACCATATAATAAGGATACATGCTCTACTATGTTCATAGCAGCCCTATTTATAATTGCCAGATGCTGGAAAGAACCCAGGTATCCCTCAACAGAAGAGTGGATGCAAAAAAATGTGGTATATATACACAATGGAGTACTATTCAGCCATTAGAAACAATGAATTCATGAAATTCTTAGGCAAATGGATGGAGCTAGAAAACATCATACTAAGTGAGGTAACCCAGACTCAAAAGGTGACTCATGGTATGCACTCACTAATAAGTGGATATTAACCTAGAAAATTGGAATACCCCAAACATAATCCATACATCAAATGAGGTACAAGAACAAAGGAGGAGTGGCCCCTTGTTCTGGAAAGACTCAGTGAAGCAGTATAGGGCAAAACCAGAACGGGGAAGTGGGAAGGGGTGGGTGGGAGGACAGGGGGAGAGAAGGGGGCTTATGGGACTTTCGGGGAGTTGGGGGCTAGAAAAGGGGAAATCATTTGAAATGTAAATAAAAAATATATCAAATAAAAAAATAAAAAAGAAAAAAAAAGAAAACTAAGAAGATAAAATCAAAATGAGGCAAAAGAGATAAAATTTAGTCTGGTGGCTTGAAAAAAAAAAAAAGAAAAGCAAGGAGTGATCTTTTGATACAAGAGTACTGTGGCACTGTTAAGTAAACTTCAGCTGCCATCACACCCTATTATGTTCTTTTATGTTCTGTCCAACGTACGTACAGTAGTTTGCTCTTCTAGATTTGTAATTAATCAATTAATTAATTTTTGATGTTTTATCAGAATCCACGTGGTCCAAATAAAAATGGTGTAAGTGGAAAAAATATAACTTTATTTATTTATTTATTTATTTATTTATTTATATTTATTTAGATCTGGTTGTTGAACTCAGGACTTCACACATGCTAGGAACAGGCTGTATAAGAGCTACATACCTACCCATCTATGATTCATGGATATCTATTAGGGCTACGCCTCTATTAGTTATACTTTACCTTTAGCTAGCTTTCTCTGTTGTGCCATATTTATGTCTTTTAAAGAGTATTCAATTTTTGCCTAATTCATCTCCTTAGTTGTAGATGCCTTCATCATGTTACATTAATGTAAAGAGTCCTACTAGCATTTTATTTATTTATTTATTTATTCATTTATTTATTTATGTTTTTTTTCGAAACAGGGTTTCTCTGCATAGCCCTGGCTATCCTGGAACTCACTCTGTAGACCAGACTGGCCTCTAACTCAGAAATCTGCCTGCCTCTGCCTCCCAAGTGCTGGGATTAAAGGCGTGCACTCCCACTGCCCAGCTTAGCATTTTAAAAATATTGTTTATATTTCTATTGGTCAGTAAAGACACATGAAACACATATGTTTCTGTTCAAATGAGCAAGTTTCTACTTTAAACATTTGAGAAATTTCTAGAACCTATGAAGAAACAAAGGGTATGTTTATAAAAGGGACAGAGCTGTTTTCTATATTTTTTCAGGAAGTTCCTGCTGTGGCTAAATGCTTTCTACTTTCTTAGACTATTATAGATATCTTACAAAGGAAAACCAAAAACAAATATTTGCAGCTGTTTATAGACTGAATCTAAAACCTCCTTCCAATGAGAAACAGACCTTGGATGTAAAGGAAAGTAAAACTATGACTCAATGAGCCTGCCGATGGAACTGCCAAGCCCTAGCTCCTGGTTACAGTCATAGTGATAGTTTGGAAAGGTCTATTTCGTTGCAATCAGAACATTTTTCTATTCTAGTCTATTATTATCATCTGGTAGTCTACCCTCTTTTAGATTTAAAGAATGTGTATGAGTGTTTTATTTGCATGTGTGTGTACCATGTGCATGCCTGGTGTCAGGAATCTCAGAAGAGAGTATTGGATTCAGTAGAACTTGAATTATATATAGTTATGACCTACTATGTGAGTTTTGGGAACTAACTCCAAGTCCTCTGCAGAAGCAACAAGTGCTCTTAATCATTAATCCATCTGTTCAGTTCCTTAGTATTCTATCTTTTATATGGTATATACTCACATATACATACATACATAGTTATTTGAACTTAGGCTTAATAATAAAAAAGTGGCATCAATTCACTCCAAAATAGGCATACATTTCATGAGACTTTCCCAGTCTTGTTCAAATTTGTGTTGATATCCAACAAAACAGAAAAATTACCCAGGCCTAAATGTCACATTTCACTTATTCTGGGTATTGGTGTTACTTTATTTGTTGTTGGTATTTTGTTGTTTATTTCTGCCATGTTGCTTTGAATGGATCATTGGAACATTACTTTTTTTCTACATATATATTAGTTTTTAAGAAAATTTCCTTGACACAGTTTTATTTTTATTTTTATTTATTTATTTTTTTGTATTTTCGAGACATGGTTTCTCTATATAGCCCTGGCTATCCTGAAACTCACTCTGTAGACCAGGCTGGCCTTGAACTCAGAAATCCACCTGCCTCTGCCTCCCAAGTGCTGGGATTAAAGGCATGCGCCACCACCGCCTGACTTTTGACACAGTTTTAAATTTATGTGATTCTATAAAACAAATGCACTTTATTTCAGATACAATAAAAATATATCAGTTTAGTTCAAAAAGAATTTTTCTTCAATATTTGTCAATAATCATGTGTGACAAACATATTAATTTAAAATCTTTCTTAAAGCTGTGCATGAAAGCATATAATTGTTATCCCAACACTTGGTTAGCAGGGTCAGGGAATCTAAATTCACAGATATCCTGGACTATACAAGGAGACCTTGCTACAACAAGCCAGCAAACAAACAAACAAGACAAACCAGTCTGTTTCCTGAACACATGTGTGCCTGTGTGTGTCTGTATATGTATGCTGGTATGTAGGACAGAGGACAACACTGAGTATTGTTCCCTCAGAGGTTTCTATCTTGCTTTATAAGACAGGCTTTCCAATTAACCTGGAGTTTACCTTACAAGGATACTGATTAGTTGGCTAGTGAGCCCCTCTACCTAATAATGAGTTACTATGCCTGTCTTTTTCACATATGTTCTGGGGATCAAATTCAGGTTATCATGCTTTGAAGACATAACTTTACATGTCTACCTGAACTATCTTCAAATCCTTAAACAGGTCTCTTTTAAGAGAAAGACTATTCATCATTATTCAAAATATATCTAGATACATCAAAATTTATTCCCGGGTAAAGTCAAGTTAGCAGGTTGAAGGACAGATCATAACCCCTTTGTATGGAGACTGGCTACTAACAGCTCCATGCCAATGAGCATAAGCTTTATGCAATGCAACATTGTTACATTGTAAAATGTCCTTTTAGTAGATTCCTTGGAGAATAATAGCACATTACCCCCAGTAGTTGATCAGTTATCATTCTACGGCTGGAACATTGGGAAACTTCATCTGTTGAAAAATGTCAGAATCAAAAAGTAACGACTTTCACTTATGAAACACCTGACCTTTCAGCCTTAGTCATAATTCCTCTTTATATTTTAACACTTTAGTTTCTGTTTGCTTCCTTTTTACATATGCCATTATATCTGTATTAACTAGATTTAATAAAGAAAGAATTAGACTCTTATATTTAATTTAATTTATCACTAAGATAATATGCAAATGAAAATACAGAGTTAGGGTTGGTGGCCCAGGTCTGTAATCTTAGCTATTCTACCTAAGGGTGAGGCAGGGGACTTTCAAGTTTATGGCCCATGTCACTTAACATGACTCCATCTCAGAGTAAAAGACAGAAGAGAAAAACTGTAGACAGTTTCTTCTTTTTGCCCTGGCTTTCCAGGAACTCTGTTTGTAAATTAGGCTGATCTTGAACTCAGAGACTTGCCTGCTTCTGCCTCCCAAAGTGCTGGGATTAAAGGTGTGTGCCTCCCCATGCCGTCAGTATTATCTATTTTATAATGATAAAAAGTAGTTTTCTCATTCTTTTATAAGGTAGGTTGCTGATAATTATGGGCTTTTTCAATACAGGATAGATTTCAAGTGAGGCCATTTTGACATGACTGTGATCTATATAGAGATATTGGCAGTAGGTTTAAAATTTGCTCATGTTTATAATCTTGTTATTTAAAGTTACTACTATGTAAAACAGTTGAATAGTATTGAGAGATCCAGAAAATTTCTTGAGTGAAAGTGTATCAATTGACTTTGTTAAGCAAGTACAATTATACAACTTTCCTATACTCAAAGCAAGGTAGGAAAATTTCCTTCTCATAGACAAAATTTGCATATTAATTATATAAATCACCCCTATAACACTATTCTGGTATGTAGGACAGAGGACAACACTGAGTATTGTTCCCTCAGAGGTTTCTGTCTTGCTTTATAAGACAGGCTTTCCCATTAACCTGGAGTTTACCTTACAAGGATACTGATTAGTTGGCTAGTGAGCCCCTCTACCTAATAATGAGCTACTATGCCTGTCTTTTTCACATATGTTCTGGGGATCAAATACAGGTTATCATGCTTTGAAGACATAACTTTACATGTCTACCTGAACTATCTTCAAATCCTCAAACAGGTCTCTTTTAAGAGAAAGACTATTCATCATTACTCAAAATATATCTAGATACATCAAAATCTATTCCCAGGTAAAGTCAAGTTAGCAGAAAGATATAATACCTTTCATTCTTTCTGCTGGATTGGAGCAATTAACTATATTAATTTTTTATTAATATTTATTAATCCAATATTAAATTTTTTTCACAGTAATGGTTAATATTCACTGAAAGCTTATACTTTGCTAGAAAGTGGTTTCATCTCACTACATGCTGGTCTTTTATTTTGTGATCACTTGATGAATATCATTATTCATATTTTATTTACATAAGCACAGAGTTTAAAAGAGCTAAATATTTTTCCTAAGTTACAAGGACATGTACAAAAGTTTATATGATTAATCGACACAATTCATCCTCAGTCACTGTCTTACTAATCTGATACCAATTTCCAGTCCTTGCAAATATCTGATCCCCGCTTCCTCCAGATCCAGGTGTTGGCAAAACAACTTTGAATTATCCTCACTGGTATTTCATAGCTACTGAGACACAAACCACAGTTTTCTCTGTGTGTGTGCATTTCACTGTCAACACACAAAGCTAGAGGCTGAGTAAAAGAAGTATTTAAGGATCAGGCCATTAACTATTAAAAACTGCTGAATGGTATAATAATTTATATTATTACATGGATTGTTCCAAACCACTTTTATCTTATTACTATGCTAATAAGAATGATTTAAATATTGTTAGAGCCTAACAACATTCTCTTGTGCTTTCCTCCTATGAGAAGATGGACAAATGCAATCACAATTACTGGTTAAAAAAAACAAACAAACCCAACCCCGCCATCCACAGGGAGCACAGCAGACAGATAAGCACAAACTTCACTTGCAGATTGAATGCACTGCACAATAATCAGTGTAGAACGGCAATGCGCCTTGCTCTCTTCTGTCTTATACCTTTGCTCATTTTGTTTCTTCTATTTGGAATCTAATCTCTCTCCTAATTTCTCAATCCTCTACTTATTCTTCACGGCCAAGTTGTTCCAGTCATCTTAGAGACCTGCAAACATAAAACCTTAGCCTGATCAGTCATTTTTAATCACAGACCAAGACACAGGAGTCCATTCTTGCCACGGCTCTCTGTTTCCATGGTTTTGGTTGTCCAGAGACAAGAGAAACAGAACATTGTAAAGAAAAATTATTAACACTTTACCCTTGTGCAGCTGTTCTGAGTAGCATGATCGAATCTTGCATGGCTCTGTGCCATCTAACTCAGGAATTTAATTGTCCCTTTGTCCAGCATATCATGCTACATATGTGCCTGGTTCTTGGGGCACATTAATCTGGTAGGAGCTGCCATGCTTATCAGGACAGAAGTCACAGCATTCACTGCTCGTGTTTGAGTTGTGCATTCTTTTACATAAGTTCCCCAAAGCACACAAAAAGCAATGCTGCCAGTCAATTTTATTGCAGTATTTTGTTATATTTTTCCATATTCTGTGTTATTAACTACTTTGATCTTATTTTCACTAACCATGAATTAAACTTTACCAAAGTTGTATATAGGTATGACAAAACTCTACTGGTGGTATTGGAACGTACCCCAGGCAGAGAGGAGAATTGTTGCCATTAAATGTTTACTATGCTTAATTTACTTTCTGTACTGGATTACAAACTCTCAGAGAACAAAGTATGCATAAAAATACACTAGTAATAGTCATGCTAATAGATAGAAAATAATCAATAAAAGTAGTTATATGTAGAATTACTTAACGAAACTTACCAAGTAACAAATACTTTGAGGTGTCACCAACTGTGAAACAATACTTAATTTACCCACTTTGTATTACATTAAGCCTGAGGGTATTGAGGCTTGAGTCAAACAAATCATTATCTTTGGATGCCTAAATTATTAAGAGAAAGCATGCTTAGAAAACGGATAGGAGATGAAAAGTTACACACTGTAAATAGTTTAGGAAAGTGGGCCAATGTATGAAGCTGCATCGCTACAGCCCAATAATCTACCAAACTAGGGGTAGGGAAAAAATCACACCATGGATCTCCATAGCATGGCTTAGGGAAAGCACCTCCCAAGGGTGGGTGGTCTCCTGACCAGGTGATTGACCCTTCCCAAGTAAGCTATTGGGTTTCATCAAACCAGAGATACTATTCTCTTGACTTGGACTTTGTTTTTTCCTTAATAGACCTTTATTGCTATTCTAAAACACATGAGGGAGATTCAACTTAATAGTAATTGCAATGTTTTTCTTTCCCTTTCTCTCCCTTCTTCAGTTCCTCCCTCCATCCTTCTCTCCTTCCCTCCCCCACCTCTCTTTCTCTCTTCCTTCTTTTCTCTCCTCTTTTCTTCTTTCTTCTGTTTTAGTGTGCATACAAATGACACTATTAGGACTGAAATTCCATTTGCATGCTAAACCTATGTTCCATGAACTTACCCAAATTCCTTTATATATCTAGTGTGTTTAGTGTAGCAGCAACATTACATAACACTAAGCTATTATATCCAAGTTCATCTCAATTGTTTTAAGATTGCCTATGCTGGAGTATAGCGGTAATTTACTAAACCCTTTGTGCATCCAGCGGGTCACCTGCCAGAGCCCTCTGGATGAGAGAGAGAGAGAGAGAGAGAGAGAGAGAGAGAAGAGAAGAGGAGAGGAGAGAGAGGAGAGAGACAGGCTGGGCAGTTCTAATCCCTTCCATTGCTAGCAAACACTCCCTCCGGTACTCCTGAGTTCACACCTTTTAAAATCTATATTTCATCTCTGGTACCACAAACACAATTGGGGAGGTGGTCTGCATGGCCGCTTTCCCTGATTCTCACATGTCTGCGGTCCTTTATGTCTGGTCTTTCTTCTTCCCTGTCATGGTGATCTCTCCTGTTTCCTTTCTTCCATTCCTATTCGCACACCCCCACACTCCCCACCCCTGCAAATCCAAAGGTCCTGCCTCAGTCTACCTGCCCAACCACTGGCCATTGGCTCTTTATTGACTGATCAAAACACAATTGGGGGGCAAGAACCCTCCTTCAGCTTTTGGTCACTGATTTTGGGAGCCAAATTAATTCAAAGCATTAGAACCAATCCCCAGCCCTGGAGTCTGGGGAGAATGCTCTCAATGGGCAAGGGCACTTGGTGTTTAAGCAAAAGACTGAATTCTAATCCCCAAATAGTCATATAGGAAGCCAGGTATTGCTGCACATCCTTGGAATCCCAGCGTAGTGAGGAGTAGAGATGGGAGGAACATTGGGGCTTGCTGCTTCCAGGTGAGTGGAAAATCTGTTGTCAAAGGAGCAAGGCAGAAAATGTTAGTGCACACACATGCACACACATCATACACACAAAAAACCCATTGACTTGAAAATCATTTTCTTAAGAGACTTTTAGTGCAGCTCTCTCGGTACTTTTAGGGCTGTCAGAGTCTAAGAAGTGAAAAGGGCATGATTTCTGCAGGAGATTAAACAATAGCTAAATCTGAACTGTAAGGAGCTCCTGCTCTTTAAATATTTATCAGTAATTAAAGTTGATAATTACTTCAAACACCGTTTCTTTTATCAAACACCATAAAAAATCAATATGTTGCTCCTTTAGTTTTCTTTTTCTTCTAAAAATCTCTAGGATGCTACATCAGCAAACAAGAAGATACTATTTAACTTTATCACACAGAAATCATCCAGTCACAAAGTCTGAAATCCCACATCTACAGACCTGTTTTCCCCAAAGGGAAAATACTTAGACGACAGATATCCACGGGGCCATGGGTCCTTAACCTGTCTCCCTGTAAGTGCCTGGCTCCACCTTCTACTCTCTGCCTATAAAGTTCTTTTCCTATGAGCTGTGAGAATGGTGTTCTTCCTCAAATCAGCAAACGTTATTCTTAGCTCAAACTTGGTATTTGCCTCTTCAAGGGCCCTTCTTGGCTTAATCAATCCTGTATTCCAGCGGTTCCAAGTCTTCCAATATCTCTGTGCTTCATAACCAGTATCACAAAAGGAGGGAGTAGACAGAATATTATCACTTTGTTTCCATAAGTCCAAGCTCACCAGAACTGCTATCCTGCTTTCTTCTGTACCAGTTTTTAAAGCTGGCCAAGGCAGTCTTTCCTAATGCTGCCCGGGATCCTATTTTTTTCCTAGTCATTGGAAAAATCTAAATGTCTTTTGTATAATCAACGCCCTCATTCACATACATCCCCATTATTATTATAAAATGTTGATGTCAGTCTTAGCTAAAAATAAAACTCCACTCCACAGGTCCTCCCACACCTACCACTAAACCTCTTTCTTCTCCTTTTCAAAAGCCAAACTCGTCAGAAGGATTCCTTATTCTAATCATTTTCTTCCCTCACACCCAGCCCAGCTGCAACTGACTTTTAATGAACAACCATAAGCCAAATAATTTCTCTTTGCTGGAACCAAATGTTTGCAGGTGTTATCAGATGTAGACCAGAGTCTTTGGCATGTTATCTAATTCTAAGTTCAGTGTAGTCTTCAGGTCTCTACCTGCTTTCACAACTTGTCTCAAGAGCCCACTCCTTTGCTCTCTGTCCCCACCCCCTTCTGAAAAGAGCCAGTTGCCTTTGTGTTTCTCAACAACCATTCTCTGACTGCAGATGTCTAGTGAAATACCACTTCCTCTGGGAAATCATCCCTCGAGACGCTGTATGAGGTCATCTCCTCCATTTATAGGACTTATCTTCATGTGTAACTTTAAATTTGTGCTTCAATTTTAAACTGTCTCTGCAGGACAACTTATCAAGAATTTTATCTCCTTTCAATTCTTGTTACATTATTCATATTTTGTCCTCTATCAGGTGCCTACTGATGTTTCAATAAATCATGTCATAATGAGTGGATTCTGCTTCGGAACGCCATTGTGTCCTCTACGTGTAGGCCATTACTCAGATTGCTTGACTTTAAAGTCAAACATTTGCTGCTGAATGCCTTTTGCTTAAAGTTACTTAACCTTCCTAATACTTGAGGAAGGAAACTGTCAGAAAATACGTATTTTCATACCGATGCTAGATCCCAGCATCTCCTTTACTGGCCCAGAGAGACATCCTTACTCTCCACTAAGGTCACAACAAGTAAGCCCCAGGAGCTGACTCAGAGGACTGAGGGAAAGCACACTTGAGTTGTAAACACTTTCCCAGGGAGATCAAGGCAATTATCCATCATTATTGGGCAAACAGGGTCAATTTAAGGCATTCACATGTAAAACATCCCTTCACAAAACCACTCAGCCCCGTGACAGCCCTGGGGAGAAAGATGGTGATGCCCGGGACAGAAACGACTCCAGGCCTTTGAGCAAGAACTTTGCTGGCATTTTTTGTGCTCTGAAGTCATTTACTTATAAATCCCATAAACATGATTGCTGCTTTTTAAAAAATAACAAATAAATTTAATACTTCCACAAAATTGCTTTGATTACTATTTAGACTATAGAGAAGAGGAGATTCGACAAAACAAACAACAAACAAAATTGTCAAAATTGTAACTTTTGTCTCCTGTAGGCTTCCTGATTTTAGTTTAAACTTTTGTATTTAATGTATTCACATATATACACAATTTGTTTATGATAATGTGATTATCAATAGATTTTACTTGGCACAATAGACTTGGAAAAGAGTCAATGAACAGTAAGAGTCAGGTCCTATGTCCTCGTCTGAGTCAACGAGGAAGAAAAAGGGAGCCCACCAAATGAGAGAAGGGCTCACAGACTAAATACATAATTGTCTGTAACAGACATTAGGACGGCACATGAAGGTAGGATCACTAGGAAATCTTTTGTACCATGCTCAAAATGCCTTAGGACCACATCTGTCATCTGTTCTAGACGCCATCTGTCTCCACTGTAATCCCTGGGTTTGGTTAAAATTAGAACCTGGGTTTCTTCATACTCTAATGGTTTTTGATGATTTTACACATAACTTGTTTCTTAGATGTGTGTTTTTGCCAAAGACAGCTGTAATGCCAGAGTTCTACATATTTATAACAAACCTTATCTCAGTCCTTACTTTATGCCTAATAATTATTTTTCTCATTCTTTTATCTTAAAATTGAGTTTTTTCTACTATGATGTCAAAGTCAGTATCAGTATAGGCTTAGGAAATATGTATCGCTAAAATTTTGAATATATATCACAGATGAATTAATAGAAATAGGCAATTGAAAATTTTCATACTTTTTTCATTTAATTTTTTTCTCTTACTGAAAATACATTTTTTCTCACATCATATATCCTGATTGCAGTTTCCCCCCACTCCACTCCTCCCAGTCCCCCCTCCCATCTGGATCCACCCCTTTCTGTTTCTTAATAGAAAAATATCAGGTTGCCAGGATTTATTTTTTCTACTAAGTTTTTATGTTCTTCAAAGGAATGAGAAAATACTTTCTTTAGCAAGTATATTCCTTTACAAAATTAACAAGGTGAGACATCTTGGCGAGTCATGTATATGTATAAACACAAATATGCACAAAGAAAACATACACGAAAGTCGGCAAGCTGTGTCCTTTTCAAACAGTTATCTTTAAATACCAATGATAGCATGATGATATTTACTTTGAAAACAATAGGTAAAAATTAATAAATTTATTATGAATAAAGGTTAGTTTCCTAATATTCCTTGCTGTTTCAAAACTCTTGTCTCAGTCATTTCCTTACTGGAAATTCCCTTTCATCTGGCAAAACCAGAATCCTCCACGGTTTTCCTTGATAAGGTCTGTTCTGCAGAAAACATGTTTAAAGCATAAATTGATTATTTTCTTACAAATGATTTTCGCAAGTTAATCAAACAGACACTACTATATTATGGAACGAGACATTATTGGGAATATTCCAGAACTTCAAAAGTTACCTCAGATGATACATTAAGTGTTGCTTTTACTCTCAGCAGGTTCTTCTGCTCCACACAGGGTGCTAGTGCGGTCTGGGGTGAAGCTTTGAGAAGACATTCCACAAATGGGGTGTATTGATAAGTCTTATCTGCTTCACAGGCACCCACTGGCACCATTTAATAGGAATTCAGGCAGCATTAGAATGTCTACAATGATGAAAGCATACACACACACACTCACACACATACCTGTATACAGACAGAAAGCATACACACACACACACAATCTCACACACACCTGTATACAGACACATGCATGTCTTAAATAGTACAGGCAAGAATATAAACACAGCACATCTAAGTCATTCCCCTGTTCTCAACTGCAAAGGAACCCAATAGACATTCTTTTAAACATAAGCGGAGCAGGTTTTGCTTCCCTTTGAACCAGTTACCTTGTATCTCTTTACACTGATATTCCTCAAGCTAAAACCCTCCCATTATTTACAGACCACATTATCTGTCATCTGGGTTTCCGTTGTCACTGGATTTCCTCTTTATCCAGGAATGGATGAAGCTAACAAAAACAAGCACTGATAGTGCAGACTCAGAAGGCCCTTGTCAGTCTGTTGTGACAAAGTGTGAAAGACTTTGTCCCCTCCTTAATAATACTGTCCTCAGGCAGAGAGAGAGAGAGAGAGAGAGAGACAGAGAGAGAGAGAGAGAGAGAGAGGAGGAGAGGGAAGGGGAGAGGGAGAGGGAGAAGGAGAGAGGGAGAGGGAGGGAGAGAGAGAGACAGAGACAGAGACAAAGAGACAAAGACATTTGGGCATTACTGTTTATTACTGCTCTTAAAGGACAGGGCTAATATGTATTTTTTAAGGCACCAACGGAGAAAGCAGAAAGCAGCCGCGTCATGCACACAGCCAAGTCATTTGATTAGAAACAAATGACTTAGACAACTCTCATCTCCTCCACTCATTGTTGAAGGTCTTACATCCACTATCTGCAGGGGCCCACAACCACAACGTTAGCTTTACAAAAGGCTGAGAGAGTTTGTAGGGTTAAATATTTATACATAATTTGACTCAACATTACAAATCTTGTAACTGGGACCAGTTACAGACTCAGGCCAGGACATACTGTTGTGCTCTGGGGAGAGACCACCACTAGCTGCACAACATTTACCAGGCTCTGTGTTCAGCTGGTGATAATGGAGGTTTCGTCCTGTGATTCCACAAGGTACTCAGGATGCACGTGCTTGGCCGCACCTATCCTACAACTGCAGAAGCCTGGAGAGATTCTGCAGATCACACGGCCTTTGTCCCGCGCCGGCACACGTCCCTGTAGGTATCCTGAAAACTAGGTCTTCTACACGAAAACTGTACTGTCTGCTCTGTCGTTCACTTCCAGTGTTTGCCCGAAAGCCCTCCCTTCAAAGACAAGACTTGTAGTGTTATTTCTAATTATTTTTTAAATGCCAAATTGCCATACTGTCTAGATAATCATTTGCTCCTGCCCCAAAATGTCTCAGAGAATTTCCCAGGCATGACCACTACCAAAACATGGGTTAGATAGTGTTTATCTTTTGCTTATTTTCATCTCTTCCCGTTTGAGATTGCCATTGTTTTGTAGTTTAGAAAGGCTTTTGTCAAGGAAACTGTGTGCGAGGAAGACAGACACGTAGCTGGTGACATACGCTGCTGTGTTGCAGTCAGAGATGTATCTACGCCACCGTCTTTCGAAACAGCTGAGACAGATTCAGTCTGTTCCGGGATACGTTTACTTGCTTTTCAGAAACAACAAAAGATATTTAAAAAGAGATAAAGTGAAAAAGAGATTTAGTAAATATA
The DNA here is from genome assembly GCF_947179515.1 of Apodemus sylvaticus. Taxonomy (NCBI): domain Eukaryota; kingdom Metazoa; phylum Chordata; class Mammalia; order Rodentia; family Muridae; genus Apodemus; species Apodemus sylvaticus. Next base: position 65,004,951 of record NC_067476.1, on the reverse strand, counting down.
TTCAGAAGTACTAAGTACCTAAAAACAAGTTCTGAAGATTTGCATCGATTTCTTTATTGAAGACGAATTTTCCAGGTTGGTCTTCACTTCCTGGGTTTAAGAGCTCATTTCTATTCCCCTCAAGGTGCGGGGTCTAAAAATATCACCTCATGTTTTCTTTCTCTCTTAGGATGTTTAAATGTTTACAAACAAGTTTTATTTTCTGTTTTGATTTTTTTTTCTCACTCGGAGCAAGCCGAACTTGGGCGTGCAGACTTTTTCCTAGATGCCTTGGTTGAGAGTGGGGCGGTTGGGAAGGTGTTGCATCTGTTTCTTCCGGATAGTTTTTGTTTTGGGTAGAACACACTATGGGAAGATTCCCAGAATGGGAGGGAGGCTATGAGGTTAGGAAACATTTCAATGATGTTAAGGTCTATTAAACCCTGTCAAGCGTGACAGGGCAGTTTTTTTTTTTTTTTCCTTTAACACATCCTGGTCCACTTAGAGCTGAGAGTCAGAAAAAGTGCTTGGCACAACGATTTAGCAGGAAAGAAAGCTATTTTAAAAGTCTTTTGGGAACATGTTTGTGCAACAGGAAAAAACATACAATTGGGTTGATAATAGCAGCTCGTAAAGGTTAGCGCCACCGAAATGGGTTTGCCATCTTCACAGGGAACGTGTTGTTCCGCAGTGGTGGTTCTCACTTAAGCACAGCTTAATTCAGCAAGGAGCCCCTTCCTGCCGACTTCTTTTACACTGGAAAATCTATTTTTAAATCACAACCCAGACAATCCCAGGAGTTAATCATTAAATTAAATAGTTTTTGGGATGTGAGAAATTACAACAGCTCACAGGGTGTCATGAGAGCCTGCCCAGCTGATGCCGAAAGCTTCAATCCAGGTGTCCTCTGGTGAATTCCCTGAGCATCTCAAGTTCTTACAGTGCGCTCTATCTCCAGTCACTCACATTGCCTGGTTCGCTCCTGCATCCTTGCCCTGGTGTTTCTAGGTCTTTATCCCTAGAAAGCTGGACTTTTTACCCTCTGCTCATACATATCCTTGCTGACTTTGAATTCATTACCAGTGCTTCTCAGTCTTCCTAATGCTGCGACACTTTAATACAGCTCCTTCTGTTGTGGTGACCTCCAACCATAGTGCTCACTGGGTATGTCAGAGCCGTCGGCCATTTTTAAAAATTGAGGTATTATTATTATTTAGTAAAATGCTTTGTATTAAAGATAAATATCCCTTATCAAACATGTGATTTGCAAATTTGTCTCTGTGTTGGGTTGCTTTTTCATTTTCTTTTCCTTTGTGTGCGTGAGAGTGTTTGTATGATGTGTTTGCGTGTGTGTGAGTATATGAGTGTGTGTGTGTGTATGAGTGTATGAATGTGTGTGTGAGTGTGAGTGTGCATGTGAGTGTGTGAGTATGTATGAGTGTGTATGTGTGTGTATGAGTATGTATGTGTGTATGAGCATATGAATGTGTGAGTATGTATGTGTGTGAGTGTGTGTGTGTGAGTGTTTATGCATGTGTGTGAGTTTATGAGTATGTATGTATGAGCGTATGAATGTGTGAGTGTGTATGTGAGTGTGTACGAGTGTATGCATGTGTGAGAGTATATGAGTATGTATGTGTGTATGAGCATATGAATGTGTGTATGAGTGTGTGTGAGTGTGTGTGTGTCCTGAATCTAGGACCTTGCTCATTCTGGCTCACTCTTCTATCACTGAGATGCCCTCAGACCCTTGCTTCCACAATGGCACCATTTCTATACAAGCATGTATTTTGATGTAGTCAATCTATTTTTGTCATTGTGACTTGTGCTTTTGATGTCATGTCTACAGAAGTATATCCTAAATCATGATGACAAAATGGCCTTAAATACTTTTTTCGGAGAGTTAACTTTACTAGTTGTGTTGGATATTAACATATCCCACAGACACACTTTAAGTATTGATCACTTGAGAATATATCCTACCCCTTAGCAATCACTTGATAGATCCATAGGATTTAAAAGTGTTAGCTAAGAATCATTACCAGGGTATAGAATATACTACGCAAGAAATAATAATCTTTTATTTTGGTTAAAAAATCCATTTATGTATAGATTATTTGTTGGAAAGAAATGTAGCTACCTCATTTTGTAGGAATTTCGTACTAGTCAACCAGAGAGTGAAAGGTGCGCTTTCTTATTCTAAAATCTGTGAAATTTCTACTACAACAACATTCCTCAAAAATGTCTAAAAAACAAAACAGAACTTAAAATTCAATTTTGTGTTCACATTGATGAGGAATTTTAGAATTGTAACTGACTTTAAATATACCAGATTCAAGGTTTCTGATAATATCATAGACATTACATACATTGCACAGTGCTGAGCTGACTATCTCTACTTGGCCCCATACTTTACATATGGTTGAAGGATGCATAAGACTCTTCTGATACCTCGCCTTGCCTGTTGGTAGCCAGGGGAAAGATGTGCTATCCCGATAATCCTACTAGATTCTGACTGTATAGCTGACCGTATGACCTGTGCCTCACACAGCTTAAATCAGACGTTTTGCTTGCCTGACCAGAGTTCAGTCACATTTTACTTCAATTAATTCTTTCCACATCAGATGTGGAGAGCGGTCCCTCAAGCACAAAGCTACAATTTTTTTAAAAGCTCCCTCCCACCTTTTCCTAATCGGGCTGATATTGGCCCCTTGCCTTTTCAAATAAAAAGAGTGTGGCTAAAATTACCGGAAAATGGCTAATTATGCCCACAATGGAAAGATTATTCCCACGAGTAAATACTCTAGAGTGTGAAATGAAATCCCAAACCCAGTCACAAATGAATCTTTCTAACACCTATTCAGTTATCCTGCCTGGAATGCTCATTAGATAAGCGAGGCAGCCACTGAGGCTCTTTGGCTTGTGTTTGAGCACAGTGTATTAAAGGCTCTTCCAGTGCACCTTAGAGTTGAATTAGGAGGCTCCATAGCCACCTTCTTTTAAAAGTTGGAATGTTTTTTATATTTTTGTGATACTACTATTTGAATATACTCTATACAAAAAACTTGCCTCACTTTTATCTAGCCCAGTGCTCCATTTTAATTGTCAGATTCAAACGTAAGAACCTTAAACTATTAGCGATTGGAGACCCAAGGAGGATATTCCTAAGACATATAAAACAAATAGACAAAACCAGTATAAGGAGATTTGTTTTAAGATTTTAGGGATATATTTCATTTTAAATCCGCTTATTTATTTATACTTTGTCTGTCTGTCTGTCTGTCTGTCTGTCTGAGTTTGTGATTCTCACATGCATACAGGTGCCCAGGGAGGCTAGAGGGCCTTAGATAACCTGGAGCTGGAGTAGCAGGTGTTTGTCAGCTGCCTGATGTGGGTGCTGGAAACCAAACCTAGGAGCTCTGCAAGAACATCAGGTGTTCCTTTTGAAAATAGTATTATGATTTATTTGATCAATACAATACATTTGGATCATATTCAGCTTTCTTCTTCAATCTCCTTTCATATCTACCCCATTGCCCTACCCATTCAATTTCTTTCTCCGTTTCTCTCCCTGGCTCCATAACTTCTTCCCTCCCTTCCTCTTTCTCTCTCACCTTCCCTGCCTCCTTACTGAGTCCAATTGATGTTTCTCAAACACTCTTGAGTATGGGGTCAACCCTCAGAATGAGGCCAACCTAACAGGGTCACACCTTTAAAGAAAGCCTTTCTTCTCCCAGAAGCTGTCATTTGCCAAGAGCTACTGAGATAGTGGTGAAATGTCTTGGCCAATTCTTCCCCATCCCATTCTGGGATTCTGTTAGCTTGAGCGGGTGTGGGTCTTCTCACTCTGAGATCACATGGCGAACCGCCCTGTTTGCTGGTACTCGTTCATCTCTTCTGGCCCTTACAGTTTTCCTGCCTGCTTTTTCTTGATGGCCCCTCAGGCTTAACAGTAGGGTTGTGATATAAATACTCCATTCAAGGTTGAGTATTCCAGTCCCTCATTCTCTGCTTGCTGACTAATTGTGGGTCTGTATAATAATTGCCATTCATTGCAAAAAGAGTTCTGATGAGAACTGAGAGGTACACTAATATATGGTTATAAAGATAAGAACTTGGAGGGGAGTGCAGTTTATTACTATCTCCATTTAGCAGAATAATAGTATCATTTCCTAGACAGTCACGAAATTCTGGCCCAGTTTGGTAGCATGAGTTTGCTACTACTGTACCAGTGGGCATGCTTTCCCAGGACTGTCATTCTCGTAGCTCACAGGACTCACAGCTGGTAAGGTTGATAATTTTGTATCTCTTATGCTGGTGTGATTCCCAGAGCTAAGAGAGCTAGACAGTTGGTGTGAAGCTTCCATGTCAGTAGCAGATTGATTTCTCTGTGTTCTGTCACTCAGGCATGCGTTGCCTTCATCAGTAGGTCTTACCATCATATCCGGAGGGTAATCAAGAACAATGGCAATAGGCTGTTAAAGTCTTTGGTGTGATCCTTTGAGATCCATCCCACTAACTTTTCTATTGGATTTGTCTTGGGCCAGGTTCAGCTATAGCATTAAAATCTTAGTCTATCATATCTCTATCAATGACTATGTTATGTGAAACAACTTGGTAAATTGTAATAATAATTTTACTGTAAAGATTTAAATTTTGTCAAAAAATATTTTTTAAGACTGTAAGAAAGGAATTCTAACCTGTAGGAAGGATGGAAGAGAAAGTTTATCTCTTATGTTGGCAGAGGATAGATGGCTTATCTGCTGTACCTCAAGAAGGGAATGCATGTGCTAGCTAAGGCATAATGGACCTTTGCTAAACCTCAGTTTAGGATATTAGAGCATCTAGATAGGTGTGGGAAATGAAGCTTCTGTTGGACAGCTCTGTAGTGACTGGATAAATAAACAAAGAAAAAGAATATGGCTATGGGCCCAAAATAACTCAGGATATTTAAAAAGCAGAGGAATAGAAGTTGGAGGCTATTTTTTCTTAGAGTGAACACACTCTTTCAATATTAGGATTAGGTAACTCAACTAAAAACTAACTTATTATAACAAAAAAACAAATGTAAAGTATATATATATGTACACACATATATGTGAATAATAAAAAGTAATATATATGAAAAATATATGTGGAAAAATAAGCTTTCAGGTAGCATGCAAACATTTGCATTTTAGTGTTCTGACAAATCATATTGATTAACATATATATATACATATATATGCATATATATATATGGGTTACACAGTGTTAAGACAATATCTGTATCTGTATCTGTATCTATATCATCTATACATATTGTAGAACAAAACAAAGTTATCCTGCAATAAGCCAAGAGCAGGGTCCTCTTCAAAATTCATAGCGTTTATAGAGATGGAAAAGGTTATTTCATAAATGAACACATGGCAGGTTTGAAAATTAAAATCAAAAGGGTACATTATATAATGTAGTGACTGGCTAGTCAGCTGTGTTTCAAGTAACTTCTGTTTTTTTTTTTTTTTTAATTTCTTTTATTTAGCACTGAGAGTCAAACCTAGTATCTTGCACAAGCTCGGCAAGTTCTCTATTGCTTACCTAATCTCTTCAACCCTAGACATCTGGGTTTTAAAACATATTTGCATTTGAAGGCACTTTTTGTTTCTCAAAGTTCTTTCTGTGATGAAACAAATTTACTTGAAACTTTGCTGGTTGGCGAGGCAAGCGGGGAGAGCATTTAGGAACTGGAATGAATTTGTTCTACTTGTGCTTAAGGAAGACTACTTTGAAAGAGAACCAATTTTTTCCAGCCTTTTTAACTCTGAGAAGGTAAAAGCAATCACTCATGAACAATCCTTGAGACTGAAAGCTAGACTGGGAAACCGTGAGTGAGTCCCCCCAGTGCCACTGTGGTCACAGACTCAGCTGAGAGTAAATGGTTGCTTCTTCAAACCTGACAAATGCCTTTCAAACAAACCACAGGGCACTTGGGGTCTCTACTAGCAGACTTCGCTGCTTATGTTGAACTCCCTTCACTGACTTGCTCTCTCCCCAAATTTGAAAGAAAACTACTTACTGTGTTTCACAACGACTCATTCAGTTGTCAGTAAATTAAGATCTGAAAGATCACTTGCTTAAAAGTGCTAGTTGATTAATATGGAATGCATTTTAATAAAAATGTGCGTTTAAATGGGTTAGAGGTAAACAAACACTTGCAGGATGAGTCAGTCAGAAGTGTGCAAAGAATCAATGTAAAAAAAAAAAAGAGGGAAACAAGTAATGTACTGCCCCTGTGAATCATATTAAAAACTGCATCTGCCAATATGAGACACAATTTGGGTTGATTTTCAGTTCCATTTGCCATGTTGCTATCTAGTTACCTGCCCATGGTCCATTTATGACTATCCTAAAAGATCTAGGGCAAAAGGAGTGATTCCTCCATTATCCCAGTCATTGCTCCTGACCACTGTCAGGGAAACTCAGATGAGAGCTTGTACAAGTGGTGACAACTGTGAGTTCAATCACCCCATAGACTGGATGCTGTTGAGTCTCCTGAGGAGGACAAGTGTAAGCTAAGTGATGGATGATTATCAGACAAACTTGTTAATGTAATCTGGACAAAGACAGGGGCCATCTGTCTGCTCCACAGAGTGGGGCACTCATTCTGAAATGAAAAGCACAACCTTATCCCTAGGAGCATGGTTTCCAGATCACCAAGTGGAGGCTGTAATGTGGAGCTGTTTGCATCGAGACTTTCTTTGGTTATTGCGGCCAAGATGACTTGGCAACTACTAAGATAAATCTCACTAAGATGCATTCTTAGACCTCTGAGTTTGAAATCTAGTAGATGGCAACAAAAATAAGAGCAGTGTTGGGTAGAATGTTGTGTTTGGGGAATCTCCAAACGTGATTTAGAGGCACTTTGCCTTGAAGGGTTTAGCCCCAGGACATAATGAAGGAAATTTGATCTCACCGTGTGTGGAAATCATCAAAGCACTGTTTTGTTAAACAGGTCTGTTTTCCAAACAATGATATTTATTTATGTTCTGATTCATATATATTTTTGCATACAGACAGACGACTATGAACTGGTCATCTTTTAAGCATAGCTCCTAATGTTTTAAATTTGCTTAATCTAGAGCAGTTCAAACTTAGTAGACTATCTCTTTGACCTTCTGGCATTTGCAGTTTGAAGACTAAATAGCTTTCATGATCTTATTTTATAAGAAAGTAGAGATGCTTATATAAGTATTTTGGTGTCAGAATTTCATTGTCAACATAAATCAGTGGTTCTCAACCTTCCTAATGTTGCAGCCCTTTAATACAGTTCCTCAGGTTTGGGCGACCCCCAACCTTTACTATGAAACTACTTCATTGCTACTTTGTAATTGCAATTGTGGTACTGTTGTGAATCATAATGTAAATACCTGATATGCAGGATATCTGATAGGGCCACATATCAGATATATACAGGTTGAGAACCATTGGTAGAACCTTACAACCAAAAGCCTTTTAAAATAAGGAATATTTTAAAAAAATATTGCTATTTAGGGTAAAAATTCTTGAGAGTAACTTTGGTTTTCTAAAATATTTTATCGGTCCATTCATTCATTTATTTATGGATTCAGTAAATATTTGTGAGCTTCCAGTCAGGAAAATGGACAAGATGACTCAGATGTGTGTTCTGTCTTTGAAGAACCATATCAACAAAAGAAAGGGGAATAGAAAGCTTGCAGTAAGAATACACTACAGCAAGAGATTGTTGAAAAAAAGATTAACTTTTATCTCAGAGGATTTTTTGCAAGTCTAGTATTTTAAATTTATATAAATAAAATAATTCAGTTATATTATTCAACGTTCCAATTATCCTAAATGAAAAGTAGTATGATGTTTGAAAAGAAATGAGTTTGTGGTTTCAAAGAAATTTGCTATTATTTGGACTCTATACTAAAAGACAAGCTAGAGATATCAGAGAATGAATAGAAAAAATTAAGAGCTAATATTTTTATGAAGAGTAGCCAATCATAAAAAATATCTTATTAGAGGCAAAACCTTAAACCAACTAATCATGAATTTAGCTTTGTAACCTTTTATTTAGTGTTTTATATTCATTTATTGATTTGTATGTGTTTATGTGGTGGGGAAAGGCACTCAGAGGGCATACATATGGAGATTGGAGAACTATTAACAGTGGTTTATTCTTCCATTTTTTCCTGTGGGTCATCAGGCCATCTGTCTTGGTGGGAAGCACCTTTACCTTCTCAGCCATATTTCTGGCTTTATTTTATTTATTTTATTTAAGAAAAAGATTCTTTAATACTTAGTTACTTCAGATACTATGTAACTACCAAAAATAGAGGTTTGCAAATACAGTTTTTACTTATAATTTATATACTTATAATTTTACTTACAATTTAAATATTAAGCAGAAAAATGAATTCTCTTTCCATGGTTTGAATGATAAAAGCATGCAAAATTAATCATTTTAATAATGTGACATGGGTTGAACCAATGAGGTAAAAGTAAGATGTATCCACCCAAGTATAGAGATACAGTGTCTATAAAGTTAGGTTCATATTAAGCTAACATATAAATATTGACATCTTGCTTTTATGTCAGGTAATAACAGCAATACAGTAAGGCTGGAAGCAGGTCGTAGGTCAAACTGCCAGGGCTCCAATGAATCATTAACTCACTAACAATTCCAGGAAACCTGGAGTGCAGTGCTCCATACTGTTCCCAGCTCCAGATGAAACACGTTACTTTGTGATGGATCTGACTCTGCTATAATTTGCCTTCCTTAATCAACATCCCAATAACTTATCATTGCCATGTTAAGAAGAGCTTTGAAAAACCTACACAGACCTTTACCTTCCTTTAATATAACACATGTATCTCTCTCACCCCAGGAAACTGCTTTCTTCTGTTTTTTACATTTTATTTTAATTTTTTTATTGATTCTGAATTATATTTGAAGTTTCACTGACAAGAAATATAGTTGAAGTTTCACTGAAACTCGCACCCCCATTGCCTTGAAGCAGAATGACTGAAAGCACTTATAAAACCTCACAAAGATATAAAGAAATACAGATAAATCTACTCAAGTTATAAATACCTATGGAAAATATATTAACAAACCAATAAAAACATATAAATTCATATTCAAGACAAATTTTTTGATTTTTTTTGAGACAGGGTCTCAATGTACAGCCCCGTTTGGTTTCAAACTCTCTGTTATCAGGTTGGCCTTGAGCCTGTCAGAGAAATCTGCCTGCCTCTGCTTCCAGAATCCTGAGATTAAAGGCAAGCATCACTAGGCCTGGAAATATTTTCCTTGAAAATATAACTACCTTGAAAATTACTTACTCATAGGAAATATGGAAATTCCAGATCATATGTGGTTTTCTATGTTCTATAATTTATAATGAAAAGTTTCATACAGTGACTGACATATTCAAACATTATAAACAAAAAATGGTACATTTACACAATGGAATATTACTCAGCTATTAAAAAACATTGACATCATGAAATTTGCAGGCAAATGGATGGAACTAGAAAAGATCATCCTGAGTGTGGAACTCAGACCCAGAAAGACAAACATGATATATACTCATTTAAAATTGGATATTAGCCATAAAGTACAGGATAGCCATGCTACGATCCACAGACCTAAAGAAGCTAAGTGGCAGGTAGGGCCAAGGGAGGATGCTTGATTCTCATTAAGAAGGGAAAATAAAATAGATTTGATATGCCAAGGTGGTTTGATATCCTTGGGAGGTCTCCTCTCCTCTGTGGAGAAAGGGAGCGGGGTACAGAAGGATGGGGGTGAGCGGGAGGGACTGGGAGGGGAGGGGGAACTGAAGTTCTGATCAGAATATAAAGTTAATAAATTAATTAATGGGAAAATAAATAAAAGAAAAACACACATCTGTTTGATGAATAAGTAACATATTGACTGAAGAAAATAATCTCATCAATAACCAGATGTTTTAGTCCAATGCTAAGTCATAATTTGCTACTCATGTTTCTTCTTCCTTGAGTAGTTCTGACTTCTGGACAGATTAGCTCAGTTATGTCATAGTCAAGTACTAATTGATTCAAACAGATGGTTCCATTATTATGAAAATCAACAATACTTGATGAAATATGTTTTTATACAAAAAGAAATAAAATAACTGCTACTTGGCATACTGAGACTACTAATTGAACAGGACTACAAAAACTACATATATTTAAGTGTTATGTATACAAATATCAGTATTTTAAAAACTGAAATACAGAGATAAATAAAATAAGCATGTGTATCCTTCCTGGTTTTGGAGGGAGAGTCTAAAAGTCAGGCTAAAGATTATGTTTCTCAGTATCATTTCTGTAGTTCATTAAAAATTAGAATAGCTCAAGAATGTCTAATTTTAGTAGAGGTATTGCTTAGAAAACTTCAATTTCCTATGGAAATAATTTTGTCTTGTTAACATCATATTAAATTATTTTAAATCGATTCATATTTTAGGTCATGACACTTGTAATTAAGACATTCTTGAAGACAATATTCATGAGAAAATGTGATTTGAGTCTGGAGACAATTGTGCGTGTAAGTATTTGGAAATTAGATTTTCCAGGGGTGAAACGTAATCAACAACTAAAATAACAATTTGTTAATTACTAAACTGCAGAAAATTTGCTTCATATTTCTCAATCTAGCACACTATTTTTTAAGATGTGAGATTAATAGAGTCCTTCCTGATTTTCAGGTATACTTTTCTTAAGATCATAAAAAACAAATCCAGGGTCGCAGGTTTCTGACTGATAGAAGAGAAACAATATTGATAGAAGAGAAATCAGATTGCTTATGACTGACAAGAACAGCTGCAGCAGCTACCTAGGTGAGTCACTGCGGGTAGCCTGTGGGGCACATTCAAGCTTACGGGCAATGGCATGCTCTCAATGCGTCCATAAAAAAGCAGAAGGCCTGGGATCACGTGGAAAGGGGCTTTCTAATTCTCGTCTGAAAATTGCTATGCTTTGTTTTCTAACAGAATTCAATCCAAATTCATTGTTCAGCGGTAAATATCTACTGAGGATTTTTTTTGTTGTTGTTTCCTTGAAAAAGTCATCGCTACATGTAAATGTCTATTATGTTCAGTGGCTATATCATGACCACCATGTATAAGACTAGTGTGTTACGGTATATTAGGAAATAAGATTTAGGGTCATCGGGCCCACAGAGTCCGTTTCTTAGTATTCGGCTGGCAGATGGTGTTTGAGAGGCCATTTTTACCAGCTTAGAATGTGACCTAATATTAGATTAATCTATGCATATTAGTCTTCATCCCCAGAGCCTTACTTCAACAAGGTAGAAGACTATGAGAATCTTTTTATTTCCTGATTATTTCTGTGTTAATTACTTTTCTTATTATTTTAACAAAATACCTATCAGGAAACATGTAAAGAGATTTATCTCTGCCTACAGTTTAAAGGTTTAGCTGTGTTGTCAAAGAACACAACCACAGTGCAGATTTGGACTGCATGGTCACTCTGGGTCCACAAGCAGGCTGCAAGGGCTGCTCCATTCAGCTACTTTATCTTGTTTTTATTGAGTTCATGATCCCAGGTCACAGAATGCTACTGTCCACAGTTATGTAGGTCTTCCCATATCAACTAACCCAATGAGATGATCCCTTAGAGCCATGCCCAGAGTCTCATGTAATATGCATACTTCCTCACAGATGTGTCTCCTAGGTGATTCAAAAATCTGTTCACTGGTAATCAGTATTAACACAAATTTAATCACAATTTTCTACAGTGAGGAACTGAAAGGACATTATTATGCTGTTTGAATGTTAATTCTTAAACGATTGGCCTAAGAATAATTTCCTTAAATTGAAGTCAGAAAGTTATGGATAAGTACTTGTAAGAAATAAACATAAATTATATATATATATATAATAAAATGTGAAAGATAGTCATGTAAAGCTGTTTATGTTTATAGTTAAATAATTGTATTCCAACATTGGTAAAGGCAAAGAAAGCGAATTGCTTTCTAATTACACAAAAATGCATGTGTCAAATGTTTTATTTGAAAGTCAAATTAAACTAGATTATATTTCACTAAACTCTGTTATACTTTAAGCCAGAATGTTGAAAATATTTGTAATACATTTGACTATTTAACAAATTTTTAGAATTAGTGCAGAATTATAACAGATATTTTCTTTTGAAGCATATGTTAGTTTGATGAGTATTGAACTTTCTTTCTTTCATTTTTATTAGATCTTGAACGTACAGCACATTTCATTTGGACACTAATGATGGATAAAAAGCATATACTATGTTTTCTGTTTCTCTTGCCTCTTAATATGGTAAGATTCACCCTACATATTTATTTCATTAATTATGACTATGTTTTACTTATAACATGCACACAATTTGTAAAAGTTAAAAAATACAAGTTAAAGTAGTTATTAGACAAGTAAGTTGATTTCATTTTTATATTCAATTCACATGCCAATAATCCACTTTCTTTAGGTATTTTTAAATCTAATTTCTTTAGGTATTTTTTTATACTTTGAATTTTTATAACTAATATGGTTTGTTGAGTCCTTGGAAGGAGGTTGGGACACTAGTGGATTCAAACATACAAAACTCAAAAGTGGTAAAATTGGAAAAATGCTGGAAAATACTTTATAGTAGTACTAATATACACAGCACACGAAATATGTTTACAGAGACATATAGATTCAGAATTACATTTTATATTAGATGTTTTCTTTATTTACATTTCAAATGTTATCCCCTTTCCTCATTTCCTTTCCAAAAACTCCCTATCCCATCTCCCTTCCCCATGTTCACTAACCCACCAACTCCTGCTTTCCTGTCTTGGCATTCCCCTACACTGGGGCATTGAGCCTTCACAGGACCAATGGTCTCTCCTCTCATTGATATGTCCAACAAGGCTATCCTCTGCTACCCATGCAGCTGGAGCCATGGGCCCCTCCATCTGTACTCTTTGGTTGGTGATTTATTCCCCGGGAGCTCTGGGGGTCTGGTTGGTTCATATTGTTGTTCCTCCTATGGGGCTGCACACCCCTTCAGCTCCTTGGGTCCTTTCTCTAGCTCTCCCATTGGGGACCCTGTGCTCAGTCCAGGCTGAGAGCATCCCCCTCTGTATTTGTCAGGCACTGGCAGTCTCAGGGGAATATTCTAGGCTTTAAAATTTTTCTTTTGGTCTACCAATTGATTGGCATTTATTGATTGAAAATAATTAGGCGATACGTACTACATTTTATATTGGTTTACTCATTCATTAATAACACTCATTCAAATAGATCTTGATGTTAAATTTGGGGCAGATATGTCTCCATACGTGTGTGCACATCCATGTGCATCTCTGCATACGTGTTTCAGAGATGTGAAGCCAGATTAACAAAGCCCAAAGAGCTACATGCCTTATGGTTCCCTTCTTATTTGTAGTTCTGTTTCTCATCATCTTTTCTCTGCATTGAATTAAAGCAATCCACATTGTCTCCTTTTTATACATACAAGAAACCCAGAGACATAAGCTCATCTAATTCTGTGCACCAGCAACGAATTTTCCTGTGGTGTTTCCAAGCAAAACCCTCAAAAAGATTCAAAGGAATTAAAAAAGTACTGAAAACTTAAATGAGCAAAAAAAAAAAAAAAGCAATATTATGTTTCTGGGAGTATACACACTGGAAAACACACCTTCAAATCTTGAGGCTGTCCAACGTCTGCACATATAAGATGTTATCTTGGGTAACTGACTAGACTTCAAAAGGCAGAACTGTTTCTTTAGCTAACAGCCCTGTTAAATGTGCCAGCAAGGTACATGGGTCACCACGCATTCTCTGCAGGCAATACTGTAGCATTTTACCAATTAGCATAGTGTAATATAAGTAACTATGACCCCCTTCCCTTGAATTCATTCATGGACAGTGTGTAAATATATTTGGAATTATTATTACTTTGCTTAATTTCTAACAAAACTTTCTCAGGAAAAATGGTTTTATGTTTGTGTGTGTGTTTGTTCTAATATTGTCCTGGGATAGGCACAATGCTTTCTTAGCTTACATGAGGTGCTAGGTTCAACCCACAACATTAAAGAATAAAGTGAAATGACTTAAAAATAGTTTTAATGATCTAGAATTTCATTTATTACTTCACAGGGTGACTGCTTTCTAAATATCTCAGGAAATTCAAGCCAACCAGAAAAGAACTCAATATAAATGCTAATCAGGCAATGTGATGCCACCCAGTGAGGAAATTATTATTGTGATATTACAAATGTACAAAGTTTGATTATTTTTCATGTGACTACCACTCCCTGGTATCTGGATGCCATTTTCTACTGTTTCATGATATAAGAGTCTTGGAAATGGTGGTGCATAGCTTATCGACATTGAAAGAAGAGGCAAACCACCAAGGGACTCGAGATATAACTGTTTGCATTTTCGAGCAAATGTTTACGTTGTGTTGTCAGCCAAGTACCACAGGTTTTGGGAGCCAACGAAGCCTGTCAGTGCTGTCATTGGCAGCTCCCTGAAGGCTGTTTGAAACTGGACATGCTAAGAGGTTAGACTACAGAAATTGACAAACGCTACACATTGAGGGGTTTCCTCATGAGAGTCATTTTGTATCCAAGCACCACTGCTCTTGCTGTGTTCTGCCAGGCTTCTAACAAAGATTTCCATCATTCTAAAGTCGTTGTTGCTTTACTCCCATAGGCTCTTGTCACAGCAGAGTTGGAAGAAGGCGTGAACCAAACAGACTTGGGAGTCACTAGAAACAAGATCATGACGGCTCAATATGAGTGTTACCAAAAGATTATGCAGGATCCTATTCAACAAACAGAAGGTAGCTGCAACTTACACTAGATGAACTGAACATATCATTAAAAGAAAGGGTTCTTTATACCTACTGATGAAAATTAATTAGTTGATTATTTTCTGGTTTATGTACAAATTTTATTATGTATTTGTGAAGTGTGTTTTATGACACGATCCTTTTAGTAAAATTTAACAAAATACTTCATTCACTGACTTTTTCAGAATGATACTTTAGAAGATGTAAAAATATTCAAAATACTAACAGATATTAAAACAAGATAAGTCAATAAGTATTGACCATCAGTTCAAGTAATTTATAACTTTATCTTAAAAATAGAATGCTTAATAGAACTTGCATGTGACTTCATACCAATTCTATGTTAACTGGCACCATTTTATTTCATATTATTGTTTTAAAACTATTGAACTAACCACTTGCAAATGATCTAGATAAAGGTTTAAGTACTAAAAATAAGGTTGAGGAATAGGAAAATATTTTCATAATAAAATAATTCTGTGGTAAAGTAGTTCAGGACCACTGCTTATTTTATCTCAGAACTTCACAATGCATTTTACAATTTGTAAAAAATACTTTAAAATAGACCAAATACCTTTTTTTTTTTTAAAAAAAAGTCGTGTTTCTGAAATCCATCTGAACAAAGATATCTATCTCACTCTGATACCACAGAACACAAATAAAAAAAAATAGACATCGTGATGCCTTGCACTACCCATGTTGAGGTGCACTACACACAGACTTTTATAATGGCAACTTGCACATATATAATATGACTTCTGAAGCAATACGAGTGTTCTTCACAAATTTTATTTTACCAGCCATATATGGTGGGAAACATTTTAACTTTGTTTAAGATGACAGGAAAGAAAGCTGTGGTTGTCTTAATTGCCTTTTAAAGGCTTGTAATTATTTAGAGTTTTCAGATACCAGAATTATTATGGCTCCATTGGCGATAAAATGATCACAAGATTGTTGTACAGGTACATGATAATTAACAAATATTCTTGCAGCAGTCAATGTTCTACCTAATTATGGAGTTTTGATCTAAAAATATCTATTTTTAGAACATTGATGAGTTAATTTTGTTATTTATGTATTATAATATACAATACATATATACTTAATTATATTACAAAAGCTTCTTTATCCTCACATTAATGAAAATATAAAATGATTACGGTTAAAATGTTAAAATAGTAATGCTAACTAGAAGGTATTTGCTTCAGAAATGCTCAAATACTTTCCTTAAGAATACAGTTTCTGGCCTGTGGTGGTGGTGAACAACTGTAGTCCCAACACTTGGGAAGCAAATGGAACTTGATCTCTGTGAGTTTAGGGCTAGCTTGCTCTGTAGAGCGAATTCTAAGCCAGAGCTATACAAAGAAACCCTGTCTTGAAAAAGCAAGACAAAACCAAACAGACAGCCAGACAAACAAACAAACAAACAAATAAACAAAAAACCAAAAGAAAGAGAGAAAGAAAGAAAGAAAAAAAGAATACAGTTTCTAAAATAAAATATGCTCCATAAAAATTAAGTACAGGGACACTAACTAACCACTCCCTCATGGTTAAATACAATCATCAGAGAGAGCCTGATTTATTGAACAATTGCTTTGAAGAAAGTAATCTGAATCTAATATTTATGTAGAGTCATTTCTAGGTTTGGTTTGAATATAATTAATAATGATTCTTAGTAACTGTGTAGTGATTTCTTAGTGAGCAAAGTTGAGCAACCGGGGCTTTCATGCATCAGCATTTCCAGGAGACTTCTTTACACCAAGGCACTGCGAAGCCTTCCTTAAGAGCTTACTCATGGGTAGCCACAGACTTGCTGACCCTCCCTGTTGTTTCCTCTCTAAGGCCTTTACTGCAATAGGACCTGGGACGGATGGCTGTGCTGGAATGATGTGGCAGCAGGGACGGAATCAATGCAGTACTGCCCTGATTACTTCCAGGATTTTGACCCTTCCGGTAGATACTGAAATTTAATTACAGTTCTTACTGAAATCTGTAGAGTGAACATTGTTATTTAATATTTATAAATGTTATTAAATATTAAATACATGTTATTAAATGCATTTGGAACTTATTGCAAAAGTAGTCTTGAAAGATTTTCAGTGTATAACTTAGTTTTAACTTTCTACTTCTGAATTCATTTAACCAAAGGGAAAAAATACAACAGAAACTATGAGTTTATTAAACTCTTTAAATTTTTCCTTTTTCTTATTAAAGAGAAGGTTACAAAGATCTGTGACCAAGATGGACATTGGTTTCGACATCCAGATAGTAATAGAACATGGACCAACTACACCCTGTGTAATAACAGCACTCATGAGAAAGTGAAGGTATGTAACAATCGTGAATTGAAATTTGGCTTACATTTTAAAATCAGAGCAATGCAGTACCGAGGAAAAGAAATCAGTGTTCCATTCCACAGTAAAACCATTTCCTAATATCATTTGAGAAGAACAATGCAAAAAAACATCTGTGGAAAAGCCGTTATTAATACTGTCATTACACTAGGGAAGTAACCCTGTTAGGTAACTGTGTATTTACAAGTCAATGCCTCAGAATCGGGGTTTCAGATATTCCAAAGAAAATATAACTTAAAAGTGTAATATAAGGGAAAACTTTCATTTCTAGTGAAACTCTAGAATTATCTCAAAAATTGTTCTTAGGCAAATAGGATATGCTCAGTGGGATTTAAACCTCTACCTACTCCTCAGAAGAAGGCACCTATCCTAACTGGCTGTGCAGGAGGACACTCTCACTCTTGTTCCTGTTTTGAAACTTAAAATTAAAGCCACAGTTAAGGACAATGATCACAGAGTAAAGCTTGATTGAGGTATTTTTATGTATTTTCAGTTGCATGTGTATATGATTAAAAGTGTGAACACTGATATATGCTTCCTGTTTGGCACTTTATCTGTCCCATGGCCATAGATAAGAAAACTCTCTTATGATAAACAAGATAAGTGTACTTCCAGTGGCCAGGATATTGCAATCACTCAAACTACAAGCTATCAGTGTGTTACATATCATGTGTGCTCTGCCAATTTAGAGGTGTTAAGTTACCAACCCAAACCCAAACCCAACCAACCAACCAACAAACCAACCAACCAACCACCAACCACCAACCATCCAACTAACCAAGCAAGCAAGCGAGCAAGCAATCAACCAACCAACCAAATAAACAAAACCTTTACAAATGATATGTTAAAAGAAAATAGAAAAAGAAAGAAAGCAAAAACAAAGAGAATGTTAAAATACATTTATATAGATCAAAGGATCTTTTAAGTTTCCATACTAAGATCTGTCTCTGAGCCTCAGATTTGTGAAAAGAAATAGAAAACCTCAATAGGTTAAGAAAGCCTTATCAGGTATTTAATTTTGAGTAAACCAAACCATTGAATATTATTTGATTTTAAATATATAATGCTGTACAGTATAAACTAGATCAATAAATACATCACCTTAAAGATTCACTGTGACATCTGATTCCTTAAATAAAAGAATACATGGCTTTCAAGTTTTTAATAACATTTGGTAAATTTTGATACTTTTCATTTACATATTTTCAAATATTTATTGGTTTTCAAGCAAGTGATTACAAATCTATCTACATGTGCTTATAAAAGTAGAATTTATTCATTTGAATTTTATCTAATATATATGTAGAGTTTTAGATACAGGGTTCATTTCATTTTTTTTCTTATCACACAATTATAGACAGCACTGAATCTGTTCTACCTAACTATAATTGGACATGGATTATCTATTGCATCTCTGATCATCTCTCTCATCATATTTTTTTACTTCAAGTAAGTACATTTAAATCTTTTTAATTGGACAACTGTGGTGAATTCAGATTATGTGCATATTGAGCTCATGTGTACAAAATATAAGTAACAATATTAAGTTTAATATTTAAAGTAAATGAGTTTTATTATTTTATTTTATTTTTATGAAATAGGCAGAATATGAATGGGTTATCTTAATTGTAATTCTATAAAATTATTAGGCATATAAAATTAAAGTATGTGCTTTGATCATGTCGATTTAGAGGGCATTGTTTTCTTGGTATCCTCCATCTCCTCTGACTCTTTCTTTTAGTTTCCTCTTACCTAGAGTTTTCTGAGCCCTGAAGGGAGGGATTTGGTAGAGACATCCCATTTATGGCTTAGTGTTCAAAGTTCTCATTCTTTACACAAAGTCTGGTTATGGGTCTTATATTTGTTCCCATCTGCTACAGGAAGCAGCTTCTCTGATAATGGCCGAACAGGCAATGCTCTATGTGTACTACAGAAAGTCATTAGGAGTCATATTATTGCTACTTTTTTTTTAAAAGAACAGTTTAAGAACATTTGGTTTTGCCTTTGGTCCCTGAGCTATCTACTCTCAGGTTCTTGGCCACCTGTGCAATGTCAGGTATAGGCTCCATCTTATGGAGTGGGCCTTAGGTGAAATCAGATATTGGTTGGTTACGCCCAGTCTTCACGCCACTATTACACAGCATACTGTGCAGGCAGGGATATCATTGTAGATCAAGTGACTGGTTTGGTGTTTAATTTTCTCTTTTGGTAACATGCTCAATGCTTTCCTGTGCCAAAGATGCTAGAATATAGGGATGAAGATTCCATGTAGGCACTATATTGACTTGTCTATGTTGAATGAGTTGTGCAGATGTATCCAGCAATGGGGCCTTCCTGTCAGTTTGTAGAGAACAATCTGTAGTCTTGGCAACAGGCTGAATTGTTTGGGGTTCCCATGAGACCCCTTTGGCCAACAACTCAATTAGATGTAATCAATCCCAGCACTGGAAGCTTCATTTGGAGACAAGAGATGGCTAGGTGGGGCTGTCTCCTCTATTCTTTGGGAATTTGATTTAGATCACCGTGATATATGTATGTTTTAGGAATTTTTACTGTATCAGGTTTCCTTAATTGTCTTTCCCCATATTTACTTTATCTTCTCCTTTCCCTTCCCATCCACACTTGATCCTCCCATTCCAGCATCCCCATTTGTCCATAACTCTCTATTTTATTTCCCTTTCCTAGTGAGATTTGTCCCCACCCCATGTCCCTTACTCTGTAGCTCATCTCTGTGGTTCTATGGACTGTTGCTTGGTTATCATTGACTTAAACAGCTAATATCCATATATAAGTGAATGCATATCAGTCTTTCTCAGTCTGGGTTATCTCACTCAGGATGATGTTTTTCTAGTTTCATACATTTACCTGCAAATTTCATGATTTCATTTAAATTTTTTTTAATTTGTTGTGTAGATGTATCACATTTTCTTTATTCATTCTCCAGTTGAGAGACACCTAGGTTGTTTCCAATTTCTGACTCTTATCAATTCAGCAGCAATGAACATGACTGAGCACTAAATGTCTCTGGGGTAGGATGAAATATCCTTTGAGCATATGTCCAAAAGTGATATGGCTAGATCTTGATATAGATTGAGAATCATCTTCCTGAGGAAGTGCCACACTGATTTCCATAATAGCTGAACTTCTGGTGTGTGTGTGTGTGTGTGCTGGGTACTATCAGCAATTCTAGTATGCAGAGGGGACAGAAGAAACATTAGATCTCCTGGAACTGGAGTTACAGACAGTTGCATGCCTTTAAGTGGGTCTGGGAATTTAACCTGAATTCTTTACAAGAGTAGCCAGTTCTCTTAGCCACTGGTGCGTCTCTCTCTAGCCCCAGTTTTTGCAATGTATTTTTAGTTTTATTATGCAAACATTTCATATTTTTCAAAGTCTTGCAATTTCTTGGTCAAAGATATGTGCTTTTGTGTTTGTTCAACTATATCAATTCAAAAGTCTCCCAAATGCAATATTCTCAGAAAGAATTCATAACGGCTAGCTCTTCCAAACCTAAAATAGGTTTCTTTTTTTTTTTTTTTTCTTTTTTGGAGACAGGGTTTCTCTGTGTAGCCCTGGCTGTCCTGGAACTCACTCTGTAGACCAGGCTGGCCTCAAACTCAGAAATCCGCCTGCCTCTGCCTCCCAAGTGCTAGGACTAAAGGCGTGCACCACCACCGCCCGGCCCTAAGATAGGTTTCTTACAAACTAATCCATCTTCAGTGATGATGTCACCAGAAGCTCAGTTGCATTTGTCAGAAATTTAGCAATAATTTGAGAGTCCATTCTCCCTTTCATTTCTCCTTATAGTACTTTTAATATTCTTACCAAATTCAGTTTTAATCATCTCTGACAACATTACTGCTAAGTCTGTTCTATGTAACTTTAAAATTGTTATTATTTATTAATAGGGACTCACTGTGTAGTCAGTTGTTGGCCTGAAACTGTATGTAGACTTGGCTAGTTTCAGACTCATCAAGATCTGTCTACCTCTGCCTTCCAAATGCTGGGATTGAAGGTGTGTTTCACCACACCCAGCTGCTACTCTAATGGTTTTTAAAAATCAGTTTTCTTTATTCAACTGTAGACAATCTTTAAAAAACTGCATCAAAAGCAGAGCTTATTAGTAATTCTCTGTTTCAAAACATCAGAGTGCTTTTTTTCCTGTACATTACATAACATGAGTTAGTGAATCTTGCCTATTATTTTCTCTGCCTCCCTAGCCTGGTTAAATGCTTCATATCTGGGAATTATACTTGATCATTTTCTCAGCAGACTCTTCCTGAATTCCTTACTGAAGCTGTAATTAATTACAGTGGACATGGTGTAAAAATTTAAAAGGATTCGAGAGATAATAATCTCTTTAAATTAAAAAACATTCCAGCTGAGTCTCTTCAGATTAAACTGTCTCTATTTTTTAATGTAATAAGCCAAAACATCCAAGGGCATTAAGTTTCTGAAGGCGATAAAGTTAATAGCAATTACATTGCATTCCAAAATAAGTAGTAAGAAAGAAAACAATGGTCTCCTGGAATTCTAGACCATATACTCTCATGCAATTTTGATTTAGCAAAGTTGTCAGTAAAGTACCCAACAAGTGAAAAGCAAAATTAATACTACTTCCTCATGTAAAAAAAAATCCAAGAGTTAATAAAATAAATGCTCACTGGGCTTATGAGGCAAGTGGGGCCGCCAAGGCAAACAATACTGAAGCCAAACTGGGCCAGGAAAAGTACACTATCAGTCTAAATCTCTAATCACACGGCTCATTCATTCAGTTCTCAATGGAGAAACACTGTCATAATAAATAGCTTATCAAGGAGTTTGGGAAATTAAGGGAAACAATAGCTATGTTGATCAAATCATAACAGTACAAAGAATGTTGTCATAAAGGATTAGGAGCATAACGTCTTAAGTACAAATAATTATAATTAGGAATAGAGTGTGTACGGTAACAAAGAGAAATAGGTGGTTTTATTTAAAATCCTCTTAACAGCTCAACAAAATGTAGTGAACACCTAGTTATCAATAGACCTAACTGTCACTCAAACAAATCATATGCTGACCCATCAAGAATGTTCACATGGCAGATCAGAGAAATGACTCAGTCAGTAAAGTGCTCTTTACATAAGTATGGGGACTTGAGTTTGGACCTTCAACATCCATGTAAAGAGGTGAGAGCAGGAAATCGATGCCTCTAATCCCAGTGCTGGGGAGATAAAGAACTCTATGGTCCTGCTGGCCAGCCAATCTAGCCAAAATGGCAAGCTCCAGGTTCAAAAACACATACTTTTTAAAAAGTAAATTAGAGAATGGTTGACGAACATGTCTAGCATCAACTGGTGGCTTCCACATGCATAAACACATGTACTTGCACTTGTTCCCACACATGCACAACATGCTGAGCACATTCACACACAAAAGAATACCATAGTCAGCTGCTCTTATTTTGGGGCCATAGGTGGAACTGAGGACTCACAGAGTTCTTTCAAAGCCCAAGAATCTATGAATGCAGAAGGAATTTTGTAATGGGAATTAGAGTGAGTTATGTTTAAGCTAAAATACATAACAGAAGCTGGTACTTGTGGAAATATTTTCATGCAAAAGAAATTTATTAGGCAACTATCAATGATACAAATTTGAAAGAATTTCTCGCTTAGTGTTTTGATGTCTTATATCTGCTTTATTATAAAAGCAAATACCATTCAACCAACATTTAAAGATTAAGACTTAAAATCTCCAAACTATCTATGGACATCACTTTTTGAAGCTGAACTCTTATATTTATTTAAAATATATTAGTTTCAAAGATACACTAGGCAGAAACCTCATTCCTAAAAAGGCCAGGAATTTCATATTGTCCCTAATTCTGTTCTCATGCTTTGTAAATAAGTAGCTCATTATGTTAACCCATAAAAGATTATGATTATATATAGTATTATAAATATAACCCCTTGAGTCTAAATAATTAGGAATAGAGCTTCTATAATAAGAGAAGAGAAAAATTCAGGTACTGGTAATGTACACTTTTAATCTCAGCACTTGAAAGTCAGAGGTAGGCTGATCTTTGAGTTCAAGAAGAAATTATGTGGCAAATTAAAAAGTTTTTAGAAAAAAGAACAATTGAAAAAATTAAAGATCAGTATATAATAAATACAAGTAATTGATATTTGCTGAAAATTTTGCTCTTAAAAATAACGATATATCTGGTGTGGGCTGGGGAAGACACCCAGAAGCCCGCCAGCCACGTGACCCGCCTGCAGTAGGAGCCACTGCAATAAGCAAGTAGGTGTTGGACAGATGGGAGGGAAAGAGAGGCAGTCAGGTTTCAGCACTGTGCAGAGAGGTGGAACTGGAGACTCGAGGGAAGAGAGGAACGGCCAGATGGGAGTATCTGCCCTGACACTTGACACCATGCTGAAGTTATGGCTTGTGCTGACACTGACGGCCTGGGTCTGTGACCATGCAGCAGCAAGGGTCTGTGTTAATTTCCATGGCTTATATTACAACTAAAGACCATGTGGACATCTTTGTCTGGGCTACTATTTGGACCATGCTGATGTCCAAGGACTGTGGAGGACCCTAGCCTCTCACTGGCTAAGGCATTCTGGAGGGCTGGCTCAATCTCTTGCCTACTGCAGCACTTGAGAGAGGGCCCTGAACCTTGCATAGGCCGGCCGCACAGTAAAGCTGAACCTGGTGATGGGATTGGGGGTGGTGGTGACCCAGCCTGAAGGGCATGAGCACAAGAGAGCTGGCCCTGTCAGTCCCCTGCTGTGAGGTGGCATGGGTTACAGAGAGATATCCTACCCTTCCCCCTCACCTTGACTCTTGTCACCTGTGGCAGGCAGGAGAGTTGGTCCAAGGTCATGTGTGTGGTAGATCTGTCCCCACCCCCTCACTGGCTGTAGCACTCAGAAGAGCAGGCCCTGCACCTTGCCTGGGAAGCACAATAGAGCTGATGGCAAAGGCTCAGGCAAGATGGCCTGAGGGTGTGAGAGTTAGGGAGCTGGCTCAGCCCATCTCTGACTGCAGCATTGGTTGAGCTAGCCAGGGCAGTGCTGGAGACCTCCCCTGGTTGTGTGACTTGGGAGAGCTGGTAAGTTGAACAACTCAGCTACTATCCAGGCCCAAATCCAGGGCTTTGAGCTGGACCATCCCTACATCTACCTCAGGTATGAACTGCTGGAGTGCATGAAAGGGCCAATCCTGCAGATCCAAAGCTGCAGGATTCCCACAGAGGGCTCAACAGAATATCTGAGAGGAGTCCCAGTGCAGATCAAGTACTGATAGTGTGTAGCAGAAGCCAGAGGTCTCGAACCAGACCAGTGACTCATTGCAATGAACCTTTGCAAATAAAGATGTGTGGACAAAGGGTATACTGTGTGACACTCTGTGACATATTTCAGCTTCCACTTCGAGATTGTTTTTATGTTTTTTTTCTTTTGGGTACTATAGTTGCAAGGTTGTAAGATGGATACAAAGGAATGGGGAAATGAGTGGGATTGGGGTACAGAATGTGAAACTCACAAAGACTCAATAAAAATTAAAAAATTATATAATGCACACAATTAAAACCTTGTTAAATTAAATAAATCATCTAACAACTTAAGATATTTGGTTCTTGGCCTTCACAAAAATATTAAAAGACAGCAAATAATTACTTTGTTTATACCTAATCTTTATACTAAAATTATAATGATTTGTTTATTTACTGGACATTATTGAAAATTATCAAGCATCTTTTAATTGTGAGTTAATATAAAGGGCACACATTTGAATCTGGACATAATTTTAACAAATGGAGCAAGACTGTTTAAAAGCATGGACTATATTAATAAGTGTTGATAGAAAGATTAAAATATAACCCATGCTGTTGCTAAAGTGAGTCATTATGTTTTAAGTAGATTGTCATGTAACTAAACTTTTCCTGGGGAGACCCTACATATGCATCTATTCACCCCAGATAGGGAGCTCATGACAGCGTATGGATGCCACCAAAGTCCAACTTGGTGAACCAATGAGTTTTATTGGAGTTACAGGAATATGGCTGAGGAGTTAGTGACAGGAGCAGAAATGACTGACAGACAGCTGCATCACAAGGACCACATCTACACATGTGACAGCCCACAAAACTGGGGCCTAAAGCACATTGTGCAGCCTGCTGGCTGCTCAGCAGGTTGGAGAGTTTCCCTTCCTGGTGACTCATTTGGTCAAAATCTCTTCCATGTAGTTGGGCTCACTTCTGATTTTTCCAGGCAGTTGCTCTGGTCTCAGAGTCATCTTTGCAGCTTTCCTTCTTTGAAGGTCTTTGAAGTTTGGCTTCAACTACTCTGAGAGGAACTCTTAACTTTTGTTGCTTCTGCTGTCATGGAGGGCTTAGTGATTATGGTGAGTTTCAGGAACTTCCTGAGACCTTTTGAGTTGTTTACCTTTCTGCTTGAGGAGTTTCCCTGCAAAGTGGAATGTTTCAGTCTTGTAGTAAACTGTTATACATCATAGTCTCACACAGTACCTGGCATTTATGAACTGTTTGGAAACTGTTCACTTGGCATTATCCACATATTATAATCAAGCAATTTTTAAAAATATTAGTGCAGTGTTATAAAGACCTGTAAGAACATAAAGGAAGAAAGACCAATCTAACTCATGAGTCAAAGGTTTGTGATACAATATTGCCACTGAAAAGTATGGTTCTAAAATTGGCTATTTTACTGTATCAAATGGAAAATTACACTCTTATTTGACATTAAAAATCCTTTTATGTTGTTTAAATATGTATTAGATGATATATAAATATTGTACTGTGCTATAAATAAAAAGAAAAGTACGTTTCTTTGATGAACAAAATTTCAAAAGGTAGAAATTGTGAACTAAAAGCCATAAGATACTGTCTAGGCTAATTCTTACCTTTACTTACTTCCCAGTAAAGAGCTAACTTTCCAAGGTCCTTTTCAATCTATGATCTTTCTGTTTGACTTAGCTATTTCCTTTGACTTGAACATTCTTGAATTATAGTTTGAACAGAAAGAAACAAAACGAAACAAAACAAAAATAATTTCCCCTTGTTATTAAAGATTTATTTATTTATTATATGTAAGTACACTGTAGCTATCTTCAGACACCCCAGAGGAGGGCATCTGATCTCATTACAGATGGTTGTTAGCCACCATGTGGTTGCTGGGATTTGAACTTAGGACCTTCGGAAGAGCAGTCAGTGCTCTTAACCGCTAAGCCATCTCTCCAGCCCCTTCCCTTGTTATTAAATAGGCCTTATGTAAAATATGACAAATGCTCAAGTAAGGAGAACAGAAACCACTTTTTTTTGGTTCTTCACACATCCATAAGTATCTTGCACAAAACTGGCACTCAATAAACATTTGACAGGTGAAGACATAAAAGCTTTGTAGTTTTCATCCAGGACTGACTTGTCCATATCTTATCTTTAACTTCTGACAAATTCCTTGAGGTTTTCTAGTCATTATTTTCTCCATCAACAAAGAAAGCAATTAGATCAGGACTCTGAATTCTGACCTGTAGAAGAATCCAAGGAAAATAAGATGGCAGACTGTAGATAAATAACACACACACACAAAAGTTCTGGGCACCTCAGAAATTCCTAGATTTAAATGCTGCATGAAGCATACTCATCGACTGTCGAGGATGATAAAAATTACTAGCTTCATGCCAGATAACCTGGAAGCAATTTCTGGAGGAGATGATGTTTCAGATAAAATCACTGTGTGTGAGAAAAATTCACCACCAACATATTCCTTCTGCCTCTTAACCCTGGTTTCTTGTACTGCAGCCTTCTTCGGTTAGTCTTTGGTAGAGGAAACTCTCTTCCCTATTTTGGTAATCAAGGGTCACTGACCCACCCTCATAAAATCCCAGAACTATACACGATGTTGATTTAGGGTACTGTTTGTTATTTTTTGTTTTGAAAGGGAAGACAATGGTCCTCTACTCATCCATGCTTTAAATTAGAAACAGAGAACATGAAATGCTGTTCACCAGATAGATTTGTTTTATATTAGAGCCAATTAAAGTAAAAAAAGCCATAGCAGGAGAATAAAAGAAAGAGAGCAGCGAGGAAGGGGGAGAGCAGAACCATAACTCTGGGGTTTTCCAAGCCCTCAGAGGCAATGTCTTACTCATAATCATCTCTGGAAAAACAAAACAGAACCCTCTAGATAAAAAATAAATAAACTTTACTGGAATTAGTTACAAATTATGTTTTAATTACTGTGCAAAAGCTGAAGGCACAGCAAACCTGCCTTTTACTTTCAACTCAGATAAAAGGCTTGCACATAAAGGGAGCTGAGCGTGCAGCGTCTATCTGACTTTTCAGGGATAACACCGCTCTTTTTTTCCCCTATTTTCTTCAATTTGCTTTGATTTCTTGAAAGAACATCTCTGCTGAAATTCTAGATGCTAATTTTAACTTCTTTTAAAGCACGTTGCATATTTTCAAGCATGTAGAAATGATCTTTCTAGGTTATTGACATGAGTTCCAAATAAAATACAGCAGGAAAAAAAATCCCATTGGCAAGTCAAGCATTCTCAACTTAGAGAGACAGCTTTGCAGCGCTCATGCACATGCTCATGTGCTTTGTGCATTGTCTTTCAAGGTGAGTGAACCACGCTCTTACCTTTGTTGCCAGGTTCTTCTAAATATTTTCAATTGGTGGCATGAGCTTCTGTTTTATCTGCACATTTCTCTTAAATTAAAGCAGGTACCGTTTTTCTTTATAGCTCTAATTTTCCTATAGAAATCATATATAATTCCGCATTTAAGATAGCTGAAAATCAAAGGAATCCTTTGCTGAGTCTTCCTGCGTACAAATTTGTCCGATAAACTTGACTGGGAGTCCAGAACCGTCACTTAAATGTGGCCCATTTAATGACTTCCGACCCTGCCTTTGATCTATCTGTTCAGGAGTTTGACAAGGTTTAGTTTGCAGTCATCTAAAGTTGTGTGATTGCATGCCTGCCAAAGCCCACCCACCACATCCTTGCTTTCCAAACCGTTGTGATCTGTGATCTATTTGCTCTTTTATGTACTTACATTAATCGCTATGTCATATATATGCATCCTCTTATTGCTAATGAGCTTAGCATTACATATTGTTTACTTAAATATGTTTTTCTTAGTATTGTTTATCAACTCATACTCAGTCTATCTCCAAGTTGTAGTTTAATCAGGTCTGGAAAATTCTGTTCCTCATATTTAATTTTGTGTGAGGTCAAACCAATTACATTACATAATATGAGTCAGAGTTGCAAAAAATCTTCAAAATATATACTGAATTATGTAATAACATTTCTACATTAGAATGACATATTTTGATAAGGGCAAAGTAGGGCAAGAAGTAATGGATTTTACTCAATAAAAACTCAAAATAACTGCTGCTAGTGGCTAATTGAGGAGAGTCTTATGTATGGCAATATAAGTAAATAGCCTATTAGAAAATTGGGATTCTTTTAGGAAATAGTTGTATGCTTTGTAGCTACATATATATGTTAAATAGAAATTTTATTGATGTTTCATAAATATTAATTTATTTATAAATATATTTTACGTAGTTTCTTGAAAAAGTAAACCAAAAGGGTTACTTAATTGTGTCTAAATTGGAATGATATATGGAATGATACAAAATTATTTTATCTAAGCTGGCAAACCATTGCTTGGCACAGAGCTGTATAGTTCTTTAAATACATTTAAATTTTGTAGTTAAAAGAGAACATATAATAAAAGTAATTTTATTCCAGAAGTGAATACATGTTGCAGTCTGGTTTTGTAGTCTTGCAGACATAATTAATTTATTTCCTTAATCCGTGCACACAGATGTGACTATGTATGAGGAACTCAGGGTAATCTCTCCTCAGAACTGTACCATCGTTTCAGAAGTTAGGAAGCACAAAGCCATTGAGCGACCAGATACTGTACTGCTATTCTTGCTGGTGAGATACTCAGATGTCAGAAACTAAGATCTTAAAGAAGACTAGGATAATTAGAAAAGTAGAGTGTGTGCGCCTGTGTATTTATGTATGTATATAATTTTTCATTAGAAAGCAGAAAAATAAAAATAACAATTGACCAAAATTTTCCAGAATGAAGGAAATAATTTGTAAGTTAATCTCTTTAGTTTTCTTCACCTGTGCAAGGGCACACAGGTGCCTTCTGCTGTCACTCTCTGGTCTTCCTCCTCCTCCTCCTCATCTTCCTCCTTTTTCTCTTCCTTCTCCTCTTCTTTTGTTTGTTTTTATTTTTAGTGTTCTTTTTTTGTTTTGTTTTTATTTTTCAAGACAGGGTTTCTCTGTATAGCCCTGGCTGTCCTGGAATTCACTCTGTAGACCAGGCTGGCCTCGAACTCAGAAATCTGCCTGCCTCTGCCTCCCAGGTGCTGGGATTAAAGGCGCACACCACCACCGCCTGGCTCTCCTCTTCTTCAGAACATCAACTTTACGACTTTAACTAAGGGTAACTTCTCCACCTAAAATCCATGTCTCTGCTTTTGTCTCCTGGTTGGGTTAGTACTGAGTATGCCATTTAACTTTGGCCACAGTCTTAATCACTTAAGAAGAGCACAAATATTAAGAATGACATCAGTTCATGTGTCTGTTTGCTTCCCACTGTGATAAAAATAACATATTAGGGTCTTGCTCTGAGCAGTTCACAACTGTTTCCCCAGAATCTAGAAAAAGTGGCCAGCAGATAAACAACAAATAGTAACTAATTGGATATAAAGTAAATAAAACTCATTGCTTCCTCCAAACTTTCTGGTTCAATAGGTCATCCACTACATGGTTGGCCTGGAATAACTTTCTTCAGTTTTATTAAAAGATAATGATATTTTAAGAGGTTGTTAAGATAATGATTCTAGTTTGCTTGTGTACATGCCTGAGATATACTAAAAACTCAATAAATTGTGACTGTATCATTACTGATTTTGCCTCTAAAATGTCTTTGCTTGTTTCTGGAATTTAAGAAATACAAACATTCAAAAGACTGTTTTCTTTCCCAATGGTCTCTTACCAATTAGGAGACAAGGGAAAGAACTTGTGTAACAGACAGGAAGATCCCAGCTAGCCACATGAAAACACTGTTCCCTGTGCAGCCCGAACCTCACCTGTGGCACTAAAGAGGCAGCCCTGATAAGCAAGGATAGGGAAGGAATTGTGATGATGGAAGAGGACCAACTCCAGGCAGGGATTTTTATTAAGCACTCTATGAAAATAGACACACATCTTTCAATGTATCTAGATGATTACGAGTAGCCTTACTTGAGACTGTCTACTACACACACACACACACACACACACACACACACAGAGAGAGAGAGAGAGAACAAAAAACCAGATGTTCTGATCAGCATAAATCAATTCAATAGACAAATGATCAAAATATAGTCTATCTTTGTAGTGTAATCATTGTTCTCTGTCTGTTATCTCTGCTAGTGCTCAGATTGGCATGAGTTGTCCTTTCAAACACATGACCAATCGTTTAAAGGGAAGTGGTCTGAGCCCTCGGAAATGAGGTAAACGGGAATATGAAAGCAGTGCCCTGTAGGCAAGGCTGCTGTTGTACCACTGTTCTCCATCCTTCTTTACTTTATGCTGCTCATAACCAGTACTGAGAAAAGTAGGTGAAATTTTTCTTTCCACACTGTAAACCCGATTGTAAATTTAAGGCAAGATCCTTGATCACATTATCTGCCAAATTTTAAAGGTGCAATAGCAGAATTGGGTTACCATGGTAGTGAACACAGTGGTTTGGGGATTAGTATAGGCAGGATGGAATTCCCTGGCAAAGTAATTTAGGTTGTTTGATCAATTGACATTTCACCACATTGAAATTATCTTCTGAATGTTAAATTCCTGTGGTTGTAGCAAAAACATGATAGGTTTTTAATTCTTGAATTATATACAAACCTGACACAAGCTAGAGTCATCAGAGAGGAAAGGAGCCTCAATTGGAGATGCCTCCGTAAGATCCAGCTGCAAGGCATTTTAAAATTTAATGATCAATTGGGGGAGGGCCCAGACCACTGTGGTTGGTGATGTCCTTGGGCTGGTAGTTTTGGGTTCTGTAAGAGTACAGGCTGAGCAAGCCATTGGGAGCAAGTCAGTAAGCAGCACCCCTCCATCACTTCTGCATCAGCTCCTGCCTCCAGGTTCCTTCCTGCTCGAGTTCCTGTCCTGACTTTGGTGATAAACAGCAATGTGGAAGTGTGAACTGAAAAAAACCCTCTTTACTCCTCAGCTTGCTTTTTGGTCATGGAGTTTCATTATATCAGTAGAAACTAACCATACACAAACTGTTGTTCTATTAGACCAGTTTTCTTTCCTTTTTTCTTTTCATATTTTTTATTTTATTGGATATTTTCTTTGTTTACATTTCAAATGTTATCCCCTTTCCTGGTTTCCCCTCTGGAAATCCCCTATCTTATCCCTTCTCCCTCTGCTTCTATGAGAGTGTTCCTTCCCACCCACACACTCCCCTCAACCCCCTCCCCCCTGCATTCCCCTACACTGGAGCATCGAGCCTTCACAGGACCAAGGGCCTCTCCTCCCATTGATACCTGACAAGGCCATCCTCTGCTACATATGCGGCTGGAGCCATGGGTTGCACCATGTGTATTCCTTGATTAATGGCTTAGTCCCTGGGAGCTCTGGTTGGTTGATATTGTTGTTCTTCCCATGTGGTTGTAAACCCCTTCAGCTCCTTCAGTCCTTTCTCTAACTCCTCCATTGGGGACCCCACACTCAGTACAATGGTTGGCTGTGAACATCCGACTCAGTATTTGTGAGGCTCTTGCAGGGCCTCTCAGTAGACAGCTATATAAGGCTCCTTTCAGCAAGCATTTCTTTTTTTTTATTATTTATTTTTATTTTTTTATTTTTTAACATTCTGATTTTATTTTATATTCTTTGTTTACATTCCAAATGCTTTCCCCCTTTCCCAGTTACCTCCTCCCCATGTGTCCCATAGGCCCTATTCTCTCTACCCATTCTCCAGTCACCCCCTCCCATTTCTCTGTCCTGGTACTCCCCTACGATGCTGGATCAAGCCTTTCTAGGACCAGGGCCTTCTCCCTCCTTCTTCTTGGGGATCATTTGATATTCAGCAAGCATTTCTTAGTATCCACAATAGTGTTGGAGTTTGGTGACTATCTCTGGGATAAAACCCCAGGTGGGACAGTCTCTGGATGGCCTTTCCTTCAGTCTCTGCTCTGCACTTTGTCTCCATATTTGCTCCAGTGAGTATTTTGTTCCCCTTTCTAAGAAGGACTGAAGCACCCACACTTTGGTCTTCCTTCTTCTTGAACTTCATGTGGTCTGTGAATTGTATCTTGGGTATTTGGAGCTTTGGGGCTAATATCCACTTATCAGTGAGTTTTCTTTTGTGATTGGATTACCTCATGCAGGATGATATTTTCTAGTTCTATCCATTTGCCTAAGAATTTCATGAATTCATCATTTTAAATAGCTGACAGATCTTTACCAATCCTACATCCGATAAAGGGCTAATATCCAATATATACGAAGAACTCAAGAAGTTAGAGTCCAGAGGACCAAATAACCCTACTAAAAATGGGGAACTGAGCTAAATAGAGAATTATCAACTGAGGAAATTCGAAGGGCTTGGAAACACCTAAAGAAATGCTCAACATCCTTAGCCATCCTGAAAATGCAAATCAAAATTCTACCTGAAATTCTACCTCACACCAGTCAGAATGGTTGAGGTAAAAAATTCAGGTGACAGCAGATCCTGGTGAGGATGTGGAGAAAGAGGAACACTCCGCCACCGTCGGGATTGCAAACTGGTACAACCATTGTTGAAATCAGTCTAGAGGTTCCTCAGAAAATTGGACATAGTACTACCTGAGGACCCAGTTATACCATTCCTGGGCATATATCCAAAAGATGCTCCAATGTATAACAATGCCACATGCTCCACTATGTTCATAGCAGCCTTATTTATAATAGCCAGAAACTGGAAAGAACCCAGATGTCCTTCAACAGAAGAATGGATACAGAAAATGTGGTACATTTACATATTTTCTATTATATGGTTATGCTGCAGTCCCCAGGACAAATTTTATATGTATATATCTCAAAATTTTAGCATGTTTCTTTAAGTAAACCATTCATTTGTTTAACAATAATATTTAAATAATTCACTTACAAATTGATTTTTATCTGCACCAATCTACTTACAAGTGGTAATGACTGTTTAGAAGGAAACAATATGAATTACTATATAAATCTGTGTACTTTTTTCTCATGAGACTGATAGAAGCTGTATCTCAGATCTGTCTGCACTTGCTTAATCTGTGCAGTGCTTAGAGGCAGAAATGAAAGAAACTAAAGCAATAGGCCAAAGTGTTAACAGTCGGGTATATTTTCACAACATACAGTGAACTGATTTGACAGTGATCTAGTTTTGACAGCTCAGCTAAATACCAGGATTGCTAAAGCAGAGAGCTTTAGCTTGAGAGGTGTAGGTTGATACTAACAACTACAATAATATTAGTTACTGTAAGAATGAATATCCTTAAGAAGCTCTGCTCTATTTATTGTTAATAATCTTTATTGGTAATAACCAAAATCATGTCACTGCTATGCCATTTTGTTGAAAATAGGCCTGTCTCTCAGTGTTGAATTGCTTTAAATTACAAGAATCAGGCTACTCTTCAGAATTCTCTAGAATTCCCGTTTTCTGTGGAATATCATCAGTACTCTAGGTCAGACTTTACCCGAGCCTTCCTCTCATTCCTCTCATGCCCCGTGTAATCAAATCAAGTTTACTGACTCTAGTATTAAACCAGGAGTTGTAATTCTATTTTGATGGATTGCAGATGGTTGCAAACACCTGCTATTAAATGACCGTCTCAACTACAGCCAACGGTTATTTTGAGAACTATCACATCCATTAAACTTTTTAAAATCTTCACTAGCAGTACTGACCACACACTGCCAACCTGTAGTCATTAGTTTGGGTATATTGACTTCCTCATTCTTTAAAAAAGTAGAGCTATATATAGAATCACAGAGCTATAGACATTTCAGAAGGAAAATAATCTGCACTGTGTTTTTAAACATGGAAAACATTCATTTCCCCATTCTAATTCTAAATTTCAACTCACTGTTTTTTTTTTTTAAGGTAAAGGGAAGTGAAAAATTGTACTTTAATTTTTCAAAGTAGAAAACTTGGGATTTGTAGGATGGTTTCTCTGTCTGGGACTGAGTTAGCTTTACTGGAATGCACATGAGGTTTTATTTTCTGCAATGCAGTGTCGTAGCATGGGTAGCATCTCTACCCATGTGTTTAACATCGCCAGTCAGCAGTTGGCCTCAAGTAGGTTTCATTTTATCATTTTTCTCTGGAATCCCAAATAAAACTGTGTTCAATTGCTTCATGAACGAAAATATGCTGGGATGTTCACTTGAGTGTGGGTAAGGTAGTCACGCACTAAAAAAAACTTAAGCGTGACTGAGGATTAAATCTGAAAAGCTCGTTCATTCGATGGCAATGATTGCCTCCTGAAATCTGCTATGTATGAACTCCATGGGCCAGTTCTTCTTTGTTTTATATAAATGGTAAAAGGTCAGCTTCTTTTTATATCTTGAGGATAGCTGGACCAATCAGAAAAACAATCTACAAAAACAAAGCAATGCTTCTCAGTGATTTCTAATTTCCATCAGTGTAGGTAGTCTAAATGCAATTATATGTTTCCCATGACTGGTCGATATAAGTATAGTCATTATCAGCTAAACAAAACCATTTGGATTGTTTAAACAAAGCAGATAGTGTAGTTTAGTTGGGAGCATTTTATCTGTGTGGGAGTCTCGGGTAAATCGAAGTGTTGAAGTTCATTATTGGCATGTTGTTGATTATGCAACTTCACTGAATCTCAACTGCCTTTTGCAGAATGAATTCAATATTAATTGTGTTCAATAAAGAGAAATTAATGCAGAGGTTTGCACAGGCAAGTTCCCCACCCTCCATCTGCACAGCTCTATGAAAGCAACTCATCTCCGTGTGGGCTTTTCCCCAATTAAAATTTTTATCAAGTGAAAATTATGGATAAACAAAATAATTTTTCCAAAGTTAGAGCAACCTCTATGAGTTGAAAGTGCACTTTATTTGAAATTACGTTTAATTAAAATGTAGAAACATTTTTATAGTATAAACACATTGTATTTCTTTTGCCTTGTAGGAGCCTAAGTTGCCAACGGATTACATTGCATAAAAACCTGTTCTTTTCCTTTGTTTGTAATTCGATTGTGACAATCATTCACCTCACAGCAGTGGCCAATAACCAGGCCTTAGTGGCCACAAATCCTGTAAGTAAAACATGGTTGTACCTTTGAGGAGTAGCAGGAAGAGACATGGATTAGGGGGTGGTTTCTGATATGTGAATCACCAAATAAATGTATATGTAAGTTTTGGGGTTTAACATACAGAAAACATAGCTATATTGCCGTGGGGGAAGGTGAATTTCCTTCAGTAGTTTCAAAGCTCCAGTTCATGCTGTGGCTATGGACTTCTGATGCAGGTGCCCAATAAGGCTATGACAACACAATGTTCAATCCAAAGCAATCTGTGCATCTGAGATGCACTTATATGAAAGAAAACAATATATGTAATAGGAAATTTAAATAGTGTTTGCTATCAGGCTTACTTTAAAAATTAATAAAACCAGGAGATAAGGATTTACATGCTTTGTACGAACAGTAATGTTAAACTCCATTAACATAAAATGTTAGAGTGCTCTACCAATCATTGTTCCAATAAGCGCTGATACAGTTTTCTTCTGTAAGCCATAGTTTAAATATATGCTAAAGTTTTTATGTATATACATTATCCATGACATAAATATATATGTAAACCATACTTGGATTCAGATATGTGTATATATAGCACAAATCTTCACACTTTTAGAATTACCTACTTTTACATGGCAAAACCTCCAGTTTTGGATATGGATGTGTGATATGTGTGTGTGTGTTTGTGTGTGTGTGCACATAAAGTTGTATTTTCTGGATCATGTTATCTAGTTAATGAAATCAGAGAAGGAAAGGGATTTTCCACCAAATGGGTCAATAAATAACACGTTTGTATGTGCTTTATGCGTATTTTCAGGGTAATTTACAAAGTTCTAAAGTTTCTCCCATTGTTTGCACATGTGTTTCCTGGTGGTTTGATCTTGCTTCTGTTCCTGTCTAAAGTCATCGGGGGTAGGGGTGGGAGGGGGGAGGAAACAGACCAGAATATAATTAGCAGTATAAAACACTGGCCGGCACTCTGCCATTAAGAATGATTTTTTTCTAGGAGGATCTGTTTTGTAACACAGCAAGAGTTTCTAACTCTTATGTAAGCAGAGGCATGAGAATATATATCTAATAGACAAAGTATTCATTAAAGTACAGTGAGTTTATTATTTGGAAAAAGTATTTTCTGATTTTATTAACAGTGCCCTCCACAGAAATATTTTTTTCTGAAGTATGTACTAAATATTTTTCCTTATAATAGTTTATATTAATTTTAAAGTAACATCAGAATCAAGCTGAGTTAGATAAGAATGTAATACCAATATAAACATTGAAGGTTACATTTATCATAAATATACTCAAATATATATAGTTAAAACTATCTTAGCTTTCAGAGGCCAGAGTACCTTCTTATAAAACACATGGTACTGAATTATTTGAAATTTAGCCTATTAAGTGAAGAAATAATGTTACAAATATTCTTTAGGAGGATGTTATTGCATATATAGGGTTTTGTTTTTGTTTTTGTTTTTGTGAGGCAGGGTTTCTTTGTGTAGCTTTGGCTGTCCTGGAACTCACAGAGATCCATCTGCCTCTGCCTCCTGAGTGCTGGAATTACAGGTGTGAGCCATCACTTCTCAGCTTCTACTACTAGTTCTTTTTTAAAATCTATACGATGTGTGGCCATTTATAATGCATGCCTCACAGAAATATTCAAGAAGTTGATAAAATATATATAAATGATAATAGTTCAAGTGCTTTAGGATGCATTTTTGCAAATACTATTCATCCTATCCATGATAACTATAAACTTATTTTTAAGTGCTCTTGGTTTCTAACATAAGGTTAATTTTGAAAAAAATATAATAACTACTAAATGTATTGAATTTAAGATTGGAAATTAAAGATTGTAACATTCTGCTACACGTCTATTAGCTTTGATAAAGAAAGAATCAATATTTCTCAGCTTCTTTGTGCTTTCTTTATCTGATATTTGGAGTTCTTTCTTCTTCCCTATATAAAAGAAGAGAAAGTAGGAATCCAAGAAAAAGAGGAGCCAAAACCACCATGAAAATTTCACATTTTACATTTAGGCAATACGTAGGTTCATTAGAGATTTACTTAGTAAATTTTATTTATTTATGCTTGTGGGGTGAAGGATACAAAACTTACTAAGGATTGATACATGTTTAACTAAGTGTGATGAGACTATCAAAGTTTTTCTGACAGAAAGCAACCAGAATCAAAATAGATCTACCGTGGTATATGTGTTGACTGTTTATAGTTAATATAAATAAAAACAAATAATAACTTGAACTCATTAGAAAAACAGACACCATCTAAGCAGAGGGAGACATTTTTGTTTGGAATTGTTTGGACTGTCACATGATTCTTGTGAACCGAGAGAGTACATCGTTAATGACTTGACAACCATCACGGGATGAGAGTTCAGAAGAGCACTGCGTAACCCAGATTCCCTAATGTCATGTGCACACTTTTTGTGTCGGGGACAGGAAAATCCTTTGGTTTCTGAAATCAACTGGATAACTTGCTTCACATGTGCATTTCATAAACTAAGAAACCACTGTTTCCCCCCTCACAGGTGAGCTGTAAAGTGTCTCAGTTCATTCATCTTTACCTGATGGGCTGTAACTATTTTTGGATGCTCTGTGAAGGCATTTACCTGCACACACTCATTGTGGTGGCTGTGTTCGCAGAGAAACAGCACTTGATGTGGTATTATTTTCTCGGCTGGGGTAGGTGCCACTGTCATTACCTGTTTATTTACCTGATTAAGAAGGCTTTCCACTTTTAGGCCATGTGACTTATTACCAATCATTCTTTCCTTGTTGCCATAAATTTAAATACGTGAAGTGTCACAAGCTCACGGTTTCTCTAGTCTCATTTTGATTAATAATGTGACAGTGTTATTATATTTTGATATTCCAATGACAAGCTCATTCTAGCTGAATGCGTAGTGACTAGAGCAATAGAATTAAAACTGCAAATTAAGGTTCTAGTTTCTGCACTCTTCTGAATGTCTGCTCTTTTCATGTGTAAACTGAAGACATGGTGCTAAATAGTTTTGAAGTTACACAAAAAACAAAACAAAAACAAACACAAAAACTTCTTTGAGATTCCCCCTCTCACTCTTTCTCTCTTGCTTTCTTTCCTTTCTTCTTTGCTTTTGAGACAGGATCTTTTTGGCTTAGAACTTGCTATATAGATCAGAAAGGTTTGAAATCACAGAGATTTGTCTACATCTTCCTCCTGAGCACTGGAATTAGAGCTACGTGTTGTCATATCCAACCAAGCTGAGATCTTAACTGTCATCTTATTGTCAAAATTTGGGGTGTCAATAATTGAATAAACGTCTGCAAAAGATCTACCACTTTCACATGCTGTCTTGGCATTGTGTAACTCACAAAACAAGCTATAAAACATACTCTGTTTTTTAAGGTCATTGGAATGGTGTGTGTGTGAATTTGCTACATAGTATATGAATTTAATAGAAATAACTTTCAGAGATAAAACAGAAATTTTGTTTCTTTATTATCTATCAAATGAAGCTGTAGATATTGCAATAGATTTAAGAGCTATGCATATACATATATCAAATTGTTAGTGCATTCTGATTGTCTCTATAAAACCTTTCTTCATGTCAATTTTTTTAAAAAAGTTCTTATTTAGAAGCCTCAACAAATGTAGAAATCTTGGTATAAGAAACATATTTTTCTCTTTTTTCCTTCAGAGAATGGCTTACTCTGAATCTGTCTTTTATCATAGAAATAATTATCAGTCTCAATATTACCGAACAGTTGACATTAAATATTAGTCAATTTCATTACATGAATACAAAAATTCTGCTAGGGATTGTGACTTAGGCAGCATAGAGTGTGTTAATCTTTGGAGTATTACTGATTCAAAATGATATGTGATATTCAAACTTGATAGTTTGTCACACTTACCTCTTGACTATACATATGCAATTACACAGTAAGCATAGGCATAGTTGATTACTCTTTGCTACTAAGGTGTCTCTGAAGTTCAAGTTCATGACTTCTTTGAAGAGCCTCATCAATAGGGAAAGTTACCCATTCATTTGGTTTTGCTTTGTTTGTAGGGTTTCCTCTGCTTCCTGCCTGCATCCACGCCATTGCCAGAAGCTTGTATTACAATGACAAGTAAGACATTTTCCATTTGTGACTTCTATTAGAATTAAGTGAAATGGAAATCTTTCAAATATCTTCACTTTATCCCCTAGTTGCTGGATCAGCTCAGACACTCATCTTCTCTACATTATCCATGGTCCGATTTGTGCTGCTTTATTGGTATGTAACTAAAACTCTCAGTTTCTCACTGCTGCTCATATTTCCTGGATCTCCTGTCCAACCTCCTTACTCAGAGTTGGTGCGCCGCTTAATTGAATAAGGTTCAGTGAAGGTGTTATATTTGCACAGGAAAGGTAAATTGCTAATTTGCAAGTGATGGCAAAGCATCAGGGACCATGGATGGGAAGCTGCTTTTGCATCTGAACATGAAGTGAGGTCAAAATGATTCTAACAGAATTAGACAAATGCTAAGAGTAATGCAGCAAGTCTTCTGGCTTTGGTTAGTGGAAAACAGTTGGTGCTCAAACCACAGCCAGGCAGGGAAGAAGAGGAAGAAGCAGAAAGAAATACTCAGACTTTTCTCTCTTCCTGTCTCTGATTGCTTAGTTCCGCTTGCTTGCCAAATACAGTAAATGTCAAAGTGTCAGAGCCTGGGTCGTGACACATGGGCTCTGCCTTCTGCACGAGGAGCAGAACACAGGATTGCTCTATTAAGAAACTACAGCACACCTATGCAAGAGCAGTGGGTCAATGAAGAAACAACTTTGTTTTGAAAAAATATTGCTTATGTATTCTGTAATGACAACACTCAGCCCTTTAATATTAGTGTAACAATTGAGCATCTCTGAATGTGGTTGTGTTATCAGAAAATTTGTAATTCTTCTTTTGGGTTCTTAGTCTCCAAACTCAAATTTAGGAAAATACACTAAAAGAAAAAAAATAATCAAGGACAATGTTATCACAGTTTAACAGAAAAACAATGGGGCAGACAAGCTGTAAATCTTCCCAGCTGGAGGAGAGAGGAGAAGGAAGGATATGCCAAGCCATTTGTAAGCAGCCATAGAGCAGAAGAGGGCGGAGAAGTTCAGAGAAAGCATGAGAAAACCTAGAGCATCAGGAAAAGAGTGCTAAATTTTGGGAAAAGAAATAGAAAACAAACAGGAAAATTTGCACTTTGAGTAACTCAGAAATACAGGCCTTTTCCTCATCTTACACAAAGACGCTCTGCAAGCATCTGCACACGGGGAGGGTTGTGGGAAAGAATAAGTTGATTGTTTATTAATTTATTATTTGTTATTTATTAGCATGACTTAAGATAAATCAGTTTTCTCAAGGGGTGTTATGTGCCCATGTGACTGACAGACCCAGCTAGACTAGCTCTTAGGTATGTCATGTCTCCATGGAGGGGAGGGGTGGAGACAGAGAGAGACTCACTTTTTCTGTCCTGGAGTAAATAGCTCTCCTTAATAGGCCTTGAGAGAACCCCAGTCCCCAGCTTCAGTGGCCTCCAAGACTATAATATTCCTAAATTAAGAGTCTCTAAAATCATTTAGGAAACAGGCTGAAATTGAGGAATAAATACAATCCATTTTCACAGTGAAAATCTAGATATGCAATTCTAAAACTGTTCATCAGAAGGAATTAGTATCTGGACTGGATTTTGGATCACAGGATTATGTATAGACAGGAGCTAGGGATAGTCTTTTAGAAAGAATTAAGAAACTAGAGCTCCCTTCTGGTACTTCTAACCGGGAATCTAAGAACACTCCCTGCTTCTGGCCAAGATGAGAATGGAATTGTGTATATTGGGGGTCCTTGCCCTTAAGTTTCCTGGCCAATCTTATCTTTTGTCCTTTTCAGTTAGAAGGCAACAAAAGTCACATTTCATTATGTGACTTCAATTGCTTTCATTATGTTACTCCAATGAGCAATAAATTAATACAAATTAGCATGTCTTCCATAGAGCATGAGAGATCCTAAGGCAATTACATTCTCTAAGAGTGGTTTTTTTGCAGCTGGCAAAATCCATTCTTTTCTACTTCCTCCTTAACACCCCACCTTCCTAGTAGGCACTGGTGCAAATACAGCATGTTTAGACACTCCTGAGAGAACGTACCTTTAATTTGAGACCTAGGAGATATTTAGGTCCCTTAAAGGCTTAGGTAAGGAATTACTGGCCACCCTTGTGTGAAAGTCTTCCAATAGTGT
The DNA here is from genome assembly GCF_947179515.1 of Apodemus sylvaticus. Lineage (NCBI taxonomy): Eukaryota > Metazoa > Chordata > Mammalia > Rodentia > Muridae > Apodemus > Apodemus sylvaticus. The sequence continues at coordinate 64,963,157 of NC_067476.1, read as the reverse complement.
CCCTGTAGAATCTTTATTGGCTCAGTCTGCTTCCTTCTATAACCCTGGGCACTATGGTGATATGAATATATCTTGTGATATCTACACCATTGAACATCATAGCTGTCATAGTAAAAAGACATTTCTCAGCAGGCATTAGTTATCTGTAACTCTTCATCTTTCCCAGGGATGAACACCAATCATTATTGGCTAACCAAGTACTCAGCTCTATATATGTCTATACATACATACACAAGCAACACTAAATGGACTGTTAGCATATTTACATATTTATATGTGTGCCTAAATATATGCATACATATAGCAGTAATAATTAAATAAAAAGAGGGCATGAATTTGGGAGGGTGTGGGAATGGGGGTTTACCTGAGAGAAGTTGCAGGGGGGAGAAGAGTCAGGGAATGACCTGAATGAGTAGTCATGTTACAAAATTGCCAAACACATACATTAAAAATATCAGGAATCTGTTAATCATGTCTGTTTTAAATCAGAGGAAATTCAGATGGGGTTCATCTGAAATTTAAAGTTCTTTTACTTTTGTTTAAAATAATACTGATGTGGGAAATTGCATAGAGAATGGATTCCAGTTCGCCCTGACCCAGCTATATATAGAGAGAAGCTTACATAAACATTAGCTTCCTCTTCAGTTTCAGCTTCATGTTTTAAGTCAGAATGACAGCTTTAATGAATGACTTTGTATTTACTGTTCTTTCATGGATGATAGATCTAAGCTGCCACATTTCTACCCTTTATTAATTAGTGTTTTTTTGTATATTAGGATTTTTAAACACTTTGTAATATAATTCATATTTATAACTTATAAATGGATAAAAGATCATTCATAAGTGGACAAAAAGTCATTATCTAACTTTCCCAGGGAGTGGTACTAATTTTTATTTTTTTAAACTTTGTCTATATGTTAGAGGGAACTCTCTTTAGAGGCTTAGAAATAGAACTGGCAGGCTGGCTTGTGCCAGTGCTCATGTCCCACCTGCCAAATAGCTTTCTCTGTGTCGGTCTGCATTGCATTCCAGTGTCTGTCAATGCGTTCTCACGAATGTGTTCTCACCAGGAGTCTGGTTAGCTATATATCTTTAAAGCCTGGTTTACATTGAATTTTCTTAGCAGTGGAATAATTTTATGCTTACTTGTTTTCCTGACACATATTAAAAATGAATATATGTGATTTATTCATTTTTTGCCTTGATGAGAGATGGACTTCCATTATTTGAATTTATTAAAGTGTATAGATGTTTGTTGTATAAACTTTCATGATTAGGTTATTCGACAAAGAACAGATATTATTGAAGTCAAGGGACACAGAAAAGGGAAAGAAATCAACAGTTTGCTCAATATGACATTTCTGGACAAAATGAAGAATTGTCAATAGGAAAGGGGCAAAATTCAGTTTGTATTTAGGTCAATATAGTGGTCAGTGTTAGCTGTCGTTTTGTCAGGATCTGGAATCACCCAAAAGGCCCCTGAGCATGTCTGTATCTCAATTATTGTAGTCAGAGTGGGAAGATACACTTTACTCATGGACAAGACCATTTCATAGCCAGGCTGTCCTGGACAGTCTAAACACTAGCACACATTCCACGCTGCTGATTCCCGACTGAATATAGAAGGAGGCCAACTGCTCCGGATTCCTGCTACCTTGATGCCCTCTTTAAACAGACTAGGCCTTGAGCTATGTGCTAAAATAAACTCTTATATTACTTTGTCAGAGTATATTATCACAGGAACAGGGGAAAAATCCTAAAATAGTTAATATACAAGGAGAGAAAACAGAGTTTGAAGGAAGAGAAAGAGGATGAAAGGGATGAGAGGGTATAGACGAATTGAAATTAGTACATTCATAAGACACATTCTTAATTGCTGAGTCAAATTCCATTTTCAGAGTTCTGTGAATCCCTTCAAAGACAATGTTATCTCTTGGGGAAAGTTGCTATGGTACAATAAATAGTAAATTGTAATTATAGAGAGTTATTTATAGAAGTTGTTATGGGAAGCCAAAGATTCTTTCTCTAGTATAGTCTAGTTTGAATCTCAGCTCTCTCAGCTGCATAAGCCCTTTACCCATAAGCATACAGAGAAATTACAGTACTATTTCAGGTACTTGCTATGATCATATAGAAAGATTTTACTAATATTATTACAAAAGGGAGACAAAACAAATATATAAAAATAGTTATTTTGGCACAATGTACTCTTGTAGAGTTCATTGTATTAGTACTAATGAAAAGGAGATTCTTTAAAAATAAGCATTTGTTGAGGCCAGAGAAGTGGCTCAGCAGTTAGGAACACTTGCTGTTCTTCCAGGGGACCAGAGTTCAGTTCCCAGGCTGCATGTTAGGCAGCTCACGATCTCCTATAATTCCAGCTCCATGGATCTGACATCTTCTTCTGGGCTTCCATCACCACACACATACACGCACACACACACACACACACACACACACACACACACACACACACACACACACACTCACACACACACAGAGAGAATAATAAAATTAATATTTAAAAATAGCATTTCTTAAGAATAATTTAATTCCTTTTTGCTAAGTGTTTATGACCTTGAACTGGAGTAATAGATGAATCTTAAATATTACATAGAAAATGAGCTTAAAATGACTAAATATTTCCTGACTATGTGCCTCAATAATTTTAGCATAATTTTATTTTTCTAAAAGTTATTTTCACTAAACTTTATGTACCTATAAATGGAATAGCATTACTTTATAAATACTTACTAATTAATGTCTTACAAAAATGTGCCTTTAGTTCTTGTATATGAAATAGTGTATATGAATAGTTTTATAAAACTGGAGTTTTCATATAGGCTTCTTTTTAAATCTATCTATCTATCTATCTATCTATCTATCTATCTATCTATCTATCTATCTATCTATCTTTTCACCTAAATTTTATAAAACTGGAGTTCTCCTAGGCTTCTTTCTTTTTTAAAAAATATCTGTCTGTCTATCTATCTATCTATCTATCTATCTATCTATCTATCTATCTATCTATCTATCTTTTCACCTAAATTTTATAAAACTGGAGTTCTCTTAGGTTTCTTTCTTTTTTAAAAAATGTCTGTCTGTTTATCTATCTATCTATCTATCTATCTATCTATCTATCTATCTATCTATCTATCATCTATCTATCTATCTATTATTTATGCTTTTGAGACAGGGTTTCTCTGTGCTGTCTTGACTCTCTTGGAACTCACTCAATAGATCAGCCTGGCCTCTACCTCACCTGTCTCTGCCTCCCTAGTGCTGGGATTAAAGGTGTGTCCTACCACTGCCTGCCTCTCATAGCCATCTTAATACTAAACACAGTCTTTTAGACGATTTTTTATTTTCTTTTTAGGTAAATCTCTTTTTCCTATTAAATATTGTACGTGTTCTCATCACCAAGTTGAAAGTTACACACCAAGCAGAATCCAATCTCTACATGAAAGCCGTAAGAGCTACTCTCATCTTGGTGCCACTACTTGGCATTGAATTCGTGCTTTTTCCATGGCGGCCTGAAGGAAAGGTTGCCGAGGAGGTGTATGACTATGTCATGCACATTCTGATGCACTATCAGGTAAGGCATCCCTGCCTTAAAGAGAGCAGCTTGACCAGCTTTGTATGAGTTTACACGTAGGTTTGGTTTCACTCTTGACTACTTGTATAGCAGTGGATTGTAAAAAACATGAAGCCTTTTAGATTCTTGTGCCTTTGGGCTCTTTTCCTTCTATTGGTTTGTCTCATCCAACTTCGATGTGATCATTTCTATTTCATTTTATTATGTTTTAAATGAATGAAAGAATGAAAGAAAATCTAGCTACTAGGGTAAAGGTTAACAACTGAACTGTCAACTGATACCTGCTGGGGGAGGGAAAATGAGTTTTCTCTAATGGCATGACAGTATGTCAACCACTCCATTGTGTTCAGAAGTAGTTGACCAATATATAACAGACTCCAGAGTGTGTGCGTGTGCACGTGTGTGTGCATGTATGTGTGTGTGTGTGTGGTTTTATTTGGTTATAGTACGGTGCTTTTTGTTTTTCTTTTGGTTTTATTTTATTTTCTTGTTTTTGGAGGTTGTTGTGTTGGGTTTTTGTTGTTTTTTGAGAAAGGACTTAAAGTTGAATGGGTAATGAGGAAGAGATGATCTGGAAAGACTTGGGAGAGGGGAAGAATATGATCAAAATATTTTAAATTGGAGAATTGTTTTACATAATAAGTAATATACTAAAAATAGACTCATAATTTTATTTTTTCACAGGGTCTTTTGGTATCTACAATTTTCTGCTTCTTTAATGGAGAGGTATGTTTATTGATTTTACTACCTTTTTATACAATTTGCTTTTAAAACAAGATGAGGTTATAAACTTCCTCCCAAACAATCAATTTTATCACAGGAAAAATTGCATAAAATTACTTTTATAGGCACAAATATCATCTCAAGTTTGTGGGTAACATTAGAGTTGAGTGGTAGGGGAATGCCAGTCTTACTTCAATATATTCCAGTGAGTGACGTCCATTCAGCTAGCCTTTGACCTACTATTAAGTCAAGTCAGGATGTTGCTCTGGGAACACTGCTGGGCAATCTTTAACTTCACTGAACATGTACTGTCAGAAGAATCTGCTCGCTTCCTCTGTTCTCCTTTCAATAGACTCAACTATATCCTCTTTTGAAAGGTTTTATTATAGATACAAAAAGATTAAAACAAACTAAAAAAGTAAAGCAGTAAGTCAGGAAATGTAGACTAGAATGCTGTAACAAGCAGCATGGGAATGTTGTTGGAGATTTCTAGGTTTCTGTCTGAGGGCTTTCTACTCGAGAGGCTTCAGTATTCTAACTGGGAGAATTCGTCTAGTCATATGGATATTGTTACTGCTCAGTTGCTTGAGTGCCATTGATTTTGCTTTTTATTTGTTCCTGTTCTTCTTGGCCGGTTTTCATCTAGAGGGTGCTAGCACAATTGAGCACAGCACAGAAATCCAGACAGCAACTCAGTGAGAAATGGGCCCTGTGTAATTCAGAAACTCACCAGGAGACCTCAGATAGGGAAAACATGGGCCTAGTTTATGTGACATAATCTATGTGGATATTTCCTATAAAATAAATGCCTGGAAATTACATACGTCTCATAAGAAACTACAAATTACTTTTTCTTGGTCTAAGTAAAGTCTACTTATTTTTCTCTTTGGAAATAAGCAAACAAATTGTTTAAAGTAAAAATTAAAGTATATGTAATTGAACTTATAGCTATTACTTTACATTTATCTATAACACTGTATAACAGTGGGATATAAGAGTATACTGTCAAATGAAACTATTGGGTTGTAGCTTAATTGGTATCTTCGTGACTCCACGTTATATTTGAGAGTGACTATTTTCCTTGAGTTGATGGCATTTGTAAACAGAAAATGAAATGAAAGGGTACAGATAAAGCATTTGTTTTGACAGGCAAATTCATGCAGCCTTTATTACGTATGCATACAGATGTACTGACTTAGGCAATCCTATACATTGCTAATGGCTATAACAAATATTGATGAGCGACATGAACACATGTCGCTCATCAATATTTGCATGCATGGAATATAGAAGATGTTTTCTTATCTATATAAACAGATTAATGTGGTTTTTAAATATTTAATATAAATTTAAGTCATAGTCACTAGTAAACTAGGTGTTGAATTAGGTGAATTAGGGTAGGAGGGTATGAACATGGTAGGACCTTTAAAACTCTGGAGATGCTTCTTTCTTCCTAGCATTTATATTTTAGGAAAGACTTGGAACCAAGGAAAGTGTATTTCCCTTATAAAAGGGACAGGAAAGCAAGTTATTTATACTTTTGTTGAAAAGGTGAATGCAAAGTTTTCATACCATGCCCCAACCTCAGCAGATCCTTAGAATTCATTGCTGTGTTGATCAAATAGCTCATTGTTTTAATGAAAAACCATGCAGAAATGGGAACATTAATCACACTGCAAGCTAAATTTTAAATTGGCACTTTCCTTCAGAAACAGTATCCAGGGAGTATTGAAGTTAATGCCTTCCACTTCTGTTGTCCTTTATCTGTATAAACAAAAGAGACACAGTACCTTGTTCTTCTGCCATGCCTTAAATTGAGAAAATTTTTGGCATTGGAAAATTTTAATAACAAGAAAACCTTTGAACTTGGTTGTTGCCAAATCCTCAGTTCATCACAACATCTTTAATATCTCTCCATTTTACTTTTGCTTGGGAGACTGTCTGTTTGAGCATGACTCAGCCCAAATCTTAAGAAATGCTGTAATCCCTCCTTTTCTGTCTCTTTGCCTCTTGGTTTTTCCCACTCTTGTAACACAGAGAAATAGTTGCCAGATTCAATTTGTGTGGTTCCAACTATGTCATGTTTTTGTTAAAGTCATTTGCTTGGTTTTAGTTTCCTTCTTGCCCTTCATGTTAGGTCAAGTGGCTTGCTTTTGCCTGATATCTGTGCATTTGACCCTCTGCTCAATTTTAGCAAACATCTATCTTCCTCTTAGCATTTCTTGCTAGTTAACTGTAGGTTCACAAGTGGTCAGGTTACATCCCTTTCAGCTCCATTCTACACAAATGAAAATATGCAATGGTAACCTAAAGAAGGGGCTATGGTCATCAGAAAGACATATGCATCCACAATGCATTGTAAGTAATTTTTTGTGAACTAAACAAAATATGTTGAGAAGCCTTAGCTCATATTCTGTAAAGAAAACTAAATATTTTTCTTTATATTTAGTTTATAGTTATATCATACTCTTAAAAATGATTTAGATTAAGGAGTATTATTATTGACCCTAATCATGTACTAATGAGCATATACTATGCTAAGCATTTGATTTAGCTGCCTGCATAAAGCTCTTATATAACCAACGAAACCATATTCATCTTTAATTATACCCATATTTTCATTTGTCCCATTTAAATGTTTTGAATGCCTACTTTAATACTCTGTTAAATAAGTATGATCTTGTATTAGAGAAAGAAGTTAAAAGTGAAACATTTGTATTACACAAATTTGCAAAGACCACGGGTCTTTAATAAAGTTCATTTTTTTAAATTTTGTAAATAATAGCCCATACTACAGGACAATGCTTTTTCATCATTTTTTTCTTTTTTCTTTTTTCTTAGATATTTGCTTTATTTACATTTCAAATGGTATGCCCTTTCTTTGTTACCCCTCTGAAAACCCCCTATCCTGTCTATCTCTCCTCTCCTTGCTCTCCAACCCCCTTCCCCACTTTTCTGACTGGCATTCCCCTACACTGGGGCATTGAGCCTTCATACGACCAATGGCCTCTCCTCTCATTAATGTCTGAAATGGCCATCCTCTGCTACATGTAGCTGGAGCCATGGGTCCCTCCACGTATACTCCTTGGTTGGTGGTTTAGTCCCTGGGAGCTCTGGAGGTACTGGTTGGTTCATATTATTGTTCCTCCTATGGGGCTGCAAAACTCTTCAGCTCCTTGGGTCCTTTCTCTAGCAGCTCCACTGGGGATCCTATGCTCAGTCTATTGGTTAGCTGTGAGCCATGGATATTTTGATCCACCTTCCAATAAGGATCAAAGTATCCACACTTTGGTCTTCCTTCTTGTTGCGCTTCATGTGGTCAGTGAGCTGTCTCTTGGGTATTCTGAGGTTTGGGGTTAATATCCACTTATCAGCGAGTGCATACCATGTGTGTTCTTTTGTGATTAGGTTACCTTACTCAGGGTGATATTTTTTAGCTTCATCCAATTGCCTAACAATTTCATGAAATCATTGTTTTTAATAGCTGAGTAGTATTCCATTGTGTAAATGTAAATGGATACAGTTTCCGTATCCATCCCTCTGTTGAGGGATATCTGGGTTCTTTTCAACTTCTGGCTATTATAAATAAGTCTGCTATGAACATAGTGGAACATGTGTTCATTGCATGCCAGGGAATCCTCTGGGTATATGCCAGGAGTGGTATAGCAGGGTCCTCTGGAAGTGTCATGTCCAGTTTTCTGAGGAACCACCAGACTGATTTCCAGAGTGGTTGAACAAGCTTGCAATCCCACCAGCAATGGAGGAGTGTTCCTCTTTCTCCACATCCTTGCCAGCATCTGATGTCCCCTGAGTTTTTTAGTTTGGCCATTCTGACTGGTATGAGGTGGAATCTCAGAGTTGTTTTGATTTGAATTTCCCTAATGATTAAGGATGTTGAACATTTCTTTAGGTGTTTCTCAGTCATCCGGTATTCCTCAGTTGAGAATTCTTTGTTTAGCTCTGTAGCCCATTTTTTAAATTGGGTTATTGGGTTCTCTGGAATCTAACTTCTTGAGTTCCTTGTATATATTGGATATTAGCGCTTCATCAGATGTAGGATTGGTAAAAATCTTTTCCCAATCTATTGGTTGTCATTTTGTCCTATTGACAGTGTCCTATGCCTGGCAGAAGCACTGCAATTTTATGAGGTCTCATTTGTCAATGCATGATCTTAGACCGTTAGATATTGGTGTTCTATTCAGGAAATTTTCCCCTGTGCCCATGTGCTCCAGGTTCTTCCCAATTTTCTCATCTATTTATTAGATTCAGTGTATCTGGTTTTATGTGGAGGTCCTTGATCCACTTGGACTTGAGCTTTGTACAGGGAGATAAGAATGGATCAATTTTCATCCTTCTACTGTTGACTGCCAGTTGACCCAGCACCATTTGTAGAAAATGCTCTTTTTTCCACTGGATGGTTTTAGTTCCTTTGTCAAAGAGCAAGTGATCATAAGTGTGTGGGTTCGTTTCTGGGTCTTCAATTCTATTCCATTAATCTACCTGCCTGTCATTGTGCCAATACCATGCAGTTTTTATCACTATTGCTCTGTAATATAGTTTGATATCAGGCAAGGTGATTCTGTCAGCAGTTCTTTTATTGTTGAGAATAGTTTTTGCTATCCTAGGTTTTTTTGTTATTCCAAATAAATTGCTCAGGAGTGGTATAGCTGGGTCCTCAGGTAGTACTATGCCTAATTGCTCTGGAAATTGCTCTTTTTAAGTCTATGAAGAATTGATTTGAAATTTTGGTGGGGATTACATTGAATATGTAGATTTCTTTAGGCATGATGGCCATTTTTACTATATTAACCCTGCCAATCCATAAACATGGGAGATCTTTCCATCTTCTTAGATCTTCTTCAATTTCTTTCTTCAAAAACTTGCAGTTCTTGTAATACAGATCTTTCACTTGCTTGGTTAGAGTCACACCAAGGTATTTTATATTATTTGTGACTATTGTGAAGGGTGTCATTTCCCTAATTTCTTTCTCAGCTTCTTTATCCTTTGAGTATAAAAAAGTTACTGATTTGTTTGAGTTAATTTTATATCCTGCCACTTTGCTGAAGTTGTTTATCAGATTTAGGAGTGCTCTGGTGGAATTTTTGGGGTCACTTAAGTATACTATCATATCATCTGCAAATAGTGACACTTTGATATCTTCCTTTCCAATTTGTATCCCTTTGACCTCCTTTTGTTGTCTAATTGCTCTGGCTAGGACTTTGAGTATTATATTGAACAGGTAGGAAGAGAATGGGCAGCCTTGTGTAGTCCACTTTACTTCAAGTTTCTCTCCATTTAGTTTGATGTTGGCTACTAGTCTGCTGTATATTGCTTTTACTATGTTTAAGTATGGGCCTTGAATCCTGATCTTTCAAGACTTTTATCAGGAAGAGAGATGTTGGATTTTGTCAAATGCTTTCTCAGCATCTAATGAAATGATTATGTGGTTTTTTTCCCTTTGAGTTTGTTTATATAGTAGATTACATTGATGGATTTCCCTATATTGAACCATCCCTGCATCTCTGGGATGAAGCCTACTTGATCATGATGGATGATCGTTTTGATGTGTTCTTGGATTTGGTTGGCAAGAATTTTATTGAGTATTTTTGCTTTGACATTCATAAGGGAAATTGATCTAAAGTTCTGTTTCTTTGTTGGGTCTTTGTGTTGTTTAGGTATCAGAGTAATTGTGGCTTCATAAAACGAATTGGGCAGTATTCCATCTGTTTCTATTTTGTGGGATAGTTTGAAGAATATTGGTATTAGGTCTTCTTTGAAGGTCTGATAGAACTCTGCATGAACCTATCTGGTCCTGAGCTTTTTCTGTTGGGAGATTATTAATGACTGCTTCTATTTCTTTAGGAGTTATGGGATTGTTTAGATCATTTATCTGATCCTGATTTAATTTTGGTACCTGGTATCTGTCTAGAAAATTGTCCGTTTCATCCAAATTTTCCAATTTTGTTGCGTATAGGCTTTTGTGGTAGGATCTGATGATTTTTTTTCCTCACTATCTGTTGTTATGTCTCCCTTTTAATTTCTGATTTTGCTGATTTGGATACTGTCTCTGTGCCCTTTGGTTAGTTTGGCTAAGGGTTTATCTAACTTGTTGTTGTTGTTGTTGTTGCTGTTGTTGTTTTTCTTAAAGAACCAACTCCTGGTTTGGTTGATTCTTTGTATATTTATTTTTGTTTCTACTTGGTTGATTTCTGTAACTGCCCACAGTTACATTGAATGGGTTACCTGGAAGGGAAACTGGGGATGTATGGGAAGGCAGCTAAAAGAGAGGAGATTAAGACAACACCAGCTGTTTAAAGTCCAATGGTTTAATGGGGGGCTCAGAATTTTAAGACTTCAGGTAAGACCCTTCCCCCAAACTACAGGGTGTGTTGGGGGGGGGGATGGGTGCTGGCTCCACTGCTGAGGTGGCCTGGTGAGTCACCTGCTTAATTTGTAGACCTGGAGGAACAATGAACTTTACCTTGGTCTGAGTGCTCCACCCTAGGTGGAGCAGGATTCTGGCTAGCACAGGAATTCCCTCTCAAAGGCTGGGAGAGGAGCTTCCCTTTGGTCAATGTCAAGTTCCTGCCAGGTGGCTTGGCACCGCAATATGGCTCTCTACAGATTTCAGTCCTGAGTTTGATTATTTCCTGCCATCTACTCTCCTTGGGTGTATTTGCTTCTTTTTGTCCTAGAACTTTCAGATCTGCTGAAGTTCAAGATGTTACTGTATGATCTTTCCAGTTTCTTTTTGGAGGCACTCAGAGCTATGAGTTTTCCTCTTAGCAGTGCATTCATTGTGTCCCATAAGTTTGGGTATATTGCACCTTTGTTTTCATTGAATTCTAAAAAGTCTTTAATTTCTTTCTTTCTTTCTTCCTTGTCCAAATTGTTATTCTGTAGAATGTTGTTCAGTTTCCATTTGTATGTGGGCTTTCTGTTATTTTTGTTGTTATTGAAGACCAGTCTTAGTTCATGGTGATCTGATAGGGTGCATGGAATTATTTCAATCTTCTTATATCTGCTGAGGTCTGTTTTGCTACTGAATATATGGTCAATTTTGGAGAAGGTAAAGTGCTGAGAAGAAGGTATATTCTTTTGTTTTAGGATAAAATATTCGATAGATATCTGTTAAATCCATTTGGTTCATAAAGTCTGTTAGTTTCACTGTTTCTCTGTTTAGTTTGTGTTTCCCTGATCTGTCCATTGATGAGAATGGGGTGTTGAAGTCTCATTGTGTGGGGTGCTTTAATAAAGTTTCTTTTATGAATGTGGGTGTCCTTGTATTTGGAGCATATATGTTCAGAATTGAGAGTTCATCTGGGTAGATTTTTTTCCTTTGATGAGTATGAAGTGTCTTTCCTTAGCTTATTTGATTACTTTAGGTTGAAAGTCGATTTTATTAGGTATTAGAATGGCTATACAAGCTTGTTTCTTGGGGCCATTTGCTCGGAAAATTGTTTTCCAGCCTTTTATTCTGAGGTAGTGTTTGTCTTTGTGTCTGAGATGAGTTTCCTGTATGCACCAAAATGTTGGGTACGGTTTATGCATCCAGTCTGTTAGTCTATATCTTTTTATTGGAGAATTGAATCCATTGATATTAAGAGATATTAAGGAGAAGTGATTGGTGCTTCCTGGTATTTTTGTTATTAGAGGTGGAGTTATGTTTGTGTGACTCTCTTCTTTTTGGTTTGTTAAAAGAAGATTAATTTCTTGCTTTTTCTAGTGTGTAGTTTCACTCCTTTTGTTGGTGTTTTCCATTCATTATCCTTTGAAGGGCTGGATTTGTGGAAAGATATTGTGTAAATTTGTTTTTACCATGGAATACTTTGGCTTCTTTGTCTATGGTAATTGAGAGTTTTGCTGGATATAGTACCCTTGGTTAGCATTTGTGTTCCTTTAGGGTCTGTATGACATCTGCCCAAGATCTTCTGGTTTTCATAGTCTCTGGTGAGAAGTCTGGTATAATTCTGATAGGCTTGCCTTTATATATTACTTGACCTTTTCCCCTTACTGCTTTTAATATTCTTTCTTTGTTTAATGAATTTGGTGTTTTGATTATTATGTAACAGGAAGAATTTCTTTTCTGGTCCAAACTATTTGGAGTTCTATAGGCTTCTTGTATGTTCATGGGCATCTCTTTCTTTAGGTTAGGGAAGTTTTTTTTTTTTTTTTTTTTATAATTTTGTTGAAGACATTTACTGGCTCTTTACGCTGGACATCTTCACTCTCTTCTGTACCTATAATCCTTAGGTTTGGTCTTCTCATTTTGTTCTGGATTTCCTGGATGTTTTAGGTTAGGAGCTTTTTGCATTTTTCATTTTCTTTGACTGTTGCTCCAATACTTTCTTTGGTATCTTCTGCATCTGAGATACTCTCTTCTGTCTCTTGTATTCTGTTGTTGATGCTTGCATCTATGGCTCCTGACTTCTTTTCTAGGTTTTCTATCTCCAGAGTTGTTTCCCTTTGTGATTTCCTTATTGTTTCTACCTCCATTTTTAGATCCTGGATGGTTTTGTTTAATTTTTCATGTGTTTTGTTGTGCTTTCTTGTAAATTTTTTAAGGGATTCTACCTGTTTACCTGTGTTCTCCTATATTTCTTTAAGTTATTTATGTCCTTCTTGAAGCCCTCTATCAGCATCAAGAGCTGTGATTTTAAATCCAAATCTTGCTTTTATGGTGTGTTGGGATATCCAGGACTTGCTGTTGTGGGAGAACTGGGTTCAGATGGTGCCATATTGCCTTGATTTCTGTTGGTACCGTTCCATTTGCCTTTGCCATCTGGTGTTATCTCTGGTGTTAGTTGGTCCTGCTGTCTCTGTCCGGCGCTTGTCCCTCCTGTGTTGGCACCCCTGGGTGACCAGTTCTCCCCTGGCACAGAGTGCTGTGGCTCAGCCCAGCTCCTGGGTACAGATGGAACTTGGAAGGGCCCTGTCACAACTGTTCTGCTACTCTTACGTTCCCTGTGCTCCTGGCCATACCCACCTACATAGTCGCTGGAGGGAAAATGGTGGTCTCACCTCTAAACCCAGAAGTCAAACCACTCCTTGTAGACAAGTTCTCCCCTAGCAGGATCAGTGCACAGAAGGCTGTGGAGTAGTCTACCTCCTAGGTGTAGATAGAGCCCGGAAGGATCCTGTCCCAGCTGCTCTGCCACTCCTGTGTTCTCTGCACTCCTGGCTGTACCTGCCTGCCCTTTCACTGGAGAGAAAATGATGGTCCCCTCTTTTCATCGTTTTTTATAATGATTTATTCACTAAGATAAAATAAGTGGGTAATCATAATAGCTTCTTCAAGGTCAAATATTTAGCAGTCCATACTTATTTTGATTTCTGGGATTTGGATAGCTTTTCTTTTAGAACAACCAATCCAAGGGCCTCAAGATGAATATCTTTAGACAGTAGTCTGGAATATTTTATGGGAAGATACATCCTACTCACATTCAACTTGAAGCTATAGAGCTCCAGTTTCTAACATAGTCATAGCTAACTATGTATAAATATCAGAATAATACTTCCTACCCAAAAGAATTACATAATTGTTCAAAAGTATTTTTTGTTAAGATCTCTGAATATTTACTTAAACATGCCATGTAAAACCATTGGCCTGCTGGGACCTTATGAAGCTAATGCAGTTATCATTTGCTTACATGTATGAAGACATTACATATATAAATATTAGTACATTACTTTAACTACCTTATTTGTTGGTTTAGAATTAATAAAACTATGAGAGAATCAAATAGTAATTTTGTGCAAGATAAAAACATATATTATCTTATAATTCTTTTATTTCCACAGTACTTTTATGAATATACATTAGCTCTTGTTACCAAATACAAATAAATGGTGCAAAAGTTGCTGAACTTCTTAATAACATATTATATAACTGAGTTTCTAGCATTTCATTTATATAGCATTTGAATTATTAAAAAATAGCCATTTTATAATTGATTTTGAATTATATTTAAGAAATGGATGGCTCCATATTTTTGACCGTTTTTTTTCTGTTAATGCTAAAACATGAAATAAGACAGGAAGCCTGTTTTTATTTTAAGTAGTAGTGTGTAAGAGACTTAAAAGTATCCCCCAAACTGTAGTCTTCTATAAATCATTATTGGTTGTAGAATGTTTAGACAAGGCACAAGAAAAGAAACAAGACAGATTTTATAAAATATTTAATATGGATTTTACATGAATATCTTTGAACAGAAAGTTAATTACATATCCTTAATATCTGATATTAAGAGTATATGAATTACTAGGATTTTTTTTTTTTTTTAGTTTTAGATTCCTTTTGGGTGTGGGCATAAGAACTGGTTAAATTATCAGATGACAGATTGGGAAAATCTATTCAAACAAATAACATTCAGGCAAATATATATTACACCACAGGGATGGGGCAAATATTTTATGACCTAAAACTGGCCAGCCTCTACTCAGGTTGTACACAGGAATCAGGCCTGTTAGGATAAAGGTGATAGCATCTGAGGCTGAGCTGACTGTTTTCATTTGTGTTTAAGGACTCAGTATGAAGGAAGTCTTTCTAGTGCCCTAATCCAATCAAAATAAAAGTCATTTTATATGACACAACTAGTCATAATCTCTAATTTCAGTCAAGAAAAATGGCATTAAACTTCACATTTGTTTTAAGAAAGAAAGCTACAGGTTTGGGGCATTTTAATCCAGCAAAAATGACTGCTCTGGCAAAGAGCCATATCCAAAGGCCTTCTAGGTCTCTGTGATCTGGCTGGAATGCAGACAAGCCTTTAGTAAATGCCTTTAATCCCAAACAATACAGGCAAGATTAATTTATAGAAGGAAGCAGCCATGTTTGAAAATAACTTCTAATTGAGGGGTAGACAAAGTGATGAATCAGAGAAAGATTTAACAGAATGATTAAAAGATAGGATATGCCCAATTCTCATGAGAACAACATAGGAAAGAATTTAGGGCATCACAAATACTAAGTGAGCAACCTACCAAGGAGCTAATTCCCTCTCTCTCTCTCTCTCTCTCTCTCTCTCTCTCTCTCTCTCTCTCTCTCTCACTCTTATTTTGAAACAAGATATCAGTAAGATATTTAGGCAAGTCTGAGCTTACTCAATACTACCATGAAGGTAGGCATTGACCTTGCAGTATTCTTGCCTCGGTTTCATGCATAACTAAAGTTATAGACCAGAATCATTTTGGTCTTCTTGTTACTTTAAAGGACAAAAGCTTTTCTGCCAATCATTTTGCTATGCCTCAAATAGAATATTTTATCTCAACTAATGGGTTGTTCTTGCTGTTTCTGTTTATTGTTCATTGATAGGTTCAAGCAATTCTGAGAAGAAATTGGAACCAGTATAAGATCCAATTTGGAAATGGCTTTTCCCACTCTGATGCTCTCCGCAGTGCATCCTACACAGTGTCAACAATCAGTGACATGCAAGGGTACAGCCATGACTGCCCCTCTGAACACTTAAATGGAAAAAGCATCCAGGATATTGAACATGTTGCCTTAAAACCAGAAAAAATGTATGATCTAGTGATGTGAAAATACAGAAGTCACACCTGTTTTGTGTCACTTGAACCTATGATTTTTATAGCCAGAAGATTGGATAGCCAGCAAACAGATTTCTTGAATACCATGAGGAAAGCCCCCAAATTAAATGGGAATTGTATGGATAAATGTTTAACAACCCTCTCTCTATGGGGAGAAAAGCCTCAATTTATATTGTTGGCCAGTAAATATTCCTACCATAGCTGATTTCAAGTTACCAACCTGACATCACTGAATGTGGAATTGGAAAGAAAATAAGCACAATCAACTCTCAGAAGCTGACAGGCTCTGGAACCTGCGCAACACTGCATGCTGTCACAGATGGATGTCCGTGCACACTCATGCCCACACTGACCGGAACTCTGCTCTTCTCATCTGAGGAGACCTCACTTGGTCTTACAGACATAAAAGGAAAGCTTGGTTTTTGTTATAAAACTCCTCATCCTTTTATCATTTGATGGTAGTGAATGGTTTGTCCAGAAACACTTTAACCCTCTTTCTAACTTCTTTCTAACTTCTCCTGTAGACTAGACAAAGACTTCATTATCTCTGTCATCTCATGTTCCTTTAAGAAAAGCAGCTGAGCAGAATTCCCATGGGCTTCTCAGCTGCTGCTACATATTGTATCCTGTGGCATAGCCATTCTGAATCACTAGGGAGACATATTGGTAGGAGCTACAAACACTTTGTCAATTGCTTTTTTTTCCTCTCTAAATCTTACTGCAGGAGTAGGAGGAAATCAGTTTTCCTGAATCTGTAAATAGAAACTTTGGCCTTTCCATTTCTACTGTGTAGATAAGTGATCAACCATTTTATATGAAGGGAATCAATGAAGGATTTCTTTTTATCTTGGGAATCTGAGAGAGAGAGAGAGAGAGAGAGAGAGAGAGAGAGAGAGAGAGAGAGAGAGAGATTGTTGTACAAATGAAACTGTAAGTACTCTGTCATTTTATTGTATTGTTTCAATTCAAAACACAACCTAAGTAACTGTTTTAAAGCAGATAGATAATGCAACATTATATGCAACTTAGTATCTGATACTGTGTCTGGGCTCATTTATTTTGTAATAAAATAGAGTGATGAATTCTATATTTGGAGAAATATTTTAAGGACAAACAGATACCAGCATCAGAAGTTTGAGAAGTAAAAACAAACCCAAGAAATATCAATGATAAAATATGAAATATTTATTTTAAAATGCAAAGCCATAATTTTACAAGCACATTATCTCTGGTGTGCTGTCATATTGCTTCTTCCAATTTGAGGATGACTCATTCAAGTTCAGAAATTATGAACAACTACTGTAAGAAATGCTAATCTGCTACATTCGTGGACTTTAATTCACTAAAATATAGCTTTACTGACTTTTACTAAACGAAGATATGTGGTTTTGAAAAAGGACATTTTTTATGAATATCAGAGGAAATTTCTCTATATAATACACATTGTTTGGGTATTTCAGTAGACTACTGTGGGTGGTAATACAAGCCACAGGAAGACTTGAACTTAATATTCATTGAGGATAAAGTGTTAGATATTTAGGTAATAATTAAATTAAGACAGAAGAAAGTTTTGCTTGTGAGTTAAAGTGACATTTTAAGTGGATTTAGCTTTTCTAATATTGCTTTGTCTGGACTTTCTGAAGAACAAGATTGACTTCAGTTAGTAAAAGTCAGTTTGGGGACAGTCACATGAACCCATTTTTTTGAAGTGTGTCCATCAGCTTACAGTGGATAAAAGGCATGACTCAGTCCCCGCTCATTGTCTTAAGCTACAATGGATGGTAAATTCAGAAGTTGTCTGAAACTGTCAAGGAAAATATTCAAATTATTAATCACTGACGTATTAGATGATCTGACAGACATATTTGTAATTTATCTATGTAGGCAAAGGTGTTACTAAGTTACTTTCAACTTTGTGGATTTTGTGCAAGCCATTATTCAAAAGGAACTCAGGCTGTTCTCAACTTTCAACTGCCTAAATTGTACAAACCTTCCTTTTAGTACATTCAAACTTAGGTATTTATTATTCAAAGGCATAGATTCATATCTTCACAGACAGTGTTCGTGTAATTCTGCATTCTTCCAAACAAACTGCCGAGTATTGACACTTAATGACAGTGCAGAATGCTGAATTACCAGAGAACGTATTTTAAAAGTATTGTAATTTAAAATTTTATTATTCTTTTATCATATTGAGCATAGCTGAGATTTCTTTACCGCCGATATCTAATCTGGTATCATCCTCAGCCATAGCAGTCTGAGATTAGTCAGTATTAGTTTTGTAATAATATTTTTGCAGCTAGATGTCTCTAGAGCTTAAGTGCCAATTTAAATATTTCTGTATTGCTTGTAGAAAAGAAATCTGAAATTTTTGAAAGAAAACTTTTCTGGTGCCTGAAAATTAACTTGGGGGAAATTTTAGCTTTTAAAAGTTGCATCTATCATTTTTCTATAGTTATTTGTTAGTATCATGGCTGACATTTTTACAAGTGACTTTGTACTTTTTTGTTGTTGTTGCTAAATCATCCATCCTGGAGTTTAGTGTTTGTTCAAATGTAGCAAACTGTGTAGCGTTTAGTAATAGTTACAGTGTTATACTTACTGTTTAGATATTTTTATGTGAATCTATTTCAATTTTTTTTGTGTTTTAATTTGCTCATAGAAACATAGAATCTGTAAAACATATTCAAGATGTTCTGGTCACTTAAAAAGAACTCATGCTGTATTGACTTAAAATCTCTATTTAGGTTTTATGAGAATAGTAAAGTTGTAAGTTAACATTCACTTTCATTCATCTTCCCTGGAGTACAGAGTAATTGAATTTCTCTCAAAATTCTTGCAGCAATTAAAGTAATACTTTGCAAAATAAGTGATGATGTCTTTATTCCTCTCTTTAAAGACTTCAATAAACTAGTAAGTGAATTTAATAAATTAATTTAAAAAGATATGGCTTTTTTCTGTGCTGAAGCAATAACATGTATAAAGTCTTATATTGCATGTAAAGGGAAGATCCTCTCAAACAGGTACATTTTTAGGGAATTTTACTCCTTTATGGACTATATTCCAATGAGTGGCTTTGTGTTAAATACCAGAAATAAAAGTAATGGAAAATACCTACTTAAAGATTTTTTAAAAAGAAAACATGGTCAAAGCCTCACACAAATAAATACTTAAATGTGTCAAAGACTTTATTTAACAAATGATGGAACCAGCAATATGTCATAATTATTCAAGAGAGAATTTAAAACACCACAAATGCCTTGGCATATAAAAATACTGAGGTGAATATACAAAATATTGTGTTTAAGAATGGTAATGAAAAGCTGGGTGTGATGGCACATGCCTGTAATCCCAGTACTCAGGAGGCAGAGGCAAGTGGATTTCTGTGAATTCAAAGCTAGCCTGGTCTATAGAGAGAGTTCAAGGATAGCCAGGGTTGTTACACAGAGAAAACCTGTCTTGAAAAAACAAAAACCAAACCAAAACAAAACAAAATACAAAAACCAACCGATCAATCAAACAAAAAGCAATCAAATATAATTACTGATAATAATTAAGCAAAACAGTATAAGCCAGGCAGTGGTGGAACATGCCTTTAATCCCAGCACTTGGGAGGCAGAGGCAGGTGGATTTCTGAGTTGGAGGCCAGCCTGGTCTACACAGTGAGTTCCAAGACAGCCAGGGCTACACAGTGAAACCTTGTCTTGAAAAAGCAATCAACCAACCAACCAACCAACCAACCAACCAACCAAACAACATGTTTTTTGTATATTTCCAAAAAACAGTAAATATAAATACAATTAGACTATACACTCTGAAGAGATAGGATGGCATTAAAATAATATACTAACATTTAATATAGAATTAAAAATAGCATAATGCTTACATAAGAGAAAAATACATTTAGGAAATATGCAAAAAATATCCTTTTTGTAATATAATAGAGCCAACTACGTAGGTTACATACTGCTCAATGCATTTTAAAACTGCTACCTTGTAGCCGCCCGAGGCCACATGCGAACCGGAGTACCTGAAAGAGAATTCTGGGGGTGATGGGAGGGGACGAAAGAGAAACTGAGTCAAGGCGACAGTGCCGGTCAAGACTGACTTTAATATCATTATGTCAAGATATATAGTCTTTGGGGAATAACCCAGCCCCCCAGAAGGTGGTCACATCAAAAGGCAGGCCGAGAAGTCCTTGGCTCCAATTCTCAGCGGGTCGCCTGCTTCCAGTCTGGCGGGGTCTCTGCTGCCTCCCAGGTGAGACTGCCCTGAGGCCTTCTTGGTAGTCAAGGTGAAAGCGCTTTATTGTTCCAAGGAACAAAGGCCGGAGGTAACACCATCAAAGAGTGGGGGTTGCGAGCCGGCTCAATGTTGTGGGGGAAGGGACACTACCTCAAAAGCTAAACATTTGTAAAACAAAAACAAGTATCAAACAAAACAAAACACTTAATATGATGCCTAATAACAAGTGTAATACACATACAAATTGAAGTTAACGTTGTTGTAGATGAAATTACATTATTACATGATAAGGTAAATTTAAATCTACCAGGTATTCTAAGCATATACTTACTGTTCCTGAAACACACTGGGTATATTATAGTATGAAACATTTTCTCCAGAAATATTTTACCAGTTACATGGGATTTGGCTATCTAATGTCTTTCAAGTTTTTAAATTTAATTTAAATTTAAACATTTTAAATTAAAAATGTAACTATCATATATAGTGGTGAGCTTAATTTTCAAATAAAAATTTGTTTTTGTTGATTCTCCTCCCCCATAGTCTTATGCATGTTCCTGTTCACTCCACCTGCCGTGCCCTCCCGTCCACCCTCCATGCCCTCCCGTCCACCCTCCGTGCCCTCCCGTCCACCCTCCATGCCCTCCCGTCCACCCTCCGTGCCCTCCCGTCCACCCTCCGTGCCCTCCCGTCCACCCTCCGTGCCTTCCCGTCCACCCTCCATGCCCTCCCGTCCACCCTCTGTGACCTCCCGTCTACCCTCGGTGCCCTCCCGTCCACCCTCCATGCCCTCCCGTCCACCCTCCGTGCCCTCCCGTCCACCCTCCGTGCCCTCCCGTCCACCCTCCATGCCCTCCCGTCCACCCTCCATGCCCTCCTGTCCACCCTCCATGCCCTTCCTTCTATCCTCCATGCCCTCCTGTCCACCCTTCATGCCCTCCCTTCTATCCTCCATGCCCTCCCGTCCACCCTCCATGCCCTCCCGTCCACCCTCCATGCCCTCCTTTCTATCCTCCATGCCCTCCCGTCCACCCTCCATGCCCTCCCGTCTACCCTCGGTGCCCTCCCATCTACCCTCCATGCCCTCCTGTCCACCCTCTGTGCCGTGTCCTCCCGTTCACCCTCCGTGCCCTCCCATACTCCATAGCCTCCTTCCTGGACACTTCATCTTTTCCTCTCCTGACCTTATTAGTTTCTTTGTCTGTATCCACACTTACCTCTATTTATACATACAGATGTAGACATCATAAGCTAAATTTGTGCATAAAATAGAATATATGATTTTTGCTCTCTGAATTTCGGTTACCAATTCAATGTACCACTTTCAGATCTATCAACCTCCATTCAGTTATTTCCACGTTCATCAGTCTCCCTGCATTATTTCACTGTTCCTTACAGCAGAATAAAATTCAGTTGTGCATAGACACTGCACTTTCTTTTTCTATTTACCTATCAGAGGGCAACTAGACTGGTTCTATTTCTTTGCTATTATAAATAATGCCTTCAGAATCATGGATACATGAATGATTCTGATAAGGTGTAGGGCCATTTGGCTGTTTATCGAGAGTGGTATAGCTGGATCACATGGACCTTTTATATTTAGTATTTTGGGAATACTCCATTCTGATTTCCACAGCTCTGTGCTATGGCAGTACACTCTAATGGCAGCGAACAAGAGTTCCTTGTAAGTACTAACACAACATTAAATGTGTAAGCATTTGCACAATGCTGCTTTGTTTTGAATTTATGAAAACTACAACTCAGAACTCCACGAGCAAATTTACAACATGGTTTATAGAAGCAGATGTAGCTATTTAAAAGGTTGTTGAATTAAATCCGGTTTCATCTCTCTTAATTACAAAATGAAATGGTTTATGTTCCAACTGGAGACCATTTCAAAATCCCTCAGTTGACCCAGAAACAACCCCTCCCTTGGATCAAAATTAACATGCTAGTGTCCAAAAGTCTTGTAAACATTTACCTCAGCTTACAGCTTGGAGGGGCAGAGGATGAAAACAGAACCAGCAGGGAAGGCAGTCACTTTTGTCTCATTTTGTCCCATGTGGCGCATGTGCACCACTTGTACATGTGTGGCCCTGAGCCTCCATCTGCTGTGCTCCAAGAGCTGCAGGAGATGCGTGCTTCTGGCTGCACATCCAGGCTCCAAGAGGAAAATGTACCCCGTGAACAAAGTATTTACGAACAAACTCGCCTTTATTTTTCTTTGCTTTCCTTCATTTTTGTTTTTTTTCTGTTATACATTTTGCTGTTATCATTACTACGATTGTTGTTGTTATTTTACTTTTATTACAAAATGCAGGGCTTGATGATCCATGTCTATCTGCCCAGGGTAATTTTGTAGACTGAAGTTTGTTTGTGTTCCGTAATAAACACATATTCCATAAATCCAGGCTAACCATAATATTCTAGTTTGTTTAAGAATTTAGATGTGCTTTCTTTCAGTCCTGGTTCAGCATTTGTAGTAATAGCATTAGATTCATGGGAAGAGAACTGGAGAGAGGCCTTGCCTTTTGCTTCTGCATGGCTGTTCTCAACTCGGGCATTGCTGCAACTTGGTGTTTCTTCTTGCAATGAAAAGTGATCAGAATCAAGGAAACATGTCTCCCTAGAACTTAAACATGAACTGTAAGCATATTCTAGACCACTGGGACTCCAAACACTCCAACCCAGTGGCTTTTGTTCATACAGGTATGATGTGAGATTTTATGTCTTCTGTGACCATCCTTAATTTTCAGGAATCACCTGAAAATGAACAAAGGGACTTTCCAAAGGCCAGAGGGTAGCTTATCCCAAACTAGCATATTTATGCACAAGCCTCCAAGGGTGTTTTGCTTTTCTAAGATTCTAAATTTGGAACTAATTTTCTAGGATGTTAAAATTATTTGAAGATGGGAAAATAGGAACTTACTGAATTGCCTTGTAGATTTATTTATATACTTGACTAGGCTGAAAGTCTCAACTAACCCAGACCCCCCCCCCCCCCCCCCCCGATCTCTCAGAAACTGAGTCACCAACCAGACAGCATACACCAGCTGATATGAGGCCCACAACACATATAGAGCAGAGAACTGGCCTCGTTGAGGGTTGGATGCACCTAACCCTTGAGAGACTTGAGGCCTGAGAGAGTAGGGAGGTCTGGTGGGCTGGGGGTAGAGGGTGAGGACATCTTCTTGGAGATGGGTAAGGAGGAATGGGATGAGGAACAGTCAGAGGGCAGTGCTAAACCTGAGATGGGGATAATGACTGAACCGCAAAAAAAGATTAAATAATAATAATAATAATAATAATAATAATAAAATAACTAGGCTTATATTTACTCTTGCCTGAGATATCAATATTAAGAAAGAGCCTAACATAAGTTAGATAATAGGACCTTTTTTTTGTGTGTGTGTTTTGTTTTGTTTTGTTTTTTTCCTTAGAAACAATGGTAACTCAATTTCTGGGTACAACTAAAACTTAATCTTGTAAGCCTTATTAAAATCTGATCCCTATGGTGGTGGATTCTAGGAAACTGTAGCAGCTACATCTTACCCCTCTGCCGTCCCAGCTCCAAAAGGATGTAACTCTCTCCTCCTGCTGCCTCTCTTCCTCTGTCTAACCCAGAAGTCCCGCCTACTTGCCCAGTGATTGGCTCCTTTATTCATTAGGGGATTGGTTTACAAGAAGCCACCTGAGTACATGACTCCTTCCTCATTCCAGATAGCTTCTTCTGGGAGAGCACCAGCACAGAGCCATCCACAACATTTCCCCCTTTCCGTTCTAATAAAAAATCAAAACCTTTCTCTCAATATAGTGCACGACTATTACCATTTTATAATTTATAAGGTATAGAAAAACCTAACACCCAGTCCATCAATTTTGTCATTAAGACAGAACATTGTCATCTATTCTAAAGTAAAAGACTTATTCTACACCTGACTCAGGTCCTAGCTTTAGATTGCATGCCATCTGAAAACTATCTTCTCATATCTATTCTCTCAAAGTAAATGACCTGGGTTGGCTATGAGATTATAAGCAGTTTTTCAACCCCATCAGAAATCTGAGACTGATCAACATTAACTGAAAATATATAGGAAGCCTAACACAGCTTCCAAAACTTAGCCAATTTATAGAGACCACTGATCACTGGGACAGTCCCTTACTTCAAAACGAAGCATCAGTCTTCAGTCTTCTGGACAGGATCATCTGACAGACCTTGGAGATACAGGAGTATCAAGGACTAGCCCATTCTGTCTCTGCAGAGCCAAGCTGTCCTAAACCTGTAATTGTGTCCTGTCTTTGGACAGTATTAAGTCTATAGATGAAAAGAGGCAATTCTTGCCTAGTGGCTGTCTCGCCACAACTGGGGTAATACATAGATGCTCAATTTCTTCTTTGAGTCCAAGACAGGGAAAGCTGTCAGGAGCAAACTAATCTCAACAATGAATGAATAACATTAAATGTCACATTCTGTGGATTTCTGACGTTTTTGAAAGCTAACTATCTATGTAAAGTAATCTGGATAGTTGTCTGTTAACTACTCTCAGCTATTTCTAATTAAAATCTTGAAAACACCCTAACAATAAACCCAGAGCCATGAATTTTCTATTTGGTCCTAAACTCAGATCAGACTAAAATAATAGTTATAGAAGAACTGGGTTTAATCCTTGTACTTACAAAATTTTGTATCAATAGAAGAAATTTATATGAATGAAATCCTTGGTTTTGCACCAAAATAAATTATGTACCATTTAAGATATTATGACCTCAGCTTTGTAACAATTAAAGAGATTTCTACCAAATGAGATTATGACTATTCAATCAATTCTAGCTGTTCCTCCCTGATCCTATAATACCATTTCTACATTCCCCAGTAAGCCCACCTATTAATAATTATCTCCAGCCCCAAAGCCCAGGGAACTGGATCGATGACTTTTCATAACTTCTTCAAGCTGAATATGGGCATTGAGATATTTTTAAGGCGGGTGGTGGTGGTAGGGAAAATAGAGTTGGATGGTCTTAAGATGGCCCCACCAATGATTGACTTAGTCTTTGATGTCTGTCTGGACTGGATCCAGCTGAAAGTCTAAGAAATCCGGAGTTCAAGGGGAGACTCACCAAGTCTGTATATTCTGTAATATACAAATCTCAAAACAATTTTTTTTAGTATCATAAAGATAGCCGTTTTGTTCAATTCTCTGGAATCTAGTTCTTCAGGGGTTCTTCCTCTATCAAATCTGATCCATATAACTCTGGAAGGTGTAAATACTTTAATCACCTTTTCCAAAAATACGAAGACAAAACTGTTTTCTCAAATCAGCATATCCTTGAGTCAGTAACCAGAAAAGCCTTCATTTTGACCTCTCTCCCAGAGGAATAATATAATCACAAAACTCAGCATCACACCCATTTTGAAAATTGAAACAATTTAAAACAAATGAAGTAAACTAAAGTACTGTATGTACCTATACTTAGCCTTTCCTATGTCGCCAAGAGGATATTAAACCCAGTATTCCCGCGGAGCCCACGTAAGACAGAATATGAGTATCCTTCAAGGCAAGTAATGCAATCTTATATCATCTTATGGTTTGGCTCTCTACCTAGAGTAGTCAACTTGTTATACCATCTATCTGTTCAGCTCTCTGCCTGGAGCCACAGATATTTATTTTATTAATACCTGTTCACTGAACTCTGTACTTGAGGTCAATGACTAATTTTCCCTAACCTAGTTCCAAACCGCAGGTGAAAATCTCCATGTGATTCAGACAAAATCTATAACAGATGAAGTAAGCTAAAATACTGTATGTACCTATACTTAGCCTTTCCTATGTTTTCAAGAGGCTATAAAACCCAATATTCCCGTGGAGCCCGAATTAGACAGAATACGAATATCCTGTAAGGTGTATTAGAGCAATATGTCTTTATATCATCCTAACACAATTGATTCACACTTCTATCTATACCTACTTATAAGCAGGCAGCTAGTAAAAGCAGAATTTAAACCTAGAATTCCTGGGGAGCCCACGTTAGACAGAATTTGAGTATCGTGTAAGACATATTAAAGCAATATATCTTTTTTTAATTAGATTTTTTTATCTACATTTCAAATGTTATCCTCTTTCCTGGTTTCCCCTCCCAAAACCTCTTTTTCCATGCCCTTTCCCCTGCTAACCAACCCACTCACTCCTGCTTCCCTGTCCTGGAATTCCCCTTTGTACCATCTTTAAAGCAATTAATTCCAGAACCAGGGGCCATTCCTCCTTTCTTCTTGTACCTCATTTGATGTGTGGATTATGTTTTGGGTATTCCAGTTTTCTAGGTTAATAACCACTTATTAGTGAGTGCATACCATGATTCACCTTTTGAGTCTGGGTTGCCTCACTTAGTATGATGTTCTCTAGCTCCATCCATTTGCCTAAGAATTTCATGAATTCATTGTTTCTAATGTCTGAATAGTACTCCATTGTGTAGATATACCACATTTTTTGCATCCACTCTTCTGTTGAGGGATACCTGGGTTCTTTCCAACTTCTGGTAATTATAAATGGGCTGCTATGAACATAGTGGAACATGTATCCTTATTACATGCTGGGGAATCTTTTGGGTATATGCCCAGGAGTGGTATAGCAGGATCTTCTGGAAGTGAGGTGCCCAGTTTTCAGAGGAACCGCCAGACTGATTTCCAGAGTGGTTGTACCAATTTGCAACCCCACCAGCAGTGGAGGAGTGTTCCTCTTTCTCCACACCCTCTCCAACACCTGCTGTCTCCTGAATTTTTAATCTTAGCCATTCTGACTGGTGTAAGATGAAATCTTAGGGTTGTTTTGATTTGCATTTCCCTAATGACTAATGAAGTTGAGCATTTTTTAAGATGCTTCTCCGCCATCCGAAGTTCTTCAGGTGAGAATTCTTTGTTTAACTCTGTACCCCATTTTTTAATAGGGTTGTTCGGTTTTCTGGAGTCTAACTTCTTGAGTTCTTTATATATATTGGATATTAGCCCTCTATCTGATGTAGGATTGGTGAAGATCTTTTCCCAATTTGTTGGTTGCCGATTTGTCCTC
The DNA here is from genome assembly GCF_947179515.1 of Apodemus sylvaticus. Classification (NCBI taxonomy): domain Eukaryota; kingdom Metazoa; phylum Chordata; class Mammalia; order Rodentia; family Muridae; genus Apodemus; species Apodemus sylvaticus. The sequence continues at coordinate 64,935,983 of NC_067476.1, read as the reverse complement.
TTGATGGTGTCCTTTGCCTTACAGAAACTTTGTAATTTTATGAGGTCCCATTTGTCAATTCTTGCTCTTAGAGCATACGCTATTGGTGTTCTGTTCAGAAACTTTCTCCCTGTACCGATGTCCTCAAGGGTCTTCCCCAGTTTCTTTTCTATTAGCTTCAGAGTTTCTGGCTTTATGTGGAGGTCCTTGATCCATTTGGATTTGAGCTTAGTACAAGGAGACAAGGATGGATCGATTCACATTCTTCTGCATGCTGACCTCCAGTTGAACCAGCACCATTTGTTGAAAAGGCTATCTTTTTTCCATTGGATGTTTTCAGCCTCTTTGTTGAGGATCAAGTGGCCATAGGTGTGTGGGTTCATTTCTGGATCTTCAATCCTGTTCCATTGATCCTCCTGCCTGTCACTGTACCAATACCATGCAGTTTTCAACACTATTGCTCTGTAGTATTGCTTGAGGTCAGGGATACTGATACCCCCAGATTTTCTTTTGTTGGTGAGAATAGTTTTAGCTATCCTGGGTTTTTTGTTGTTCCAGATGAATTTGATAATTGTTCTTTCTAACTCTGTGAAGAATTGAGTTGGGATTTTGATTGGTATTGCATTGAATCTGTATATTGCTTTTGGCAAAATGGCCATTTTAACTATATTGATTCTACCGATCCATGAGCATGGGAGGTTTTCCCATTTTTTGAGATCTTCTTCCATTTCCTTCTTCAGAGTCTTGAAGTTCTTGTCATACAGATCTTTCACATGTTTGGTAAGAGTCACCCCAAGATACTTTATACTGTTTGTGGCTATTGTGAAGGGGGTCATTTCCCTAATTTCTTTCTCAGCCTGCTTATCCTTTGAGTATAGGAAGGCCACTGATTTGCTTGAGTTGATTTTATAACCTGCCACTTTGCTGAAGTTGTTTATCAGCTGTAGGAGCTCTCTAGTGGAGTTTTTTGGGTCACTTAGGTAGACTATCATGTCATCTGCAAATAATGATAGTTTGATTTCTTCCTTTCCAATTTGTATCCCTTTGACCTCCTTATGTTGTCGAATTGCCCGAGCTAGTACCTCAAGTATAATATTGAAAAGATAAGGAGAAAGGGGGCAGCCTTGTCTGGTCCCTGATTTCAGTGGGATTGCTTCAAGTTTCTCTCCATTTAGGTTGATGCTGGCTACCAGTTTGCTGTATATTGCTTTTACTATGTTTAGGTATGGGCCTTGAATTCCTGTTCTCTCCAAGACTTTAAGCATGAAAGGATGCTGAATTTTGTCAAATGCTTTTTCACCATCCAATGAAATGACCATGTGGTTTTGTTCTTTGAGTTTGTTTATGTAGTGGATTGTATGAGGAGGAGTGGTCCCTGGTTCTGGAAAGACTCAGTGAAATAGTATTCTGCAAAACCAGAACGGGGAAGGGGGAAGGGGTGGGTGGGAGGACAGGGGAAGAGATGGGGGCTTACGGGACTTTCGGGGAGTGGGGGGGCTAGAAAAGGGGAAATCATTTGAAATGTAAATAAATTATATCGAATAAAAAAAATTAAAAAAAAGCAATTAATTTAAACATTCACTAATCTCTGCCTATAGAAAGCAGGTAGGTTTTACTTGTTAAGCTCTCTGCCTAGTGCCACCAGCATTCCCCACAGCAGGGGACCTCAGAACCTGCTTTCTTTGTTTCAATACCCACATGACTCATCTCAGTGCTACCCAGCTACTCACTTAAAAATAAAAAAGAAAGGAAATACAATAAAACTCTAACTCTCAGGCTAATAATTTTAATTTTCTAGTGGATTCGTGCCCAACACATTGGTTCACCACTTGTTGAGGGAAATATTAAAAAAGTGGAACCAGCATGTTCTGCGCTTGTGCCTCCAACTCTGCCACAGCAGCCTGGGCGGCCATGCACTGGTGAGCAATGACTGACCTGGTTTTATGCGTGGGAATTCACAGGCCTGGAGCTCCCAAAATGTCACCACCCAGCTTGCTGGTTCCCACTGGTGGGTTGTTACCACACCATGCCCGTGTTTCATTCCCCCATGGCCTTTGTGGAGCACCCCAGGCAACCCAGGCTTGGCCACCTTACCTTTCTCTCTTGATATTATATGAGCAGCCACATGAAGAAAAACGCAACACAAACTTAGTTCATAAACAATGGTAACTCAATCACTGGGTGCAACAACTAAAACCTAATCTTGTAAGCCTTATTAAAATCTGATCCCTCTGGTGGTGGACCGCAAGGATCTGCCATGATACCAGGAAATTCTAGCAGCTACATCTTACCCCTCTGCTGTCTATTACATCTTACCCCTCTGCTGACCCAGACCCCCAAAAAAGGGACCTTGGTTTTTGTAAAGCATAAGTACTCCCATTCTTAATTCTGCGAATCCTTTCTTGTCCCAAGTTGAGAAGAATATTAAATAGCTAAATATGCTTCTATTTAAACCATAGTTTTCCATAACTCAATATATATCATATATCAAACCTTACACATGTTGTTTTTAACAGGTCAAATTCTTAGTGATAATATTAAACCTGCTACTATTTTACTATTTTTTAAATTCTGCTATTCAAATATTACATCTACGAATCTTTTGAAGCCCATCGAAGTCTTTAAAGTAACTAAGTATTTGTGACTTGTTAAATAAAGTTTTGAGATTCCCTGCAGAAATCATGAGCTTTGACCATGGTTGCACTTTAAAGTCTAGCTACACTGCTTATTCAAAGATCATTTCAGATTATTTTCACATTAAATCAATAAATACATGTTTTATTCTTAAGCTTTAAGTCTATATGTCCCCCCCCCCCCTTTTTCTCACCCAGAAGAAGAGTTGCTTTACCCTCTCCTGCTTGGTAACTATTTCAGCCATTTCCCTCTCTGCCTTTGTCCTAGTGTCCAGAGATGGGTTATCACATATGGCTTACAAGAGTGGGCATAAAATAAACTCCTCTTCCTCTTTCTTCAATAAAAATGCAGTCGGGTTTGTTACACAGCAGATAGATCATGCTGGCTTGCTAGAACTGTCCATCTGTTCACCTATCTGCCTCCTATAGCAGAACTAGATGGAAAGCTCTTAGCATCCTATGTAACATAAACAGATGAGTTGATTCCTGCTGGAATTGATTTTGCAGATACTTAAAAGATGCCCTAGGGTCTCTCTATAGCACAGTGTGGATTCTGGTTCCCTGATCCTGGGTCATTCAAATATGCTCTCTGCTTTCCTAGATCCATACTCACTCAGTACCTTGTGTTATCTTCTTTCTTAGATTATACTGCCTGTTTTATTTGATGGGAGCTTTAGACATAGTAGGTATTCAATAAATGTCTGTTTCATTTCTCTCATCTAGCAAAACTATATATGAATCTGTAGAGGGTATGCAATATTTAAGTGGTAATTCATAGTGAGCTTTTGAAAGTTTAAGTTTGTCCACTGCCTGTCCTTTGTGTTGGGGCAGACTCTGGGGGTCTGCTACAGTGAAGACATAATCTGCTGATCCATCTTAGAGAACCTGCTGCACTCAGAGCAGTTGGTAAGAAAGAACCCCTTCTATCTCTGGAGTCCCAGAGCTGCTGCTGGGGGCTCGGTGGGACCCCCCTATCCAGCAACTACCCCAAACCCCTATCCTCCTGAATACCACTCCCATTCCGTTCCTTCTGCCCCTTCTACCACCGGTCCCTCTGCAGGACTATGAGAGGCCTGAGAGCACAGGTAGGACCACACCTGCTGCTCAGAGGAACCCGTCCTGAACCCTCAGGTGGGAGCCTTCCAGTTTCTGCCTCCGGTTGGAGACCATCCTCTGCCACAGTGCGCCATATCCAGGTGGAATGGGGAGATAGCTAACCTCCCAGGACTGAGGAGAGGCCTGAGAGCACAGAGTTGATCCTGGGCCACGGAGCTACATACACAAATACCACAAGAGAGCTGGTCTCCCAGGAGTGCCTACATACTGTGTGCACAGAGAGAATGGGAATCCTAGGAGTACAGATATACAGGCTTGCAGGATAGATAAACCACAGTCAGAGACAGCAAGACCAGCTAACACCAGAGATAACCAGCTGGCAAAAGGCAAATGCAAGAACATTACCAACAGAAACCAAGGCAACATGGTACCATCTGAACCCAGTTCTTCCAACAACAAGTCCTGAATACCCCAACACACCAGAAAAGCAAGATCTGGATTTAAAATCACATCTCATGATGCTGATAGAGGACTTCATTTTTTAAAAATTTTTAAAAAATCTTTATTTATTTATTTATTTATTTTCTATATTCTTTGTTTACATTCCTAATGCTTTCCCCTTTCCCGGTTCCCCCCTCCCCATCAGTCTCATAAGCCCTCTTCCCTCCATCCATTTCCCAATCACCCCCTCCCATTTCCCTGTCCTGGTATTCCCCTACAATGCTGGATCAATTCTTTTCAGAACCAGGGCCCTCTCTTTCCCTCTTCTTGGGTATCACTTGATATGCTAACTGTGTCTTGGGAATTCAGAGTTTCTGGGCTAAATAATATCCACTTATCAGTGATTGCATTCCATGTATATTCTTTTGTGATTTGGTTACCTCACTTAGGATGATATTTTCCAGTTCCAACCATTTGCCTAAAAATTTCATGAATTCATTGTTTTTAATTGCTGAGTAGTACTCCATTGTGTAAATATACCACATTTTCTGTATCCATTCCTCCATTGAGGGACATCTGGGTTCTTTCCAGCTTCTGACTATTATAAATAAGGCTTCTATGAACATAGTGGGGGCATGTGTCCTTATTGCATGCTGGGGAATCCTCTGGGTATATGCCCAGGAGAGGTATAGCAGGGTCCTCCGGAAGTGTCATGTGCAGTATTCTGAGGAACCGCCAGACTGATTTCCAAAGTGGTTGCACAATCTTACAATCCTACCAGCAATGGAGGAGTGTTCCTCTTTCTCCACATCCTTGCCACACCTGCTGTCTCCTGAGTTTTTAACCTTATCCATTCTGACTGGTGTGAGGTGAAATCTCAGGGTTGTTTTGATTTGTATTTCCCTAATGATTAATGTTGTTGAACATTTCTTAAGGTGCTTCTCAGCCATCTGAAGTTCTTCAGGTAAAAATTCTTTGTTTAGCTCTGTACCCCATTTTTTAATAGGGTTATTTGGTTCTCTGGGTTCTAACTTCTTGAGTTCTTTGTATATATTGGATATTAGCCCTCTGTCAGATTTAGGGTTGGTGAAGATCCTTTCCCAATCTGTTGGTTGCCGTTTTGTCCTTTTGACAGTGTCCTTTGCCTTACAAAAACTTTGTAATTTTATGAGATTCTATTTGTCATCTTGATCTTAGAACTTAAGCTACTGGTGTTCTGTTCAGGAACTTTTCCCCTGTGCCCATGTCCTCAAGGGTCTTCCCCAGTTTCTTTTCTACTAGTTTCAGTGTGTCAGGTTTTATGTGGAGGTCCTTGATCCACTTGGAGTTGCGCTTAGTACAAGGAGATAAGAATGGATCAATTCGCATTCTTCTGATGCTGACCTCCAATTGAACCAGCACCATTTGTTAAAAAGGCTGTCTTTTTTCCATTGGATGTTTTCAGTTCCTTTGTCAAAGATCAAGTGACCATAGGTGTGTGGATTCATTTCTGGGTCTTCAATCCTATTCCATTGGTCCATTTGCCTGTCATTGTACCAATACCATGCAGTTTTTATCACTACTGCTCTGTAGTAATGTTTGAGGTCTGGGATACTGATTCCCCCAGAAGTTCTTTTACTGTTGAGAATAGTTCTAGCTATCCTGGGTTTTTTGTTATTCCAGATGAATTTGAGAATTGTTCTTTCTAACTCTATGAAGAACTGAGTTGAGATTTTGATGGGGATTGCGTTGAATTTGTAGATTTTTTTTTTTGGCAAGATGGCCATTTTAACTATATTAATCCTGCCACTCCACAAGCATGGAAGATTTTTTTTTTTCATTTTCTGAGGTCTTCTTCGATTTCCTTCTTCAGAGATCTGAAGTTCTTGTTGTATAGATCTTTTACTTGTTTAGTTAGAGTCACACCAAGATACTTTATGTTGTTTGTGGCTATTGTGAAGGGTGTCATTTCCCTAATTTCTTTCTCAGTCTGCTTATCCTTTGAGTATAGGAAGGCTACTGATTTGCTTTAGTAGATTTAAGAAATACAGGAGAACATGGGTGAACAGGTAGAAGCCCTTAAAGAGGAAATGCAAAAATCCTTAAATAAACACAGGAGAATGTGAGTCAACAGGTAGAAAACCCTTAAAGAAGAAACACAAAATCCCTTAAAGAATTACAGGAAAATGCATACAAACAAGTGAAAGGACAGAACAAAACCATCCAACATCTAAAAATTGAAGTAAAAACATTAAAGAAATCACATGGAAGATCAATGGAATAAAATTGAAGACCCCGAAATGAACCAAATTACATTACACCAAATCACAAAGGGAGACAACTCTGGAGATAGAAAACCTTGGAAAACAATCAGGAGTCATAGATGCAAGCATCAACAACAGAATACAAGAGATAGAAGAAAGAATCTCAGGGGCTGAAGATACCATAGAAAACATTGACTCAACAGTCAAAGAAAATGCAAAATGCAAAAAGCTTGTAACCCAAAACATCTAGGAAATCCAGGACACAATAAGAAGACCAAACCTAAGGATAATAGGTATAGAAGAGAGCCAAGATTTCCAACTTAAAGGACCAGTAAATATCTTTAGCAAAATTATAGAAGAAAACTTCCCTATCCTAAAGAAAGAGATGCCCTTGAACATACAAGAAGCCTACAGAACTCCAAAAAGACTGGAACAGAGCAGAAACTCCTCCCATCCCATAATAATCAAAACATCAAATGTACTAAGCAATGAAAGAATATAGAAGCAGTAAGGGAAAAATGTCAAGTAACATGTAAAGGCAGACCTATCAGAATTACACCAGACATTACACCAGAAACTATGAAAGCTAGAAGATCCTGGACAGATGTCATACAGACCCTAAGAGAACATATATGTCAGCCCAGGTTACTATACCCAGTGAAATTCTCAATTACCATAGACAGATAAAAACTGTATGGCATTGGTACAGAGACAGGCAGGAAGATCAATGGAATAAAATTGAAGACCCCGAAATGAACCGACACACCTATGATCACTTGATCTTTGACAAATGAGCTAAAACCATCCAGTGGAAAAAAGACAGCATTTTTAACAAATGGTGCTGGATCAACTGGAGGTCAGCATGTAAAAAAATGCTAATCAACTCATTCTTGGTTCCTTGTACAAAGTTCAAGTCCAAGTGGATTAGAGACCTCCATATAAAACCAGATACACTGAAGCTTATAGAGAAGAAAGTGGGGAAGAGCCTTGAACACATGGGCACAGGGGAAATTTCCTGAACAGAACACCAATGGCTTATGCTCTAAGAATTGACAAATGGGACCTCATAAAACTGCAAAGCTTCTGTAAGGCAAAGGACACTGTCAATAGGACAAAACAGCAACCAACAGATTGGGAAAGATCTTTAACAATCCTACATCCGATAGAGGGCTAATATCCAATGTATACAAAGAACTCAAGAAGTTAGACTCCAGAGTGTAAAATAACCCTATTAAAAATGGGGTACAGAGCTAAACAGAGAATTCTCAACTGAGGAAACTTGAATGGCTGTGAAGTACCTAAAGAAACATTCAGCATCCTTAGCTGTCAGGGAAATGTAAATCAAAACAACCCTGAGATTCCACCTCACACCATTCAGAATGGTTAAGATAAAAAACTCAGGTGACAGAAGATGCTGATGAAGATGTGGAAAAAGAGGAACACTCTTCCATTGCTGGTGGGATTGCAAGCTGGTTCAACCACTCTGGAAATCAGGTTGGCAGTTTCTCACAAAATTAGACATAGTATTACCTGAGGACCCAGCTATACCACTCCTGGGCATATACCCAGACGATCTTCCAGCGTGTAATAAGGATACATGCTCCACTATGTACATAGCAGCCTTATTTATAATAGCCAAAAGCTGGAAAAAGTCCAGCTGTCCTTCAACAGAGGAATGGATATAGAAAATCTGGTGTATTTACTACTCAGCTATTAAAAACAATGACTTCATGAAATTCTTAGACAAATGGATGGAATTATGAAGTGTCATCCTGAATGCAGTAATCCAATCACAAAAGAACACATGGTATGCGCTCACTGATAAGTGGCTATTAGCCCAAAAGCTCAGAATAAACAAGACACAACTCACAGACCACATGAAGCTCAAGAAGAAGGAAGACCAAAGTGTGGGTGCTTCGGTTTTTCTGAAAAAGGGAACAAAATGCTCACAGCAGCAATTATGGAGAGAAAGTGTGGGGCAGAGACTGAAGGAAAGGCCACCCAGAGACTGTCCTACCTGGGGATTCATTCTATAAACAGTCACCAAATACCCTGACACTATTATGAATGATAAGAAGTGCTTGCTGGAAGGAACCTGTTATGGCTGTCTCCTAAGCGGCTCTATCAGAACTTTACAGATACAGAGGCAAATGCTAGCAGCCAACCATTGGACTGAGGGTGGGGTCCCCAATGGAGGTGTTGGAGGAAGGACTGGAGGAGCTGAAGGGGTGTGCAACCCCATGGGAAGAATATGTGGCCAACACGAACCCCTAGGTGTCCCAGGGTCTAAGCCATCAACCAAGGAGTACACATGGTTACAGCTGCAATTGTGGCAGAGGAATGCCTTTTCTGGAATCAGTGGGAGGAGAGGTCCTTGGTTCTATGAAGGCTCCATAGATGCTGGGGGTGGGGGGGGAGGGGCAGGGGGACGGAGAGGGGAGTAGGTGGGATTGGGTTGGTTCTTGAAGGCAGGGGGTGGGAGGTTGGGTTGGGAGTTTTCTGGGAGTGGGGGAAATTGGGCAAGGGTATAACATTTGAAATGTAAATGAAGAATATATTCAATAAAAAACTTAAAAAAGAAAGTTTAAGTTTGTGTTATACTCTTACCAAAATATTAAGTTAAAATTATTTAGTGCCCATTTCAGGTTCTAATTGATTCAGGCAAGGTATAAAATACAAGAAAATATAATAAAGCACCCTAAATTACTTCTTACTGCCTTCCCTTAACCAGAATTTTGAAGAAAGTACCTGAAAAAACAAAGAACTGCAAGAAAAAAACCCACATGGTTTAAAAATAGCTTCTGGAAAAGGGAATTGACAAAAGCAGGGGCTGGGGCGGGGGGTGGGGGGAAACAAATAATTACAAAGTCACAAACAATACTGTACAGTCACAAAGTAAAGGCATGTCCTTTTGCTCACTGTCTATTGTCTCTTTGTTTTTGTATTGAAAGTAATTTGCCCCTTTCTACTGTTATTTCCTGTTTGGAGAGTCTGTCCACAGTAATTGAGATTGAAAGAAACTTTTTTCTGTCCCATTCATTCATATGATACCACCGTTCAGCCATCACTCGTGGTAGCCAGATCTGCTTGGCGCCTTGCCTCTTTGGAGCTATAGCCAGCAAGGTCAGCGAATAGAACCAGAAAATGCAGCAGAGTGGAAATCATGGTCGGAACTGCACAATGACCTTGACTTGTTTTTGTGATCTTCAAATATCCATTTCCTCAAATGGGGGTTGGTTGCTACAACCAAAGGGATGTCCTGAAATGCGTCCCTTCTGAGAGGTCCCGAGGTGTTGACGAATGAGTAAGTCAACAAGTGAGGATGTGCAAAGTACATAGAAAGAGATTTAGAGCTGCAATGAATAGGACGTTGGACTCTATTGGACTGCTTGCGATTTCCAGGGAAGTGTTCTGTCAGCTAGGCTGCAACTGTTGTAGGTGCCCCAAGCATGGGGGAGGAAGTTAATTCCATATCTTCCAGAAAACATTTGATTCACATCCTGTCTTTTCTGTTGTATCATAGAAGCATGTGAACCACATTTATCAGATTGCAAGAGAAGCTTCTTTTACATGTTTTACTTTGTTTCTTGAGAGGTTCCCTCACTCCCTACAGACTAGTGGATTGAAATAGAAAATTCCACGAACTTGGATGCAAAGAAAAAGCAATCGTTTTCCTTTATTGGCTAAAATTTAGGATTCCTTCCCATTGTGAATATACTCATAAACTAATAAACAACAGTTGTGTCAATATTGGTTAATTTGTCATTTGTACAAACCACAGATGTGGCTGCCATCCTCGAGTGATCACAAACATCCCTTTACAAAAACTTCTGGTCATCAGTATTTCAAAACAATGGTGGTTATTAAACTGGTCCACACATTAAGAGTGTTACAGAGGAGCAGGATGGCATTGTATCAGAAATTTGTTTTTAGAATTTCAATATAATTTATTTCCTATTTTGGTTATATAAAATGTAATGCAACTGGGCTTCCCCATACTGCCAAATGGGACGGATCAAGACAAGAAAACATCGAAGAACCTCAGTTGAGTTTGCCAACTGAAGCATGCCCCAGACTCTCTTGGACAGCTTGGTAGGAGATGGACTACTGATTCCATCAGTATAGGTGAATGAGACCTTGGAGTAAGAAAGTTCCCAGATGCCACTAATATTCCTGATCCAGGCACAATACCTTGAAAGTGACTGCAATAGCATTGCTCAAAACAATTAGCAGCTCTTAGCACCAAGGCCTGGAGCTGTTTAATTATCACCATGTTCACAAGGCTGCAAAAATTGATGATCATACACACTTAAGCATGCTAAAATTGCTTATGTTTTCTAAAGAGGCTAAGATACTTATAGAAAGGTCCTTGCCTTGAAAGTCTGGTCCCTTCTCATGAGGATAACATTAGAAATAAATAGAAATAGTAGAGACATTATCAAGAACAAATCAATGTACCATATTTTACATTGATCCAGGACAGAAGTATAGAAGGAGTTAGGATACCATATTTAAAGAATCAATCCAAGGTAAATGAGTCACTGTCTCTAAGTGTACCGTGCATGTAAGGTTTCCCTTCTGACTGATGGGGGATCCATTGTGACATTAGAAATCCATTCTATTCTCTTATTCCTACCAAACACTCTTCGTAGAAATTTTTGCTAAGATAGAGAAATCTCGAGTTCCGTTATGGAAATATTAATGTAAACTGGTGATCCGTGAACATATCTTTACCTCTATATTCAGTTTAAATTCTGATGTTTTCCCATGATTCAGTTAGTCCTGCTCCAAATTAGATAACTCTTTCTTTGCCTCTTGGACATACCTATTGCTTCTCAGCCCAAAGGTTATGAGAAAGTCATATGGTGATAGACTCTTGTCTTACAGCTTTTCCTTTCTCCAGTGATTATTGATTTGTAGTTAGAATTAGTTACTGAATTATAATTTTGAATGTTAATGGATTAAATTCCAAAATTATCAGTCATCCTAGGAAAAAGAAAGAAACAAACCATGAAGGCAAAAGTAAAAATAATCAGTGAGTCAGGGAATCACTGTATATGTTATTCTCTACTTTAAGTTCTTGAAGTCCACATCCTGCTGAGAATTCTAGCATCATTCTAGTCTTCTGGATTAATGTGTACCTTTTTATGAAGCCATGCCATTTAAACCTAACTGCATATTTTACGAAAGAAAAAGAAGCCAAGTGTGGTGGTGCATATCTCTTTTTTTGTTTGTTTTTTGGATCCCAGCACTTGGGAGGCAGAGGCAGTCAGATTTCTGAGTTCGAGGCCAGCCTGGTCTATAAAGTGAGTTCCAGGACATCCAGAGCTATACAGAGAAATGCTGTCTCGAAAAAAAACAAACAAAAAACAAAAAACCAAAATCCCAAAAAACAAAAAACAACAACAATGTTTAAGTGCCACCAAGGCTGTGCAAGATCACATCTCAAAAGGAGAATATTTCCTTCTTAGAAGGGGGAACAAAATACCCACAGAAGGAGATAACAGAGAGACAAAGTGTGGAGCAGAGTCTGAGCGAAAGATGATCCAGAGACTACCTTACCTAGTGATCCATTCCATATACAGTTACAAAAAAACCCTGGACACTATTGTGGATGCCCACAAGTACTTGCTGACTGGAACTGGAAATAGCTGTCACCTGGAAGGCTCTGCTAGTGCATGACAATACAGAGGGGGACACTCTCAGCCAGCCATTGAACTGAGCACAGGGTCCCCAGTGGGGGAATTAGAGAAAGGACCCAAGGAGCTGAAAGGGTTTGCAGTGCCATAGGAGGAACAATGATATGAGCCACCCAGTACTCCCAGAGCTCCCAGGGACAAAAACATGAACCAGATAATACACATGGTGTTACCCATGGCTCCAGACACATAGGCAGCAGAGGATGGTCTTGTTGGACATCAAAGGGAGGAGAGGCCCCTGGTCCTAGAAAGGCTCGATACAGCAGTATAGGAGAATACCAGGACAGGGAAGCAGGGGGGGGGGATTGTCTGTGGAACAAGGGGAGGGCTGTGGAACAGATGGCTTATGGGATTTTTTTTGTGGGGGGGAACGAGGGAAAGGGAAATCATTTGAAATGTAAATAAAGAATATATCTAATAGAAAACACAAAAAAGGAGAATATTTGACTGAATATAGAAAGCCCTAAAATATGAAAAAATATAAGAAGACACTAACATACATTAAGTGAAGGGAAATTTAAATAATTAAAGTATATTCTCAGGATGCTGGACATTTGCTAAAAGTCAGTTTGTAGCTACATTGATAAAGAAATAGGAAAATCAACAATCAAATAGGTTTTGAAAATTTAGTTGTCTGACTAAATTTAACTACAGACATGTAGAATGTAAGAATCTTGACTCCATTGATTTCCCAAAAGATAAACCATCTCACTGTTAAACTTGTTATTTCTATTTGCTCATGAATTTCTTAAGGAAGAAAAGCAGGAGTAGGGATGACTGAAGTACAGTTCAGCCCGATGCTAATGTTTTAGTTTTCCTTGTGTCAAAATAAATAAAAGCTTTAAAAAAATTAACATCCAGGTTTTCTAAGGCATTCCAATATTTATTCTAGCTCAGCAAAGGGAAAAAAGCATCTGGAAGTTACTGATAGGAGGTTGTCATCTTTCCTCTTTGCAAGAGTCCATGGGACCAAACAGTAAATGGTACCAGGGACAAGGTACCAAACAGTAAATGATAACACATAATCACTTTATTCTCTTGATGTTTTGTTTTACACAAATGTCCAGAAAAGGAGAGTAAAGCTCTAAAATCAGCATTACTAGTGTCTCATTTAGTTATCAAACAATTCCTCCACTTTCCTGTACTTGGGATTTACTTTTTGAAGTGACTATTTTCAGTTTTAGATAACAGAAATCTCAATTTATCAGGAATGGAAAAAGTATTCATCCATTCATTGAAGTGGTAGATATATACCGAGTTTTAAAAAGCTACTAAAAATCATTGGTAGTCCTGGAGGAATCACAGGTTTTCATCATGCAGAGCACTGCATGAAGCCTGCTTCCCACGTAACAGCTTCTGGGAGCAAGCCTGCCCTGAAGAACTTCGTGAGAATCAGATGCTGTCTCGGGATCCATGTGGTATCAATGGGAAATAGAAAATGCGATGGACAGAAAGGAGGGTGGGAACTTTTTCAGAAGATGCAGGATGCATCATGGGCTGTCCAGTTGGCCAGGATTCTGATTAGGGGAGACTATCAGTGTGGCAAGAGGGTCAGGCCAAGGAGGAGCAATGATCCAAATGATGAATTGGACAGAACTGAACTAAGGCAGTAGAAAAAGAGGGAGGGTCAAACAGACACAAGGTGAGGGCACACCTTTATTTAAAGCCAGATTTTGAGATTTCTTTTATTCACCCCTTTTTCTTACTATAGACAATGTGCTTACTAAATCCTGAATGGAGAGGGACAGTGGAATACCATTGGGAAAATGAAAAAGTTCTATTTAGACTTTTAAAAAATGTTAAAAAAATATCATCTTGGGATATCAGCTCGATTATTCAAAATTCTCTGTGTGTCTTTGTTCCTGTCTATCCTTCCCATTTCCCCCCTCTCCTTCCTTTGCTCTTTGTCTTTCTCCCCAGCAACTTCACTACTCTTTGCTTATTCAAAGAAAATATGGTAGATGAGACCATTATATTGTGAGATTGTCTAGAAGTATTTGGAGATAGGTACTAGAGGAGGGAAAAGTATTTGAGGGCTTTGAGAAAGTGGTCATGGTCATGTAGTAAATAATTTGAATTTGAGGACAGTTGAAAGAAAAAAATAAAAAAGTCAATAGAAAACAATAATCTCTGAAGTACAAAATGCAAATGAGGTTGTAGAAAGCAAGGAGAGTTTAAAGTCCAGTTGTTAAAGTTTGTAAGCCTGCAGATGTTAAAAATCAAGAGAATGCTGGTAATTTTGGAAAGAGCTGTGCAAGATGGAGTATGTAAGACTGAAATGAGTCTATTCCTTTATTCGCTCTTAAGTATTCTTAGCTTACAGCACAAACATGGCAATTCATATTATCAGGTATGTCACATTGAAAGAAAGCTACATCTATTTGACACAGCAAGTGATTCATTGTGTGTAGACTATACAGTTTAGATTAAGGTCTTATACTGCAGTCTTCTAAGAATTATATTTCTATTGAGCATAAATTTCATTATTTTGTATCTATTACTTTCTGGCTCACATCCTCATGTAATGACTCAAAGACATACAACAAATGGTTCTTTATTAAAACAGTTACTAAATATTTATATTTGAAATGAACTTCACTGAAAATTTACCCCAAGCATCTCTGTTTTGTTTTCCATAATCATATACATTACCATCAGCCAGACAGCATTACTTAAAATTTCCAGATAAAATACAAACTAAATAGATGAATATTAAAACTTTCAAGTTAGAAACATAGACACTCACAACATATTTTGACTATCAGTTTTTAAAAATAAATGACATCTTCAATTATAATCAATATAAAAATCCAACAAATTAAGTACACTATTTTTCCAACTAAAGTTGTAAGATTCTCAGACATTCAACTAAATTTTTTTAAAGTTGGAAATAAGTAAAATGGAATTATAATACCATGCAGAGTTATGAATTAAGAGTAAACAAATTCATATGTAATCAGCAGTTAAGGAAGATATTGGTATGTGCAATTTTGATATTGTTAATGAGCTATTAATAGACCTAAAATTGAGACTATGTTCACAGAAATTTTATTTATTTTTTAACCTTCTGCTAGACACTATAAATATGTGGATTAATTTAATCCAAAATCTTTGTGTGATGATTCATGCTGCAGTATTCAAGACTCAGAATATCCTGGTCACTATTGCAACACCTGGAGACAAAAGAAAAGCAGAATCCTAATAAATTATTATTACTAAATAAATAATAGAAAAACAAATGAGTTCAAATTCAACATTTTAAGCAAATTGACTAAGTAGAAAATTTCACAATGGAAATTTGTTTGTAACCTTTTAATTTTCTAATGAATTATATTTTTATATTAAATTGAAACATTTACCAAGACACAACTTATGCATTTCTGATATTATTTCTTCATAAGGACATATTCCATCTTATTATTTACCCTAACACACCTGAAAAGCAAGATTCTGACTTTAAATCCTATATCATGAAAACGATAGAGGACTTTACGGAGAACACACAAAAAACAAAACCCTTAAAGAAATACAGGAAAACACATCAAATAGGTGAAGGAACTGAATAAAACCATCTAGTACCTAAAAAATGGAAATTAAAACAATAATGAATTCACAAATGGAGGCAACCCTGGAGATGGAAAACCTAGGAAAGAGATCAAGAGTTACAGATGCAAGCATCACAAAAAATACAAGAGATAAAAGAGAGAATGTCAGGCATTGAAGTTACCACTGAAATTACTGCAGCTCCTAAGCCAAAATATCCAGGAAATTCAGGATACTGTGAAAAGGTCAACTGAAGAATAATAGGAATAGAGGAGAGTGAAGATTCCCAATTCAAAGGCCAAAAACATCTTCAACAAACTTATAGAAGAAAACTTCCATAACCAAAAAAATGAGATGGCCATACATGTACAAGAAGCCTATAGAACACCAACTAGATTGGTCCAGAAAAGGAAATCGTCCCCTCACATAATAATCCAAACACTAAACACACAGAATAAAGAAGAATATTAAAAGCAGTAAGGGAAAAAGGCCAAGAAACATACAAAGATAGACCTTTCATAATTACACCAGACTTCTCAACAGAGACTCAAGAAATCAGAAATCCTGGACAGATGTCATCCAGAGCCTAAGAGAACACAAATGCCAGGCCAGGCTACTATACCCAGCAAAACTCTCAATTACCATAGATGGACAAATCAAGATATTCCTTGACAACTCCAAATTCAAGCAATAGCTTTCTACTAATCCCGCCTGTCAGAGGATACTAGAATGAAAACTCAAACACAAGTAGGGGGATTACACCCAAGAAAAACCAAGAAATTAATCATCTCATAACAAATCCATACCCAAAAGAAGAGAACCACACAAACATAATTCCACCTTTAACAACAAATAATCATTGCTCTTGAATATCTCTCAATATCAATGGACTCCATTCCCCAATAAAAAGACACAGACTAACAGACTGGATACATAAACAGGACCCATTTTGCTGCATATGGGAAACACACTTCAGTGACAAAGACAGATACTACCTCTGAGTAAAAGACTGGAAAAAATTCCAAGCAAACAGTTCCAAGAGACAAACTGGAGAAGCCATTCTAATATTCAATAAATTAGACTTTCAGCCAGAAGTTATCAAAGGTGATGGGGTAGAACATGCTATACTCATCAAAGGAAAAATCCACCAATATGTACTCTCAGTTTTGAACATCTTTGCCTCAAAGGAAAGGGAACCCACATTTGTAAAAGAAACATTACACACTGAACCCCACACAATAATAGTGGGAGACTTCAACACACCACTCTCACTTATGAACAGGTAATTGAAACAGAAACTAAACAGAGACACAGTAAAACTAATAGAGGTTATGGACCAAATGGATTTAAAAGATGTACACAGAACATTTCACCTTAAAACAAAAAAAATATATCTTATTCTCAGCACCTCCTGGTACCTTTCCCAAATTGACCATATAATCAGACACAAAACAAGCATCAACAAATACAAGAAGATTGCAATAGTCCCATGCATCTTATTAGATCACCAAGGACTAAGGCTGGTCTTCAAGAACAACAAAAACAACAGAAAGCCCACATACTCATGGAAACTGAACAACTCTCTACTCAATGATAACTTGGTTAGGGAAGAAATAAAGAAAGAAATTAAAGATTTTCTAAAATGAAAACGAAAGTACAACATTCCAAAACTTATGAGATACAATGAAAGCAGTGCTAAGAGGAAAATTCATAGCACCGAATGTCTTCATAAAGAAATCAGAGAGATCCTACATTAGCAGCTTAACAGCACATCTGAAAGTTCTAAAATGAAAAGAAGCAAACACACCTAAGAGGGTTAGACAGCAGGTAAAATTCAGACTTAGGGCTGAAATCAGCCAATTAGAAACAAACAACAACCACAAAATGATACAAAGAATCAACAGAACTAAGAGCTGGTTCTTTGAGAAAATCAGCAAGATAGATAAACCCTTAGTCAAACTAACTAAAAAGCACAGAGACAGTATTCAGATTACCAAAATCAGAAATGAAAAGGGAGGCATAACAAGAGAAACTGAGGAAATTAAAAGTAAAAATAGATCCTACAGCAAAAGCCTATACTCAACAAAACTGGAAAATCTAAAAACTAAAGTTAAATCAGGATCAAGTAAACTATCAAACAGTCCCATAACCCCTAAGGAAATAGAAGCAGTCATTAAGTCTCCCAAGAAGAAGGAAGGAGTAGCCCCTGGTCCTGGAAAGGCTCAGTGCAGCAGTGTAGGGGAATACCAGGACAGGGAAGTGGGAAGAGGTGGATTGGGGAACAGGGGCAGGGAAGAGGGCTTATGGGACTTTCTGGGAGGGGGAAACTAGGAAAGGGGAAATCATTTGAAATGTAAATAAAGAACTCCTACAGCTGATAAACAACTTCAGCAAAGGGGCAGGTTATAAAATCAACTCAAGCAAATCAGTAGCCTTCCTATACTCAAAGGATAAGCAGGCTGAGAAAGAAATTAGGGAAATGACCCCCTTCACAATAGCCACAAACAGTATAAAGTACCTTGGGGTGACTCTTACCAAACATGTGAAAGATCTGTATGACAAGAACTTCAAGACTCTGAAGAAGGAAATGGAAGAAGACCTCAAAAAATGGAAAAACCTCCCATGCTCATGGATCGGCAGGATTAATATAGTTAAAATGGTCATTTTGCCAAAAGCAATATACAGATTCAACGCAATACCCATCAAAATCCCAACTCAATTCTTCACAGAGTTAGAAAGAGCAATCCTCAAATTCATCTGGAATAACAAAAAACCCAGGATAGCTAAAACTATTCTCAACAATAAAAGAAATTCTGGGGGAATCAGTATCCCTGACCTCAAGCAATACTACAGAGCAATAGTGTTAAAAACTGCATGGTATTGGTACAGTGACAGGCAGGCAGATCAATGGAACAGGATTGAAGATCCAGAAATGAACCCACACACCTATGGCCACTTGATCCTCAACAAAGGGGCAGAAAACATCCAATGGAAAAAAGACAGCCTTTTCAACAAATGGTGCTGGTTCAACTGGAGGTCAGCATGCAGAAGAATGGGAATTGATCCATCCTTGTCTCCTTGTACTAAGCTCAACTCCAAATGGATCAAGGACCTCCACATAAAGCTAGACACTCTGAAGCTAATAGAAAAGAAACTGGGGAAGACCCTTGAGGACATCGGTACAGGGGGGAAGTTCCTGAACAGAACACCAATAGCTTATGCTCTAAGATCAAGAATTGACAAATGGGACCTCATAAAATTACAAAGTTTCTGTAAGGCAAAGGACACCATCAAAAGGGCAAATCGGCTAAGTGGATATTAATTAGCCCAGAAGCCCTGAATACCCAAGGCACAAATTGCATAACAAATGACTCCCATGAAGAAATATGGAGAGGGTCCTGATCCTGGAAAGGATTGATCCAGCATTGGAAGGGAATATAAGGGCAGAGAAAAAGGAGGGAGGTGATTGGAGAAGGGATAGAGAGAAGAAGGTTTATGGGACATATGGGGAGGGGGGATCTGGGAAATCATTTGGAATGTAAACAAAGAAGAAAATTAAAAAAAAAGGGCAAATCAGCAACCAACAAATTGGGAAAAGATCTTCACCAACCCTACATCAGATAGAGGGCTAATATCCAATATATATAAAGAACTCAAGAAGTTAGATTCCAGAACCAAATAACCCTATTAAAAATGGGGTACAGAGTTAAACAAAGAATTTTCACCTGAAGAACTTCAATGGTGGAGAAGCATCTTAAAAAATGCTCAACTTCATTAGTCATTAGGGAAATGCAAATCAAAACAACCCTGATATTTCACCTTACACCAGTCAGAATGGCTAAGATTAAAAATTCAGGAGACAGCAGATGTTGGCGAGGATGTAGAGAAAGAGGAACACTCCTACACTGCTTATGGGGTTGCAAATTGGTACAACCACTCTGGAAATCAATCTGGTGGTTCCTCTGAAAACTGGGCACCTCACTTCAGGAAGATCCTGCTATACCACTCCTGGGCATATACCCAGAAGATTCCCTAGTATGTAATAAGGATACATGTTCCACTATGTTCATAGCAGCCCTATTTATAATTGCCAGAAGCTGGAAAGAACCCAGATATCCCTCAACAGAAGAGTGGATGCAAAAACTGTGGTATATATACACAATGGAGTACTATTCAGCCATCAGAAACAATGAATTCATGAAATTCTTAGGCAAATGGATGGAGCTGGAGAACATCATACTAAGTGAGGTAACCCAGACTCAAAAGATGAATCATGGTATGCACTCACTAATAAGTGGGTGCTAACCTAGAAAACTGGAATACCCAAAACATAATCCACACATCAAACGAGGTACAAGAAGAACGGAGGAGTGGCCCCTTGTTCAGGAAAGACTCAGTGAAGCAGTATAGGGCAAAACGAGAACAGGGAAGTGGGAAGGTTTGGGTGGGAAAACAGGGGGAGGGAAGGGGGCTGATGAGAGTTTCAGGGAGTGGGGGTCCAGAAAAGGGGAAATCATTTGAAATGTAAATAAAAAATATATCGAATTAAAAAAAAAGTCGAATAAAAAAAGTCTCCCACAGCAGGTGTTGGCGAGGATGTGGAGAAAGAGGAATACTCCTCCACTGCTGGTGGGGCTGTAAGATGGTACAACCACTTTGGAAATCAGACTGGCAGTTCCTCAGAAAACTGGACATGACACTTCCGGAGGACCCTGCTATACCTCTCCTGGGTATATACCCAAAGGATTCCCCGGCATGCAACAAAGACACATGCTCCATTATGTTCATAGCAGCCTTATTTATAATAGCCAGAAGCTGGAAAGAACCCAGATGCCCCTCAAAGGAGGAATGGATACAGAAAATGTGGTATATTTACACAATGGAATACTACTCAGCAATTAGAAACAATGAATTCACAAACTTTTTAGGCAAATTGTTTGATCTGGAAAATATCATCCTAAGTGAGGTAACCCAATCACAAAAGAATACACATGGAATGCAATCTCTGATAAGTGGATATTAATTAGCCCAGAAGTCCTGAATACCCAAGGTACAAATCGCATAACAAATGACTCCCATGAAGAAGTATGGAGAGGGTCCTGATCCTGGAAAGGATTGATCTAGCATTGGAGGGGAATATAAGGACAGAGAAAAAGGAGGGAGGTGATTGAAGAATGGATGGAGAGAAAGTTTATGGGACATATGGGGAGGGGGGATCCGGGAAAGGGGAAATCATTTGGAATGTAAACAAAGAATATAGAAAATAAAAATATTTTAAAAAATATCTCCCAAACAAACAAACAAACAAACAAACAAGCCCAGGGCCAGATTCTTTTAGTGTAGAATTCTATTAGTCCCTCAAAGAAGACTTAATATCAATACTCCTCAAACTATTCCACAAAATAGAAACAGAAGGAACACTATCTAATTTGTTCTATGAAGCCACAGTTAGGATGATACGTAAACCACACAAAGAACCCACAAAGAGAACGTCAGACCAATTTCCCTTATGAATATTGATGCAAAAATACAAAATAAAAGTGTTGCAAACTGAATCCAAGAACACATCAAAATGATTATTCATCATGATCAAGGGCTTCATCCCAGGGATGCAGGGATGGTTCGATATACAGAAATCGAAAAATGCAATCTACCATATAAACAAACTCAAAGAAAAAAACCCCATATGAATATCTCATTAGATGCTGAAAAGCCTTTGACAAAATGCAACACTCTGTCATGTTAAAAGTTTTGGAAAGATCAGGAATTCAAGGCCCATATCTAAACATAATAAAAGCGATATACAGCAAACCAACACTCAAACTCAAGTTAAATAGAGAGAAACTTGATCCAATCCCACTAAAATCAGGGTCAAGACAAGTCTGTCCACTCTCTCCCTATCTATTCAATATAGTACTCAAAGTTCTAGCCAGAGTAATTAGACAACAAAAGTAGATCAAAAGGATATGAATTGGGAAGAGGGAAGTCAAGATATCAGTATTTGTGGATGATATGATAGTATACATAAGCAACCCCAAAATTCTACCAGAGAACTCCTACAGCTGATAAACAACTTTAGCAAGGTGGCTGAATATAAAATTAACTCAAATCAGTAGCCTTCTTCTACACAAAGGGCAAATGGGCTGATGAAGAAATTAGGGAAGCAGCACATTCACAATAGTCACAAATAATTATATAAAATATATTGGTGTAATTCTAACTACACAAGTGAATGATCTGTACAGCAGGAACTTCAAGTCCCTGAAAAAAGAAATCAGAGAAGACCTCAGAAGATGGAACGATCTAGAAAATATTATCCTAAGTGGGGTAACCCAGTCAAAAAAGAACATATATTCACTGATAAGTGGGTATTAGCCCAAATGCTCGGCATACCCAAGATACGATTCACTGACCACATGGAACTTAAGAAGAAGGAAGACCAAAGTGGGAATGCTTCAGTCCTTCTTAGAAGGAGGAACGAAATACTTATGGGAAGAAATAAGGGGACAAAGTATGGAGTAGAGACGGAAGGAAATGCCATCCAGAGACTTCCCCACCTGAGGATTCATCCTATATACAGTCACCAAACCCAGACACTATTGTGGATTCCAAGAAGTGCTTAATGATAGGAGCCTGATATGGCTGTCTCCTGAGAGGCGTTGCCAGAGTCTGACAAACACAGAGGTGGATGCTTGCAGTCAACCATTGGACTGAGCATGGGTTCCCCCATGTAGTTAGAGAAAGGACTGAAGGAACTGAAAGGGTTTGCAACCCCATAGGAAAAACAACAATATCAACTAATCAGAACCCCTCTCCCCACCCCCAGGGCTCCCAGGGACTAAACCATCAACCAAAGAGTACACATGGAAGGACCCATGGCTCCAGTTGCATATGTAGTAGAGGATGACCTTGTCAGGCATCAATGAAAGGAGAGGCCCTTGGTCCTGTGAAGGCTTGATGCTCCAGTGTAGGGGAATGTGAGGGCAGGGAGGTGGAAGTGGGTGGGTGGGTGGGTGGTGGAACACCATAGAAGCAGGGAGAGAGGGGATGGAGTAGGGGCTTTCCAGGGAAGAAACCAGAAAAGGGGATAACATTTGAAATGTAAATAAAAAAAAATAGACAAAAAAATTAAGTAAATAGAAACAAAAAGAAGAAGATGGAAAGATCTCCCATGCTCATGGATTGGTAGGATTAACATAGTTAAAATGGCCATCTTACTAAAAGGAATCTACAGATTCAATGAAGTCCCCATGAAAATTCCAATTCAATTCTTCACAGAGATAGAAAGAGCAATTTTGAATTTCATATGGAAAAACAAAAAAACCAGGAGAATCAAAGCAATTCTCAACAACAGAAGAAGTTCTGGAGGAATTACCATCCCTGACTGCAAGCTGTACTGCAAAGCAATAGTGATAAAAACTTCATGGTATTGGTACAGAGACAGACAGGTAGATCAATGGAATAGAACTGAAGATCCAGAAATGAACCCACACACACATATGTTCACTTGATCTTTGACAAGGAAGTCAAAACTAAATAGTGGAAAAAAATGAAAGCATTTTCAACAAATGGTGCTGGTTCAACTGGTAGTCTGCATGTAGAAGAATGCAAATTGATCCATTATTTTATCTCTTGTAGAAAGCTCAAGTTCAAGTGGATCAAGGACCTCCATGTAAAACCAGATACACTGAATCTAATAGAGATAGTGGGAAATAGTCTTGAACACATTGGCACAGGGGAAAATTTTCTGAACAGAACACCAATGGCTCAGGCTCTAAGATCAACAGTTGATAAATGGGACCCCATGAAACTAAAAAGCTTCTGTAAGGCAAAGGGCACTACCAATAGGACAAAATGGCAACGAAAAATAGATCGTCAATAACCCTACATCTGACAGAGGGCTAATATCCAATGTATACAAAGAACTCAAGAAGTTAGACTCCAGGAAACCAAATAACCCAGTTAAAAATGGGGTACAGAGCTAAGCAGAGATTTCTCAAGTGAAGAATTGTGAATGACTGAGAAGCACCTAAAGAAATGCTCTACATTCTTAGTGATCATGGAAATGCAAATCAAAACAACCGTGAGACTCTGCCTTACACCAATGAGAATGGGTAAGATCAAAACCTCAGGTGACAGCAGATGCCGGTGAGAATGTGGAGAAAAAGGACACTCCTCCATTGCTAGTGGGATTGGAAGCTGGTACAACCACTTTAGAAATCCATCTGTTGGTTCTTCAGAAAATTGGAAATACTTCTAACCTAGCTATAGCACTCCTGAGCATATATCAAGAAAAAAAATGCTCAAAGACATGTATGTGCTCCACTATGTTCATAGAAGCCTTAGTTATAATAGCCAGATGCTGGAAACAACCAGATATTCCTCAATGGAAGAATGGACACAGAAAATGTAGTATATGTACACAGTGAAATACTAGGAAGCTATTCAAAATGAGTACTTCTCTTTCTGCTGGAGCAGAATCTTGGCTGGTCTGCTTCACAGAAGTCACCTTCTCCTGATCCATCCTAGAGAACCCGCTGCACTCAGAGCAGTTGGTAAGAACCCCCTCCCCCCTCTGGAGTCCCAGAGATGCTCCTGGGGGTCTGGTGGACTCAGGACCCATCACCCACCAAAACCCCTGCTTTCCTGAATACCACTCCACTTCCATCCCTTCTGCGCTTTCTGAAGCCCCATTCTTTTTGCTGGAGCAGGCTCTTGGCTGGTCTGCTCCAGGGAAGACACCATCTCCTGACCCATCTTAGAGAACCTGCTGCACTTAGAGCAGTTGAGAACTCACTGCACTCAGAGCAGTTGGACCTGCTGCACTCAGAGCAGTTGAAGACTTGTTGCACTCAGAGTAGTTGAGGATCAGCTGCACTCAGAGCACTTGGACAATATCTGGAAAGCTTCACTCAATATCCAAGTCTGAAGGCCTCCCAGGAGATCTACTGCAGCCAGGGCAACAGATCAAGAGCTTCTTTGCCCCTGTGAAAAAGCCCCCAGAACATCTATGCCTCAACTGTAAGAGCATCCACATTCACAAAAGAAACTTTACTAAAGCTCAAAACACACATTGAACCCCACACAATAATAGCGGGGGACTTCAACACCCCACTCTTATCACTGACAGGTCATTGAAACAGAGACTAAACAGAGACACAGTGAAACTAAGGAAGGTTAAGAACCAAATGGATTTAACAGATATCTGTAGAACATTTCACCCTAAAACAAAAGAATATACCTTCTTCTCAGTACCTCATGGTAACGTCTCCAAAATCAACCATAAAATTGGTCACAAAACTACCCTCAACTGATACAAGAAGATTGAAATAATACCATGCATCATATCATATCAGCATGGCCTAAGGCTGGTCTTCAATAACAGCAAAAACTAAAGAAAGCCCAGATACATGTGGAAACTGAACAACTCTACTCAATGATAACTTGGTCAGGGAAGAAATAAAGAAATAAAGACTTTCTGGAATTTAATGAAAATATTGACACCTTATATCCAAACTTATGGGACACAATGAAAGCAGTACTAAGAGAAACGTTCATAGAACTTAGTCCCCAGGTAAAGAAACTGGAGAGATCTTACACTAACAACTTGACAGCACACCTGAGAGCTCTAGAACAAAAAGAAGCAAACTCACCCAAGAGGAGTAGAAGGCAGGAAATAGTCAAACTCAGGGCTGGAAATCAGTCAAATAGAAACAAAGAAAATAATACAAGGAATCAACAAAACCAGAAGCTGGTTCTTTGAGAGAATCAACAAGATGGATAAACCCCTAGCCAAACTAACTAAATGGCCAAGAAGCAGTATCCAAATTAACAAAATCAGAAATGAAAAGGGAGACATAACAACAGAAATGGAGGAAATTCAAAAAATCATCAGATCCTATTATGAAAGCCTGTACTCAACAAAACTGGAAAATCTAGATGAAATGGATTGTTTTCTAGACAGATACCACATACCAAAGTTAAATCAAGAGCAGTTAAATGATCTAAACAGGCCCATATCACACAAGGAAATAGAAAAAGTCATTAAAAACCTCCCAACCAAAAAAGAGCCCAGGGCCAGATGGATTTAGTGTAAAATTTTACCAGACCTTCAAAGAAGACCTGATACCAAATTTTTTCAAACTATTCC
Organism: Apodemus sylvaticus; assembly: GCF_947179515.1. Lineage (NCBI taxonomy): Eukaryota > Metazoa > Chordata > Mammalia > Rodentia > Muridae > Apodemus > Apodemus sylvaticus. Next base: position 64,910,239 of record NC_067476.1, on the reverse strand, counting down.
ATAAAATAGAGAAGGAACACTACCTAACTCATTCTATGAAGCCACAATTACTCTGATATCTACACTGCACAAGGACCCAACCAAAAAAGAGAACTTTAGACCAATCTTGCTTATGAATATCCATTCAAAAATACTTAATAAAATTCTTGCAAACCAAATCCAAGAACACATCAAAAATCATCATTCACCAAGATCAAGTAGGCTTCATCCCAGGGATACAATTGGCTTAATAGATAAAAATCTATTAATGTAGTCCACTACATAAACAAACTCAAAGAAAAAAAATCACATGATCATCTCCTTACATGCAGAAAAAGCATTTGACAAAATGCAACACCCCTTGATATTAACAGTATTCGAGCGATCAGGAATTCAAGGCCCATACCTAAACATAATAAAAGCAATATACAGCAAACAAACAGCCGATATCAAATTAAATGGAGACATACTTGAAGCAATCCCACTGAAATAGGGGACAAGAAAAGGATGCCCACTCTCCCCATATCTGCTCAATATAGTATTCTAAGTGCTAGCTACAATAATAAGACAACAAAAAGATCAAGGGGATACAAATAGGCAAAGAAGAAATAAAGGTATCACTATTTGAAAATGATATGAATCACTTCTCGGCCTTTTGGCTAAGATCAAGTGTGAATATGATATAATAATATACATAAGTGACCCTAAAAATTCCACCAGAGAACTTCTCCAGCTGATAAACAACTTCAGCAAAGCAGCTGGATATAAAATTAACTCAAATCAGTAGCCTTCTTTTATACAAATAATAGAGAGGCTGAGAAAGAAATTAAAGAAACAACTCCTTTCACAATAACCACAAATACTATAAAATATCTTGGGGGTAACTCTAAACAAGTGAAAGACTTGTATGACAATAACTTCAAGTCTCTCAAGAAAAAAATCGAAGAAGATTTCAGAAAATGGAGAGACCTCCCATGCTCATGAATTGGTAGAATTAACATAGTAAAAATGGCAATCCCAGGCTGGCCTCAAACTTGTGCTCCTCCTGCATCTGCCTCCTTCAGCAAATCCTCCAGGCGTGCGCCACCACAACTGGCCCTGAGGACCAGCAGAAAGATTGGAAACAGGCAACCTCAGGAAATATGAAGTTGTGGTGGGTGTCCCTCCAGAATACACTAGAGATCTGGGAGGTGAGAGACTCTCAGGACTCAAAGGGTGAGAACTTAGATGACAGTAGGGAGAGGGAACTTATAGAGCCCACCTCCATCAGGAAGACAGGGCATCAAATGAGGGAGAAAGGGGCCATCCCACATTCACAACTCTGATCCATAATTGTGCCTCTCTGAAAGAATTACAAGGATGGAAATAGAGAGGAGCCTGAGGAAAAGAAGGTCTAGTGATAGACCCAAAGTGGGATCCAGCACAAGGGAGGTCCCAAGTCCTGACACTATTACTGGGGCTATGGAGCACTCACAAAAAGGGACTGAGCATGACCACACTCCAGAAGACCCAACAAGCAGCTGCAAGAGTCAAACGCAGATATCTGCACCCCAACAATGGACAGAAGCAGCTGACCCCTGTTGTTGGATTAGAGAAAGCTGAAAGAAGCTGAGGAGAAGGGCAATCCAGTAGGAAGACCAACAGTCTCATTTAATCAGGACTCCCAAGATCTCTCAAACACTGGACCACCAAACAGGCAGCATACAGCTGGTGCTGATATAGGGCCCCAGCACACATACAGCAGAGGACTGCCAGGACTGTGTTTGTTCAGAGCTGATGCACCTAACCCTCAAGAGACTGGAGGCCCCAGGGTGTTTAGAGGTCAGGTGGGGTGGGAGGTGGGGACATGTACTTGAAGACAGGGGGTGGGGATGAGGTATGGGATGTGGAACAATTGGAGAGTGGATGGGGGGTGGGGGGGATAAAATATAGTGTGTAAAATAATTCATTAATAAAAAATAAAAAAAATGAGTACTTCACAAATTTTGTAGGCAAATAGATGAAACTAAAAAATATCATCCTGAGTGAGGTAACTCAGACCTCAAAAGACATTTGTGGTATATACTTCCTGCTAAGTGGACATTAGCCAAAAAGTTCAGAATACTCATGATACAATTCACCGACCATATGAAGCTTAAGAGGAAGGAAGGCCAAGTGTGGAAGTTTTAATCCTACTTAGAAGGGGAAACAGAATAATCATGGGAGACAGAGGGAGGGAGGCACCTGGGTGAATAAGGGGAGGGAGAGGGGAATTGGGGGGCAGGATGAGGTATGAGGGGAGACAGAAGAGAAGCCCAGAGGGCCATGAAAATGTACAAAAATATGTAGCAGTTGGGGGTGTGGAAGAGGGTGGTATGACCAATAGAAATTCCCACACACCAGGGACTTGAGAGGCTCCCAGGACCCAGTGGGGTTGACATTAGCTGAAATGCCCAGCAGCATGGAGATAGAACCTGAAGAAACCACCTCCAGTAGATAGACATGGCCAACCACCCATCTCAAAAGTTTTAACCCAGGATTGTTCCTGTTTAAAGGAAATGCAGGGAAACAAAATGGAGCAGAGACTGAAGGAAAGGCCATCCTGAGTCTGCCCCACCTTGATACCCATCCCACGGGCAGACACCAAACCTAGACACTATTTCTCATGTCAGATCCTGGCTAAGACAGATGCAGATACTCACAGCCAACCATTGGATTGAGCCTGGGGACCCCAGTGGAAGAGTTATGGGAAAGAATAGAGGAGCTTAAGGTGATTGCAACTCCATAGGAAGAACAACAGTATCAACTAACCAGACCCCTCAGAGTTCCCAGGGACTAAGCCACCAACCAAACATCATACTTGGACCAGTTAGTGGATTCTGCTACACATGTAGCAGAGGACTGTCTCAGCTGGTGTCAGTGGGAGGGGACACTTGGTCCTATGGAGACTTGATGCCCCAGAGAAGGGGGAAGCTAGAGGGGTGATGTTGGAGTGGGTGGGTAGGTTAGTGGGAGAGCAGCCTCTTAGAAGCAAAGGGGAGGGGGAATGTGGTGGGGGAATTTGTGGAGGGAGGACTGGAAAGCAGGACATTTGAAGTGTAGATAAATAAAATAATTAATAAAAAATAGAGGTTGGAAAAAATAGTGTGGGATAATGGTGGAAAGAACACAAAACTAGATTAGGTCTAGTTTATTTATATGGTCTCCCTGAGTGGAGATTTTAGGTTTAGGTTTAATATATGGAAGCTTGCATAGTTAAAAAAATACCTCTCTCTCTCTCTCTCTCTCTCTCTCTCTCTCTCTCTCTCTCTCTCTCTCTCTGACTTGTATCCCTTTGTTTATTAGATATTTGCTTTATTTAGATTTCAAATCGTATTCCCTTTCCTAGTTATCCCTCTGAAAACCCCCTATCCCATCCTCCCTGCTCCTGCTTACCAATCCCCCCCCCCACTTTTCCTGACCTGGCATTTCCTTACCACTGGGGCATCGACCCTTCATAGGACTAATGGCTTCTCCTCTCATTGATGTCTGAAAAAGCTATCCTCTGCTACATATGTAGCTAGAGCCATGGGTCCCTCCATGTCTACTCTTTGGGTGTTGGTTTAGTCCCTGGGAACTCTGGGGATACTGGTTGGTACGTATTATTGTTCCTCCTATGGGCTGCAAACCTCTTCAGCTCCTTGGATCCTTTCTCTAGCTCCTCCACTGGGGACCCTGTGCTCAGTCCATTGGTTTGCTGTGAGCCATGGGTGTTTTGATCCTCCTTCTAAGAAGGATCAAAGTATCCACACTTTTGTCTTCCTTCTTCTTAGGCTTCATGTGGTCTGTGAATTGTATCTTGGGTATTCCAATCCTTTGGGCTAATATCCACTTATCAGTGAGTGCCTACCGTGTGTGTTCTTGTGTGAAGATATATATGGAAGCTTGCACATTTAAAAAATAAGTGTCAAAATCTTGTCTGAATGGTTTACTGAACAGGAGTTGTTGATGCCTGCCATTTCTTGGCTTAGTGTTGATGAAGGATTGTTTTAAGGCTCAGTAAAATTACAACGCTGTAGTACATACACTGTGTAAAACCTAATCTTACAAATTCGGAAAGCCCAGAAGACACGCCCTTTATTAATCATATAAGATGCAAAATGGTGAGAGGGGCACCAGCACATTCGAAGAACTTTCCCTTTTACTAGGCCTTAGGGTTGGAAACACGGCTGCTCAGTTGGATGAATTATATGCAGAGGTTTCATTGGTCCCTGAGGTGTCAGGAGACAGATGGCAGCACTGAATTGAATTGTCAAGGGCAAGGTGAACATAGTTATCGTAATAGGCAGCATAGACAAAGCAATGGCCATAACAGTTAGATCCATACTGATCAGCACAGGCAGACTGAATTTCTGGCGACATGGTTTATGTGGACCTTTGAGACTGACTAATCAATTGTGGTCTTTCTAGGGATCAAATAGATAAGAACTGTACTACATTTTTGTTTGACTTATATAAGTGGAAAATTTCCAAACAAATAAAAGGAAGGCTACATTGGATTGTGGCAAAAGGGAATCTTCTCCCAAGAACCAATTTCCATACTTGAGCCAGTTTGATGATCCAGAACCACTGAATTAAAGGCATGGCTGGGTTATTGTGAAGAAGAACTTTGATAAAATAGCAAAAAATTTTCTACTATTAGTCTTTCTCCAGTCTTTCCCAGAGGAACTTCTGGCCTTTTACAAGGGTAACTATATGCTAGAGGAAGGGAGACAATCAGAATTTTCAGGTCTACTGGGTACTACTGGTTTTGAATTGACACTGATTCTGGGAGATCACAAACACTATTGTCAAACCCCAGTTAAAGTAGGGGCTTTTAGAGGCCCCATGATTAATGGAGTTTTGGCTGAAGTCTTACTCACAATAAGTCCAGGGGATCACCAAACTCATTCTATAGTTATTTCCCCAGTCCCAGAATGTATAATTCATACCCCCTACACATACAAACACAACATATATGTATACATCATGTATAAGATGTGTCAATTACACACACACACACACACACACACACACACATACAGAATTCTCACATAGGTTCCTGACCTGTAGAATGAGAACTATTATGGTTAGAAAGGCTAAGTTGGAGCCTTAAGAATAGCCTCCGCCAAGTAAAAGTGTGGCCCAAAACCAGTATTGCCTCTGTGGAGGGAGGAACTGCAGAAATTAATTAGTGCCACCATCAAGGATTTGAAAGATGCAAGGGTGGTAGGTTATTTATTTATTTATTTATTTATTTATTTATTTATTTATTTATTTTACTACATCTCCTTTTAATTCTATTCTCTGGCTAGTGCAGAAGACAAATGGATTGTGGATCAGGACAGTTAACTATCAAAAACTCAATTAAGTTGTGACTCTGATTATAGCTGCTGTACCAGATGTTGTATCCTTACTTGAGAAGATGAACACATCTGGTACATGGTATGCAGCTAGTGATCCAGCAAATGCCATTTTCTTGGTACCTGCCCATAAGGACCATCAGAAGCAATTGGCTTCCACTTGGCAAGATGAACAGTATATCTTTTGAGTTTTTCCTTAAGTAAAACTATACTTTGGCATATACCAAGTGATTTGCAAAGCTAGTAGCTTTGTGTGAGACCTGGAACAGAAGAAGGATCTTCAACAGGTCCATGCTGCTGATCAGGTTGCTATACCACTTGGACCATATGCTTCAGCAGACCTGATAATACTTGAGAAGTCAGTGGTAGACAGAAATGCTGTCTGGAGTCTCTGGCAGGCCCCTGTAGGTGAATAACAGAAGAGACCTTTGGGATTTTGGAGCAAGGCTCTTCTAACATCTGCAGACAACTATTCTTCTTTTGAAGAATAGCTCTTGGCTTACTATTGGTCCTTAGTGAAGACTGAACACTTGAAATGAGTCACCAACATATCCCGTGACCTTAGCTGCCCATCATGAGCTAATCCCAACCCTGACCATCAAGTCATAAAGTAAGATGAGCATAGCAGCAATCCACTATCAAATGGAAGTGGAATACATGTGATTAGGCCTGACCAGGTCTTGAGGGTGCAAGCAAGTTGCATGAAAAAGGTTGCCCAAATACTTATATCTTAGTTAGGGTTTTACTGCTGTGAACAGACACCATGACCAAGGCAACTCTTATAAGGACAACATTTAATTGGGGCTGGCTTACAGGTTCAGAGGTTCAGTCCATTATTATCAAGGCAGGAACATGGCAGCATCCAGGCAGGCATGGTACAGGAGGAGTTAAGAGGTCTACATTTCCATCTAAAGGCTGCTAGTAGAATACTGGCTTCCAGGCAGTTAGTATTAAAGATCACACCCACAGTGAAATACCTGTTCCAACAAGGCCACACCCGATAGTGCCACTCCCTGGCCCAAGGATATACAAACCATCACACTTACCATTATGCTCCAATTATAATGCTGTCTCCTGCCAACCATGCACATATGGCCTCATGGGTGCATACCCTGCCATTGGTTGACTGAGGAAGGGAAGACTAGGGCTAGTTTAGTTATGGTTTTGCATATTGTGTAGGCATTACCAGAAGTGGACAGATGCAGCATTACAGTTCTTTTCTGGGATGATCCTGGAAGACACTGGTGATGTCTTTACAGTAGGCAGAACTTATGGCAGTACACTTGGCCATGCATTTTGTTTGGAAGTAGAAATGATCAGACATGCAATTGTTCACTGACTGAAGGATTGTATCCGTGTTCAGGGACTTGGAAAGCAGATAATTGGAAAATTGGTGAGAAAGATATTTGGGGAAGAAGTATGTAATTGGACTTCTCCAAATGGGAAAAAGATACTAAAATACTTGTGTCCCAAATAAATTCTCATCAAAAGGTGACTTCAGCTGAGGAGGAGTTAATAATCAAGTAGATCAATGTGGACAGTCAGCCTCTTTCCCCAATCATTCCTGACAATGTCCAATGGGCCCATGGACAACATGGCCATAATGGTAAAGATTGAAATTATGCATGAGCTTGGCAATGCAGACTTCAACTCACCAAGGCTGACCCAGCTATAGCTGCTTCTGAGTGCCGGATATGCCAGCATGGAGCCAACACTGAGCCTTAGATATGGTAAGTTTAGAATTCCACACATTTACAAGTACATATATACATACATTCACATGTACATCCTTCCTGTAAGATACTGGACAGAGAAATACTGTGTTTTGAAAACATCAAGAAATTATGTATCAAATTCACTCCTGTCATCATAATCTTAATGTTTTACGGATCATTAGAAACAGTAATAGACAAATCAAATACAATGAACACTTACATACCAATATTTTAAAGGTGTAGCTTTTTAATGGAGCCCCATGTACCAGGGGTTTGTGAGTTTATTTAATAAATTAATTGCAGCTCCTTTCTTCCTAAAGTTACTTCCCGATAAACAGCCAACATGAAAGAATAAATAAATATAAGGCAGTTTTTGACTTCCAGGCTCCTTGGCTAGTCACAATTGGCATGTTGTTATATTGGCTTGGAGACAATAGTTATAATTACCTTTTGCTAAGTGTGTGAACTCAGTCCAACTTTGAACGTCACAAGTTTGTAGTTTTGTTAGAGTAAAAATTAAGAGCAGCATTGAAGATGGAGCCAAGAGCAAATACATTTTCCAACCCCTCCCCTCCCTCAGTTTCTTGTTTCATCAAATTGGAATTACTGCCAACTTTAAAGAAATCACAGAGTGAATTGTGCTTTCCCTGCCACTGTTTGTTCAGCAAGTTAAACAAACACATCTGCAGCTAGAAAATATCCTGCCTTGTGTATATGTGGTAATTTTTTGTGTATGAAAATAGTGTGATGTTTTTGTGTGTGAACATTATGGCGTTCATATCATTAGGAATCTATGCACACTAGCAGCTAGTTAGCAATGCCTGAGACATGCCTAAGTAATGTGATAATGATTACGTGCTTTGAATTAGAATTTTCCAAACACCAAGTTGATTTTTATATCATTTTATTTAAAAATATATTAATTCAAGGGTATGAATTAGACTA